>NC_064926.1:88729769-89354769 GCF_023897955.1 Schistocerca gregaria | reverse complement strand
TCCTTCCATTCTGCACGACAGTTGCATTTTGATCTCAGCAACCAGTCATGTGCACGCGAGGTGTGCTGGCTTGTGTGAATGAATGTGTGTGGATTTCCTAACCTGAAGCTAATGTGTAAGTGTCTTTTTGTTGTATCTGTCTGCAACTCGACATGTCTTCTTTACAGTGAGTAACAATTTATCTTTTCCTATATTGTTGATATTCCAACCTGCAGTTTCCATTGTTTAAATGTTAAGCACTGTAATTTGGCTGATGATAAGTATTAAAGGTGGTTGAAATATGGTAATAGGTTGCTTTTATGGACCCCTTGGCCTAGAAGTAGTAGCGTTGGATGATTTCTGGGAAAACTGGGAGAAAATACCCATAATATTTCTGATCATGTTATAGTACGAAGGAAAATCAACTTACTGGCTGTAGAATGAGAAACTCAGGCCGTTAAGGTAGCTGGTACAATCAGAGATTCATATGATATTGTTCTTAATGAATACCTTTTACAGTTAGACAGGGAACCAACTTGGACAGAGAACCAACTTTCGAGCTTCTCTCTATATAAATGGGCCCACACATTGATTCACTTATTGTAGAGCAGGAATTCAGTGATCATAAGGCCATTACAGCATCACTGATTATAGGTGACAATAGTACTATTAAGAAAAGTAGAAAGATATTCCTCCTTAGTAAAAGGTGTGTTGGGGGATAAAAACTGAAAATCATATTCAGTCATATTCAACCAGTAAGCTCTTAGATTAAGAATGCTTTTTGAAAATGTCTAGTATACATGGACAAAGTTAAAGAGTGTGATACAATATGCCTTTGATTGGTATGTGCTAAACAAAGTTGTGATGAATAGGAAATACCCATTGTGGTTCAACATCCAAGATAGTTGCTCAGAAAGCAATTAGTATCACACAACAGATTTAAACGTAGTTGTTGACAAACAAAATCTGAATGTATCCACAATAAGTCCAAAGAGAGCCATGCAGAAAGTGTTCAGCAAATTCAAAAATAAAATTGTTCTTACCAACATCACAAAAATCCCAATAATTTTTGATCTTACCTTATATCAATAAATACATTAAGTTGATTTATCTAGTCACTCAAAGACCATACCAGCATCAAAAGGCAGGAGATAGAAAGAAAAATGACATATTTCATTTTCAGAAATGTTTACTCTGACAAAAATTGTTTTGTGACCTTAGGAGGAACTGTGATATGAACATCAAAATGAAATAACAAGCTAACGGAATACAGGATAGAAAGCCAACTAAACTCTTTCAAAAGACAAAGAGACAGACAGATTGAATATTTCTGCTTCTCTGTAAAGTATGAGAAACAAATTATTTCTCTTACAGCAGCACAGTATCACAGCTTGCTGGAGGAATGAAGCATTCGAACTGATTGGAACGAGATTGTAAAGTTCCCAATTAGTGTGCATCACTTTTTCATGTGCACATTTATATTGGTGGGATTTTGAGATACAGTGAAACAGCACACATTTTTCTGATAAGGAAACACAAGCAAGCTTAAGGTCAGTTGCAAAATCCGTAGAAAGGATTTATCATCAGGACATTCTTTAAAGGATCAGTTAAATGTGATTAAGTAATCTTTCAACAGCCTCACTGTAAGAACCAAGTAATACATAAAACCACTGAACAATGACAGAAATAAGCATTTTGTGACTCCACGTGTAACAGGGCAAAAGAATGATACAGGAGGTGCAACATAAATGATACACAGAACAACTGACGTGAGCAGTGCAAACTGAAAGAACACGGAGTGATCAGCACTGCTCCACACATGTCTAGGTGGGGGTTGCTTGTAGACAGTGCAGCATAGATCGTGCCATGTGGCTGGCCCACACTGATACATTTGGCAGTCAGTTTAAGTACACACATGTGGCGACACTGCATTAGGCACACTAACATGTACTAGTAGCAGGACACGACATGCCTTTCCCTCACCAAAAGACAGCACCCGGGTGATGGAGGAAATGCTGGCAGCCCAACAAGAGACATGTCCGTCAGATCTGGAGCAGCAGCAGCAGGTGCGGACAGCAGGAATGGGACAATGTGCCGGGCGGACACCAGAGCGTATGGCTTAAACACGTGGAAGTGCAGGCCTCCCCAGTGCCCGATGACAGAACCAGGGAGGAAAGTGCTGTCACCATCTCTGCATTGCCACAACAAGCAGATCCCAGTATGGGGGAGATGGTGCTGGACTGACTGGCAACAGTAGGTGAGACAGTGATGGCGAGGGTGCTAGTGGAAGCAGCCCAACCAGAATGGCAGGCTGTAGCAACAGATCTGAGGCTGGAGACAGATTCGCAGACTGGGAAGCTGGAACTCCAGTGCACTGCCCATGGAGGAGGCAGCCAGCAGAATGGGGACACTTCCACAGGAGGCAACGATGGACTTGAGGCAGAGGGCAGTGGAGCAGGCTCCGGCAACAGTGACTGCATGTGTAAACTGGTTTCTTCTGGCAGAGAGCAAGGTTGCAACTGATCAGACTGTTGTGCCACCAGCCCGTCGGCCTTATGGAGTCACAAAAACAGTGTCTCTAGCAATGGATGATAGTGCTGATGTCCACTCGGGTGTGTGATCGATCCCCTGGGTTCTCACCAGCAATCCTGGCACAGAGTGGCCAGATGAGCCCAACTGTGGCAGGTGCAGCACAAGCCACAGAAGGTGGAGAACTGTGTGTGGCTACCAGCCCTGAAGTTACTCAGCCATGCTCCGCTCCCCAGTAGGTGTTTAGTGGTAGGTGCTCAGAAAATGGAGAATACTGTTGTACAGTGAAGAATCCACAATAGACTTTTTCATTTGGGACTTGAACATAGGCACTAGTGTGGAATGGCGTGATGGAAATGAAAACAATTGAAATGTGTGGGACATGAATTAGTGCTACTTATCAGAAACTAAGCTACAAGGCAACCCCTCAACAGGGAAAACACCCTCAAAAGTGTACAAAATGTGACCTCAGCTGGTGTCGATGCATGCCGGAGAATGTAATGAAACTGGGAAAGTACATCCAAAACTGAGAGCTGAGAAGAATTAGAGAAGGGACCAACAAAGTCTACATGAATGCGCCCTCATGGCTGCTGTGGAGCAGGCCAAGGGGGACAGAGACACCCTGAGAGCATTAACTACACAAAACCTCAGTTTTTTCAACCTTCTGTTGTTTATTTGGCATTTGAGATTCTGTGGATGGATTTCACCCTCTGCCAGACCGTGTCTCTGCTGTTATGTCTCTACCTCACACATCCTCAGAGGAGCTTGAGACATTCCTAACCTGATAGCACACTACCATAAAATCCTGCTGGGTTTGGCCACATCAGCCCACCCATTGCACGCCTTCTTATGTAAGAATTTACCTTTTTGCTAGAGTCTAGATTGCATATGTATCTTTCAAATGTTGAAACCTGAACTACTCTTGTTTTCCTATGTTCTCTTCAGACTAGCATGTAGTTTCGGTGCCTCATACCTCACAATATAGCCTCATCATGGTCCTATCACACTGATATGCTGATGACTCTGAACCACCTGTTGCTTTTGCCTCTTAACTCTCTTACTTCAGCATTACTCTCACATGGAAAAAGAGGCTCTTTTCATAGTCTATGCACTCCAGAAATTGCATGTTTTTTTGTATGGCTCCAAGTGTCATCTTATTACTGACCATAAACCCTTGGTTTCCTTGTTTAGCTCTCACAGCTACTTACCTGACAAGGTAGCATACTCTAACATTTTGAAAACACGAGAAGCAGTGCGAAACTGGATTGCATTCAATATTCACACCTCCATCTCATCAGTTGACTTACTTGATGTGTCTAGCTGATCCTTTTCTCTGGATAATCAGCTAGCTCGATCTTCCAAAACTTGTTCTCTGAAGACTCTTGCTGGTTATAGGAATTTAAAAGGCTCTACTTTTGAAATAAAAGGTTACTCACCGAATACTTTCAGTTCAATCACAATATATTTTCAACCATCACAAAAAACAACTTTGCCATTTTTTGTATAAACATTTAAACTTGGGCAAGTCAACTTAGCCATCAAACATTAGAATTCATTAAACACAGTTTAGTGTCTGAATCATTTTTGAACATGACGTACATCTTGCTTCATTCAGAGGTAAGACATGAAGTAAGTAAAAGTCTATGGTCAATTGTTTGTTTGTCTTTTTTACGATAATCACAGTACCAGAAACCACGGAATATTACACAGACACTCCTTGTCCTTTTAATACAGTTTCCAAGATGCGACCGGCAAACACTTCTTGGCGCCACTTGTCTGACGCAGCTCCTGTCTTCCCACGATAAATGTCAATCCTACGCACGCAGACGTGTTGTGCAGTAAATAGCCTCTCACTCACACTTATCTTTTAAATATCGCATGTTTGAGGTGCCAGAAGGTCGACTGGTTCCAGAATTTGTATGTAAATTCTTGAAGCACTACGACACCACCCACAACATTGGGTGCTGTCTCCCTACAATTACAAAATCGATTTTCTGCCTTTGTCTGAATGTGCCAATGTGAATGATTTGTCCTGCCTTCCTGTGGGTCCCTCTCCCAAATTTGATTATGAAGAATTCCTTTGCTTGTGTCTTGATACTGAAATGCAGTCTGCAGTTGAGGGTTCACCAATCACAAGCTCACACATAGAAGCTGCCGTTTCATACAATCCGGTTCTCCATGAGGAGGTTTGGTTGGTTCAACAGGGCTGGCCAGGTTAACTGTTGGGTCAGGCTTCAGGCCTCTGGTGCAATTATTTTTCCTAACAGTATCACTTCAGTGCTTTTGACAGTGTTTGCTGTTGTCCACAAAAGATGCCTTTCCCAAAGTAGTCATTCCTGATGTTTTATGCTATGAGGTTCTATGCCTACTCCAACTGGGCCATCTGGGAGCTAAACTGCTAGCTAGGAGGCATGCTTTTTGGTCAGGGATTGATTGTACAATTGTCCATTTTGTCATGGCTTGTGAGCGGTTTGCCCGAGAACAGGCAGCTCCCAGGGTGTCCTGTCCCCCTGGCCTGCTACACCCCAGTCGTGTAGTCTTTGTGGGTCCCTTCTTTAAATTTTATTGGCTCTTGGTCATGGATGCATTTTCCCAGTTGCCTTACATTCTCCAGTGTGCATTGACTTCAGCTTAGGTGTTAATTCATTTGCTTTTGAGGTTTATTTTCCTATTTTGCCTTGTAACTTAGTTTCCTGTAATGGGCCATAATTCATTTCCCACACCTTTCAGTTATTTTGTTCCTGTCATGGCATTCATCATGTTATGGCTCTGCCATTCCACCCACAATCAAATGGTGAGGCAGAATTAGTGGTGCACACATTTAAATTCCAAGTGAAACAGTTTGTTGTGGATTCTTCATTGGACCTATTGTTTTATGCCATTATTGTTTAGAGGTGTATGAATTTAGCCATATTTGTGTTACTTGGATGAGCTTTATTATTTAGTTATTACACATAATCATTATATGTGATGTAAAAAATGCTTCAACATAAACTTTGAGTCTTAGTATTAGGTTCAGAGTCGTACTATGTTTTCTGGTGCAAATGTAGATTCCAGATACTTGCCAATTCTAGGCATGATCTAAAAAACAAACTAATAGTACAAATGTAGGCTTGATACATATAAATCATCTTAATTTCAGTTATTGAATATTTCTGTTAGTAATATGGTGTATGTGGTAGTACGGCATATTGTAATATATGTGATAATTTTTGTTAGTGATACACTCTACATGGAAGTGACACCAACCTATCAGAACTCCGGAGATGGGAACTTGCCCTTCAATATATCCTCTCTTCCCATTACCAACCAGGCATCAACCTCCGCTAATTTCAAGTTGCCGCCCCTCGTACATCACTTGTCACTCATCAACATCTTTGCCTCTGTACTTCTGCGTCGACTGACATCTCTGCCCAAACTCTTTGCATTTGCGCATGTCTGCTTGTGTCTGTATATGTGCGGATGTGTGTGTGTGTGTGTGTGTGTGTGTGTGTGTGTGTGTGTGTGTGTGTGTGTGCGAGTGTGCGAGTGTATACCTGTCCCTTTTTCCTCCTAAGGTAAGTCTTTCCACTCCCGCAATTGGAATGACTTCTTACCCTCTCCCTTAAAATGCACATCCTTTTGTCTTTCCCTCTCCTTCCCTCTTTCCTTACGATGCAACCGAGGGGTTGAGAAAGCTCGAAATTTTGTCCGTGTATTTGTGTGTTTTTTTATTCTGCCTATCTACCAGTGCTTTCTCGATTGGTAAATCATGGAATCTTTGTTTTTAAATAAAATAGAAAGAAACTTCCACATGGGAAAAATATATTAAAAACAAAGATTCCAAGACTTACCAAACGGGAAAGCGCCGGTAGAAAGGCACAATAAAATAACACACAAACACACACAGAAAATTACGAGCTTTTGCAACGGGCGGTTGCTTCGCCAGGAGAGAGGGAAGGAGAAGGAAAGATGAAAGGATGTGGGTTTTAAGGGAGAGTGTAAGGAGCCATTCCAATCCCGGAAGTGGAAAGACTTACCGTAGGGGGAAAATAGGATAGGTATATACTCGTGCGCACACACACACACACACACACACACACACACACACACACACACACACACATCCATCCATTCATATACAGACACAAGCAGACATATTTAAAGGCAAAGAGTTTGGGCAGAGATGTCAGTCAAGGCGGAAGTGCAGAGGCAAAGATGATGACAGGTGAGGTATGAATGGAGGCAACTTGAAATTTGTGGAGATTGAGGCCTGGTGGGTATCGAGAAGAGAGGACGTACTGAAGGGCAAGTTCCCATCTCCGGAGTTCGGATAGGTTGGTGTTGGTGGGAAGTATCCAGATAACCCAGACGGTGTAACACTGTGCCAAGATGTGCTGGCCGTGCACCAAGGCATGTTTAGCCACAGGGTGATCCTCATTACCAACAAACACTGTGTGCCTGTGTCCATTCATGCGAATGGACAGTTTGTTGCTGGTCATTCCCACATAGAAAGCGTCACAGTGTAGGCAGGTCAGTTGGTAAATCGTGTGGGTGCTTTCACACGTGGCTCTGCCTTTGATCGTGTACACCTTCCGGGTTACAGGACTGGAGTAGGTGGTGGTGAGAGGGTGCATAGGACAGGTTTTACACCGGGGGCGGTTACAAGGGTAGGAGCCAGATGATAGGGAAGGTGGTTTGGGGATTTCATAGGGATGAACCAAGAGGTTACGAATGTTAGGTGGACGGCGGAAAGACACTCTTGGTGGAGTGGGGAGGATTTCATGAAGGATGGATCTCATTTTGGGGCAGGATTTTAGGAAGTCGTATCCCTGCTGGAGAGCCACATTCAGAGTCTGATCCAGTCCCGGGAAGTATCCTGTCACAAGTGGGGCACTTTTGGGGTTCTTCTGTGAGAGGTTCTGGGTTCGAGGGGATGAGGAAGTGGCTCTGGTTATTTGCTTCTGTACCAGGTCAGGAGGGTAGTTGTGGGATGCAAAAGCTGTTTTCAGGTTCTTGGTGTAATGGTTCAGGGATTCAGGACTGGAGCAGATTCGTTTGCCACGAAGGCCTAGGCTGTAGGGAAGGGGCCATTTGATATGGAATGGGTGGCACCTATCATAATGGAGGTACTGTTGCTTGTTGGTGGGTTTGATGTGGACAGATGTGTGAAGCTGGCCATTGGACAGATGGAGGTCAACATCATGGAAAGTGGCATGGGATTTGGAGTAGGACCAGGTGAATCTGATGGAACCAAAGGAGTTGAGGTTGGAGAGGAAATTCTGGAGTTGTTTTTACTGTGAGCCCAGATCATGAAGATATCATCAATAAATCTGTACCAAACTTTGGGTTGGCAGGCTTGGGTAACCAAGAAGGCTTCCTCTAAGCGACCCATAAATAGGTTGGCATACGAGGGGCCATCCTCCAAGTGATGGTGTGCAGGGTATCTATTTATGAGTTGTATATAAAAATTGTTTCATTATATGCAACTCATAAATAGATACCCTGCACACCATCACTTGGAGGAGAATTCCAGACACAACCTCTATAAACTGTTCAAACATCCTACTCTCACCTTGAGGCACCACTATCCATCAAACTCGTTCTTCTCACAATGAACCTCTTTGTGAACCCCTCATATTAGCCTGACTCTGTTTAGCTGACTACTCCAATTTAACGTACCCTCCAAAACTCCACCCCCCCCCCCCACCAATATCCCACAAAACCCAGAACTGAAACAAACTCAAAGCACTATTGGTAATTTCTCTACCAAAAGCCTCAGTCCCATAGAAGTTTCAGTCCTATCCAAGGCCTAACCTTCAGCTGTACCACTAATTTGTACCATGTTTGACCTGTCATAGACCTACTCTCCTTCTCCTGATCCCTACAGTGGAAACACTTCTTTGCCAGCAATCCCTCCCACCTAAACCAACCTAATCTCAACATTGAACCTATCCTCTTTCATCTCATACAACCATCCAGCCATGACCCTCCCCCACTCCACATTACCACCCTTAGCTCCAACTTGGCCCCACCATCCTCCCCCAGACTCCATCCTAAGGACATACAAAACCTGGAAACAGATCCAGACCCAATCATCCTCCCTGCAGACAAAGGCTCCACTATTGTTGTGATGTATACCTACCTGATGGAAGGCCTCTGTCAACTGACTGACTGCTGCACCTACAAAGTCTGCCAGAGTGATCCTATCCTGGAAATCTAACATAGCCTCCAACCCCTACTGAAATCCATAGTTCCTTTCCAGAACTTGTCAGCTAAGTCCATCTTCCTTATCACCCCAACTACACCCCACACACCCACCTTCTACATGCTCCCAAAAATCCACAAACCCAACAAACCTGGACACCCCATTGTTCTCCCACTGAAAGAATTTCCACTCATTAACTAGAACCTCTAACTGATTGCCAGAAACCTAGCCTCCCAGATCAAAAACACTAGCCACTTCCTATACCAACTTTCCATTATTCTCACATGCATACACCCCGGGTCCCTATTTGTCACTGTTGATGCCACTTCCCTATACACCAACGTCCCTCAAGTTCATGGCCTTGCCATTATTGAACACTACCTGTCCCAATAGGGTGTGCCATTTTTGGGGGCAAATATAAAATTTCATAATTTTGTGAAGGAGGAGGTCCAAAAATGAACCTTTTGATGTTTAACATCCTCTGTTAAAAGGTTTTTCTTTATTAATAAACATTTAGCTTGGTAAGTTTCCACTTGATTATTATGTAAATTTCTAACAAAAGGGCATAAATTAATATAAACAAAAGCAAAATTTTCTCAAAAATTGGTTTAATGAACTGAAACAATTTCTTTACATTCTGTCTCTATTATCAAGTGCCCAAAACACATTGTAAAATATGTAAAAATCTTCAGCCAACAATATTTGTCAGATTTTTCTTTGACTCATTCCTAGAAACCATTCTTCTGTGTGCTTCTTGTGCTCTAATGTATCCTTCTCATTTCTCAGGAGTACACACTTTGACAGAAGCCTCTGCTCCTTGTTTTACATACCTTTACATGTACTGTCCATGACATGACTGCTTTTGAACTTGTCTTGGTTCTTTAACAAAGTTTCTTATTTCTAATGTTTTGAGTTTACAATTATCGGAAGGTTCATATACTTTTTCTGACCAGTCTATCACTTCCAATAGTGAAGTTCCATATGGATTTACTGCAGGTGTCTTCCTAGGGTGAACAGATGAATTTGCTGGTGTATCATGATCTTCATTCCTCAGTTCAGTTATTTTCTAGATCCCTGCTTTGCCTTCTTCTTAGTCTTCCGTACACAAAAGTATCAAAAGCATCATGTCACTAAATATGAACCTCAACGAACATTCAGTTGTTGGTGAAACAGTATCTGCTGTTGCCTTCTTCTGGTATTTTAGGAGCTTCAGTTGATAAAGAATGTGGTGGGGTGCTTCCATCTAAGAGGATTTCAATTTGATTGTAAACCATTGGGAATAGTAAACAGCAACATTGTATTCCACCAAAAGTTGTAATGACATCAAGTTGTTGCCTTTAAGGCTATGTTTTGAAAGCCATGTGTGACAAATCCTGTTTACACTTGTTAACCATTGAGCGCAGCTTGCAGGACCAGTTTCTAATACTGCCTTATCAGTTGGAAGTGCATCTGTCCTTATAGCCTGATTTACCCTGTAACTATATGCCTGACTGTAGAGAGATCTGTGACACCAGTGTCACTTGTTGGAACCAGAGGCTCTGGAACACAAATTCTTAAAAATGAGGAATTGATTTCAAGGTCTGTTGCACTATCAAGCATGTTGCTGGACCACTCCACTTGCTGTTAGACAAAGTTTTCCCATCAAACTGTTTGATCAAGCGGCTTAAAGATGAAGAGCACAAACCAAACAGATGAGTTTATGATTCCGCTTTGTCTCAACCCAATGAACTCAATGCATGACTCCTCCTCCAGTGTTAATATTCGTTTTTCGTTCAGTCACCACAAATTTCAGCAGGTTTCCTTGCATTAAGGAATAAAATTGGCTGACTGCAAACAGTGTAATGCTTTTCTTTCACAACACTTGGAAACTTGGAAACTGATAACTTGAGTTGTCCGCTTGTAGCAGAACTTCAGTGAAATCTTGGTGCCTGTCAAAGAAGATGCATTCAATCTTGCCTATCCTGCATTGATTATGAAATTCTTTGTCAAGTGATTCATGACTTCCTTTTGGGCCCTTTTCACTTTGTTGTGATCAACCAGGAACCTTCAGTCTCCTTCACTAATTAATCCAGCATCCAGTATGTAGTTGTTGTAATGGCAGCTGTGGCCTGCAGAGTGACATTCCAAAACTGTAACATATTATACTAACTTGTACTTCAAGTATAGGGTACATCAGAATCATCACATGAGATATGCAAAGAGACTTCTGGATCTCTGTCTTTAGCATCACTTGCCTCTTCCTCTTTTTTTGGACAAAAGAATTTCATTTTACTGTAATGTTAACACTTCTTTCATTTTCTGCTTAGATTCAGCAATTCTTCTGAACTCATTTTCTTGTCTCTTCTGCTTTTTAATTTGTTTCCTGCGCTCACGTAGATCTGGTAACCCCCTTTGATGCCACCCAGCAGATCAAACTTTCTCTCTTTGACCTCTAACAAACACCTGTTCTTTGACAGAGATAGTCACATGCTTAGAACAAGAGCAGATGTGCACTCCATGTTTACAGTTAGCATCACATGAACATGGACCCTCAAATTCTGAACACAGTTTCATATTACACTTGCAAGGAGCTTGTCTAACATTTCTATA
Source organism: Schistocerca gregaria (assembly GCF_023897955.1). NCBI lineage: Eukaryota > Metazoa > Arthropoda > Insecta > Orthoptera > Acrididae > Schistocerca > Schistocerca gregaria. The sequence goes on along the minus strand of NC_064926.1, from coordinate 89,343,485 downwards.
AAAGCCTGTTTTTCTTACAGTTATCTTCTGCAAGTAATATGTTTTGGCTTTTTCCCAGTTTTGTTCTACCTTCTACAGGACTGTGACTCTAAGATTTAAAATCAGCACCACAATAACTATTTGCTAGCTGCCAATTTTCGAGTTCTTTTGGATAAATATCCTTTGCAAAAGTGGCTACTGAGTAATTCCTGACATTGTCACAATTCTGCTTCCTTAGAGGAAGCCCATATCTTGGAACATCATGCAGTGTTGACAGTTCAGGAAGCACCGTTTTTCAACCAGTTCCTATGACCTTGCTCATGTGAGTCATGGTTGCCAGCCTTGTCTTCCTTTTACTAGCCATGGTACCAAATTTTCAGATTTTGAAAGTGGAAGAAACTGTTTGTGCTTGGAAAAAGAAAAACAAGAAATGTCACTGTTTGTATGATATTAAGAAAAAGACATTCTGCTACAAATGAGTATTGTTAGCTTAAAAACATTCAGGAGTAGCTCAAAATGATTACAGGTATTATAATATATTCCTATCCTTAGAGCAGAAGTAGAGACAGACATAATGATTAGAAGGCAGTTTGATTGTTTCATATGAAACAGCAAACTGTCACAAAATTGAAGTAGTTATGTACCAAGCAAAACAATGTAACTGCGGTTTCTTGTAAATGTAACTCGGAGCTGCTAACCAAAACCCAACTTTATGACCTCCCTCATTTTTTGAAGAATGAATTCAACATATTTAACAACCCTACTCTCCTAATATCCTTCAGACTTCAAACCACCCATCTCATTCTGTACACACATTACCAACTGTATCTTGACCCACAACTACTTTTCTCTAGGAGAAAACAAACTAATCCACAGCACAGACATAGGCACCCGCATGGCACCCCCGCCCCTGTGTCAAACTGTTTATGGGTCATGTGGAAGAAACCTTCCTAGCCTCCCAAAACTCCCAACCCCTAGTCTGGTTCAGATACATTGATGATATGTTCATGATCTGCACTCAGGATCAGGAAACCATGTCCACTTTCCTCCACAACTTCAACACCTTTTGGTCTCCTTCATCCAGTGCACAACCTTCCTGGATGTTGACCTTTATCTTGCTGCTGTTCACTTTAACCCCTCTAACTCCCAAGAGTACTTGCATTTTGATAGCTGTCATCCCTTTCTCACCAAAAAATCCTTCTCATACAGCCTAGCCACCCATTGATAACATACCTGCAGTGGCAATAATTTCCTTGCTCAGTATGCTGGAGGCCTCAAAAAGGCCTTCACAGACAGGCAATACCCCCCAAACCTGTTTCACAAATAGATTTCCCATGCCATATCCTCACACATGCCCAATCGTCCCAACACACCCAGAATCATCTACAAAGAAGTGCCCCCTCCATCACCCACTATCACCCTGTACTGGAAAAAATAAAACTTTCTTTGCCAGTGCTTTGATTTTCTCTTATTCTGGTCTGAAATGAGGGACATCCTACCCAAGATCCTTCCTACCACTCAAAAAGTGGAGTTCCATCACCCACTTGACCTACACAACATCCTAGTCCATTCCTATCCTACTCCAATTCCCAACACCTTGCCACAGGGATCATATCCCTATGGCAAACCAAGGTGCAAGATCTGCCAAATTCACCTCCCCAGCACCTCTTACTCCATTCATGTCACAGGCTTATCCTAGCCTCTCAGAGGCCAGGCTACCCGCAAAATCAGTCATGTCATATACCAAATCTGATGCAAACACTGCTCAGCCTTTTATGTTGGTATTACCAACTGGCTGTTCACCATGATGAGTAGCCAGCAATCTGTCGTCAAGTACAAAGTTGACCACCTGGTGGCACAACATGCGTATGGGCATAACAAGCTCAATTTCAATGGTTGCTTCACAACCTGAGCCCTCTGAATCCTTCATTTCCACTACTCTGTGAACTATACTTCCTCTGCTCCTATAATTGTCCTGGCCTCGATATCAAGAACCCCACAGTCCCCACATCCTCCATCCAACAGTTTCCCCTCCCTCTGCCCCATCGCCCCTCCCAGTTTATGTCCATACTTAGCCTTCAGCGTGTGCTGCTTCCCACCAGTCACTACAACTATACCTGCCACCCCTTCCTTCTGCATTCCTAGCCAACAAACTGGCCTCTCTCGTAGCCACTAGCTACCTATCACAAGCCCCACTCCTTGCCTCCTACCTCCTTCACCCTCTTTGCACCCCACCCGACACAACCACAGTTATCCCATCTGCTGCAAAAATAGCATTTTCACAGTCAGTTTAGCTGGCACCATGTAGGGGCATAGGCTTGTGTGTGTGTGTGTGTGTGTGTGTGTGTGTGTGTGTGTGTGTGTGTGTGTGCGCGCATGCGTGTGTGCGCATGCATGTGTGCGTGTGTGCGTGCATGCGCGCGTGCTGTCGTGCGGATATGTGTGTGTGTGTGTGTGTGTGTGTGTGTGTGTGTGTGTGTGTGTGTGTGCGCGCGTGCGCGCGCGCGCGGGCGTGCGCATGTGTGCATTGTGTGTGTCTGTGTCTGTGTCTGTATAGGTACTGTAGCTCATCAAAATATAACTCCGAAAGGCAGAAAGTTTTCCATCTGTTGTGTGTGACTGTTGATGTCTCAACACTTCTGCTGTTTGGTCTCCTTTAATCCTAAAGTATGTACAACAAAATAGTTACATCACATTTTAACATGTAAAATATATTTAATGATGCAATACACATTTTTCTACTGCTTTATATCTCATTATCCATACATCTTTGACTTGGGCTTGAAGTTATTTGATTAAACATTCACATTTGTGCCTCTGCTATTTTTTTCTAACCTACTTCAACCACACTATTCTCTCACAGAGCTGTATAGTCTGAAATGCTTGTCATTCATCTTAATATATCACATCTGGCTGTTAGCTCTACCAAATAATTTTTCATTTTACATCAGTAACTATCAGGTTTTATGTATTAGTTTGTTTAATTTATGTTTATACTAATTTCATGTGTCATGTAACTAAGAAGAAGACTGCCTCTTCCTCATGCTTTTATGTCTCCCTTGTCAAACTGCTTTTTATTTACAAGTTTTTTCTTTCTTTTTTATGTGGGGACAGGTGATTCTAAATTTTACGAGAGAGATTAACCCCAAAAAGTGTCCTAGCAATTCAGTCCTAGTGAGTACATAACTAATGTATTTGAGTGATGTGTCCCTTTATTTTCTCAAGTAGTGCTTTGAGTGAAATTAAATGGTTAAATCATTTGATTTTCTCAGGTAATGATATGAGTGGAATTAAATTAATGAAATTAGATTCCATGTGCTTTCATTCTAGACAAAACAAACTATTGAGAAACTACAAAACATTGTGTCATCAGACGGAAGATTTCGAAATCTGCGGGATGCATTACATCGATGTGATCCTCCCTGTATTCCCTATTTGGGGATGTACTTGACAGACTTGTCTTTTATTGAAGAGGGAACACCAAACTTTACAGAAGATGGTCTGTTAAATTTCTCCAAAATGAGAATGGTAAGTGTGACTGAAACCTTATGTTTGAGCATGGAAAAAGCATTGTGTGTGTGTCTGTGTGTGTTTTTTGTATATTCACTTGGTGAAATTGCATGCAGTAATGATAGATTCTTTACTTAAGTTAATGTGTACAAGTGGGCTAAATTTAAACTGTGACCTGACATTAAAATAGTGACTCACGCATTTTGTGTACAGAGGAATGGCTATGACTTGTAACTGAATTAGTACTAGGAAAATGAAAGCAGGAAGATTGCCGCTTAATGTCCTGTTGATGACTAGGTCATTAGAGATAGAGCACAAGCTCAGGTTGTAGTAGGATAGGAAATATGTACACTATGTGATCAAAAGTATCCAGGCACCCCCAGAAACATACGTTTTTCATATTACGTATATTGTACTGCCACCTACTGCCAGATACTCCATATCAGTGACCTCATTAGTTATTAGGCATCGTGAGAGATCAAAGTGGGACACTCCGTGGAACTCACGGACTTCAAACATGGTCAGGTGATTGGGTGTCATGTGGGCCATATGTCTGTATGTAAGATTCCCACACTCCTAAACATCCCAAGGTCCGCTGTTTCTGATGTGATAGTGAAGTGGAAATGTGAAGAGACATGTACAGCACAAAAGCGTACAGGCCGACCTTGTCTGTTGACTGACAGAGACCACCGACAGTTGAAGAGGGTCCTAATGTGTAATAGGCAGACATTTATCTATACCATCACACGGGAATTCCAAACTGCATCATGATCCACTGCAAGTACTACGACAGTTAGGCAGGAGGTGAGAAAACTTGGATTTCATGGTCGAGCAGCTGCTCATAAGCCACACATCACGCTGGTAAATGCCAAATGATGCCTTGCTTGGTGTAAGGAGCATAAATATTGGTCAATTGGAGAAAACATTGTATGGAGTGACAAACCATGGTAGAAAATGTGGCAATCTCATAGCAGACTGTGGGTATGGCAAATGCCTGGTGAATGTCATCTCCCAGCATGTGTAGTGCCAACAGTAAAATTCAGAGGCTTCACTCTGTGAAGAATGGGCTGCCATTCTCCGAGAAACCCTCCAGCACCTGACTGAATGTATGCCTGTGAGAGTGGAAGCTGTCATCAAGGCTAAGGGTGGGCCAACGCCATATTGAATTCCAGCATTATCGATGGAGGGTGCCGCAAACTTGTAAGTCATTTTCAGCCAAGTGTCTGGATAGCTTTGATCACATAGTATATATTTGAGTGTTGCAGCATGTGAGAAGTTGGAAATTTGAGTAGGTCATGGACTGTGTCCAGATGACCGAAGCAGTTAGGGCAACCACTCATGAGAAGCGGCAAATCCATATTCGAGTCCTAGTCTGGCACAGGTATTCAACTTTCACCACTTCATTACCACAGTGCCATGTGTGATAGGAGTCATGAATTCTCACACATCCATTCCCTTTCTTTCCCCGTTCTCTGTTTCATATAAAAGTGTGGGAAAGAAGATTACTTGTGTTCTTTTCAAAGCAACCATTCTGGCATTTGCCTTAAGTGATTCAGGGAAACCATGAAATTCTAAATCAGGATGACTTTGTGGGGATTTGTACCACCATTTACCTGAATGCGAGAGGTGGTAGTAGCAGTATTAATAACATTTTATGTAACTTGCCAAAATTGTATGGGCTGTATAGAGTAGACCACATCCACATTGAAAAAACATTGCGTAGAACATCAGTTCTGCACTCGCCTTTTGCAGCCCACAAAGTCTACCATTTCTGAACACTGTATATCCACCAGGCATACAATTAATTATGATATAACAATAATTTTGGCTACTACTTATTCATTTTGGAATTTCATTAGTAAACAGTCCACGGAGGTGCACATGGTGGGAAGCCTGATTAACAAAGACAGTGGCTATTATTTGGGTAATATATTGAATCCAGTTATTTCCATGGCGTGCTCTCAGTGGAGACAGCTCATTTTACTACAAGCTGTGCCAAACAGCAACCTACCATCTCTCTCAGTGTCATAATTCTGCTGCTGAGAGTGCTGCCTATTGGCACTGGGCCCAGGCTTGCAGTTACAATCACAACACTTCGACAAAACTTTTGCAGTGCACTCATAAATTGTGCATTGTAGGCAACTGATGTAGTCTTCAATGACTCACTGAATACAACTGGAAGGTGTCCAAAGGAAATATCTTGTATGGTAGTAAACAACTACTCCAGAAACAGCATCAAGTGTTAAGTTCGCCAGAAAATTGTTGAAGTCACATGGGCATCAGATTTTTCAAATAATGTAATTACCGATGGAGGGTGCCGCAAACTTGTAAGTCATTTTCAGCCAGGTGTCTGGATAGTTTTGATCACATAGTGTATATTTGAGTGTTGCAGCATGTGAGAAGTTGGAAATTTGAGTAGGGCATGGACTGTGTCCAGATGACCGAAGCAGGTAGGGCAACCACTCATGAGAAGTGGCAAATCCAGATTTGAGTCCTAGTGTGGCACAGTAGATTATGAGAACAATTTGGCTTTAGGAGAAATAATATTAGCTCTTCTGTTAGCAACAGAGGCTCCACACATCTCCTAGACTTTCACTAACTCCAAGGAAGTGTGGAAGATATACAACTCAAATATCAATGAAAGAGTGTGAATTTGCATAGCTGTTTGCCCAAAATTTAATGGACTAAGGAAACATGCATTGCTATCATATATTTGGAATATGCTTTTTTTATAGGCATTTCTAATGTGGAAGAATTTTTTTAAATTTTTTATTCTTAGGCATCAGTCAAAGAAGTACATGCAAGCTGGAAAAGTAGCACTAATGGAATGAGATACAAGGCTAAAATAAGGAAATATGTTAGGCGGGGCTGCTCTTTGTCACCACGCATAGTGAATTTGTATATTGAAGCAATAATCAGGGAAGCAAAGAGCTAATCTCGTTGTGAGAATGAGTTGTTTATGGTGGACAGAAAAGCAGCAAGGCAAAGTTGATGACATAGCAGTAATTACCAAGAGTGAACAGATATTGAGTCTGACGCTTAATGGAATGGAGTGAATGGTAGCTGGTGTCAGTGTAGTCATAAACAAGAGAGATGTTAAGGTAATAGTGCATGCAAAGATAACTTCGGACAAAAGATTTTTTAAGAGTTGAATAAATTTTGATATCTTAGAAGTATAATAAATAAGTGATGAATAAGCTTCAAGGAAGATGTAGCAGCAGCATTTGCACAGGAAAAAGAAACATTTTTGGAGCACTTGTCTGTTTTGGTGCAAATCATGGACAGGTGGGCAGATAGGAAGGGAAATGTATTGTTACAGCAGACTGTGAAGGTCAGATGGATTGATCACATACGAGGATGTTCTAAAATGATACAGTCAGAGAAAATAGCTAGCAAACAATGTAATGAAAAAAGGTAGTAAAATAATTTGGAACATATTACAAAATGAGTCATTGCTGAAACTGTTGCTGAATGGCTAGTGGAAGGAAAGAATTACAGGGTTAGGTTTAGATATGAGTGTATAAGCCAGATCATCAACAACATTGGATGCAGCAGTGAAGCTTAAATGGAGAGTATAGTTAGCTAGTGACAGGAATGGAAAACTATATCAAACCAACCTTATGATCAATGACTATATAGAGAAGGGAGAGAGAGAGAGAGAGAGAGAGAGAGAGAGAGAGAGAGAGAGAGAGAGAGAGAGAGAGATTCATTCTGTTAATAAAAGGTCTTTCAGACCATGATGCGTAAATTTTAACACCAAAAGAAATTTTTACAAACATACGCATGTTAAATATAATTATAAACTATTTGTGAATCTGAATTCAGTGTCAACAGAGACCTTTTAAAACCTCATTAAAGAACAAGAGTGGGAGGTTATTTATAGCACTGGTAACATGTTTGATAATTATAGTGCTTTTCTCAATGCATTTTTATGTTCTTTGAAAATTGCATGCCATTAGAATATTTAAAAGAGGATGCTGACACTACAGGTAACCTGTGTGGTGGAACAATAGGATAAGGACATTATGTAGAAAGCAATGGGAATTATGTGAAAATATCAGGAATAACCACAATCAGGTTACAGTAGCCCATTACAAACTGTTCTGTAAGGTGCTTAAAAATGTCATTAGGAAAGCAGAAAATGTGTGGCATGAAAATAGAGTGGCTGATTCTTAGGATAAAATAGAATCATATAGCCAGCTCCGAAGGAAGTATCTGGCCAGCGGCATAAGGTATAGGATGTAAAGTCAATACATAGCAAAAATGTTTTTGTTATTGAAAAATCAAATACGTGTACCATATTCAACAGTCTATTTCTTAATAAAGGAGGTGAATTAAATAAAAACTTAGTTTCCGCAGGCAATCATATACCTCTCTTAGAAAATGGTTTTCCAAGCCTGGTATGTCAAGTGCACCTCCATGATACCAAAAAGAGTGAGACTGAATCACTAGTTAAATTGATGAAGATTCAAGACTCCATGGGTATGTTGGACTAGGTACAGGATACTAAAGCACTGTGCTGTGTTTGTAAGTTCAGTACTTAGCCACATTTGTAATTTTTCCATCAGGAATAATCAGTCTTCAAATGATTAAAGTACTAAATAGTGAAACTGCTTTATAAAAAATGGGAAAGGAATAATGCAGAGAATTTTAGACCTATTTCTATGCCATCTGTCTTTGAAAAAGTTATTGAAAAGTCTATGTATTTCAGTTCACATCCAATACGGGTAATGAAATGCAATACTGCTTTGCCTCATGTTCCTGTACCATTGCTCCCAGTGTATCTCAACCTGAGGACAAAGACAAATACCACCCTTTCTTCCTCCTCAGAAAGATGCTGCCACTAACAAGACTACTAATAAACAATGAAATAACAAAAAAGATTGTCTGTACTAACATATCTTATTCACTACAATCCTATACATATGCAAACATATAAACAAAAGAGTAACTGGGAAACACCTCATCTTCTTGGCCTTAATAACTGTAGCACTTCACATACAGGCTCTACCACAGCTTCTTGTCTTTTTCTCCAACTCCTTCTCACTGCGTTCATCTCTCTCCCGGAATCTTCTCTGGACTACCTCAAAAAGGTTGTGGATGCCCATCATGTACTAGGATAGTCCATAATTTTATAGAGTTTTCATTTTGTATGTTGGTATTCCAGTTCTATGGGCTTATTCATCACCTGTCTCTCTTTATTTGTGGTTCACTGTTGCTATTTGAGGTTACATATAATCATTTTGTCATTTGGAGATAGTGAGTGGAACTGTGGAAGCTCGAAAATGAAGTGCCAAGTGGAGAAATTGGAACTTTTCTGACATATTCTTCTATTTGAGTTCAGCAGAGCCATGACAGCAATAGAGGCAACCAGAAACATTTGCAATGTGTATGGTGATAATGCCATTCGACAGAGCAAGGCAAAAAATGGTTTTCTCATTTTAAGGACAATCGTTTTGACATTAGTAACTTTCATCATTCAAGAAGATGTTTGAGGTTTGATGAAGATAGTTTAAACACATTAATCCAAAATACTTGACATCAGTGTTCTCAGACCTGATAAATGTGGTGAACTATGCTCATTTTGCCATTATGTGATGTTCGCATGCAATAGGGAATGTTCAAAAGTAAGTGTATGGCTACCACCTGCTCTAATCCAAAATTACAAAAATCAGTGGGTGGCTATACGTGTATCTCTTCTTGCTTGTCATTAATTGGCTCATGAACAACACCGAGCTTATCTGTCCTGTATCATTACTGGAGACAAGTAATGGAATCTCTATGTTAGCATAAGGAAAAGGAAGCAACAGTTGAGTCCAAACAAAAAAGCAAATCCCCCTATAAAGATCTCCGAGGAGCCACAAAAGATAATTTTATGCATCTGGTGGAACAGTGATGGTATGGTGTACTACAAATTGCTTCTCCAGGGTGTAAGCATCACTGCTGAAATTTATTGTCAACAACTTAGACCTGTTAAAGACGCAATCCAAGAACAGTGACCAGGAAGATTGTATCAAGTGATTCTCCATGATAATGACCACTTGCATTCTGCTAGACTAACAAAAAACACTGTGCCGGAGTTGGATTTGGAAGTCATTCCACACCCACCTTAATCACCTGAATCTTATACCCTCAGGTTTTCACCTATTCCACTTTATATCAAACTACCTTCAAGGAGCGTCCTTTCCATATGAAAATACACTTCAAACATGGCTCGATGAGTTCTTCATCTCAAAACCGCATGATTTTTACAGTTTTGTTATTAGAAGTTACCCTAGTATTGGCAGACTGTTGTAAATAGTGAAGGAAAATATATTATTGATGACTAAAATCTCTGTTATGTGTATCTGCTGTGTTTATTACACTTATGGAAAAATTCTATGAACTTATGCACCAACCTAGTACCTTTGCTGTTCTTACTGGCAATTGAAGCTTCACGGTGACTGGTGGAGTTGTTTCCACCACCTGATAAGGTCTTTGATACCTTGTAATGAACTTCTTTGTCTTCCCTTTTGGCATACTCATTCTCATACTTCTTGTACTGTTCTTGCAAACTCATCATACTGACTCTCCAGATTTACCTTTCTTTACCTTTACTAAGTTGACGGGTGATGTCATTTTTTGACCATGCACCTCCTCATTGAGGACAACCCAATATTAGTGTGTGCTTTTGAATTATATCCTGATACAACATACTTAGATATGAATCCCAGTCCACAAAATTTGTGTTCATTTAACATTTTTCCAGTTGTTCTATGCACTTAGCCTGTTCTGTCATTGGGTGTGGATAAAGAGGAAAGATCTTCTTAACCTCTGCACATGCAAAAAAAGACACAATTCATTCAATAAGTCTTACATGAAATTTGTACCCTACTCCATAATTATAGTATCTTAACTCCAAACTTTAACATCCAGTTGTTAACCACTGTTTTTGCGACTCTCACTGTTTGATGATTTGGCATAGCAGCCATCTCTACATACTGAGGAAAGTGCTGTGTTATTGTTAATACAAATCAGTATCCTACTCATGTATGATTTTATGGTCTTAATACTTAATCCCAAGCATTTCACATGGCTTTGATACTTCTGATAGCCTCTGCTATAGCATTCACTCTCTGTGCACACTGGAAGCAATTGTACACATATTGACTCACATCTGCTTTCCTTCCTCTCCACCAGTATCTCTTGGACACTCTCTGGTTTCTTGCTCTGCACCCTCCATGTGCAGATAACACATGATCATGTACTGCCTTTAAAATCTTCTCCTTAAAATTCACTGGTACAACGACTCATGGCTCTAGTGGCATTTCCTAGCACAACAGTCTGCACGTCTGCTAAACCGTGTTTGCATCCTGCACTGTTTACAGACACTGTGAGCATTCTGCACTGCCAGCCATTTTGCAAGACTATGACCCAAAATTGTTGCCAGTGCTACCTATCTGTTTAAGCATCTGCCCTTCCTTGCTTCTTTCTTATAGTTTCAATTTGCTAAGTTTCAAGGGCCACCTTGTCAGCCTGCTAGATGGGTCCTTCAGTCTCAATAACCACTTACAGCAGCATGGCCAGTCACTACCCAGTATTTTCTCCTGTAAAGATAACATATAAAATATTTTACACCATAATTGAATTTCAACGTCTCCTTCTCTGTTGTTGACAAGTTTTCCAGGGGGCATTCGGCTGTCTCAATGTGTAGGCTACAGGATTCTCTTCACCTTTGATCTCCTGGCTTTAAACACATCCCAAAGCACGATAAGTTGTGTCACGTGAAAGGATAAACTCCTTCTGAAAAAGTCTGGAAATACTAGAAATGAGGTATGTGTCAAACCTCTCTTCAGTTCTTCAAACTCACCTGATATTACCCTCCCCACATGAATTTCACACCTATGTCAACAACCTATTTCACAAATCTTCTATAGCAATTTAAGATCCTCGAAAAAGATTTGAATTCCTCAATCAATGTAGACACTGGGAATAGCTGTACACCTTGTAGTAGCCTGAGGCCTGTCCTCATTCTGTCTTTCATATTTACATTGCCTAAATACCATAACTCTTGTAATGAAAAATGGTACATCTCTGTGCTCATCATCAGATATGCAGTTTTCAATTTCTTAAACACTTCCTTCAGGCATTATCTACATTGCTGTATGTCTTTTCCAAATATGAGGATATTGTACAAGTAAACTAGACACTGCCACAGTTTCAAGCCTCTCGACACACTGACCAACAGCGTCTGAAACAATACAGGTGCATGTTTTTAACCAAAATGGCATATTCTTGAACTGATTATGTCCTCATGGTACCAAAAATGTTGTCTTCAGCTGGTCTTCAGGAACATCCTCCAATTGATAGTAATCTCTCTTTATATCCATGGTTGAGAAACGCCAACATTACCCCAAATTATCTATGATCTCAGTAGACCCACCCATAGACTTCTTTGGTACAATTGCCATAACTGCGTCCCATGGACTGTTATTCTGTTCTGTTTTCCTGTCTGCTAAATGCTAGTTAATAAAATATGTACTTGGCTACAAATACTTAGAAATACGGTATGTTTTCTTGCTTTGTTCCTTGTTAGCATTTGATGTTGGTCACACGCGTTGCTGGCAATGAACACTGTGATAAAGATAAATCCTCAAATTCTAACAGTAATTCCTCCACCCACTCTTTCACTATTATATTTAGATGCTACACTTCCATATGCAATTCAGTCATAACAGCGCCTTGCAGTTACTTGTGGTTCACACTCCTTATACACCACTCATCGTCATCTGGAATGTCTAAACTCACTATTAACATCCCCTTCTTTACCTTCACTACCTCAATGCCAAAATCATCTACACTCCTGGAAATTGAAATAAGAACACCGTGAATTCATTGTCCCAGGAAGGGGAAACTTTATTGACACATTACTGGGGTCAGATACATCACATGATCACACTGACAGAACCACAGGCACATAGACACAGGCAACAGAGCATGCACAATGTCGGCACTAGTACAGTGTATATCCACCTTTCGCAGCAATGCAGGCTGCTATTCTCCCATGGAGACGATCGTAGAGATGCTGGATGTAGTCCTGTGGAACGGCTTGCCATGCCATTTCCACCTGGCGCCTCAGTTGGACCAGCGTTCGTGCTGGATGTGCAGACCGCGTGAGACGACGCTTCATCCAGTCCCAAACGTGCTCAATGGGGGACAGATCCGGAGATCTTGCTGGCCAGGGTTGTTGACTTGCACCTTCTAGAGCACGTTGGGTGGCACGGGATACATGCGGATGTGCATTGTCCTGTTGGAACAGCAAGTTCCCTTGCCGGTCTAGGAATGGTAGAACGATGGGTTTGATGACGGTTTGGATGTACCGTGCACTATTCAGTGTCACCTCGATGATCACCAGATGTGTACGGCCAGTGTAGGAGATCGTTCCCCACACCATGATGCCAGGTGTTGGCCCTGTGAGCCTCGGTCGTATGCAGCCCTGATTGTGGCGCTCACCTGCACGGCGCCAAACACGCATACGACCATCATTGGCACCAAGGCAGAAGTGACTCTCATCACTGAAGATGACACGTCTCCATTCGTCCCTCCATTCACGCCTGTCACGGTACCACTGGAGGCGGGCTGCACGATGTTGGGGCATAAGCGGAAGATGGCATAACGGTGTGCGGGACCGTAGCTCAGCGTCATGGAGACGCTTGCGAATGGTCCTCGCCGATACCCCAGGAGCAACAGTGTCCCTAATTTGCTGGGAACTGGCGGTGCGGTCCCCTACGGCACTGTGTAGGATCCTTCGGTCTTGGCGTGCATCCGTGCGTCGCTGCGGTCCGGTCTCAGGTCGACGGGCACGTGCACCTTCCGCCGACCACTGGCGACAACATCGATGTACTGTGGAGACCACACGCCCCACGTGTTGAGCAATTTGGCGGTACGTCCACGCGGCCTCCCGCATGCCCACTATACGCCCTCGCTCAAAGTCCGTCAACTGCACATACGGTTCACGTCCATGCTGTCGTGGCATGCTACCAGTGTTAAAGACTGCGATGGAGCTCCGTATGCCACGGCAAACTGGCTGACACTGACGGCAGCGGTGCACAAATGCTGCGCAGCTAGCGCCATTCAACGGCCAACACCGCGGTCCTGGTGTGTCCGCTGTGCCGTGCGTGTGATCATTGCTTGTACAGCCCTCTCGCAGTGTCCGGAGCAAGTATGGTGGGTCTGACACACCGGTGTCATGTGTTCTTTTTTCCATTTCCAGGAGTGTATATTTATGTGCACCACTGTCCTATCATTTCTCTGTTGTGTACATACATTTTCACTAATAAAACAACTTGCTGGATCCAGTATATCATTCTGCTCCAGAGGCTCCACAATACATTACATACCCACAGCTAAATCTAGCTCCACATTGACCCAAAGCAACATCTCGGTGCTGCCTGGCACATTATTATGTGACTCAAGCCTTAGTGCACTTGTACACATTTCAACTGGTTTTTCCAATATGCTAGACACCTCTTGTGCCATATCTACTCTTGCAACTGTTTTCTCGAGCTTCAATGTCATTGCCAAAGGTCAGTTTTAACACACTGTTGATACAAAGTCTGACTCCTAGGTCATGCGTAGCTCTCACTCACGTACAGTACTACAACTACTTACTCCTTAAACTGAACAGCCACAATACAAAAATCTACCTTCCTTGATCCCAACAGTCTCACATCATTATCTCTGACTCAGTGTAACTTACAGCTTGGCAGGTTTCGTTGCTTTTGACCTACTAAGTCTCTACTGACAACTGACACATATGCCCCTGTGTCCTATAAAAATTTATACTCTTTACCTCCTACAACACCTCTTGCTCCACATTCCACATCTGCATACATATTTGTTGCATCCAATTTTAACAAGAATGACTTTTAGTGGGCTTTGGTTCCCCTCTTGCATTTGACAGCTGCTTACCACCTCCTTGTCTACTGCTATGTTCATTATCAAAATGCTACTGCTGAAATCTTCCATATCCTCTCCTCCCTGTGGCTGGTGAGATTGCCCCTGTAAATTCCCATTTTGCATACACCTGTAACCCTCAATGTTCGCAGAAAATACCCTATGTCTATTTTGTACTTCTGTTGACATATCAATTTCTTCCCATTCCATCACCAACCTATTAGCAAAACACAGATCATTTGGCACAAATGTACACACACTCCTTGACATGTCCTTTAGTAGTCCTCTCAAAAAAGCATAAAGCATCCTTGGATCAGCTTATTTCAACAAAACTCAGCTTCTTCTTGCAACAAAAACTGCATTTGCTTCATCACTCTGCCCCAACTTGTGTGTGTGCGTGTGTATGTGTGTGTGTGTGTGTGTGTGTGTGTGTGTTCATTACATTTCCTTATCCTATCCACAAAATTTTCTACAGTTTCCCTATGCCTCTTTACAAAAGTTCTCAACTGTTCTCAAAAATATCTCACACTATTCGGCTTCTTATACCATTGCATAAACACTTCCTCAAATTATTCAAAGCATGCTCCATTCGCTAGTATATCTGTACACGTTGCATATGCTTTTGCTTCTTCCATTAGTCACAGTTTTGCTGGCTGCAATAACTGTGTATCTGTCCAGCCACCCATTTCTGCTGACATTTCAATGACCTCTAAAAATGATTGCATATTCTCAGACAGTTTTCAAAAAAGGAAGTAATCAATTCTGCAGCAGCTGGATCCACTTCATGCTGTGGTACCAGAAGCATTGCTAACTATTCATCTTTAAGCACCAACTGCCCATGTTGCTGCATATTATCCACCGTCAACTCCACTATTTTTTCTAAGAATATCCACACTGCCTCTAGCTCAGACTCTTCTTTCATCTCTAATTCTGGCAAGGCAACAATCTTTCTCTTGACTTCACACAGCGAAAGAAAATTAATTACAGTTCCAAAGTTTCACTACAAATTAGTCTTTACAGTGGTGTGCGAACTCAGTGCCCTCTGGCTGGAGTCATCTATGCTACTAGAGATGACCTGGTGTGGGGAGGGACAAGCGTGCAGAATTGCTGGCCTACCGAAGCATCGAATGATTGACCTCTTGTCCAGCATGCCACTACATCCTGGTTGGGCCACAGTATTCAGAATAATTGTATTGCAAAAATGGCCAGTACTTATAGGCAGTACTTACAGTTGACAGTGGTGTGCTTGTTGTCCATATGCACCACCACCAGTCATATCTTAAAACACTACTGCCACTCTCAGTGTGGAATTTAGCCTTGCCCCTTAGTACACTAGTTATGAAGTACCACTGAATTCTCTGTTTCAGCAAGCTAACCTATCGCATAGCATTGTACTGGCCTTGCTGAATTATTATGATGACAACTTTGTGCACGCACACAGCATTAGTGCTGCTACAATACATTGCTCAGGCTCACGCTAAAATGCCTATATATGGCCGTTACTTTGCAACATAATTTGCTATTGCACATACACTTTGATTTTAGAAATGGTTTAACAACTAAAAATGCTGTATTCTCTTTTCTTTGTGAGGTACTGGATGAATCAAGAAAATAGTTGTGAATGCTAGACATCTTCTTTGATTTAACTAAAGGATTTGACTGTGTTGATCACAAAATATTACTGCAGAAATTGGGTCATTGTGGAATAAGAGTAACTCACAGTTGGTTCCTCTCATACTTCAAGAACATACAGCAAAAGGCCATTCACCATTTAACAGCTATGAGGTTGTACTTTACAAGGGCATGTTGAAGTTGGGGAGGGGTCTAGTGACATTGAGTGTGACACATCAAATCTTACAGTCCAAGGCATAAGTTCATGGTTTGTAGAAAATAAATTGATGCTAAATCACAGGAAAACTCAGTTTTTACAGTTTCTAACACAAAAATCAACTAAAATAAACATTTTAATCGCACAGAATGGGCATATGATTGGTAAGTCTGAACAATTCAAATTCCTGGGAGTTAAGATAAATGGTAATCTATCATGGAAAGCCCATGTTCTGGGTCTTGTTAAAAAACTGAATGCTGCTATATTTACCACTAGCTGAGAAACTTGGTGTTGCTGTATTGACTTATAAAGCTTTGTAAACAATGTTTGAACTAGACCTGAACAAAGAGTTTGTTTGCTTCACTATCATGGGAGAGAGGCATGTAGAGCTGACATTCGAAAAAGCAACGTACACTAAGATCTATGACCACAACCTGCAGCATCTGGCCATGGCCATTGTTTGTATTCATGGAATAATATGCTCACTGGGAATTGAATTTGTTGAAAATGAAATGGTAAATTGTTAGAAATAAGCTTGATTAGGGTATAAAAAACTTGCTCACTTGCATCTCTTCCTGTCAAAATTTCCACTCCTATGATGCTACATTGGAAGAACATAATTTTAAGCCTTGCTCACCTGCATCTCTTCCTGTCAAAATTTCCACTTCTATGATGCTACATTGGAGGAACATAATTTTAAGCCTCTGTGAGGGAATGGTTCTGAGGAGCAAGATAATGCATGGCACTCTCAATGAGAGTTACATCTTGCCTTACTTTCAGAAAGAGTTTCCAAAGAGCAAGGTAAAGCCTGATGTTCTTGAGCTGCAGCAGGTCTTGCCTTGTGATCTTCATTGGATTCATAGGACTTCAGAGTCATCAATCTTTTAGCCATTCTGATATATTCAGAAAAACTTGATGTTTTCTAGTTACTTTTATTCATAAAAAAATGAAATCAAAATTTATTGAATAGGTCCCAAAATCACAAAGCAAACGTAATAAATTTATTTTTCCCAGAAAATAGTATAAATAAAACCTATCAAAAGAAGCAAAGCAATATCATTATGTTTGAAATACACAAAGCAAAATCAGTAAATCTGTGTATCCTACCCAAGTAAATCCACTTTTAGTTTGTATTTGCAAAGATAAGATTGTGGCACTTAATTAGTCACACTGATGTAAAGGTGGCACTTAATTAGTCACACTGATGTAAACTCCCAAAAATACATCTGTCACTGAATTGGAAACAACTAACAGTGCCATCTGTTGGATCTCTGGTGTATCACAAAACTAACAATGTCACCATTGGTTGTTTGGTGTACTGTGCTATTTTGATTAAACACCAATAAGCTGAGCAGAAGATTTTAGATATAAATTTAAATTCCAATATACTTTTATTAGGCATTCTAATTTTGATGAAATAGCACCTATATGTTACCTAGCTATGCTGTAGATGCCATGTGGTAACCCAATGAAAATCCATCTAGTAGTTTTGTAGAGTAGCATGTTCAAACAGACAGACATGGTGGTTCTACAGTTTTGCTATTAGAATCCACTACCGGTCAAAAGTTTTTGATCACCTACCACAATATGGATTTGTGGTTAAAACAGGGCTTTTGAATATCCAATCATATCGTCATTCTGATAATATGTTGTTGTGGTCTTCAGTCCTGAGACTGGTTTGATGCATCTCTCCATGCTACCCTATCCTGTGCAAGTTTCTTCATCTCCCAGTACCTACTGCAACCTACATCCTTCTGAATCTGCTTAGTGTATTCATCTCTTGGTCTCCCTCTACGATTTTTACCCTCCATGCTGCCCTCCAATGCTAAATTTGTGATCCCTTGATGCCTCAGAACATGTCCTACCAACCGGTCCCTTCTTCTCATCAAGTTGTGCCACAAACTTCTCTTCTCCCCAATTCTATTCAATACCTCCTCATTAGTTATGTGATCTACCCACCTAATCTTCAGCATTTTTCTGTAGCACCACATTTCGAAAGCTTCTATTCTCTTCCTGTCCAAACTATTTATCATCCATGTTTCACTTCCATACATGGCTACACTCCATACAAATACTTTCAGAAACGTCTTCCTGACACTTAAATCTATACTCGATGTTAACAAATTTCTCTTCTTCAGAAACACTTTCCTTGCCATTGCCAGTCTACATTTTATATCCTCTCTACTTTGACCATCATCAGTTATTTTGCTCCCCAAATAGCAAAACTCCTTTACTACTTTAAGTGTCTCATTTCCTAATCTAATACCTTCAGCTTCACCGGACTTAATTCGACTACATTCCATTATCCTCGTTGAGTTTTTGTTGAGGTTCATCTTATATCCTCCTTTGAAGACAATGTCCATTCCGTTCAACTGCTCTTCCAAGTCCTTTGCTGTCTCTGACAGATTTACAATGTTATCGGCAAACCTCAAAGTTCTTCTCCATGGATTTTAATACCTACTCAGAATTTTTATTTTGTTTCCTTTACTGCTTGCTCAATATACAGATTGAATAACATTGGGGAAAGGCTACAACCCTGTCTCACTCCCTTCCCAACCACTGCTTCCCTTTCATGCCCCTCGACTCTTATAACTGCCATCTGGTTTCTGTACAAATTGTAAGTAGCCTTTCACTCCCTGCATTTTACCCCTGCCACCTTTAGAATTTGGAATTGAATGTGATTCACAACCCTGGTTATGAAGCTACAGGGGAAAGGTAGACAGGGAGGGTAGCAAAGATGTTAGAGGGAAGCCGAAGATATTCTATTGTAAGTACTGCACCAGCTTCAAACCAAAGAGGATACATACAGAAGTAAGGAGGTATATAGTATAAAGATAAACACAACACTTCTTTACTTCTGTATGCATCCTCTTTCGTTGGTAGGGAGCTGGCACAGTTACAATAGAATATCTTTGGCTCCCCTCTGACACCCATACCTCCATCTTTGCTACCCTCCCTGTTTACCTTTCCCCTGTTACTTCATAACCTGGGTTATCAGATGACTCGTACTGCACCTGAAGTCTGTGAAGTAAAAGGTATGTGAGCAGCTCCTTCTGTCTCAACAGTGTAACACCGACTCTCTGAACAAGGTTTAAAGGTGTGTATAGGAGCGGAAAAACCTTTACTATGCAAACAAAGTAAGGTGAAACGATTGTAGTGGGTACAGCATCATAAAAACTTGAGCGTGCTGCAAGGTGTTACTCATGTACGAATCTTAGTTTGAAGCATTTGGAAGTTGTCATTGAATATTTGTTTGTCATCTTTGCGGAGAATATATGAAGAGTCAGTGGGTGTCAGCAGTGGTAAAGCATGGTGGAGGGTTGGTCATAATGCAGGGATGTTTTGCAGGTGATAAAGTTAGTAGTCTATTGAGAATCAATGGAACATTAAAGAAGGAGGGATATCACAGGATATTGATCAACATTGTGGTTCCATCTGGCTAGAGACTTACTAGTCGTGGATTTGTTCTGCACTAGAGCAGTAATCCCAAACATGCTTCTAAATTTTATTGAAGATATGCCAATAGAAAAGAGAAATGTGGAGAACTTAAGGACATGATTTGGCTAAATGAGTCATCTGATTTAAATACCTTTGGGCTCTAATGGGATGAACTTGACTGGAAAGTCAGAAAACTGAGGTCATCTATTATCGAAGATCTATGGAACAATTTACAGACATGTTGGACTGTGATATCTGCAAAAACTGTATGAAATCTTATCTACAGATTACCAACAGTTTGTGCAGCTGTTATGAGGGCAAAGGATGCACACTTTGAAGATGCTAAACTCTAAACTGTATTCTACTGCTTTTATGATAGAGAGAGAAAATATTTATCTTGGTGGTGTATTTAGTTTGTAAAATGTGTTTGTACAATGAAATACAGTATTTATGTTTTTTCATTGTTGATCAAAAACTTTTGACTAGTAGTGTAGATTAGAACAGCATCTGCAGTGAATGACAGACAAAAATTTCAGTCTGCTTTGCTTACTTTTATTTGCCTGTGACATATGGAATTATATTCTGGGGTAACTCTTCCTATTTTTTTAAAAGTATTTTTGGCACAGAAACAGGCAATTCCAGCAGTGTGTGGCATAAGTTCAGGAGCCTCTTGTTGATCCCTATTCGGAAGTCTGAGAATTCTGACATTGGCCTCTCAGTGTATATTTCTTTGAAGTTATATGTTGTTAACAACTTGAGTTTATTATCAAGGATTACCTGCTTTCATTTAGTTAATTTTATGCAGGAATCCAATTTTGCATGTGGATCATGCTTCCTTGACCCTTGTGTAAAAAGATGTGCAGTATTTTGCTGCATCAATTTTCAATGAGCTACCACAAGAATTAGAACCTGTTAGCAATAATCCTCACACTTTCAAGTCTAATCTGAAAAATTTCCTCACTGCTCATTCCTTCTTTTCTTTTGGGGATTTATGGGACAAAAATAAGTAAATTCCAGTGTATGCCATTGATTATTGTAGTATACATTCAGCAGCTTGTCATCCACATAGGATTCTTGTAAATTTGTTTCGTCTATTTTTTTTATTTTTTATTTATTAATTTTTTTTGTGAATAATGGAGAATCCAGGATTTTGTGGATAATAGCAGCCTACCCTCCTATTTAAAAGATAACAACCATCTCATCCGCTGACTCTCCACAGTTCCTGTTCCTTTACCTCACGGTGCTCACACCTGACAGACTCCATATCAACTACCTCCTTCCTAATTGCCATGACCAACTATGTCCTCACACACAGTTACTTCTCCTTTGAATGCATTACCTACAAACAAATGCAGGTTAATGCTATGTACACCAGCATTTCAGCATCCTATATCAACCTATTTGTGGGCCAACTAGAAGGCCTGCAGAACCTCAGCATCTTCACCCTCATTCGTATCGCCTGGTCCTACTCAACCCAACAAGCCACCTTCCTCGATGTTGACCTTCATCTCAAAGATGGCTGTATCAGTACCTCTGTCCATACCAAACCTGTTCAAAAAGATTTCAGGCTTGCAGCCAGTCATCGTAAAATTCATTGCACTATACTTCATCTGGACAACTACCAGCCATCTTCAGGTGAGCTGGATGAGGACTGATGAAGACGTTCTCTGATGAAGACAAAAGGGCCACACCACCCAGCGACAGTGCCCTCACTGATGGAACTGCAATACTCAGCTGCCATCAATATTGTCACTGGCCGCAGCTGTCGAAGTCTTCTGGCGTCTTCATCTTGAGCAAATTTCAGAGAGACGGGATTCCATGCATTATTCAATTGGTAACCACTGTCACAGTTCATTAGATTTCCCAAAATGCTTATTTCAACAGATTCTTTGATAATGGAGTCCCAAGAAGTTGTTGCTGTGGCCAAAATCAAAGTTTTGTCATACTCCATTGAATGTCCATTAGAAATATGATGTTCTGCAATTGCAGACTTACTGGGTTGCAGTAGGTGAGTGCAACATTGATGTTCGGTACAATGCTCTTCCACTGTACACATTGCCTATCCTATACAGGCCTGATGTTCGGTACAATGCTCTTCCACTGTACACATTGCCTATCCTATACAGGCCATACCACATTGACATGGTATTTTGTAAATACCGTGCAGATTGGGGTTCTCTGCAAAAGTCACGGACTTCGAATGTGGTCATGTGACTGGGTGTCATTTGTGTCATACATCTGTATGTGAGATTTCCACACTCCTAACCATCCCTAGATCCACTGTTCCCAATGTGATAGTAAAGTGGAAATATGAAGGGACATGAACAGCACAAAAGCGCACAGGCCGACCTTGTCTGTTGACTGACAGAGACAGCTGAGAGTCGACGAGGGTCGTAATATGTAACAGGCAGACATCTATCCAGACCATCACACAGAAATTCCAAACTCCATCAGGATCCACTGCAAGTACTATGACAGGTGGGTGGGAGGTGAGAAAACTTGGATTTCATGGTCGAGCAGCTGATCATAAGCCACACAACACGCCAGTAAATGCCTCACTTGGTGTAAGGAGCATAAGCATTGGACAATTGAACAATGGAAAAATGTTGTGTGGAGTAACAAATCATGGTACACAATGTGGCAATCCGATGGCATGGTGTGGGTATGGCAAATGCCCAGTGAATGTCATCTGCCAGCGTGTGTAACGCCAACAGTAAAATTCGGAGACAGTGGTGTTGTGATATGGTCATGTTTTTCATGGAGGGGGCTTGTACCCTTTGCTGTTTTGCACAGCACTATCACAGCACAGGCTTACATTGATGTTTTAAGCATCTTATTGCTTCCCACTGTTGAAGAGCCATTCGAGGATGGCGATTGTATCTTTCAGTGCAATCGAGCACCTGTTTATAATGCACAGACTGTGGCGGAGTGGTAACATGACAATAACATCCCTGTAATGGACTGACTGCACAGAGTCCTGACCTATAGAACACCTTTGGGATGTTTTTAAATGCCGACGTCATGCCAGACCTCACTGACCGACATCAATACCTCTCCTCAGTGCAGCACTCGATGAAGAATGGGCTGCCATTCCCCAAGAATCCATCCAGCATCTGATTGAATGTATGCCTGCAAGAGTGGAAGCTGTCATCAAGGTTAAGGGTGGACCAACACCATATTGAATTCCAGCACTACCAATGGAGGGCACCACAAACTTGTAAGTCATATTCAGCCAGGTGTCCGGATACTTTTGATCATACAGTGTATGAGAAATTTCCTACCCAATATCCTCCCCATCCCTCCCACAGTTGTATTCCAGCATTACACATTATCCTCATCCGTCCCTACACAACCTCTGCTCCAAAGCCCTTACCTCATGGCTCACATCCCTATAATAGTTCTTGATGCAAGACCTGTTCCATACATTGTTCCACCACCGCGTACTCCAGCCTGGTCACAACCATCACCCATATCATCAAATGCAGGGCTACCTTCGAAATTAGTCATGTGATCTACAAGCTAAGCTGCAGCCACTGTGCTGCTTTCTGCAAGGGCACGACAACCAACAAGCACGAATTGCCACCGAAAAACTTCAGCCAACAAACAGCTGGGCCATCCTGTTGCTGAGCACGTTACCCAACAGAACGTTCTTCATTTCAGTGACTGCTTTACAGTCTGTATTGTTTGGATCCTTCCCACCAAGATTAGCCTTTCTGAATTGTGCAGGTGGGAACTCTATGTACTTTCCCATAATCCTCCTGGTCTCATCCTATGTTAGTCGTTGTCCTTACCCATGTAGTCTCTTCCCTCTTTCCATTCGAGCTCTACACAGCCCTCTATTCTACCAATGAATCCTCAGTCTTTTTACTTCTCTCCTTTGCCACTAACCCCTCCGCTCCCCCCATCCTCCCCCCATCCTCCGCCAAACTTCCCAACTTTGCCTCTCTGCCCTCCCTCTCTCCAACTCCTCTCTGTATGCACCCACAAGCAGCACTTTACCATCCCCCCCCCCCACTACCCTGCTATCCCTTCCCCTCCTCATGCCAGTCTCCTCCTAACCCCCAGCACCCAGATGTGTCTCTCATCTTGTGCTGCTGCTAGCAGTCTGGCTTCAGCTGCCAGAAACTGAGGTCATTTGTGTGTACGTTGTGTTTGTATGAGTCTGTGTGTAAGTTGTCTATTTTAATGAAGGCCTTGTTGGCCGAAAGGTCACATTCTGCCAGTCTTTTTTTGTTGTGCCTATCTGCCAGCATCTCTGCTATATGGTGAGTGACAACTGCCCTTTTCATAATATTATTAACTTATTAACTCATTCTGTGACTGGAAATTTGCTCCTCAATTTGGTCCAATGGAACTAGATGTGTAAAATAAAACTGAAAAATGTGATACAGATATTGTTAGGAATTCATGTCAGAGACAGCAGTACATTCAGTCTTGCATCAACACATAGTTGTGAAACAAATGTTCTTGATGGATTCTTCACTATTTGATTAAAGCTCAAAAATATGTCAGTTGGTGTTTGCTTTTTATAACTTGCTAGAGCGTTTGGTGTTGGATTTGTCCATTTCAGATATGGGATAAACAAACAATGGAAAATCTGGAATGGAATAACAAATAACAACAGTATGAAAAGGATAGTTGGGCCTTAGCACTTGGAGATGACAGTGGCCAGGTGTGTGTGTGTGTGTGTGTGGCTATGCATGTGTGATTGTGTGTGTTTTGTCACATATCATTAATGATTTACCTCTTCCACAATATTTGATTTAGCACAGGAAATCACTATGTACCATCACTTGCTTAGTGGAAGTAAATGAGAAGTTACATTCTCAGTGGCATTCATTAGAACACACTGTGCCTCCAGTTGTGCAAAGGGCAGTGTGATTTGTGCCCAGTGCTGAGTCTGTATACTGTGTCCACATTCTCCCTTTATTAGTTGTCAATATGGGAAGTTGCCACCAAATTGGTGTACATCACAGTGGTTCAGCTGTTACCTTGACTCAAGAAACAGCAGTTGCATGCCTACAGTCAACAAACTAGCTAATGACTGCTGCCTACAAGTTATGGTTTCAAGGTACATGAAGGAGAATGGCGTGGTGCCTTTTTGGATCCTATTGTGAAGGCTGTGTTAACCCACACAGTACACAAACATCTCCATATGATCAATTTGGCCTCTAGGCATCAGTACAATTCATAGCATCATGATGCTCAGAGGTTCTCTTCAATGATGAGCAAAAGATGTGTGTGATGCCTGATCATTGTTATAGAGGTGTGTGAAGGTGGCCAGGTATGCAGTCCACAGCTCCATGTGGGAGATGGGTCAGTCATGTTTTTCGCTGGTATCAGCACTGTTGTTGGTCTGCGGTGTATGCTGGCATGGACCCAGCTAAAAGCACTTCAGTTGAAACTTGCAGTTTGTTCTCACAGAAGCTTCTTCATACCATTTGATTACCTCAGCAGGCCTACTGTCAATGAGTGGAACAAGCTTGAGTGTGATATCTTGATATGATGCAGACAGCGTTCCAAAGAGGATCCAAGAATCAGTAATGGTTCACAGGGTGTAGTAACATGATATTGCATGCTATCCAGTAGCATATTTTCATTTCAAACAGCCTGTATTTAGTATGGTTATTAGTTTGTTTTTATTTATTTATTTATTTGAATAACTCTTTTGGAGAGTACAGTAAACCATCTTTAGTTTTGCTTCTTTGTGTTTAATTTTCATTGCCTATAGACTTCCTTCATCCCCTAAGAGTGTTTTCCTTTTCTTCCTGGGTCCACATTTTTTCTTTTGCAGTCCTCTTTCTTTCCTGAAATCTTTGCTTCTCTAAAAAGTGTTCTGTTATCTATTATGTCCATTATAATTCCAATGTTTTTCATATTTTTGTCAATTTTGGTGAACTATATGGGTTTGGATTTGTGGCTGTAAGTTGAAGATATGCTTAGTTACCCTGTTATTATCCATTTGATATATGTGTCCATAAGACTGTAGTCTTCTTTTGCTCAATGTGTCAGTTAGTTTTTCCCATTTTCAAATAGAGCTCTTGTTTGATCTTAACTTGTATTCAACATTACTATTACCTCTAGGGCCCAGTACTTTCTGTAGAACTCTTCTTTAAAATTTTTGCCGTTTTTCAGAATCCCCATATCTTCATAGTTTAATTGTATCTGCTGTATAAAGTATTTCAGCTCTTATCACTGTTTGATAGTGTCTTAGTTTCGAGGATAATTTTAAAAAAAATTATGAATGCCCTTTCCTTTTTATGTACTGTATTTTCTCTGGCCGTGTGCTCTGTTTCGTATGTCTGTCTTTTCTTGTGCATTGCATGTTATCCATTCTAAGCATTTAACACAGTTGTTTTAGATATTGTGTTGTTATGGATTTTAAGATCTGTAGGAGAATCACAGAAATTTATCATCAAGTGTGTTTCTTCAAACAATGTTTTTAGTCTTGTTTTGTCTGTTTGTTTCTGTGGTCCTGTCATTTGGCTTGTTTCTGTGGTCCTGTGATTTGTTCTTTGCCAGTGTTCTGTGAGTTAGTAATTAATGCCACGTCAACTGCAAAAGCTAGACAAATTATGGTGATTTCTTCCTAGCTAAACACCCGTAGTGTTAATGGATTTTTCTCTATTCTCTTACTACCTTCTCTAATGCACAGTTGAAAACTGGGGGTGATGAACCCTCTACCTGTCTTATTTTTGCTTTTATTTTAAAAGGTTTCAGCAGTTAACCAAAAATTTTACTTTTGATTTTGTGTTTATTAAAATTTATTTAATTATATCTGTTATTTTGTTGTTGCCATCCACTTTCCTTAACAAGGTTGATTAGTGCTTTTTTTTGCCATGGACAAGATCTTATATATGTCTACGAAGGCTTTCCCGGCGTAATAATTGATAATATTCTTCTCGGGTATGCAGCCGGATCATAACGTCTTCATGACACAATATTTCCGCGGTCCAACTGGCCGCCATCTTCAGTTGAGAGTGCTGGTGCACGATCTCGCCAGAACTGACTTCCCAGCGCAAGCGGCGGCCCCTATATAGGCCGCAGAAGACCCACAACGCGTGCGCGAGAAGGTGCCGTAACCGCCCTCTAGCGCCGTAGACATACCCCGCTGCCAGTGATGGAAAGAGGTGAAATCGAGATATCGCTGTCAAAAATTAAAAAATTAAAATAAATAAAAAATTTTATTCCAACGATAGAACCACAGACCGCTGTTTTTTAATGTCAGATAACACTGGGTCCCAAGTCTTACTTAAAAGAAAACCCTTGTCTCTATTAATAAGATTGTCAGATAACCGAATCTCTATGGATTCTTTTAAAATACAGTCCCAATAGCAAGATGCAGGGGCAACCATTTGTGTCTCGTCATATAGTATTCTGTGTCCCTCGGTGAGACAGTGTTCCGCCACTGCAGACTTCTCAGGTTGAAGCAGCCTTGTGTGCCGCTGATGCTCAACACATCGCTCCTGAATGGTCCGGATTGTCTGACCAATATAAGTCTTTCCACAGTGGCAAGGGATCTTGTACACACCGGGCTTCCTCAAACCCAAGTCATCCTTAACAGAGCCAAGGAGCGCTTTAATCTTGGCTGGTGGACGAAAAATACTTTTGATGTGATATATTTTCAGAATCCTTCCTATCTTCGAGGAAATGCTCCCAGCAAAAGGCAGAAAAGCTACCGATTTGCAGGTATCTTCTGGTGGTTCGGGCGAAGGTCCAAACTGGAAAGCACGACGGATCTGTTTATCTGTATAGCCATTCTGCTTGAACACAATCTTAAGATGGTCCAATTCTTGTGTCAAGCTTTCTCCATCTGAAATGGCATAAGCTCTTCTCACCAACGTCCGCAGGACCCCCGTACGCTGGAACGATGGATGACAGCTAGAAGCATGTAAGTAACGGTCCGTGTGCGTAGGCTTTCGATAAACGCTGTGTCCCAGTGTCCCATCATCCTTTCTGTACACCAGAACATCCAGAAACGGAAGCTTTCCATCATTTTCCACCTCCATGGTAAATTTGATGCTAGGATGCAGGGAATTGAAATGATCTAGGAGGCGGTCCAGAGCTTCTCTCCCATGAGGCCACACCATAAACGTATCGTCAACGTACCTCCAAAAACAGGTTGGTTTTAAGGACGCCGTCTTCAGCGCCATGTCCTCAAAATCTTCCATAAAAAGATTGGCGACTATTGGGGACAAAGGGCTCCCCATAGCCACTCCGTCAGTCTGTTCAAAATATTTGTCATTGAATAAAAAGTACGTTGACGTTGACATGTGGCGACAAAGCCTGGTTGTTTCCTCATCCAGTTTCTCACCAATTAATTGCAAGGATTCTTCCAGAGGAACCCGGGTAAAAAGCGACACGACATCAAAGCTCACAAGCAAATCCCAGGGACTAAGAGACAAGGACTTCAATCTCTGAATAAACACCATAGAATTGGAAATGTGATGTTCGCATTTACCGACGTGAGGGCCAAGAACAGATGCTAAATACTTGGCTAGATTGTAGGTAGGAGCACCCAAATTACTCACGATCAGAAGGAGCGGGACCCCTTTCTTATGAATCTTGGGTAGACCGTATAATCTCGGTGGCACGGCAGCACCAGGACGAAGTTTTTTGAGAACGTCGTCAGGTAAAGAACTCTTCTTCAACAGTGAAAGCGTCTTCCGTTTTATCCGTTCAGTTGGGTCGTCCTGCAATGTTCTGTATGCTGAGTCTTCAAGTAAGAGATCCATCTTTCCCAGATAGTCATCACGTGACAGAAGAACAGTTGCGTTGCCTTTGTCCGCTGGTAGAACTATCAGATCTTCGTCTTCTCTAATGGACCGGACGGCTGCCCTTTCGAGAGAGGAGATGTTACTCCGTGGAGGCGGCGCACGCCGTATGTGAGACCTCTTGCCTAATCTCTTCAGCTTGATCCTGCGAAAAGCTGGACACTGCTTGTTCGACTGCGCAGATGAATTCGGTGATAGGCACATTCCTCGGTGTAGGTGCAAAATTCAGGCCTTTCTCCAACACTGACAGCGTGGCGTCGTCCAATTCTTTACTCGTGAGGTTAATCACTGTCCGTCGACGGGTGTCGTCATCAGATATCATGGGTTGAGAACAAAGCCGTTGAAACTTCGAAGACTGTTTCTTGATGGCGCTCCTATGCGTCCAATCTGATAGTGCCCAAGAAGAACTACCCAGCCATTCCCAAGATGCATCCGACAGCAGCGACGATAACTCCAAGTGCAAAAAAAGCAAATCCTTGGATATGAGATCCAGTTGTCTTCGAGTGAAGCGAATGCGCTCCTTGACCAAGGCGAAACTGGCACGCTTCTTGATGTTGTTGGCTGTTTTCGTATCAATAAAATGCACAAATCTAGCAAACTTAGGTATTACTCTTCCATCACGGCATCTCAGCAAAAAGGCGAGGGCACTCAGCAACTTGCCTTTTTTCTTACGAAGTTTATCAAACTTCTTCACAAGTTCCACCATCTCCTCCCCATAGAGGTTTCTGATGTGACAACGAAGGCTTTCCCGGCGTAATAATTGATAATATTCAGACTGACGGAGTGGCTATGGGGAGCCCTTTGTCCCCAATAGTCGCCAGTCTTTTTATGGAAGATTTTGAGGACATGGCGCTGAAGACGGCGTCCTTAAAACCAACCTGTTTTTGGAGGTACGTTGACGATACGTTTATGGTGTGGCCCCATGGGAGAGAAGCTCTGGACCGCCTCCTAGATCATTTCAATTCCCTGCATCCTAGCATCAAATTTACCATGGAAGTGGAAAATGATGGAAAGCTTCCGTTTCTGGATGTTCTGGTGTACTGAAAGGATGATGGGACACTGGGACACAGCGTTTATCGAAAGCCTACGCACACGGACCATTACTTACATGCTTCTAGCTGTCTTCCATCGTTCCAGCGTACGGGGGTCCTGTGGACGTTGGCAAGAAGAGCTTATGCCATTTCAGATGGAGATAGCTTGACACAAGAATTGGACCATCTTAAGATTGTGTTCAAGCAGAATGGCTATACAGATAAACAGATCCGTCGTGCCTTCCAGTTTGGACCTTTGCCTGAACCACCAGAAGATACCTGCAAATCGGTAGCTTTTCTGCCTTTTGCTGGGAGCATTTCCTCGAAGATAGGAAGGATTCTGAAAAGATATCACATCAAAAGTATTTTTCGTCCACCAGCCAAGATTAGAGCGCTCCTTGGCTCTGTTAAGGATGACTTGGGTTTGAGGAAGCCTGGTGTGTACAAGATCCCTTGCCACTGTGGAAAGACTTATATTGGTCAGACAATCCGGACCATTCAGGAGCGATGTGTTGAGCATCAGCGGCACACAAGGCTGCTTCAACCTGAGAAGTCTGCAGTGGCGGAACACTGTCTCACCGAGGGACACAGAATACTATATGATGAGACACAAATGGTTGCCCCTGCATCTCGTTATTGGGACTGTATTTTAAAAGAATCCATAGAGATTCGGTTATCTGACAATCTTATTAATAGAGACAAGGGTTTTCTTTTAAGTAAGACTTGGGACCCAGTGTTATCTGTGGTTCTATCGTTGGAATAAAATTTTTATTTATTTTTATTTTTTAATTTTTGACAGCGATATCTCGATTTCGCCTCTTTCCATCACTGACAGCGGGGTATGTCTATGGCGCTAGAGGGCGGTTACGGCACCTTCTCGCGCACGCGTTGTGGGTCTTCTGCGGCCTATATAGGGGCCGCCGCTTGCGCTGGGAAGTCAGTTCTGGCGAGATCGTGCACCAGCACTCTCACCTGAAGATGGCGGCCAGTTGGACCGCGGAAATATTGTGTCATAAGACGTTATGATCCGGCTGCATACCCGAGAAGAATATTATCTTATATATCACTGCCAAGAGGGAGATCCCTCTATAATTGTTAGGATCAGCTTTCTTTTCTTTTTATATAATGGATATATTAATGCCAGTACCCATTCGGATGGTAAGCTTTTTGTAGTCCATGTTTCATTAAAGTTTTGTCTTCCACATAGAAAATATGTCAGTAGAGTGTTTCCTCAATTCTACAGCTATAGTGTCTCCTCCTGCTGCTATGTTATTTTTAAGTTGTTTTTTTGTAATTTATCTGATTTTTGCTATTGTTGACAGCTTGGTGTCTGGTTGTATTTGAATTATGAAATTGAAATTCTTCATTTGGTGGATTACAGTAGTCCACAAATATTCCACAGTTCTCGTTGTTATTATATGCAGTCTTCTGTGTTTTCGGATCTATAAACAGTAAACTTGGTAGTGTGGACTTTTTCAAATTATTTTTGAATGTTTTGTAAAAATTCCTCATGTCGTTCTACTTAAAATGTGACTTCAGTTTTCTTTTTCTTTTTTTAATTTTATTTAGTCCTTCAAATCCTACATGTATAGAATATATACAAGGAAATTGTACATGGTTGGGTATTCACAAGATAAAATACAGCTTGTATTGCAATCCTAAGAACTAGATATTGAAGTAATTTACCAAAGAATCATACATACAACCAACATTAGAGGCAACATACAAAGTAGAATATTCATAATGCATCTTCATTTTGTTATTTGGCTTCTATGTACTCTGTCAGACTGTAAAAGCAATGATCAATTAAATATGCCTTTACTTCAGCCTTAAAACTACAGAGTTTACCTGCTGATTTAATATGGTTAGGCAGATTATTGTAAATCTTTATCCCAGTATGTAGTGTGCCTTTTTGGCACAATGATGTTTTCACCTGTTTCATATGAAGGTCAGATTTTTGCCTTGTATTGTGTGCATGTCTATCTTCATTTTTTAATAAGATATGTGGGTGTCTATCAATATATTATTTGATGAGAACTGATGTTTTGTAGATAAAAATGTAGGGAAGAGGAAGAACTGACAATTTTTTGAACATGGGTCTGCATGATTTCGTATTGTTTACCCCTTCAATAATTCTTAATATTCTCTTTTGCATCCAGAAAAGTTTAATATTTTTTGTTGCATTGCTCCAGAAGATTATGCCATATTTAATTACAGAATGCACATAGTAGTATTATACATTTAACAGGCTGGCTTTGCTACAACAATTTTTTAAGGTCCTTATCATGTAACAGGTTTTGCGTAGTTTCCTTTGCAAATATTCAATGTGTACTTTCCGTTTTGTGTTGTTCTGGAGCCAGAGTCCCAGACATTTTGTGTGTCAACAATTTAAAGAACTCTGTCCCTAAGTTCTATTTGCATGCTTGGGTGGAGTCTTCTTTTTACTTTATAGAAGTTCAGTGCTACTGTCTTTTCTTTGTTTATAATTAGCTTGTTATAGCTGAACCACTGTGTTACACTGTTCATTGTTTGGATAGTGGAGTATTTTAGTTTTTCTTCTGTTTTACCACTAATAAGGAAGCTTGTATCATCTGCAAATTGGAGGGTAGTTTGGCAATACTTGAGGGACACCATATTTCACATTTTCATATCCTGAATAATAGTAGCTGATTTTGTTATGGTCAGTATATTGCACTTCAACTACCTGTTTGCGACCACATAGGTATGTCCTGAGCTACTCATTGGATATACCTCTAATTTCTAATTGGTCAAGCTTCTGCAGTAGGGCATTATGGTCAATGATGTCAAAAGCCTTAGATAAATCAAGATATGTGCCCGTCACAAACTCACTTGCATCCAGTTTAGTATAGATTTCACTAAGAAATTCAAATATTGCACTTTCTGTTGAATAGCCTTTCCTGAAGCCATGCTGTGAGGGAGAGAGAATTATATTTTTATTTCGGAAATGTGACAATCTCTTATAAAAAAAAAATCCTAAAATTTTTGAAAATACAGGCAGTATGGCTATTGGTCTATAATTTGAAACACATTCTGGATTTCCTTTTTTGAACAGTGGTTTCAGCTTTGCTGTTTTTAAGCATGATGGGAATTCCAGTTGCTCTGTCATATGCTGTACTCTAATCCTTTTGAATTTTCATTCATATTATCTTGCTTCTACAAGATTTATGCTAATCTTATTATTTGTATTTGTATTACGTATATTCCAAGCTCATTCTATCTTTATCATTAACTTATCACAATCACAATTCCACCAGGCATGTTTCTATTTCTTTTTAAGAGTAATGGTCTCTTTTGCCACCAGAAAAATGTATTTTTGAAGTTGTTCCCAACTTCTCTTTTTGAAGTTGCTCCCAACATTTATGCAAACTTTTTTCCAACTGCATTTCTCATTTTCTGTAAATAACTTCTGCATGTCAAACTTTTTGGAATGGTACTAGTTCCTTTTCCTACATATTGGTTAACCTTGAATTTAATGATAGATTTAATCAAAATCAGTGCTCACCGTAATGTTTACATTCTGTACCTCCATTGCAGAGTGTCTACATATAGCAACATTTAATTTCTTTTCTAGGAAGCTTTTGGAGAAAGTAGATTTTAGTTCATCATCATCATCAACATCATCATTTAAGACTGATTATGCCTTTCAGCTTTCAGTCTGGGGCATAGCCCCCTTATAAAATTCCTCCATGTTCCGCTATTCAGTGCTAACATTGGTGCCTCTTCTGATGGTAAACTATCACTTCAAACTCATTCTTAACCGAATCCAGGTACCTTCTCCTTGGTCTGCCCCGACTCCTCCTACCCTCTACTGTTGAACCCGTGAGTCTCTTGGGTAACCTTGCTTCTCCCATGCGTGTAACATGACCCCACCATCTAATCCTGTTTGCCCTGACTGCTACATCTATAGAGTTCATTCCCAGTTTTTCTTTGATTTCCTCATTGTGGACACCCTCCTGCCATTGTTCCCATCTACTAGTACCTGCAGTCATCCTAACTACTTTCAAATCCGTAACCTCAACCTTGTTGATAAGGTAACCTGAATCCACCCAGCTTTCACTCCCATACAACAAAGTTGGTTGAAAGATCGAATGGTGCACAGATAATTTAGTCTTGGGACAGACTTCCTTCTTGCAGAAGAGAGTAGATCGTAGCTGAGCGCTCACTGCATTAGTTTTGCTACACCTTGCTTCCAGTTCTTTCACTATGTTGCCATCCTGTAAGAATATGCATCCTAAGTACTTGAAACCGTCCACCTGTTCTAACTCTGTTCCTCCTATTTGGCACTCTATCCATTTATATCTCTTTCCCACTGACATTACTTTCGTTTTGGAGATGCTAATCTTCATACCATAGTCCTTACATTTCTGATCTAGCTCTGAAATATTACTTTGCAAACTCTCAATGGAACCTGCCATCACAACTAAGTCATGCACATATGCAAGACTGCTTATTTTGTGTTCACATATCTTAATCTCGCCCAGCCAGTCTATTGTTTTCAACATATAATCCATAAATAATATGAACAACAATGGAGACAGTTTGCAGCCTTGT
This sequence comes from Schistocerca gregaria, assembly GCF_023897955.1. NCBI lineage: Eukaryota > Metazoa > Arthropoda > Insecta > Orthoptera > Acrididae > Schistocerca > Schistocerca gregaria. Next base: position 89,309,418 of record NC_064926.1, on the reverse strand, counting down.
CTTACCCCTGAAGCTACTCTGAACCATGAACTCAATTTACCTCAATTACCGCCTGACTATCTATGTAAAGACCTTTAATTGCTTGCAAAAGTTTGCCTCCTATTCCATAATCTCGTAGAACAGGCAATAACTTCCTCCTAGGAACCCAGTCATATGCCTTTTCTAGATCTATAAAGCATAGATACAGTTCCCTGTTCCACTCGTAACACTTCTCCATTATTTGCCGTAAGCTAAAGATCTGGTCCTGACAACCTCTAAGAGGCCTAAACCCACACTGATTTTCATCTAATTTGTCCTCAACTAATACTCGCACTTTCCTTTCAACAATACCTGAGAAGAATTTACCCACAACGCTGATTAAAGAGATACCTCTGTAGTTGTTACAATCTTTTCTGTTTCCGTTTTTAAAGATTGGTGTGATTACTGCTTTCGTCCAGTCTGATGGAACCTGTCCCGACTCCCACGCCATTTCAATTATCCTGTGTAACCATTTAAGACCTGACATTCCACTGTATTTGATGAGTTCCGACTTAATTTCATCCACCCCAGCCGTTTTATTGCACTGCAATCTATTGACCATTTTCTCCACTTCCTCAAATATGATCCTATTTCCATCATCATTCCTATCCCATTGTACATCGAAATCTGAGACATTGATTGTATTTTCACCTACATTGAGCAACTCTTCAAAATATTCCCTCCATCTGCCCAAGGCATCAACAGGATTCACCAGCAGTTTTCCTGACATGTCCAAAATACTTGTCATTTCCTTCTTACCTCCCTTTTGAAGACTGCTAATTACACTCCAGAATGGTTTTCCAGCAGCTTGACCCATAGTCTCCAACCTGTTTCCAAAGTCTTCCCAAGATTTCTTCTTGGATGCTGCAATTATCTGTTTGGCTTTGTTTCTTTCTTCAACATAACTTTCTCTGTCTACCTGAGTTCTAGTATGTAGATTGATACGCCTCCTTTTTCCTTTTACAGGCTTCCTTGACTGTGTCATTCCACCATGCTGTTTGCTTCATCCTACTTTTACACACTACTGTTCCAAGACATTCCTTAGCCACTTCTAGTACTATGTCCCTGTACCTTGTTCATTCCTTTTCCAATGACTGTAATTGACTACATTCAACTAACTGGTACCTTTCTGATATCGCTGTCATGTACTTGTGCCTGATTTCCTTATCCTGAAGTTTCTCCACTCTTATCCTCCTACATATGGATCTGACCTCCTGCACTCTCGGTCTCGCAATCCCAATTTCACTGCAGATTAAATAATGATGAGTGTCACAAAGAATACACGTGTGTCCCTCACAGCCTTCCTGAATTCCTGATCTGTTATTATTTAGTCAATGACAGATCTGGTTCCCCTGCCTTCCCAAGTATACCGGTGAATGTTCTTATGTCTAAAAAAGGAGTTTGTGATTACTAAGCCCATACTGGCACAGAAATCCAGGAGTTGTTTCCCGTTCCTGTTGGCCTCCATATCCTCTCCAAATTTACCCATAACCTTTTCATACGCTTCTGTTTGATTTCCAGTCCTGGCATTAAAATCCCCCATGAGCAGAACAATGTCCTTGTCCTTTACTCTAACAACTACATCACTGAGTGCCTCATAAAAACTATCCATCTTATCTTGATCTGTCTCTTCACAATGTGAATATACTGACACAATCCTAATTTTCTTGCTAGACACTGTCAAATCTATCCACAACAGTCATTCGTTTACATACCTTATTGCAATTACACTAGGTTCCATTTCTTTCCTGATGCAAAGCCCTACACCCCATTGTGCTATTCCTGCTTTGACTCCTGACAGGTAGACCTTGTATTCTCCCACTTCCTCTTCTTTCTCACCCCTTACCCGAATGTCACTAACAGCTAAAATGTCCAGCCCCATCTTACTTGCAGCCTCTGCCAGCTCTACCTTCTTCCTTGAGTAGCCCCCATTTATATTAATAGCTCCCCATCTCATTATCATTTGTTTGCCAAATCGTATCTTAGGAGTCCCTGGTTTGTCAGTTAGAGGTGGGACTCCGTCACCTCCAATGGTCCGAGGCATTTTGCTCTGATTGTTGCCAGCATCATATTTAAAGTACCAGGGATGCAGGTTGCTAGCCTTATTTGCCCCAGGTCCCATTGGGTTTTACCCCTAACGGTTGAGGGACTAACCGGTGGATTTGGTAGTCTTTGCTGTATGAGCACAAAGGTGACCACTACTCAGACTATGTCTGAGATGCCCAGCCTTCTTCCAAAGCAACTGGTATCCCGACTGTCAAGACCACTTACTTGGCCACTCATACGTTGCCTGTGGTTCATGAACTAGGACATGACAACAGGAACCCACACCATGAACCACGTAGATTTTATTTTTTTATTTTTATTTGTTTATTATTATGTGTCTCAGGCATCACATCAGTACAGTAACTTGTATATGTAAAATGATATAAGTCAATAGAGAAGTAAATGTTACAACGTATACAACATGAATATCATACAGCATTTTCAGATAATTTTAGTAGACGCTCTTTACAAACATCAGGTTGGAACACTGTAATTGTGATAGTGGACAAGATGCCTTTTATATACAAGTAGTAACATTTTTTAATTCATTTACTTCTATTTCTACAGATAGCATAATATGTGTATGAAAATGGCTTAAGTGATGACTATTTTATATACTGTTGTTTATTAGGACAGATCAGATTCCAAAAATTCCTGGATGGTGTAAAAATAGTGTTTTATTCAGATTAATAGCGGAAAGGTCGGGGAAGAAGGCCAGTGTTCACTCTGTCTGCTTGCCGGGGGGTCTCATCCGAGATGTGGAGGAGGCCCTACCGGCGGCGATAGAGAGCACTGGGTGCACCCGACTGCAAATTGTTGCTCATGTCGGCACCAATGACTCTTGCCGTCTGGGTTCAGAGGTCATCCTCAGTTCGTACAGGCGGTTGGCGGAGTTGGTGAAGGTGGAAAGCCTCGCTCGCGGGGTGGAATCAGAGCTAACTATTTGTAGTATCGTTCCGAGAACCGATCGCGGTCCTCTGGTTTGGAGCCGAGTGGAAGGCTTAAACCAGAGGCTCAGACGATTCTGCGGAGAGCTGGGGTGTAAATTTCTCGACCTCCGCTATCGGGTGGAGAAATGTAGGGTCCCCCTGAATAGGTCAGGCGTGCACTACACGCCGGAAGCGGCTACGAGGGTAGCGGAGAACGTGTGGAGTGCACATGGGGTTTTTTTAGGTTAGAGAATTCCCTCCCTAGGCCCGACAAGACGCCTCCTGAGACGCGGCAAGGCAGGAGTAGGCAAAATGCAACAAGGAATAACAATATTAATGTGCTAATAGTAAACTGCAGAAGCGTCTATAGAAAGGTCCCAGAACTGCTCTCATTAATAAACGGTCACAACGCCCATATAGTACTAGGAACAGAAAGTTGGCTGAAACCAGACGTAAACAGTAATGAAATCCTAAACTCTGATTGGAATGTATACCGCAGAGATAGGCTGGACAGTGAAGGGGGAGGCGTGTTTATAGCGATAAGAAGTGCAATAGTATCGAAGGAAATTGACGGAGATTCGAATTGTGAAATGATTTGGGTGAAGGTCACGGTTAAAGCAGGCTCAGACATGGTAATTGGATGTCTCTATAGGCCCCCGGGCTCAGCAGCTGTTGTGGCTCAGCACCTGAAGAATAATTTGGAAAATATTTCGAGTAGATTTCCCCACCATGTTATAGTTCTGGGTGGAGATTTTAATTTGCCGGATATAGACTGGGAGACTCAAACGTTCATAACGGGTGGCAGGGACAAAGAATCCAGTGAAATATTTTTAAGTGCTTTATCTGAAAACTACCTTGAGCAGTTAAACAGAAAACCGACTCGTGGCGATAATATATTAGACCTTCTGGTGACAAACAGACCCGAACTATTTGAATCAGTTAATGCAGAACAGGGAATCAGCGATCATAAAGCAGTTACTGCGTCGATGATTTCAGCCGTAAATAGAAATATTAAAAAAGGTAGGAAGATTTTTCTGTTTAGCAAAAGTGACAAAAAGCAGATTACAGAGTACCTGACGGCTCAACACAAAAGTTTTGTCTCAAGTGCAGATAGTGTTGAGGATCAGTGGACAAAGTTCAAAACCATGGTACAATATGCGTTAGATGAGTATGTGCCAAGCAAGATCGTAAGAGATGGAAAAGAGCCACCGTGGTACAACAACCGAGTTAGAAAACTGCTGCGGAAGCAAAGGGAACTTCACAGCAAACATAAACATAGCCAAAGCCTTGCAGACAAACAAAAATTACGCGAAGCGAAATGTAGTGTGAGGAGGGCTATGCGAGAGGCTTTCAATGAATTCGAAAGTAACGTTCTATGTACTGACTTGGCAGAAAATCCTAAGAAATTTTGGTCCTATGTCAAAGCGGTAGGTGGATCAAAACAAAATGTCCAGACACTCTGTGACCAAAATGGTACTGAAACAGAGGATGACAGACTAAAGGCCGAATTACTAAATGTCTTCTTCCAAAGCTGTTTCACAGAGGAAGACTGCACTGTGCTTCCTTCTCTAGATTGTCGCACAGTTGACAAAATGGTAGATATCGAAGTAGACGACAGAGGGATAGAGAAACAATTAAAATCGCTCAAAAGAGGAAAGGCCGCTGGTCCTGATGGGATACCAGTTCGATTTTACACAGAGTACGCGAAGGAACTTGCCCCCCTTCTTGCAGCGGTGTACCGTAGGTCTCTAGAAGAGCGAAGCGTTCCAAAGGATTGGAAAAGGGCACAGGTCATCCCCGTTCTCTAGAAGGGACGTCGAACAGATGTGCAGAACTATAGACCTATATCTCTAACGTCGATCAGTTGTAGAATTTTGGAACACGTATTATGTTTGAGTATAATGTCTTTTCTGGAGACTAGAAATCTACTCTGTAGGAATCAGCATGGGTTTCGAAAAAGACGATCGTGTGAAACCCAGCTCGCGCTATTCGTCCACGAGACTCAGAGGGCCTTAGACACGGGTTCACAGGTAGATGCCATGTTTCTTGACTTCCGCAAGGCATTTGATACAGTTCCCCACAGTCGTTTAATGAACAAAGTAAGAGCATACGGACTATCAGATCAATTGTGTGATTGGATTGAGGAGTTCCTAGATAACAGAACGCAGCACGTCATTCTCAATGGAGAGAAGTCTTCCGAAGTAAGAGTGATTTCAGGTGTGCCGCAGGGGAGTGTCATAGGACCGTTGCTATTCACAATATACATAAATGACCTGGTGGATGACATCGGAAGTTCACTGAGGCTTTTTGCAGATGATGCTGTGGTGTATCGAGAGGTTGCAACAATGGAAAATTGTACTGAAATGCAGGAGGATCTGCAGCGAATTGACGCATGGTGCAGGGAATGGCAATTGAATCTCAATGTAGCGAAGTGTAATGTGATGCGAATACATAGAAAGATAGGTCCCTTATCATTTAGCTACAAAATAGCAGGTCAGCAACTGGAAGCAGTTAATTCCATAAATTACCTGGGAGTACGCATTAGGAGTGATTTAAAATGGAATGATCATATAAAGTTGATCGTCGGTAAAGCAGATGCCAGACTGAGATTCATTGGAAGAATCCTAAGGAAATGCAATCCAACAACAAAGGAAGTAGGTTACAGTACGCTTGTTCGCCCAATGCTTGAATACTGCTCAGCAGTGTGGGATCCGCACCAGGTAGGGTTGATAGAAGAGATAGAGAAGATCCAACGGAGAGCAGCGCGCTTCGTTACAGGATCATTTAGTAATTGCGAAAGCGTTACGGAGATGATAGATAAACTCCAGTGGAAGACTCTGCAGGAGAGACGCTCAGTAGCTCGGTACGGGCTTTTGTGGAAGTTTCGAGAACATACATTCACCGAAGAGTCAAGCAGTATATTGCTCCCTCCTACGTATATCTCGCGAAGAGACCATGAGGATAAAATCAGAGAGATTAGAGCCCACACAGAAGCATACCGACAATCCTTCTTTCCACGTACAATACGAGACTGGAATAGAAGGGAGAACCGATAGAGGTACTCAGGGTACCCTCCGCCACACACCGTCAGGTGGCTTGCGGAGTACGGATGTAGATGTAGATGTAGATGTAGATATTTTACATTCATTTTAAATTTATTGACTTTCTGAATTTCTTTTATTGATGCTGGAAAGTGATTATATAATTTTATTCTCATACATTTAACACCATTACTGTCCAAGTTTGTTGAGTGGGGAATTAGTCTCAAAGAGTTCTGTGACCTTGTGTCATGATGGTGCCAATCTATATTTCTGTCAAGTTTGTTAATGCTTTTCTCAGTGAAATGTAGTATTTTTAGTATTCTCTTTGCTGTTCAAACAAAATTGTTCTGACTACTTTCTTTTTAAATTTAAATAACTTAACCGACAAAGAACTTTGACCCCAAAAAATAAATCCATAATTAAGTGTCGAATGTGAAAGAGAGTAATACATTGGTATCAGTGTACTCATGTTTACAACATTGTTTATTGATCTGATCATAAAACTACTTTACAGAGTTTTGTGCTAGTTAAATCAATGTCCATTTTCCTACTAAGGGTGTCAGTTATGGAGAGCCCAAATAATTTAGTCTCACTGCCTAATTCAACATTATAATTGTCCAGTAATATAGATGGTACCAATGGATTTCTATTTTGGACAGTGTGAAAAGTTAGTTCAGCTGTCTTTTGTACATTCTGAAGCAGCCTGTTATCTTTAAGCTATGTGTTTAAGTACTCTGTGGTTCTATCTAGAGCAGACTGGGCAGTTTCTTCTGTAGTTGATATGAGAATAGTGGTATCATTGGCAAACAGAAGGCTTTTAGTGTCTGATAGACTATGTGAAAGATCATTTATATAATGTAAAAATAATGTGGTACCTCGGGAAAGGGCTTGATTTATGATTTGTGTGGAAGACTGTCCAGTGCTGGCTGTTCTTGAGGGCTTCATTATGTTTAATTCAACATACTACCATCTATATTTCAGACAGATTTTATACCAATCATGGATGAGTCCTCTTACTCCAAAGTAATATATCTTTGGAGCAGGATGTTGTGATCAACAGTTTCAAAGGCCATTGTGGTGTCTAGGAAAATAACTATCACTGGAAGTTTTTTACTGACAATCTCCAGAATAAGATCTAATAATGTCTGTATTATCCTGTACTGCATCATCAGTAGTTTTCTTTCCTTGGAAGCCAAACTGAGCAGGTGGTAAGATTTTTGCTTTGTTTGTAAATGAATTGAGTCTGATGGGCATTATATATTCAGATATTTTACTGCATATTGAGAAAACTGCAATAGATTAGTAGTTACTAGAATCTTCATTACGTCCTTTGCAATTTTGAATTTACTTGGAAATGGACTATTCAGAAATAAGGAGTTTATTACATGAGTCATTGATTTACTGATAAGGTCACTGAAATTATGAAAGAGAAAGCATCTACATCTGCATGGATACTCTGCAAATCACATTTAAGTGCGTGGCAGAGGGTTCATCAAACCATCTTCCATTTCTCTATAATTCCAATCTCGTACAGCACGCAGAAAGAATGAACATCTATATCTTTCCATATGAGCTCTGATTTCCCTTATTTTATCTAGGTGATTGTTCCTCCATATGTAGGTCGGTGTCAACAAAATATTTATCCCAAATTCTGTATCATTTCTGTGACATTCTCTCCCGTATTTTGCAATAATATAAAATGTGGTGTCTTTCTTTGGACTTTTTTAATGTACTCCATCAGTCCTATCTGGTAAGGATCCCACACTGCTCAGCAGTATTCTAAAAGAGGATGGACAAGTGTAGTGCAAGCAGTCTCCTTAGTAGACCTGTTACATTTTCTAAGTGTCCTGCCAATAAAACACAGTCTTTGGTTAGCCTTCCCCCACAACATTTTGTGTGTATTCCTTCCAATTTAAGTTATCCATAACTGCGATACCTAGGTATTCAGTTGAATTTTCGGCTTTTAGATTAGACTGATTTATCATGTAACTGAAGTTTAATGAGTTCCTTTTAGCACTCATGTGGATGACCTCACACTTTTTGTTATTTAGGGTCAACTGCCACTTTTCACACCAAAATCGTTTTGCAGATTGTTTTGTTCTTCTGATAACTTTATTAGTCAATAAACAACAACGTCATCTGCAAACAACCAAAGGTGGCTGCTCATATTGTCTCCAAAATTGTTAACATAGATAAGGAACAGCAAAGGGCCTATAACACTACCTTGGGGAATGGCAGACATCACTACTGTTTTACTCTATGACTTTCCATCAGTTACTATGAACAGTGATCTCTCTGACAGGAAATCACAAATCTAGTCACATAACTAGGACTATATTCCACAAGCATACAATTTCACTATGAGCTGCTTGTGTAGCACAGTGTCAAAAGCATTCCGGAAATCCAGAAATATGGAATCAATCTGAAATCGCTTGTCAATAGCACTTACTATTTCATGTGAATAAAGAGCTAGTTGTGTTTCACAGGAACGATGTTTTCTAAACCCATGTTGACTGTGTGTCAATAGACCATTTTCTTCGAGGTAATTCATGTTTGAGCGCAATATATGTTCTAAAACCCTGATGCATATCAACGTTAACAATATGGGCCTGTAATTTAGTGGATTACTCCTACTACCTTTCTTGAATATTGGTGTGACCTGCGCAACTTTCCAGTCTATGGGTATGGATCTGTCATTGAGTGAACGGTTGTATGTCAATGTTAAGTATGGAGCTAATGCATCAGCATACTCAGAAAGGAACCTAATTGGTATACAGTCTGGACCAGAAGACTTACTTTTATTAAATGATTTAAGTTGGTTCACTACTCTGAGGATATTTACTTCTATGTTACTCATGTTGGCAGCTGTTCTCGATTCGAATTCTGGAATATTTACTTTGTCTTCTTTTGTGAAGGCATTTTGGAAGGACGTGTTTAGTAACTCTGCTTTGGCAGCACTGTCTTTGATAGTATCTCCATTGCTATCATGCAGAGAAGGCATTGATTGTTTCTTGCCACTAACATACTTCACATACGACCAAAATCTCTTTGGATTTTCTGCCAGATTTTGAGACAAAGTTTTGTTGTGGAAACTGTTATAGGCATCTCGCATTGAAGTCCACGCAAAATTTTGACCTTCTGTAAAAAGTTGCCAATCCTGGTGATTTTGTGTCTGTTAAAATTTGGCATGTTTGTTTCATTGTTTCTGCAACATTGTTCTAACCTGTTTGTGTACCAGCAGGATCAGCTCCTTCGTTTGTTAATTTATTTGGTATAAATCCCTCAATTGCTGCTGATACTATTTCTTTTAATTTAAGCCACATTTGATCTACGGTTATATTATTAATTTGGAATGCGTGGAGATTGTCTCTCAGGAAGGCGTCAAGTGAATTTTTATCTGCTTTCTGGAATAGGTATATTTTTTGCTTATTTTTCGAGGATTTTGGGATTACAGTATTCATTCTTCTACGACAACCCTGTGTTCACTAATCCCTGAATTGGTTTTGATGCTCATTTTTAACTCAGGATTATTAATTGCTAAGATATCAAGTGTGTTTTCACAACTGTTTACTATTCGCGTGGGCTCATAAACTAACTGCTTGAAATAATTTTCAGAGAATGCGTTTAGCACAATTTTGGATGTTATTTTATTCGTACCTCTGGAATTAAACATGTATTTTCACCAACATATTGAGTGTAAATTAAAGTCACTGCCAACTATTATCGTATGAGTCGGGTACATGTTTAAGTCAGACTCAAGTTTTCTTTGAACCTTTCAGCAACTGTATCATCTGAATTGGGAGGTTGGTAAAAGGATCCAATTATTATTTTATTCTGGTTGCCAACAATGACCTCTGCCCATACTAACTCACAGGAAGTATCTACTTCAATTTCACAACAAGTTAAACTACTTCTGATAGCAACAAACACGCCACAGGCAACCGTGTTTAGCCTATCCTTTCTGTGCACCATTACGTTCTTCGCAAAAATTTCGGCTGAACTTATATCTGGCTGTAGTCAGCTTTCAGTGCATATAGCAATTTGAGCATCAGTGCTTTCTATTAGCGCTTGGAGCTCTGGTACTTTTCCAACACAGTTACGACAATTTACAACAGTTATACTAATGGTACCTGTACCTACGTTTTTCCTGTGTTCAGCCTGCAGCCTTTGTGACTGAAGCCCTTCTTGTGTTCTCCTGAGACCCTCTAACCTAAAAAACCTCTAACCTAAAAAACCGCCCACTCCATGCCACACAGCCCCTGCTACTGATGTAGCCGCCTCCTGCCTATAGTGGACACCTGACCTATTCAGTGGAACCTGAAACCCAACCACCCTTTGGCGCAAGTCAAGGAATCTGCTGCCTATGTGGTCAGAGAACCATCTGAGCCTCTGATTCAGATCTTCCACTCGGCTGTGTACCAGAGGACCCCAGTTGATCCTGTCGACTATGCTGCAAATGATCAGCTCTGCTTTCATCTTGCAAGCAAGACTGGCAGCCTTTTACTTCTGTTAGCCACTCAAAACCAGAGAGAATCTCTTCTGATCCAAAGTGACACACATCATTGGTACTGACGTGAGCCACCACCTGCAGTTGGCTGTACCCTGTGCTCTTCATGGCATCTGTGAGGGCCCTTTCCACATCTGGAATGACTCCACCCAGTATGCACACGGAGAGCACATTGGATTTCTTACCCTCCTAGTTGGCCAAGTCCCTAACGTTGGCACCTAACGTTGGAGCTCCCAACTACCAATAATACAACCCTCTGCGATTACCTGGATCTTGTCCAGCAGATTATTATTTTTTTCTTTATTTTTCTATGAATTGTATGTTTTCTATCTCTTTTTCTGATGTTGACATTAAGAATAGTGTATCATGGCATACACTTGCTTCTAATTTTAGGAGACAATTATTCTTGAGGTGGTCAGCAAGGTCTTCAACTCTTTTTGTGAATTAGTGGTTGAATTTGTCAGCTGTTTTTAGCTTATTGAAGAATGATTTCCATTTATTTTTAGATTAATGTCACTTGGTTGTTGATTTAACAGTGTTCATATTAATTATTTGCCACAAGCATTTGCTTTTATTTGATGACTCGTTGTGAAGGTTATCGTTTTGCAGCTTTTTGGCTCCACTGATGGCATTCCTAAACATTTGTTTATGTGAAGTAATGTATATCTTAACTTCTTCACTACTCCCTAGTTCAGTTTTTCTAATAGAGAGGAGTTCTCTTTCACTCTGAGATTGTCTGATGATTCCTGGGATGATCCAGTTTGAGGGTTTTCAGGCCCTGTTTACACTTTTTGTTTGTAAGAGGATGTGATAGTTCAGATAATATCAGAAAATGTGTAGGAATGCTTCATATTTGCTGTCTACAGTTTCAGCATCATGTACATTTTGCCAGTATTCTTTCTGCATATAAGAGAGGAAAGTGTGCATATTGTTTTCATTGAACTTACTACTCTGGACTGTATTATGCTGACAACACAGGCTTAAGAATCTTTCTTGATTTGCTTCAGTTCCTTTATGTGCAAGGAATTTTCCTACTAGTGATGTGTGCTGAAGTTTTTTGCCAATTTGTGCATTACAGTCTTGAAGTAGTAGTACTGTGTTTTTTGATGGAATGTCATTTAGGGTGTTTGACACATTTTGCCAAAAATTTTCTGTTTACTCTTTCTGTGTTCTGTTTTTCACATTTGTTGGTGCATGTGTATTTGAAATAGTGTGGACTTTAAAAAACATTCTGGAAACATCCCCCAGGCTGTGGCTAAGCCATGTCTCCACAATATCCTTTCTTTCAGGAGTGCTAGTTCTGCATGGTTCGCAGAAGAGCTTCTGTTAAGTTTGGAAGGTAGGAGACGGATACTGGCAGAAGTAAGTACAGGACGTGAGTCGTGCTTCGGTAGCTCAGTTGGTAGAGCACTTGCCCGCGAAAGGCAAAGGTCCCGAGTTCGAGTCTCGGTCGGGCACACAGTTTTAATCTGCCAGGAAGCTTCATATCAGCGCACACTCCGCTGCAGAGTGAAAATCTCATTCAGTGTGGACTTTGTTTGACGATTTAAATGCTAGTGTGTAAAGTCTTTCATTAATTGATTTCAATTCTGTTAATGTGGTTAATATGTTTTTGTTTACAATCAAACTTGTTCCAAGTTTGGGAACAAGCATCATAACTCTTTTTCCTGATTTTTCCCTTAAATACCGTGAATCTCTGTGAATCAAAAGGATGTCCCACAATAAATCTTATCCTTTACATTGTTGTTTTCATGATACTTTTTCAGGTAGAAAATGTATTAAAGTTTGAACAGCATTAGCAGAAGGATAGATTGCTACTCACCTAAAAGATGAACTGCTGCGTTTCAGACAAGCACACTGAAAAGACTGCTGCACATTATAGCTTTCAACCAAAGACTTCTTCAGCAAAGGAAGTGCACCCACATTCACACAAACAAGCACAGCTTGTGCACTCTTGACAATTCTCCCTGGGAGCTCTGAGTAGAATATGACAGTCATTTGAGTAGAATTCAGAGTTAGGTGGGGAATGGGAAGGGATAGCAGGTATAGGTGGGGTGGGATGAGGAGGAGGCAGCACTGCCTGGGTGGGGGTGGGGGTGGGGGGGGGGGGGGGGTGGCATGCAAGTATTAGATGATGTGATTATGAGGCACGACATTGGGAGGAGGTCCCTCATTCCAGGGCGTGATGATACATACTCAAAGCCCTGACGAAGGATGTGGTTCACTTGCTCCAGTTTGCAGTGGTACTGAAGTGGACACCATTTTGTAGGTGTTTTGTAGTGCCAGAAGGACTGGGTGTGTGTGGGAAAATTGCATGGGAAATCTGTTTGTAGACTAGGTCTGGGGGATAGTACCTGTCTGTGAAGGCCTTGATGAGACTTTCAGCCAGATGTGAAAGGGAGTTTCTGTCAATGTAAATACGAGATTCTATGGGAGTCATTTTTTGATATGGTAGGTATGGCAGCTTTGAAAATGCAGGTACTGTTGGTGATTGGTGGGTTTAATACAGACAGAGGTGTGGATGGAGCCATCAGAGAAGATGAGTTCAACATCCAGGATGGTGGCACACTGGGGGAAGTGGATGGGAAAGAAGGTATTTGAGGTTGTGAAGGGATGACGATAGGGTCTCTTGACCTTCAGTCCAGATCAGTGAACCTGAATCAGTCCAATGTTTAGGGGGCTAGGATGGTTTCCTGTATATGGCCCAAAAACATGTTGGCATAGGAGGCTGCCATGTGTCTGCTCATGCATTTGTTTGTACACTCCTGGAAATGGAAAAAAGAACACATGACACCGGTGTGTCAGACCCACCATACTTGCTCCGGACACTGCGAGAGGGCTGTACAAGCAATGATCACACGCACGGCACAGCGGACACACCAGGAACCGCGGTGTTAGCCGTCGAATGGCGCTAGCTGCGCAGCACTTCTGCACCGCCGCCGTCAGTGTCAGCCAGTTTGCCGTGGCATACGGAGCTCCATCACAGTCTTTACACTGGTAGCATGCCGCGACAGCGTGGACGTGAACCGTATGTGCAGTTGACGGACTTTGAGCGAGGGCGTATAGTGGGCATGCGGGAGGCCTGGTGGACGTACCGCCGAATTGCTCAACACGTGGGGCGTGAGGTCTCCACAGTACATCGATGTTGTCGCCAGTGGTCGGCGGAAGGTGCACGTGCCCGTCGACCTGGGACCGGACCGCAGCGACGCACGGATGCACGCCAAGACCGTAGGATCCTACGCAGTGCCGTAGGGGACCGCACCGCCATTTCCCAGCAAATTAGGGACTCTGTTGCTCCTGGGGTAACGGCGAGGACCATTCGCAACCGTCTCCATGAAGTTGGGCTACGGTCCCGCACACCGTTAGGCCGTCTTCCGCTCACGCCCCAACATCGTGCAGCCCGCCTCCAGTGGTGTCGCGACAGGCGTGAATGTTGGGACGAATGGAGATGTGTCGTCTTCAGCGATGAGAGTCGCTTCTGCCTTAGTGCCAATGATGGTCGTATGCGTGTTTGGCGCCGTGCAGGTGAGCGCCACAATCAGGACTGCATACGACCGAGGCACACAGGGCCAACACCCGGCATCATGGTGTGGGGAGCGATCTCCTACACTGGCCGTACACCTCTGGTGATCGTCAAGGGGACACTGAATAGTGCACGGTACATCCAAACCGTCATCGAACCCATCGTTCTACCATTCCTAGACCGGCAAGGGAACTTGCTGTTCCAACAGGACAATGCATGTCCGCATGTATCCCGTGCCACCCAACGTGCTCTAGAAGGTGTAAGTCAAATACCCTGGCCAGCAAGATCTCCGGATCTGTCCCCCATTGAGCATGTTTGGGACTGGATGAAGCGTCGTCTCACGCGGTCTGCACGTCCAGCACGAACGCTGGTCCAACTGAGGCGCCAGGTGGAAATGGCATGGCAAGCCATTCCACAGGACTACATCCAGCATCTCTACGATCGTCTCCATGGGAGAATAGCAGCCTGCATTGCTGCGAAAGGTGGATATACACTGTACTAGTGCCGACATTGTGCATGCTCTGTTGCCTGTGTCTATGTACCTGTGGTTCTGTCAGTGTGATCATGTGATGTATCTGACCCCAGGAATGTGTCAATAAAGTTTCCCCTTCCTGGGACAATGAATTCACGGTGTTCTTATTTCAATTTCCAGCAGTGTATATGGGGCTAGGATGGTTTCCTGTTTATGGCCCATAAACGGGTTGGCATAGGAGGCTGCCACGTGGGTGCTCATGCATTTGTTTGTATACCATCCCTTCAAAGGAGAAATAATTATATTTTAGGATGAAGTTAGTTTGGTGTATGAGGAATGAGGTAGTGGGTTTAGAGTATGGAGGACGTTGGGGAAGGTAGTGTTCAATAGCAACAAGACCATGGGCATGAGGGATGTTGGCATAAAGGCAAGTGGTGTCAATAGTTACCAGTAGAGTGCCAAGAGGAAAAGGGTAGGGATGTTGGAGGGTTTCCTTCAGGAAGTGGTTAGTATCTTTGGCATGGGAAACAAGATTACAGACAAATTGGTTGGAGGTGTTGGTCAATGAGTGCCGAAATCCTTTCAGTAAAGGTACAGTAACCAGCTGCAATGGGGTGTCCTAGACAGCTGAATTTGTGAGTTTTGGAGAGCATGTAGAAGATGGGTGTGCATGGTGAGGAAGGGGTGAGGAGGGCAGTGGATTCAAGGGAGAGGTTCTACAGAAGATCATAAGACTTTCGACAGGGATTGAAGGTTATATAGGACTTTGGGGATGAGATCACTCTGGTAGAATTTATAGGAGGACAAGTCAGACGATTGGAGAGGCTATCTGCAAGGTAGTCACTGTAGTTCAGCATGGCAGTTGTGAAACCTTTGCCTGCAGGGAGGGAGGGTGATTAGGTCAGGATGCGTTTTGAGACTATGTATGGCTGTACCTTTCTCTGCTGAAAGGTTGGCACTTTTAGGAAGGTACTTGTGGAATGATGATGAGGCCAAGTTGGAGGTAAGGGGTGTCGCACATGGTGGGGGGAGGGGGGGTCAGGGATTGTGAGAAGGAGAGTAGGTCTTTGACAAGTTCATCGTGGTTAAAGTTGGGAGTTGGGCTCAAGGTGAGGCCTTTGGATAGGACTGAAACTTCTGTGAGGCTGAAGATTTTGGTGGAAAGGTTAACAAGAGTGATTTGGGATTGTTTAGGCTCTGGATTTGGATTTGGAGTGTTGGTAGGGAGTTTTGTGGGATTTGGCACATTGAAAAGATCCACTAGGCAGGGTCTGGGTGCTAGGAGGGATTGACAAGGAGTAACACAGTGGATAGAATAGGGTTTGGATTGTGCTATCCCAAGCCAGTAGCAGGACATCAACGGGTTGGATAACTTACACATAGATGGTTCTGTATTTCTCTTCCAGGCAGTGGAAAGCAAGGAATTGAGTTACAGAGGTGTGACATATGTAATAGGGATTACACAGTAGCATTAGCTTGTGGACATAGTACAGGTTGCTCTGGAATGCCTGTGCCATTGAAATGTGTTTTTGCGGTTATAGGTTTGTGAGTGACTGGAAGTGGTGGAATCTGAATATGTATAGGTGATTGTGGGATCCAGAGAAAAGAAATTCTACATTTAAGTCTTTTAGAGTGTTGTGTGTGTGTGTGTGTGTGGGGGGGGGGGGGGGGGGGGGGTAATTGTGTAGTTTAGGCAGCATTTAAGGAACAGGATATGGGACTGGCTTTTAGCCAGGGAAAGAGATGCTTTTGTGAACTGGTACTGTAAGATTTAGCAGGAGTTCACTGTCACATGGATGGCATTGGGGAATTGGGGTGTGAGTTAGAAAATGCTCGAATGAAGGCATTAAGTGGATTTTAGTGGAGCTGGATAACACACAAAGAGGTACAGGCAGGCAAAGATATGCACAAATAAGTGAAACTGCGTAAAAAAGTAAGCACAAACACTGAAAAGATGTATATAAACGTGAGAAAAAGAACAAATTAGTTATGGAAGATAGTGTAGCATTGCCGGATGTGGAAAATGAATCCTAGCATTTCCATTGACTGATTTTGCGTAACAGCTTTTCTTCCACCTCTCAACACTCTGTCATTTTATTTGTTATTGTTCTCTAAAGCATAATTCATCTCATTGTCTGTTCATTCTCTTCCATCTTGGTTTTTTTCGTCGCTTCTTAACCACATGCTCTCTGACTTCCCCACTGTAAAACAATCTTGTCTGTGCATAACACACAACCACGTGACTGAGTGGAGTGTTGGCGCAGCATCTCGTGCTGCAAATTCTTCCGGCTGATAATTACATTGGCTTTGGCCAGAGGGGTTGGTAGCCAAGTAGGGTTTCGACTGCAGTCATCAGGAGAGTTCATACCACTATCCAACTGTAATCCGCTTCCTTCCCCACCCCCACCTGCCTTCTACCTACCACTCCCTGTTCACTTCCAGGAATTCCTTATACCCAACTTGGTCTTATTTGCCAAACTGAGATTTTCACTCTGCAGCGGAGTGTGTGCTGATATGAAACTTCGTGGCAGATTCCTGGTCTCACTTGGTCTCTTGGCTCTTTCACAGGTTCCTTCCTAATAACACCAATCTTTCAGCAGAGGGAAATACAGCCATACACAGTTCGAAACACATCCTGACCTAATCACCCTTCCTGAAGACAAAGGTTCCACCACTGTCATGGTGATTTACAGTCACTACCTGGCAGAAGGCTTCTGCCAATTGTCAGACTTGTCCACCTACAAACTGTGCAAAAGTGATCAAATCCCTAAAGTCCAACATAACCTACAATCCATGTTTATGGCCTTAGGCCCTTCACAGAACATCTCCCCTCGATCCATTTCCCTCCACACCCCCCATGTCAACGTGCATGCCCACATTCAACATGTTCTCCAAAATTCATAAAACCAACAATCCAGGACCATCCATTTTAGCTGTTATTGTGCCCCACTGAAAGAATTTCAGCCCTTATTGAGCAACATCTCCAACCAGTTTGCCCATAACCCAGTCTTCCACATCAAAGACACCAACCACTTCTTTTACTGAGTGTCCACCATCCCCACTCCTTTTCTCTTGGTTCTTGGTTCTCTACTGGTCACTGGAGACACCACTTCCCTTTACACCTACCTCACTTATGTCCATGATCTTGCTGCTATTGAACTGTATCTTTCAGCACATCCTTCAGTCTGAAAACCCTCTACCTCATTCCTCATACACTGCACTAAATTTATTCTAAGACATAACTATTTCATCTTTGAAGGAAAGGTACTCAAAGAAATCCATTGCATGACTATGGCGACCTACATGGCATCCTCCTATGCGAAACTCTTTATAGGCAACGTGCAGGAAATCTCCCTAGCCTCCCCATACCCCTGATCTGGCTGAGATTCATTGATGATCTGGACTGAGAGCCAAGAAACCCTCTTCTTTTGGATCGTGCAGCAAAGCTGCTTCGACGTTTCAAGATTGTAGTACTGGCTGGCAGGAATTTGCACAACAATAACCCCTTTCTGTCTCAAAACACGCTCGCCATCACTTTGCTAGCAGAGTGTTTGTTTACAATTCCATGGCTTGAGCAATGCTGGATGTTTCTACTGGTAGAATTATTGTTTCATTTCTGTTATTGTGTGATGGACCCAGGTCTCATGCCCAGTAACAATAGAGTCCAAGAATTCATCAGTTATGTATGCCTGAAGAAATTCATGGGCCTGTTCCTCACATTTCCATCTCTGGTCTTCAGTAATTATTATCAGGAACCATCTTGCACTGATCTTGGCATACCCTTAATGGTCTGTCAAAATTTTGTCTGTGCTGGTCTTGCTGACATCAGAGGTCATCTCGCAGAGATCCCAAACCATCACCTTCTAATCTTTCAGCATTGTTTCTTCCACTTTTGCTTTTATTTCATCCACAACTGACAACCATCGAACACTGTTCATCATGGACGTCCGTACCACCATCTTTAGAGTCTCTGTGCCATTTGCCTACATGTTTTATGTGCATGCATGTGTCTCCATAGACTTCACTTTATGTAAATGAATGATGACCAGTGCAGTCTCTTTGGGATACAAAAAATGAACTGCAGAGCATCATTTGCAGCTGGCATGAGAAGCGAGTGGGATCTCCATCTCTGGTGATTGCCATGCCAGCACTGATCATTGCAGACAGCACAACAGAGTGGGGAATGGGAGAGTGGGAACCAAGCCACATGTCATTTTGTCGGATCGTGTTTAAGGGTTTCTTGTGACTGCAGGTTTTTAGGAACCTCATGTTATGGACAACCCTCGTTTAGGTGTTTGTTGCTTAAGGCAGGTTTCACAATGCTCTGAATTTCTTTGCACAGTGTCGATGACCCCCAGAATATGGATGCCTACTTTTCATTTCCTTGGAAGTGGGAGATTGGGTGTCTTGTAGAGTAAAATCTCTTACAAAGCCCATTTCCATTGTTGATTGCTAGTTAATTTAGGGACTCAAGTCCCGTAAAGATACTTTCGGGTTTATTACCTCTGAGAAACATGTTTCCAGCTGCACTTGTGGTGAACAGGCACTGACCACTTTGCTGCTTGTTGCAAGTCAGATGCATTGCTGATTTTTTTCTTGTGTTCATTCTTCTGCTAGTTCCATTGTTCCAAGATCCAGTCTTTCCACCTTCACTATCCTGAAAGTTTTCACTGTAATCCTAGAATGGAGCCCTTACAGGGTACTATCACCTGGGTCAGGTGAGCCCTTGTTTTTTTTTTTAATGAGATACTTACACCTCCCTCTCCTCCTTCCCCATCACTTTCACGATGAGACCTCAGTCTTGGGACTATCATGGTGGTCAAGGTTTCTGTTTATTTAACAGTAAAATTATTTTTTAAATAATTTTATAAAACTGTGATGATGATGATGATGATGATGATGATTTTGGTTTGTGGGGCACTCAACAGCGTGGTTATCAGTGCTTGTACAAATCCCCAATCATTATCCAGTCCACTCTCACTAGTTTCCTGAATGATATAATGATGAGGACAATATAAACGCCCAATTCTGGAGTGGAGAAAATCCCTGACTTGGCCAGGAATTAAACCTGCTGCCCTGTGATCAGAGGCAGCAACCCTAACCACTCGACCACTAGCTACAGACACAAGGCTTTTTGTTTTGTTACTTGTTCTCCTTCAAAATGAGCCCACATATCTTGCTGACATGCAGATATAAAATCTTTATTGCATGTGTGATTTAGCTGGTAATTTTAGTAGACACCATTCCATGCAAAAGTACAACAATGATTAAAATGGAAATAAACTTGCAAAATGGGCAGAAGAAAGAAACCTAAACCTTATACTTCTAAAGAAAGCATTATGGAACAGGGAGTACAATCCTTACTGTGTTTTTAAATGGAAAAGGCTCTAAATGGATCTCTTCACATGACTAGAGAAGAGCTTGGAGACTTCCCAAATAGTCAGTTCTACCTTATCCTGTGCAACTGTTGTTAGCTTCATTCAAAGACCAAGGTGGAATTTCCAGAAAGCAAACTGAATTGCCTTCCCATAAGACCTTGATAAGGTTGTAAGATGGACTCCAGATACAATGGACAATTGCAACAGATTTTTTGTTGCCATCATTGTGATATCTAAAAAGTGGATTCCAAAAGACATCTAAAGTCAATAAATTCCAGAATGGAATAATAACCGTGAAGAGTGTTATAATGCCTATGTGGACAAACGTAATGCAGATATTGCAGAGGAGCTTCTAGAAAACCTGGATGATGTGTGCAGATAAATATGGATCAAGATAACTGAGAACTTGAATTTTCAAATGTCTAGCAAACAAACACAGAGTCTATTGAAAAAGTTTGGAAGAAGCAGTTGGCCCATGTAAAAATACCTAGCTGTAATGCTGGGCTAGACCATATAAAGAACAATTGCTTAAGAAAGAATTTCCAGGTGCTTTTGTCAGCAAAGAACTATAGGCTGCTCTAAATGACTTTAAAACAAGCAAAACACCATATTGCCACAGAATATACCATAATCTTTTTCACTGTTGTAAAACAACACAAAAGTGGCTTACCAAGTTTCATACAAATGTTTTATCAACAGAAATATTACCAAAATATTCTAAAACTACAAAGTTAATTCCAAATGAAAAGCATACAAAAACATGACAAGCAAGAAAGCTACAGACCAATAACTCCTTTATGCTGTTGTTACAAATTGCTGGAGTGTCTGCTGCTCAACAAGCAAGAATATTAAAATCCTAGGGATTAACTTTGGGAGTGAGCGAGAGAACTCCTAAAAGCAGTAAACTTTACATAAAACTAGGAGTAGAAATCTGGTTAAAACCTGAAGTTTACAGCACTGAGATTTTTTAAGCAAGTTATCTTGGATGGAGAGTCAATATCAGATGTAGAAATAACTTTTGGTAACAAAGATTTTATCTTTGAACCCTTCCATTTTGGTCCATGTTTGCATGGAAAAACAGTAATATCAGGAATTGAGTCCACCTTGATGCAAAACACCTTGTTATTCGTTTATTTCTTTATTATCCCAAATTAGTTTTGGCGACAAATAACACTATCATCAGTGGGGTTTTTAAATCTTAAACATGTAGAAAATCATGGTTATACACAGTAAAACATTATTACATTTTTACTATTTGTCTTTTGAAATATAGTTTTCTATGGATATTTTCATACTACCTTATTTATTGTATGTTACAGCATGTTTTAAGCAATTATTGGCACAGTTCGCGACATGTTTTCTGTGCTCTTTTTTTCTGTTGCCATTTTTTACTTAGCGAACATCATGTCATCTGCAACCATGTGAGCAGCTGTTATTAAACAAAATACTAAAAGGTAAACTTTGTATGTCAGCCATATGTACTTGGTATAACAAGATAAAACGGAAACATGCAGTACACACAGACAACACAGCAGACCACACCACTTCAGAAAAAGAGAGAGATAGTACACACTAACATACAATAACAAAATAGCACACAGAATAGGTAACATCTTGAGAAAGCAAGGGATTCCAATAACATTCAGAACAAACAATACAGTTCAGAAAAGACTAAGACCAGTCAGGAAAACCTCAGACAAATTCAGCAATGCTGGAATATATCAACTCACTTGCAACTCCTGTCAGGCCCAATACATAGGACAAATAAGCAGAAATTTCCAATCGAGGTACACAGAGCACATGAGAGCTCTAAAAAGTGGCAGCACACATTCAACTTGTGCAGAACATCTAATGAACGAAAACCATAATGCCACTAATATCGAAAACAATCTACACATTCTGAGAAACAGCAACAGTCTATACCAACAACTAACAATAGAAGAAAATTACTACATACAAAAGGCTATAGTCAAAGGGAAAAATTTACATAAATGAAAACACAACACTTTGCAACGACACATTCTTTACCGCTCTGAGAGAACTGACCAAGGACACAGAACAGAAAGCACACAAACACAAAGGAACCACTTCTCCATCACACACAGAGACATAAATAATGAACAGAAGTCATCATAATTCGCATTACAGTTTTCATAGCCTTTCTCGCCACATGCAATACACCTCTCATGACACAAGTGAACAGCAAGATGGCTTAACATTCTGGATCAGAAACAAAGTGTGAAAATTTTGTTTTTCTGTGTGTAAAAGCAGCCAGATACCGTCCAATGAACGTGAGTACAAGTACAGCTAAGTAACATCTCAATACACACCAAAGAAATGGGTTTCCACAACACTACCACAACTCCAAGTATGTATTGCTGACATACAAAATTTACCTTTTGGTATTTTGTTTAATAACAGCCGCTCACATGGTCGCAGATGACATGATGTTTGCTAAGTAAAAAACGACAATGGAAAAAAATAGGACAGAAAACATGTCACAAACAGCCCCAATAATTGCTTAAAACATGCTGTAACATACAATAAATAAGGTAGTATGAAAATATCCATAGAAAACTATATTTCAAAAGATGAATAGTAAAAATATAATAATGTTTTACTGTGTTTGTATAACCATGCTATTTTCTATATGTTTTAGATTTAAAAACTCCACTGATAATGATGATATTTGTTGCCAAAACTAGTTTCGGATAATAAAGAAATAAATGAATAACAAGGTGTTTTGCATGTAGGTGGACTCAATTTCTGATATTACTATAACTTTTGGTGTGCCCCAGGGAAGTGTGGTGGACCCTTGCTGTTCATGTTATGTACACACATACAAAAAAGTTTTGCATCACCTTGGTTCCGAGAGTTCTGGAACCTGTACAGGAACTTTGAATAGAGATCAACATAAACATCATTTCCACCCTTTTTATTGCTCATGAAAACCACACATTGCATATTGTACCACCATACAATGAGACCTTGAGAGGTGGTGGTCCAGATTGCTGTACACAGTGGTACCTCTAATATCCAGCAGCACATCCTCTTGTGTTGATGGATGCCTGTATTTGTTGTGGCTACTATCCATAAGTTCATCAAGGCACTGTTGGTCCAGACTGTCCCACTCCTCAATGGCGATTCAACGTGGATCCCTCAGAGTGGTTGGTGGGTCATGTCATCCATAAACAGCTCTTTCAATCCATCCCAGGCATGTTTGATAGGGTCTGGATAACATGCTGGCCACTCTAGTCGAACGGTATTGTTATCCTGAAGGAAGTCGTTTGCAAGATGTGTACGATGGGGTCATGAATTGTCATCCGTGAAGACTAATCCTTCGCCAGTATGCTGCCAATGTGGTTGACTATCATTTGGAGGATGGCATTAACGTATCATACAGCCGTTATGGCGCCTTCCATGACCACTAGCAGCGTATGTTGCCCCACATAATGCCACCCCAAAACAGCAGGGAACCTCCACCTTGCTGCAATCACTGAACAGTGTGTCTGAGGCACTCAGCCCGATCGGGTTGCCTCCAAACATGTCTCCGATGGTTGTCTGGTTAAAGGCGTATGCAATACTCATCAGCGAAGGCAATGTGATGCCAATACTGAGCAGTCCATTTGATATGTTGTGGGACTCATCTGTACCATGCTACTTGGTGTCATGGTTGCAAAAATGGTCTTCACCATGGACGTCGGGAGTGAAGCTGTGCATCATTCAGCCTATTGCGCACAGTTTGAGTCATAACACGACGTCCTGTGGAAGCATGGAAAGCATTATTCATCACGATGGTGTTGCTGTCAGTGTGCCTCCAAGCCATGATCCATTGCTAGTCATCGTCCACTACATTAGTAGCCCTTAGGCAGCCTGAGTGATGTATATAATCGACAGTTCCTGTCTCTCTGTATCTCCTCCATGTCCGAACAACATTGCTTTGGTTCACTCCAAGATGCCTAGAAACTTCCCTTTTTGAGAGCCCTTCCTGGCACAGAGTAACAATGTGTATGTGTCTAGGCATGGTTGAACTACAGACAATACGAGCCGTGTACCTCCTTCCTGGTGGAATGACTGGAACTAATCGGCTGTCGGACCCTGTCCGTTTAATAGGCGCTTCTCATGCATGGTTGTTTACATCTTTGGGTGGGTTTAGTGACATCTCAGAACAGTCAAAGGGACTGTGTCTGTGATACAATATCCACATTTAGTGTCTATTTTCAGAAGTTCTGGAAACCGGGTTGATGCAAAATTTTTTTTGGTGCGTGTATTAATGACTACAGTACCAGTGCATCAATTGGAATAGGTCAACTACAATATTGCTGTGTGTGTGGTGTGTGTGTGTGTGTGTGTGTGTGTGTGTGTGTGTGTGTGTGTGTGTGTGTGTGTGTGTGTGTGTGAGGGGGGGTGGGGGGGTGGGAGGGGGGGCCATACTGAATAGGGCTAATGGGGCATATTGGATGTACACAGAAAAGGGCAGCACGAATGGTCACATGTGTATTCAATACATGGGACAGTGTCTCACAAGTGGTGAGACAACTAAATTGGCTGGCACTTCAAGACAGATGCAAACTACCCTGTTTACCAAGTGTCAAGAACGATTATTAAATGGGGATTGAGTAATATACAACAATCTTCTGTCACACCCATAGATATCGTGA
The DNA here is from genome assembly GCF_023897955.1 of Schistocerca gregaria. NCBI lineage: Eukaryota > Metazoa > Arthropoda > Insecta > Orthoptera > Acrididae > Schistocerca > Schistocerca gregaria. Next base: position 89,284,843 of record NC_064926.1, on the reverse strand, counting down.
GGACAAGATTAGATCAATTACACACACAGTGCCATTTAAACAATCATTCTTCCTGTACTCTATACATGAATGAAAAAGGAAGAAGCCATAGAAATTGGTACAATGGGATGTACCATCTACCATGTACTGCACAGTGATTTGTGTAGTATCAATTTCAGTATGGAATTGACCCCAAAATTCTAAATACCATTCTTCCAGAATAAGCGGACTAAGCCAAATAGAAGCTGCCCATACCAAGTGTTAAGTCTTACTATATGTTTAATGGCAGGATTCCTAATAAGATGAAAAATATCAGTAGTTTTTATAGATTTATCTGCTGCTTAGAACACAGTTTGCAAGGAGATCCTTCTGTGCAAGCTGATTAAGGTGGCAACTGTATTATATTGAGACTAATCAATAGCATCCTGTTGAAAGAGACTGCAGACTTGTGTAACATAACTATGTAAGTAAGCAGAAAGCTGAAAAATGGACTACCAAAGGGTCTGTTGTGGCTCCTAGTTTATTTAAATTTTATGTCGCAGATCTGCCTAATACTGCTGCCAGGGAATTTGAGAGTGCTGATAATTTAGGCTTAGTTGACCAATACAGAAGCAGTTAGTCACTGAGACTACTTTAACACTGACTTAGTCAACTATGAATGAGCACTTTAAGAAATGGTATGTGATTGTGTACCATCTAGCACCACAGACAACTACACAACAGAACCAAACACAAACACGCTGTCCCATAAAACCCACACAGGATAATCAGAAAAACATGAAAGAAAACATGAGATGGTACACAATCGAAATAGAGGAAGACTGCACTGTAGTTCCCTCTCTAGATTGTTGCACAGATGACAAAATGGTAAATATTGAAATAGACGACAAAGGGATAGAGAAACAATTAAAATCGTTCAAAAGAGGAAAGGTCGCTGGACCTGATGGGATACCAGTTCGATTTTACACAGAAGAAACTTTCCCCCCTTCTTTCAGTGGTGTACCGTAGGTCTCTAGAAGAGATTGGAAAATGGCACAGGTCATCCCCTTTTTCAGGAAGGGACATCAAACAGATGTGCAGAACTTTAGGCCTATACCTCTAATGTCAATTGGTTGTAGAATTTTGTATCACGTATTATTTTCTAGTATAATGACTTTTCTGGGGAATAGAAATCTACTCTGTGGGAATCAGCATTGGTTACAAAGAACACAATCGTGTGAAACTCAGCTTGCGCTATTCGTCCATGAGTCTTAGAGGGCCATTTACACAGGTTTCTAGGTAGATGCCGTGTTTCTTGACTTCTGAAGGCATTTCATACAGTTCCCCACAGTCGTTTGATTATTAAAGTAAGAGCATATGGACTATCAGGCAAATTGTGTGATTGGATTGAGGAGTTCCTAGATAACAGAACGCAGCATGTCATTCTCAATGGAGAGAAGTCTTCCCAAGTAAGAGTGTCATAGGACCATTGCTATTCACAATATATATAATTGACATTGTGGGTAACATCAGAAGTTCACTGAGGCTTTCTGCGGATGATGCTGTAGTATATCAAGAGGTTGTAACAATGGAAAATTGTACTGAAATGCAGGAGGATCTGCAGCGAATTGACGCATGGTGCAGGGAATGGCAATTGAATCTCAGTGTAGACAATTGTAACGTGCTGCGAATACATAGAAAGAAAGATCCCTTATCGCTTAGCTACAATATAGCAGGCCAGCAACTGGAAGCAGTTAATCCCATAAATTATCTCGGGGTAGGTATTAGGAGTGATTTAAAATGGAATAACCATGTAAAATTAATTGTCGCTAAAGCAGATGCCAGTCTGAGATTCATTGGAAGAATCCAGCAACTGGAAGCAGTTAATCCCATAAATTATCTCGGGGTAGGTATTAGGAGTGATTTAAAATGGAATAACCATGTAAAATTAATTGTCGCTAAAGCAGATGCCAGTCTGAGATTCATTGGAAGAATCCTAAGGAAATGCAGTCCAAAAGCAAAGGAAGTAGGTTACAGTACACTTGTTCTCCCACTGTTTAAATACTGCTGTGTACGTACGTGGGAGGCGCTCTCCACTCTTTGTGAACAGCTGTGCATGTTAATGACCGTGGTAAGCCGTCTTCAGGCTGCTGCCTCGGAGTGTAGCGGCATTGGGGAGTCTGGTGCGTCGCAAGGTACACCCCAGGTGTTACATGCTTCACCCACTGTCCCTGCTGTCGAGACATCTTCGTGGGTACCGGGCGCAGTTGGGCCACCCTCTTCACAAGGGGAGTGGCGGGTTCAGCGGCGTTCACGGCGTGCGAGGCAGAGGGTAAATGTGGAGGCTGTACGTATGGCATCGCCCGCTCTACCTGTGAGTGGACATGTGGCTGCTCCTTCAGCAAGGTCCGAGTAGGCATACGGGGGGGAGGGGTTTATTAGTTATTGGGAGCTCCAATGTTAGGCAGTTTCCTTAGGGAAATAGCGGAAAGGTCGGGGAAGAAGGCCAGTATTCACTCTGTCTGCTTGCTGGGGGGGTCTCATCCGAGATGTGGAGGAGGCCCTACCGGCGGCGATAGAGAGCACTGGGTGAACCTGACTGAAAATTGTTGCTCATGTCGGCACCAATGACTCCTGCCATCTGGGTTCAGAGGTCATCCTCAGTTTGTACAGGCCGCTGGCGAAATTGGTGAAGGCGGAAAGCCTCGCTCGCGGGGTGGAATCAGAGCTAACTATTTGTAGTATCGTTCCCAAAACCGATCGTGGTCCTCTGGTTTGGAGCTGAGTGGAAAGCTTAAACCAGAGGCTCAGACGATTCTGCGGAGATCTGGGGTGCAAATTTTTCGACCTCCACTATCGGGTGGAGAAATGTAGGGTCCCCCTGAATAGGTCAGGCATGCACTACATGCCGGAAGCGGCTACAAGGGTATTGGAGTACGTGTGGAGTGCACATGGGGGTTTTTTAGGTTAGAGAATTCCCTCACTAGGCCTGACAAGATGCCTCCTGAGACGCGGCAACGTAGGAGTAGGCAAAATGCAACAGGCAATAACAATATTAATGTGCTAATAGTAAACAGCAGGAGCGTCTATAGGAAGGTCCCAGAACTGCTCTCATTAATAAACGGTCACAACGCCCATATAGTACTAGGGACAGAAAGTTGGCTGAAACTAGACGTAAACAGTGATGAAATCCTAAACTCAGATTGGAATGTATACCGCAGAGACAGGCTGGACAGTGAAGGGGGAGGCATGTTTATAGTGATAAGAAGTGCAATAGTATCGAAGGAAATTGACGGAGATCCGAAATGTGAAATGATTTGGGTGAAGGTCACAGTTAAAGCAGGCTCAGACATGGTAATTGGATGTCTCTATAGGCCCCCGGGCTCAGCAGCTGTTGTGGCTGAGCACCTGAAGGATAATTTGGAAAATATTTCGAGTAGATTTCCCCACCATGTTATGGTTCTGGGTTGAGATTTTAATTTGCCGCACATAGACTGGGAGACTCAAACGTTCATAGTGGGTGGCAGGGACAAAGAATCCAGTGAAATTATTTTAAGTGCATTATCTGAATACTACCTTGAGCAGTTAAACAGAGAACTGACTCGTAGCGATAACATATTAGACCTTCTGGTGACAAACAGACCCGAACTATTTGAAACAGTTACTGCAGAACAGGGAATGAGCGATCATAAAGCAGTTACTGCATTGATGATTTCAGCCGTAAATAGAAATATTAAAAAAGGTAGGAAGATTTTTCTGTTTAGCAAAAGTGACAAAAAGCAGATTACAGAGTACCTGACGGCTCAACACAAAAGTTTTGTCTCAAGTGCAGATAGTGTTGAGGATCAGTGGACAAAGTTCAAAACCATGGTACAATATGCGTTAGATGAGTATGTGCCAAGCAAGATCGTAAGAGATGGAAAAGAGCCACCGTGGTACAACAACCGAGTTAGAAAACTGCTGCGGAAGCAAAGGGAACTTCACAGCAAACATAAACATAGCCAAAGCCTTGCAGACAAACAAAAATTACGCGAAGCAAAATGTAGTGTGAGGAGGGCTATGCTAGAGGCGTTCAATGAATTCGAATGTAAAGTTCTATGTACTGACTTGGCAGAAAATCCTAAGAAATTTTGGTCTTATGTCAAAGCGGTAGGTGGATCAAAACAAAATGTCCAGACACTCTGCGACCAAAATGGTACTGAAACAGAGGATGACAGACTAAAGGCCGAAATACTAAATGTCTTTTTCAAAGCTGTTTCACAGAGGAAGACTGCACTGTAGTTCCTTCTCTAGATTGTCTCACAGATGACAAAATGGTAGATATCGAAATAGACGACCGAGGGATAGAGAAACAATTAAAATCGCTCAAAAGAGGAAAGGCCACTGGACCTGATGGGATACCAGTTCAGTTTTACACAGAGTACACGAAGGAACTTGCCCCCTTCTTGCAGCGGTGTGCCGTAGGTCTCTAGAAGAGCGTAGCGTTCAAAAGGATTGGAAAAGGGCACAGGTCATCCCCGTTTTCAAGAAGGGACGTCAAACAGATATGCAGAACTATAGACCTTTATCTCTAACATCGATCAGTTGTAGAATTTTGGAACAAGTATTACGTTAGAGTATAATGACTTTTCTGGAGACTAGAAATCTACTCTGTAGGAATCAGCATGGATTTCGGAAAAGACAGTCATGTGAAACTCAGCTCATACTATTCGTCCACGAGACTAAGAGGGCCATAGACACGGGTTCACAGGTAGATGCCATGTTTCTTGACTTCCGCAAGGCATTTGATACAGTTCCCCACAGTCGTTTAATGAACAAAGTAAGAGCATATGGACTATCAGACCAATTGTGTGATTGGATTGAAGAGTTCCTAGATAACAGAACGCAGCATGTCATTCTCAATGGAGAGAAGTCTTCCGAAGTAAGAGTGATTTCAGGTGTGCCGCAGGGGAGTGTAATAGGACCGTTGCTATTCACAATATACATAAATGACCTGGTGGATGACATCGGAAGTTCACTGAGGCTTTTTGCAGATGATGCTGTGGTGTATCGAGAGGTTGTAACAATGGAAACTTGTACTGAAATGCAGGAGGACCTGCAGCGAATTGACGCATGGTGCAGGGAATGGCAATTGAATCTCAATGTAGACAAGTATAATGTGCTGCTAATACATAGAAAGAAATATCCCTTATCATTTAGCTACAAAATAGCAGTCAGCAACTGGAAGCAGTTAATTCCATAAATTATCTGGGAGTACGCATTAGGAGTGATTTGAAATGGAATTACCATATAAAGTTGATCGTCGGTAAAGCAGATGCCAGACTGAGATTGAGATTCATTGGAAGAATCCTAAGGAAATGCAATCCGAAAACAAAGGAAGTACGTTACAGTACGCTTGTTCGTCCACTGCTTGAATACTGCTCAGCAGTGTGGGATCCATACCAGATAGGGTTGACAGAAGAGATAGAGAAGATCCAATGGAGAGCAGTGCCCTTCATTACAGGATCATTTAGTAATCGCAAAAGTGTTACGACGATGATAGATAAACACCAGTGGAAGATTCTCCAGGAGAGACGCTCAGTAGCTCGGTATGGGCTTTTGTTAAAGTTTCGAGAACATACCTGCACCAAAAAGTCAAGCAGTATATAGCTCCCTCCTACGTATATCTCGTGAAGAGACCATGAGGATAAAATCAGAGAGATTAGAGCCCACACAGAAGCATACCGGCAATACTTCTTTCCACAAACAATACGAGACTGGAATAGAAGGGAGAACCGATAGAGGTACTCAGAGTACCCTCCGCCACACACCGTCAGGTGGCTTGCGGAGTATGGATGTGGATGTAGATGTAGATGTAGATGTAGATGTAGATCCGTACCAGATAGAGTTTATAGAAGAGACAGAGAAGATCCAACGGAGAACAGCGTGCTTCATTACAGGATCATTTAGTAATTGCGAAAGCATTAAGGATGTGTTAGATAAACTCCAGTGGAAGACTCTGCAGGAAAGATGCTCAGTAGCTTGGTACGGGCTTTTGTTGAAGTTTCGAGAACATACCTTCACCAAGGAGTCAAGCAATATATTGTTCCCTCCTACGTATATTTCGCGAAGAGACCATAAGGATAAATTCAGAGAGATTAGAGCTCAGACAGAGGCATACCGACAATCCTTCTTTCCACAAAGAGTATGAGACTGGAATAGAAGGGAGAAATGATAGAGGTACTCAAGGCACCCTCCGCCACACACTGTCAGGTGGCTTGCGGAGTGTGGATGTAGATGTAGAATGACATACACAAACTCACATAAAATCACCAACATTTTCAATAGACAGGCAATAAACAGAGCATAAGCAGCAGACAGTGCTATACAAAAATAGACCCCAAAACTGACAAAAGACAGAGACATATACCAGAAAACAGGTGTATATCAATTGGAGTGTAGCACTTGTGAAGGCAGATACATAGGACAAACAGGTAGAGCATTTGATTTCAGATACAAATCACGCAAAAGGAGCCTGAAAATTTGGGGCAAACTACTCCACATTTGCAGAACATCTAAGACAACATGACCACAAACCAACTACTAGAGAAGAAGACATGAAAATAGAATCACCGATATGAAAAAAAGACACCTCCTAACTCTGGAAGAAAATGACCACATACAGAAAACCGAAGCAGAAAGGACAATTGAGGCACGTAAAAAAATTGATAATGTAGCTTTTAGTTTTCTATCAGCTCACTCAGATATAGCCATATCTCCCCACGATATCTTTATCACATTGAGATGGTGCAAATAAGAATCATTACAAATATTTATTTATATTTATAGGCCATTTAAAGAACCTACACAACTCACCTGCTTTCCCTCGAATACCATAGTTTTCCAACTTCCTTATCAGTATTTCATGGTCAGTAGTGTTGAGTGCTTCGGAGGGATCCAGAAACATTGAAGATACTTCTTTTTTTTATCTAAGGACTTTATAATATATTCTGTCATGGTGCCAGTTGCTGATTCCATAGATTTACTCTTTCTGAAACGATGGTGTGATGGTATAAGACTATTGTATTTGTCCAGATAATCAGCTAGTCTAAAAAACATAAGCATTTCCAGAATTTTTGAAAAACATGGTATCAGTGAAACTAGCCTATAGTTGTTGGGGTCATCCTTATTCCCTTTCTTGTTCATGGGTACCATTCTGCCTATGTTTAGTTTTTCTGGAAAAATTTCACCTCTGAAAGAGCTGTTTGTTATGTCCAGCAACTGTGTTATTGGCTCACTATTGCCTCACTTACTTGCTTTATTATGTTGTTGTTGTGGTCTTCAGTCCTGAGACTGGTTTGATGCAGCTCTCCCATGCTACTCTATCCTACTCTTCATCTCCCAGTACCTACTGCAGCCTACATCTTTCTGAATCTGCTTAGTGTATTCATCTCTTGGTCTCCCTCTACGATTTTTACCCTCCACGCTACCCTCCAATACTAAATTGGTGATACCTTGATGCCTCAGAACATGTCCTACCAACCGATCCCTTCTTCTGGTCAAGTTGTGCCACAAACTTCTCTTCTCCCCAATCCTATTCAACACTTCCGCATTAGTTATGTGATCTACCAATCTAATCTTCAGCATTTTTCTGTAGCACCACATTTCGAAAGCTTCTATTCTCTTCTTGTCCAAACTATTTATCGTCCATGCTTCACTCCCATACATGGCTACACTTCATACAAATACTTTCAGTAGTGACTTCCTGACACTTAAATCTATACTCGATGTTAACAAATTTCTCTTTTTCAAAAACACTTTCCTTGCCATTGCCAGTCTACATTTTATATCCTGTCTACTTCGACCATCATCAGTTATTTTGCTCCCCAAATAGCAAAACTCATTTACTAGTTTAAGTGTCTCATTTCCTAATCTAATTCCCTCAGCATCACGCGGCTTAATTCGACTACATTCCATTATCCTCGTTTTGCTTTTGTTGATGTTCATCTTATATCCTCCTTTCAAGACACTCTCCAATCCATTCAACTGCTCTTCCAAGTCCTTTGCTGTCTCTGACAGAATTACGTCATCGCCGAACCTCAAAGTTTTTATTTCTTCTCCATGGATTTTAATACCTACTCCAGATTTTTCTTTTGTTTCCTTTACTGGTTGCTCAATATGCAGATAGAATAACATAGGGGAGAGGCTACAACCCTGTCTCACTCCCTTCCCGACCACTGCTTCCCTTTCATGTCCCTCGACTCTTATAACTGCCATCTGGTTTCTGTACAAATTGTAAATAGCCTTTCGCTCCCTGTGTTTTACCCCTGCCACCTTCAGAATTTGAAAGAGAGTATTCCAGTCAACATTGTCAAAAGCTTTCTCTAAGATTACAAATGCTAGAAACGTAGGTTTGCCCTTCCTTAATCTAGCTTCTAAGATAAGTTGTAGGGTCAGTATTGCCTCACGTGTTCCAATATTTCTTCGGAATCCAAACTGATCTTCCCCGAGGTCGGCTTCTACTAGTTTTTCCATTCGTCTGTAAAGAATTCGTGTTAGTATTTTGCAGCTGTGGCTTATTAAACTGATAGTTCGGTAATTTTCACATCTGTCAACACCTGCTTTCTTTGGGATTGGAATTATTATATTCTTCTTGAAGTCTGAGGGTATTTCGCCTATTTCATACATCTTACTCACCAGGTGGTAGAGTTTTGTCAGGACTGACTCCCTCAAGGCCGCCAGTAGTTCCAATGGAATGTTGTCTACTCCGGGGGCCTTGTTTCAACTCAGGTCTTTCAGTGCTCTGTCAAACTCTTCGTGCAGTTTCATATCTCCCATTTCATCTTTATCTACATCCTCTTCCATTTCCATAATATTGTCCTCAAGTACATTGCCCTTGTATAGACCCTCTATATACTCCTTCCACATTTCTGCTTTTCCTTCTTTGCTTAGAACTGGGTTTCCATCTGAGCTCTTAATGTTCATACAAGTGGTTCTCTTATCTCCAAAGGTCTCATTAATTTTCCTGTAGGCAGTATCTATCTTACCCTAGTGAGATAAGCCTCTACATCCTTACATTAGTCCTCTAGCCATCCCTAATTAGCCATTTTGCACCTCCTGTCGATCTCATTTTTGAGACGTTTGTATTACTTTTTGCCTGCTTCATTTACTGCATTTTTATATTTTCTCCTTTCATCAATTAAATTCAATATTTCTTCTGTTACCCAAGGATTTCTACTAGCCCTCGTCTTTTTACCTACTTGATTATCTGCTGCCTTCACTACTTCATCCCTCAAAGCTACCCATCTTCTGCTACTGTATTTCTTTCCCCAATTCCTGTCAATTGTTCCCTTATGCGCTCCCTGAAACTCTGTACAAGCTCTGGTTTAGTCAGTTTATCCAGGTCCCATCTCCTTAAATTCCCACCTTTTTGCAGTTTCTTCAGTTTTAATCTACAGGCCATAATCAATAGATTGTGGTCAGAGTCCACATCTGCCCCTGGAAATGTTTCACAATTTAAAACCTGGTTCCTAAATCTCTGTCTTACCAGTATATAATCTATCTGATACCTTTTAGTATCTCCAGGCTTCTTCCATGTATACAGCCTTCTTTTATGATTCTTGAACCAAGTGTTAGCTATGATTAAATTGTGCTCTGTGTAAAATTCTACCAGGCGGCTTCCTCTTTCATTTCTTAGCCCCAATCCATATTCACCTACTATGTTTCCTTCCTCCCTTTTCCTACTACCGAATTCCAGTCACCCATGACTATTAAATTTTCGTCACCCTTCACTATCTGAATAATTTCTTTTATTTCATCATACATTTCTTCAATTTCTTTGTCTTCTGCAGAGCTGGTTGGCATATAAACTTGTACTTCTGTAGTAGGCGTAGGCTTCATGTCTATCTTGGCGACAATAATACGTTCACTATGCTGTTTGTAGTAGCTTACCCGGATGCCTATTTTCCTATTCATTATTAAACCTACTCCTGCATTACCCCTATTTGATTTTGTGTTTATAACCCTGATTTCACCTGACCAAAAGTCTTATTCCTCCTGCCACCTAACTTCACTAATTCCCACTATATCTAACTTTAACTTACCCAATTCCCTTTTTAAATTTTCTAACCTACCTGCCCGATTAAGGGATCTGACATTCCACGCTCTGATCCATAGAATGCCAGTTTTCTTTCTCCTGATAACGGCATCCTCTTGAGTAGTCCCCACCCGACGATCCAAATGGGGGACTATTTTACCAAAGAGGACGCCATCATCATTTAATCATACAGTAAAGCTGCATGCCCTCGGGAAAAATTACGGCTGTAGTTTCCCCTTGCATTCAGCCGTTCGCAGTACCAGCACAGCCAGGCCGTTTTGGTTATTGTTACAAGGCCAGATCAGTCAATCATCCAGACTGTTGCCCTTGCAACTACTGAAAGTCTGCTGCCCCTCTTCAGGAACCACGCGTTTGTGTGGCCTCTCAACAGATACCCCTCCGTTGTGCTTTATTATATGATTTGATATTTCATCATCACCAACTGATTTCTTGGACTTCAATTTCTGTATAGTTTTCTTAATTTCACATACTGTTACTGGTTTCAAGAGCATAGCTCTGCTTCATTTTCTTGATAATTTAGTGACTTTCTTTTGTGGACTATTTCTCCAAATTTTAAGTTCTCTACCACATTTATAAAGTTATGATCATTGAGTATGTTAGCTATTTCTCTACCATCTGTAATCACTGTGCTGTCTATTTTCATTGACCTGATATCTGTTTCTTTGTTTGATCCAGCTTTTTCCTTTAGTTCACCATTAATTGCATTCAAACCTGCATTTACCTTGTCCTTTTTTTGTGAGTCCATTATAGTGGAGCTAATTGCCCTTGCTTATGTGTCTCTTATTATTTTTCTATGTTTCTTTCATTGCATTTTATAAGACTGCTTTTCACTTAGTAATCTATCAGTTTCTTTCTTTATAGTCAACATCTTTGCTTTTAGTGTTTCGGTGTCACTTTTTAGTAGCTTTATAATTTCGATTTTTGAGTCCACTGTATTTAGAAGATCAGCCGTTTCGTCATGTAAAAAGCATTAGCATGACCACAAAAAATCATCACTGATGAATTTCAGATTTACTTTCATGGACTTTTCATGTAACCAGAAGTTGCACTTTACACAGAAACCAACTTTCATCACTCGCTTTTCACATTCCTGACAAGAAGTGCTGTTTACTTTTGCCTTTTTGACAGGAAGATAGTGTCACTACACCTTGCTGTTGGTGCCATTTTGAAAAAAAGTGACTAGAAGTAAACAGAAGTAAAATGATAAAAGACATCTTACAAGGAATAAACATGACAAATACACAGCACAAATTCTTCCTATGTATAAAAAATTGTCAGAGTAAATACATCTTTAATTAATTTTTAAATAATGCACTGTTACTACATAGGCCTTTGATGGAGTTTGGCAGTGAAATACATATTTTAATATATTGTAATAGTAGAGTCCTCAGCCACGAATCTACAATATTTCCAACCTAGGGCAAAAACTTGGTTGTGGCAGTGGATACACCAAGAAGATAATATCTAATCTTTTGTACCTGTCATTCCTGTTATCATTTATTTCCACTCTGGTAGTCTGGATCTATGGATTTTGCTAACAATTATAACCATGCATATTATTTGCAAACTCAGTCAACCACATAAGCAAACAGCAATTGGTATTGATCCATTCAGGTTTATTCAGCTCAGCTCGTATAGCACTGTCCTCTCGTCTGTGGAAAGGTTTTTTAGTTCTTGATTCCTGTGGCAGGGGCATCTCAGCAATCAACTTAGAATGTGTTCAAAAATGAACAAGGATGTATTTTAAAATCATATGAGTATAGGCTAATGTGTGCTGGAGGCTAGGCACTTTTTGAAACAAGGTTTTTTCTTCAAGAATATGAATTTGGTGCCCCCTTAAATTGCTGCTTGGGGCAGATACTTTGGTTTGTTCCCACCCTTTCTGTTCACAAGTTAAGATTTTTGAGATCATGTTAGAGGTCATCCTCCCTTTTACTATTGTGATTATGGGACATTTCATTTTTTCCTAGTGCTCAATATTGACAACCATGAAACTCATAATCAAATACATATATTTGGAAGTTGTACTAAGTATTGAAAGTTTCTTAAAGAGATTACAGCAGGAGTTTCTCAGGGATGCTTTATGTCATTATTGACAACCTCCTTCTTTGATGTGGCTGAATTACAACTGAGGATAATTCCATAGCACATAATAAGAATGGAAGTACCTAAAGTGAGATGACTTTGTGACACTGACATCTCCAAACTGTGACAGTGTCCTAATGACAAATGGTCCAGAGAACACAATATTCCCAGCTAACTCTACTGTCTCTGTGGATGCCTAAGAATTTGGTGTAATGTACCATTTGTATTTGCCGACTGTCATGTGATATAGGTATCTCCTATGGCAATTTGTTATCACAGCTGAATTGGATGTAATTAATTTTGATCAGGTTTACTGTCAGTGAATTTACTTTGAAACAGATTAGGAATCCTGAAAGTAATTTTTTGGTGACAGCCTCTAGATCAGTAGATGGTTTGTTGATTATCATAGTGCTAGTGTTGTCCATAAACACAGTGAACTTACATGTTTTGTATGACAAAGGTGGTCATTTATGTGCATGAAAAGCATCAAAAGACCAACAACAGATCCCAGTGGACACCATGGAGTACACTTTCCCAGTTGGACTCTATGCTTCACATGCTTTGCTGCTCTCAGCCAAAACTACCTTCTGTTTCATGTATCTACATGTACATCTACATGACTACTCTGCAATTCACATTTAAGTGCTTGGCAGAGGGTTCATCGAACCACAATCGTACTATCTCTCTACCATTCCACTCCCTAACAGCATGTGGGAAAAACGAACACCTAAACCTTTCTGTTCGAACTCTGATTTCTCGTATTTTATTTTGATGATCATTCCTACCTATGTAGGTTGGGCTCAACAAAATATTTTCACATTCGGAAGAGAAAGTTGGTGACTGAAATTTCTTAAAAAGATCTCGCCGCGACGAAAAACGTCTTTGCTGTAATGACTTCCATCCCAGTTCGCGTCTCATATCTGCCACACTCTCTCCCCTATTACTTGATAATACAAAACGAGCTGCCATTTTTTGCACCCTTTCGATATCCTCCGTCAATCCCACCTGGTAAGTATCCCACACCATGCAGCAATATTCTAACAGAGTACGAACAAGTGTAGTGTAAGCTGTCTCTTTAGTGGACTTGTTGCATCTTCTAAGTGTCCTGCCAATGAAACGCAACCTTTGGCTCGCCTTCCCCACAATATTATCTATGTGGTCTTTCCAACTGAAGTTGTTCGTAATTTTTACACCCAGGTACTTAGTTGAATTGACAGCCTTGAGAATTTTACTATTTATCAAGTAATCGAATTCCAACGGATTTCTTTTGATACTCATGTGGATCACCTCACACTTTTCTTTATTTAGTGTCAACTGCCACCTGCCACACCCAACAGCAATCTTTTCTAAATCGCTTTGCAACTGATACTGGTCTTCGGATGACCTTACTAGATGGTAAATTACAGTATCAGCTGCAAACAACCTAAGAGAACTGCTCAGATTGTCACCCAGGTCATTTATATAGATCAGGAACAGCAGAGGTCCGAGGATGCTTCCCTGGGGAACACCTGATATAACTTCAGTTTTACTCGATGATTTGCCGTCTATTACTATGAACTGCGACCTTCCTGACAGGAAATCACAAATCCAGTCGCACAACTGAAACGATACCCCATAGGTCCACAGCTTGATTAGAAGTTGCTTGTGAGGAACGGTGTCAAAAGCTTTCCGGAAATCTAGAAATACGGAATCAACTTGAGATCCGCTGTTGATAGCGACCATTACTTCGTGCGAATAAAGAGCTAGCTGCGTTGCACAAGAATGATGTTTTCTGAAACCATGCTGATTACGTATCAATAGATCATTTCCTTTAAGGTGATTCATAATGTTTGAATACAGTATATGCTCCAAAACCCTACTGCAAACTGACGTCAATGATATAGATCTGTAGTTAGATGGATTACTCCTACTACCCTTCTTAAACAATGGTGCAACCTGCGCAATTTTCCAGTCTGTAGGTACAGATCTATCGGTGAGCGAGCGGTTGTATATGAGTGCTAAGTATCGGAGGTATGATTTTAGCCAGTTTCACACTGCCCCTCTGATGCAATAGCGGCATGCTTTGTTGACAAGTATTTTGGTCCACACAGTCTGAATGCTCATAAAGGTCACAAAATACACTCCTGGAAATGGAAAAAAGAACACATTGACACCGGTGTGTCAGACCCACCATACTTGCTCCGGACACTGCGAGAGGGCTGTACAAGCAATGATCACACGCACGGCACAGCGGACACACCAGGAACCGCGGTGTTGGCCGTCGAATGGCGCTAGCTGTGCAGCATTTGTGCACCGCCGCCGTCAGTGTCAGCCAGTTTGCCATGGCATACAGAGCTCCATCGCAGTCTTTAACACTGGTAGCATGCCGCGACAGCGTGCACGTGAACCGTATGTGCAGTTGACAGACTTTGAGCGAGGGCGTATAGTGGGCATGCGGGAGGCCGGGTGGACGTACCGCCGAATTGCTCAACACGTGGGGCGTGAGGTCTCCACAGTACATCGATGTTGTCACCAGTGGTCGGCGGAAGGTGCACGTGCCCGTCGACCTGGGACCGGACCGCAGCGACGCACGGATGCACGCCAAGACCGTAGGATCCTACGCAGTGCCGTAGGGGACCACACCGCCACTTCCCAGAAAATTAGGGACACTGTTGCTCCTGGGATATCGGCGAGGACCATTCGCAACCGTCTCCATGAAGCTGGGCTACAGTCCCGCACACCGTTAGGCCGTCTTCCACTCACACCCCAACATTGTGCAGCCCGCCTCCAGTGGTGTCGCGACAGGCGTGAATGGAGGGACGAATGGAGACGTGTCATCTCCAGCGATGAGAGTCGCTTCTGCCTTGGTGCCAATGATGGTCGTATGCATGTTTGGCGCCGTGCAGGTGAGCGCCACAATCAGGACTGCATACGACCGAGGCACACAGGGCCAACACCCGGCATCATGGTGTGGGGAGCGATCTCCTACACTGGCCATACACCTCTGGTGATCGTCGAGGGGACACTGAATAGTGCACGGTACATCCAAACCGTCATCGAACCCATCGTTCTACCATTCCTAGACCGACAAGGGAACTTGCTGTTCCAACAGGACAATGCACGTCCGCATGTATCCCGTGCCACCCAACGTGCTCTAGAAGGTGTAAGTCAACTACCCTGGCCAGCAAGATCTCCGGATCTGTCCCCCATTGAGCATGTTTGGGACTGGATGAAGCGTCGTCTCACGCGGTGTGCACGTCCAGCACGAGCGCTGGTCCAACTGAGGCGCCAGGTGGAAATGGCATGGCAAGCCGTTCCACAGGACTACATCCAGCATCTCTACGATCGTCACCATGGGAGAATAGCAGCCTGCATTGCTGCGAAAGGTGGATATACACTGTACTAGTGCCGACATTGTGCATGCTCTGTTGCCTGTGTCTATGTGCCTGTGGTTCTGTCAGTGTGATCATGTGATGTATCTGACCCCAGGAATGTGTCAAGAAAGTTTCCCCTTCCTGGGACAATGAATTCACGGTGTTCTTATTTCAATTACCAGGAGTGTATGTTTGGGATGGGGGTAGTTTGTTTGAGTTGTAGGGCACTTAATATGAATGTATTAGCTGTTAGCAAGTGGTTGAAAACTTTGATGAGAGCTGATTTGACTTTTTATTTCATGTTCTGTGGAGTGGTACAGGAATAAGTGAGTATAAAGATGTTGGGTGGTATTATTATATTAATCCTCTTTGGGAGCATTAATCTGCTATTTTATCTATTAGTGTAAGCAATGAATTTTTTGTCATGTGTACTTGATCATTCAAAAGTGATTTCCTTTATGATTTGGTTTTCTGTTTGTGGTAATTTTCTTCCAGGGTTAGGAGGTGTTTTTTTTTATTGTTGATTCTAACTATTTTCATGTCTTCTTCTCTAGTGGTTGGTTTGTGGTCATGTTGTCTTAGGTCTTCTGCAAATGTGGAGTGGTTTGCTCCATATTTCCAGGCTCCTTGTGTGTGGTTTGTATCTGAAATCAAATTCTCTGCCTGTTTGTCCTATGAATCTGCCTTCACAAGTGTTACACTGTAGTTGATATACATCTGCTTTCTGGTATATGTCTCTGTTTTTCTCAGTTTTGGGGTCTCTGTTTGTATAGCATTTTCTGCTGTGAATGCTCTGTTTATTCCCTGTCTACTGAAAATGTTGGTGATTTTATGTGTGAGTTTGTGTGAGTATGTCATTGTGTACCATCTTGTGTTTTGTTTCATCTTTTTCTGATTATCATGTGTGGGTTGTATGGGACTGCGTGTTTGTGTTTGGTTCTGTTGTGTGGGTGTCTGTGGTGCTAGATGGTACACAATGACATACCATTTCTTAAAGTACTCATTCATAGTTGACTAATGTAGTGTTAAAGTAGTCTCAGTGACTAACTGCTTCTATATTGGTCAATTAAACCTAAATTATCAGCACACTCAAATTCCCTGGCACCAGTATTAGGCAGATCTGCGACATAAAATTTAAATAAACTAGGAGCCACAACAGACCCTTTGGTAGTCCATTTTTCAGCTTTCTGCTTACTTACATAATTATGTTACACAAGACTGCAGTCTCTTTCAACAGAATGCTACTGATCAGTCTCAGTATAATAAAGTTGCCATCTTAATCAGCTCTCACAGAAGGATCTCCTTGCAAACTGTGTTCTAAGCAACAGATAAATCTATAAAAACTACTGACATTTTTATCATATTAGGAATCCTGCCATTAAACATGTGGTAAGACTTAACATTTGGTATGCACAGTTTCTATTTGGCTTAGTCAGCTTATTCTGGAAGAGTGGTGTTTAGAATTTTGGGGCCAATTCTATACTGAAATCTATACTACACAAATCACTGTGAAGCACATCGTAGATGGTACATCCCATTGTACCAATTTCTATGGCTGCTTCCTTTTTCATTCATGTATAGAGCACAGGAAGAATGATTGTTGAAATTGCACTTTGTGTGCTGTATTTGACCAAATCTTGTCCTCATGTATGCGTGTGATACATAGAAGATTGTTGTATATTATTAGATCCTTATTTAATAATGCTTCTTGAAACTTGGTAAACAGGGTAGTTTGCATCTGTCTTCAAGTGCCAGCCAATTCAGTTGTTTCACCATTTGTGAGACACTGTCCCATGTATTGAATACACATGTGACCATTTGTGCTGCCCTTTTCTATGTACCTCCAATATGCCCCATTAGTCCTATTTGGTATGCCCCCCTCCTCACACACACACACACACACACACACACACACACACACACACACACACTCTTCAGCAATGTTCTAGGAGGGGTTGCATGGGTTAGTTATTCAGACAGTACTTCATTATGGATACATCGTGCATCATCCATGAAAAGTCTGAGGATACTACAGTCTGCAATGTCATTAATACACACACCAAAAAAAGTTTTGCATCAACACGGTTCCCAGAACTCCTGAAGATAGACATTGACTGTGGGTAATGCATCACAGACACAGTCCCTTTGACTGTTCTGATATGTCACTAAACCCACCCAAAGATGTAAACAACCATGCAATAGCAACGCCTATTAGATGGGGGAGGGGGGTGGGTCCACCACTGATTAGTTCCAGTCATTCCAGCAGGAAGGAGGTACACGGTTCGTATTGTCTGTAGTTCAACGATGCCTAGACAGTCAATACCATGATTTGATTGTGTACAAATTGTTACTTTGTGCCAGGAAGAGCTCTCAACAAGGGAAACGTCCAGGTATCTTGGAGTGAAGGAAAGCGATATTATTCGGACATGGAGGAGACACAGACAAGTTTGTGAGTTATGTAATATCTCCCTTTCTGTGGAGTGCATTTACTGTAGAAAGCTTCTGGGATGACACCGTGATACATAGAAGCACAAAGTATGTTGGCTGAAATGTTTCATAATTGACCAAGGCACGCTTTTAGTAGTTTACTGGATATTTATCTACACCTGATTATCCTTTGTTTTTGGAGATTCAATTGTTTTCTTTACCTCTTTTCTGGTTTTGTGGGATACCCTTATCTCACTTCTAAGATTGAGGGAATAGTGTATTAGTATTTCCATGGCACTTTCTAAGGGGGCATCACAACCTATTTATGCAGCAGCATTGAAGAAATGGTCATTGGAGGTTTTAGGGATAAACCCTGGTTGCTTATTTGTTTATCATCAGTGTTTAAGAGGAAGTCTTAGGGTTTACCTACAATGTTGACATCTGTCTCACTCCTAATTGTGTCTCAGATTGCTTTGATTTTATTACAGGATTGGTTGATTTTGGTGCTAAAATATAAAATTTTGTGACAGGCAGTAAAATAAGGGGAAAGCAACCAATCACCTATTGCGAATAGAGGTGTGGAACACAGAAAAAAACAATATAAAACAGCATTCACACTAGTCTCTGAGCACTAGCTCTTTTTCTAGCAATGGCACACACATTCACAATCGCAACCACATAGACACCTAAGCATACACTGACATACCATAGCCACAGGAGTGTGCATTTGGATGTCTGTGTGGTACATTGTTTGTACCACCTATTAAAATCCTATCATTTTTTACATTTCCAGGCTAGCAGCCTGCTATGACATCTTTGATAGTTACTGGAACTTTCCCTTCTAGTTGCTGAAGATTTAGGCTTCGGCTTAACAGCCACAATTTTTTTATGATAACTCTGCTTTTTGACACTTTAACTCTTGAATTAAACTTTGGTTCTGAGCCAGTCACAGGGATATTGCAGCTAGAAGAAAGGACATTCAATTTGTTTACATTTACAAATTTCTAACCGGTTGTCGGAGGTGACATTTTTGCATTGATGTTATGCATTTTTTGCGTAATTTCTTCCATTCAGACACTCAGGATGTAACTTACAGTAACAAAACTGCTCCTGCTTATGCCAGTGTGAATTTATTGATAAGGCTCCCTGTAGAGGGAAAATTAACTTCTGCAATGTTAGTTACCCTTACATATATTGAAGTAAGTCTCCCACAATAATTAATTGTTGGTTTCAACATATATTAGAGTCAATAGTAACTCCATTTAGTTTATAAAAACAGATATCTTCCTGCAAGAGCCCTGTGTAATGCTGACACTGCAGCTGAACACACAGTCAGCTACTATGTGCTCAAAAAATTCACAAACCCAACCATCCTGGATGTTCAAATGTATCTGGTTATTATGCTCCCATAAAAAGGATTTCAGCCCTCATTAACCAACATTTCCAAACTACTGTTCAAAATGTAGCCTCCCATATCAAATATTCCACCAATTTTCTTCACCAGCTCACCATCATCCCTATCCCTTTATTTTCTGAATCCCTATTTGTTGCTGTTGATGCCACTTTCCTATATACTAACACGCCTCATGCCCATGGTCTTGCCACTATTGAACACTATGTCTCCCAATGTCCTTCAGACTCCAAATCTGCTACCCCAGTCCTCATACTCCTTACTAACTATATCATAACA
This sequence comes from Schistocerca gregaria, assembly GCF_023897955.1. NCBI lineage: Eukaryota > Metazoa > Arthropoda > Insecta > Orthoptera > Acrididae > Schistocerca > Schistocerca gregaria. Next base: position 89,265,234 of record NC_064926.1, on the reverse strand, counting down.
CACAGATACCTCTGTTTTGAAGGGGAAGTTTACGAACAAATCTGTGGCATAGTCATAGGCACCTGCATGGCATGCACCCTCCAGTGTCAACCTATTTACGGGCTGTCTAGAGGAAACCCCAAACCTTGGTCTGATTCAGTATCACTGATGATATCTTCATGATCTGGACTCAGGGCCAAGACAACCTGTCCTTATTCTTTCACAAAATCAGCACCTTATCTCCTGTCCACTCCACTTTGCCCATCTCAACCCAATTTCATGGAGATTGACCTCCTCTTCTCTGAGTGCTTCATCCACACTTCTGTCCACACTAAGTCCACCAACCACCAACAATATCTGCACTTCAACAGTTGTCAGCTCTTACACACCAAGAAATCCCTCCCATACAGCCTAGCCCCCCAGAAATGGCGTATCTGTGGTCATGGCAGCATACTTGTCCAGAATGCTGAAGGTCTCATAAAGGCCTTCACATACGGGCACTATCCTTCAGACCTAGTCCACAAACAGATTTCCCATGTCATATTCCCATACATCCCCAACTCTCCCATCTCCTGTATGAACCCAGCTACAAAGAAGCAGCCCTCCCCACCCCAACTCCCACTCCCACTCCCCATCACCAACCTGGGAACAACTGAAGCACATCCTTCATTACGGTTTTGATTATCTATCGTCATGCCCTTATGTAAGGCATCCTGCCCAAGATCCTTCCTATCCCTCCTAAAGTGGTACACCATTGCCCACCCAATCTCCACAGTCTCCTAGTCCATCACTATGTGACTCTAAACCCCAACCCCCCTGACTCCTTGGTAGTGGAAGACTGAGGTGCAAGACATACCCAATCCACGCACCGAGCACTTTCTATACCAGCCCTGTCACAAGCTTATCCTAGGATGGATCACATGTAAGAACAGCTATGTTTTGTACCAGCTCTGCTGCAATCATTGTTCAGCTTTTTATATTGCTATGACTACCAGTCAGCTATTCACCAGGTTGAATGGCCACTGCCAATTCCTCTCCATCGCCAGATTTTATGAACAGCATGTTCTCAGCTCCCAAAATCATCCCAGCCTAAATCTACACCTACAGTCCTTACAACCTCAACCCTACATTTGTGCCCTTCTCTCCTATCACCTCTACATCTATATGATTGTAAGTGGGAACTAACAGAATATTTTCCCAATTGGGGGAGAAGGTTGGTGGTCGAAATTTTGTGAGAAGATCCTGCCACAATGGAAAACACCTTAGTTTTAATGATTGTTGCCTCATTTCAAGTATTATGTCCATTGCACTCTTTCCCCTGTTTCATGATAATACAAAATGAGCTGCCCTTCTTTGAATTTTTTATGTCCTCTATCAGACCCACCTGATGTGAATCCCACACTGCACAGCAATACTCCAGAAGAGTCTGGACAAGTGTGGTGTAAGCAGCCTAAATCTGCTGCACTTTCTAATTGTTCTGCCAATAAATTACAGCCTGTCTTTTGCTTTCCCCACAACATTATCTGTGTGATCATTACAGTTTATGTTACTCATAATTGTAATCTGTAAGTATTTATTTAAATTTACAGCCTTTAGATTTGTGCGGTTTATTGTCTGACTGACATTTATCAGATTTCTTTAAGTACTAACATGGATGACTTCACACATTTTATTATTTGGAGTCAGCTGCAACTTTTTGCATCATACAGACATCATATCTAAATCATTTTGCAATTGTTTTTATCATCTGACAACTTAAAGAGATCATAAAAGGCAGCATAATGTTCAAACGATGTAAGAGGTGTGCTCAGATGGTCTCCTAAATTGGTTATGTCAGGTGTGGGCAAATAGCAGCCTGGCATGCGTCCCACTAATGGTTTCTGTGTTTCACAAAGGCAGTCAGAATTTTTATGTAACAATTTATACCTTTTCTGAAGTGCAATGTTAACTAATGCATGCGATCATTTTAAAAGGTGTAGCCATCTGCTAACCTCTGCTTCCTCAAATTAGCCTCAAGCAAAAATTATTGCCCACCACTGGTTTAAGTATGTCAGGAATGGAAGAAGGCCTATAACACTTCCTTGGGGAACTCCAGATATTACTTCTGTTTTACTCAATGACTTTCCATCATTTGCTATGAAGTGTTACCTTTCAGATGGAAAATCATGACTCCCATCATACAATTGATGCAATACTCCACAGGCACACAATTCAATTAAAGACGCTTTTGTCAAAAGCCTTCTGGAAATCTAAAAATATGAAAACAATTGAACATCCCTTTGCCGATAGCACTCATTACTACTTAAGAAGAGAGAGCTAGTTGTGTTTTAAGAAGAATGATATTTTCTGAATCTGCACTATTTATCAATAAATTGTTTTCATAGAGGTAATTTATAATGTTTGAACATGTATATTTTCCAGAATTCTATTGCAAATCGATGTTGGTGATAGGGGTATGTAACTTACAGGAATACCCCTGTTTCTTTCTTGAGTATTAGTGTGACTTGTGCAACTTTCCATTCTTTAGGTACAGATCTTTCGATAAGTGAATTGTTGTATACAATTGCTTTTGTATATGGTTGTATACAGAGCTATTGTATCAGCATACTCTGAAAGGAACTTAACTGGTATACAACCTGGACTGGAGGCATAATCTTTATTAAGTGATTTAAGCTGCTTCACTACAATGGCGATATCTACTTCTAGGTTACTCATGTTGGCAGTTGTTCTAGATTTGAATTCCGGAGTATTTACTTTGTTTCCATTGGTGAAGGGTTTCTGAAAACTTCATTTCGTAAATCTGCTTTAGTGGCACTGTCATAAATACTATTCATTTGAACTCAAATCACACATGGTTTATGCTTACGTAGGCAAATTGGAAGGAGTGGATACTGTGTCTTAGCAAAGTGTCAAGCGAATTTTTATCTGCTTTTTTAAGTACTTTGGGCGTATTTTGGGTAGGTTTTAATGTCACGGTATTCAGTCTTGCTGTTTTCACAATCATTTACACTTCAATTGGGTTCTTAAACTAATTGTTCAAAACAATTATAATGCTTATAATGCACAGAAAGTTCTGGTTGAGAATAATGAATTGTTTAAAAATAAAGAGATGACTCACCAAAAGGTAGACGCGCTGCACCGTGCACCATCAACAGATACACAAACGGAAGGTACAATGCTTTGCTTTGCTAGCTTTTGGAATTAAATTCCTTTCTCAAGCTGTAGAGAAACAAGCAAACACACACACACACACACACACACACACACACACACACACAATTTGGTGGGGCTGGGGGGACAGCAAGTTACCTTAGTTGTGTGCTGCCATGTCATAAACTAGCCTGTAAAATTATGTGCTCAGCTGTTTGACACCTGCTCCCTCTACCTGCAACTCTGGCTAGCCCACAGATGGCTGACCCACCTCCCACAAGCCACTAGACCACTGAATGGTTCCCCCCAACACCCTCCCTGCCTCTGCCTCTCTCCATCCCTCACTCCACCCTATACTGCACCTCCACCTCACCATAGTACACTCACTGTGGGGCAGGAAAGATCTAGCTGTCAAATGAGCACAGTGCAAGGAGACAGCCAGATGTGTGTGAGTGTGTGTGTGTGTGTGTGTGTGTGTGTGTGTGTGTGTGTTTCTCCTACAGCTTGAGAGAGGATTTTCATTCCAAAAGCTAGCAAAGCACAGCTAAAGCTCTGTACGTTTTGTTTGTGTATCAGTCAATGGTACAGCACTTCAGCCTTTTGGTGAGTCAGCTCTTTATTCCTAAATAATTTGTTGTTCAAAACAATTTTCTGAGAAGGCCTTCAGTTCAATTTCTGAAGACTTTTTATGCCTGCCACCAGCCTTAAACATGCATTTTTGCCAATATATCAAAGGTAGATGGGTGTCACTACTAACTATAGTTGTATGAGTGGTGCACCTATTGAAATAAGAGTCAAGATTTCTTTGAATTGTTCAGCAACTGCATTATCTGAGTTAGGGAGATGGTAAAACAAACCAATTCATGCCTCCACTGCCTTTTTGCACTGTTGTCTGCCAGTGCACTCACTAATGAATTCCCCTTCACTGCTTCTTTTCTTTCTGCTTCCTTTTTTCCTCACAGCCTCCTGACAGCACACTCAGTACCGTCTGTCACCTGCAGTCCACACTCTGCCAGGCAGCACTGTTTCACCTCACCAGGCAGCCTCTCCATTCACACCCTGCCGTCAGTCCTTCTTTCCAGCTCCGCCTCGGATTGTTGTTTCCCATTTGATCCACTTCAGTCTGCTCTGAGTACCCAGAGGTAGCTGTCACGTGTGTGTGTGTGTGTGTGTGTGTGTGTGTGTGTGTGTGTGTGTGTGTGTGCTTGCTTTGTGAATGTGTGTGTGTTTGTCTTTTCTTATGAAGGGTTTGGCCAAAAGCTTAATGTGAACAGTCTTTTACATTCTGCCTGTCTGCAACTCAGTGTGTCACCTTTATAGTGAGTAGCAATCTATCCTTTCCATAATTGTTGATATTCAGACCTGGATCTTCCATTGTTAGATGTTATACATTTGTAGGTTTACTGTAAAGAACTGTGTTTTTGTCCTTGATACATTTTACCAGAAAGAAAAGATAGAAAATGGATTTGACGGGGACTAAAAAATAATTGAACTGAACCATAGGAGCTCAATTTATAAGCTTGCTTTTTATGTCGAAGGAATCATTTACTCATATAGCTGAATTGTCTCAGTCCTAGAGAAAACAGTGAGTGAGGTAGGTGAGGAGAACAAGGAACAGATGAAGGGAGGAGTAGGGAGGAAGAGAAAAGGATCAGGGGCAGGAAACAGAGGGACAGTAGGAAAAGGGTGTACGAAGAAGACACCAAAGAAATTTTGTAATGCAGAGACAAATAGCAGCATAACAAATGAAAAGTTTTAGTTTGTTTTTGTTCTACAGTATTAATTTACTGTGTTGACCAATTTCTGTCTTACAAGGCCATCAGCAGACATTTACTGACTATTGTCACCAAGTAGTTACAATGTTTGTAAAGCATATTGGACAAGAAGTTATACATCTAGATTGAAGCATAAGCACACAGTAAATGAAATGTTTCACAGAGTGGTAATAACGCAACGTAAAAAGTTGAACAATAAATACACTACTGGCCATTAGAATTGCTACACCATGAAGATGATGTGCTACAGACATGAAATTTAACCGACAGGAAGAAGATGCTGTGATATGCAAATGATTAGCTTTTCAGAGCGACACCTACAATGTGCTGACATGAGGAAAGTTTCCAACTGATTTCTCATACACAAACAGCAGTTGACCAGCGTTGCCTGGTGAAACATGTTGTGATGCCTCGTGTAAGGAGGAGAAATGCGTACCATCAAGTTTCTGACTTTGATAAAGGTCAGATTGCAGCCTATCGCGATTGTGGTTTATCATATCGTGACATTGCTGCTCGCATTGGTTGAGATCCAATGACTGTTAGCAGGATATGGAATCAGTGCATACAGGAGGGTAATACAGAATGCTGTGTTGGATCCCAATGGCCTCGTATCACTAGCAGTCGAGATGATAGGCATCGTATCCGCATGGCTGTAACGGATCTTGCAGCCACGTCTCGATCCCTGAGTCAACACATGTGGATGTTTGCAAGACAACAACCATCTGCATGAACAGTTTGATGATGTTTGCAGCAGCATGGAGTATCAGCTCGGAGACCATGGCTGCCGTTACCCTTCATACTGCATCACAGACAGGAGCACCTGCAGTGGTGTACTCAACAAGGAACCTGGGTGCACGAATGGCAAAACGTCATTTTTTTTGGATGAATCCAGGTTCTGTTTATAGCATCATGATGGTCACATCCATGTTTGGCTACATCACAGTGAACGCACATTGTAAGTGTGTATTCGTCATCGCCATACTGGCGTATAACCCGGCGTGATGGTATGGGGTGCCATTGGTTACATGTCTCGGTCATCTCTTGTTCACATTGATGGCACTTTGAACAGTGGATGTTACATTTCAGATGTGTTACGACCTGTGACTCTACCCTTCATTGGATCCCTGCGAAACCATACATTTCAGCAGGATAATGCACGACCGCATGTTGCAGGTCCTGTACGGACCTTACTGGGTACAGAAAATGTTCGACTGCTGCCCTGGCCAGCACATTCTCCAGATATCTTACCAACTGAAAACGTCTGGTCAATGGTGGCCGAGCAACTGGCTCGTCACAATACGCCAGTCACTACTCTTGATGAACTGTGGTATCGTGTTGAAGTTTCATGGGCAGCTGTACCTGTACACACCATCCAAGCTCTGTTTGACTCAAGGCCCAGGCCTATCAAGGCCGTTGTTACGGATGCAGGTGGTTTTTCTGGGTTCTGATTTCTCAGAATCTAAGCACCCAAATTGGGTGAAAATGTAATCACATGTCAGTTATAGTATAATATATTTGTCCAATGAATACCTGTTTATCATCTGCATTTCTTCTTGGTGTAGCAATTTTAATGGCCAGTAGTGTAAATATTAAGGGAGTAACAGGTAAAACTTAAACACAAAAGTAGAAAACCATTCCTGCATGATAGTTTATATTAACCCTGCGCTACCCGTGCATTTTTTTCTTTTACCTCCACTGCACGTGCATGGACTGAGAGTCCGCATTGCATTTTATACTATTTTCATGAACAATTCTGACATTACAGTCGGCAAATATAATACATTCAAGCCTGGATAACATAAATAAAACAATGAAATCGTAAACACAATGTATTTCAACATCAGTAGTGTACATAAAATATTTTAACTCATAATTTACCCATAAACCAATAAGAATATTTATTGTACTCGCTGAAATTTAGGTTCATTCTGTTTTTTCACTGTTTTACCAAATGAATATTTGGTAATCCCAAAATTTCCTTAATGTTCACCAGTGTACTTAAATGATTGACCTCCATTGTCATATAATCATGCAACAGTTCTTTGGCAAGAAGTTTTAGATAGTCTTTTCTGGAAATTGTTTAATCTGAATTGCTCTTGTAAATTATGTATCCATTGATTCCAGCAATATTTAGAAGAGAGGAAAAAATTAAAAATGGCCATCTTCTGGTAATTCTTGTCACAGAGTATGTACATTTCACCTCATCAACTTCATCCACAGCAGATTTAATCTCGTAAAATGTTATTATTTCCGGCTTGCACTTTTCCGAATCATTGTGAATTCTGTCATCATCATGTAAAGTAGACGGTACCAGAACAACATTGTCTTTCTTAGGTTTATATGAAACTAGTGTCATATTCTTCCTAAATGCAAAAATGCTGGATTCTGCAGGACAATCTTTTGCTACTGTCATAAATGGAGGAATTTCACATTTATTTTTTCGAATTGTTCCAACCATTGTCAGCTTGTTATTTTTCAACAAGTCAGCCGCAAGTGGAATTGATGTGAACCAATTATCACATGTTACATTTCTGCTAGATTTGGATTCACATTTCACCATTCTTTTGACAATAGCAAGAGGTGTGTTATCACAGAGATAAGGTCGATCCACTTGCTTTCCTCAGTATATTTCTAAATGGCTGGTATAGAACATCCTTGCATCTGTAAGTGAAAACATTTTTATACCATATTTTGCCGGTTTTGATGGAATGTATTGTATAAATCCACATCTGCCCCTTAATGCTTCCAGCATTTCATCTACAGTAACTAGTTCTGATAAACTATAATGTTTCTTGCAGTTTTCATTGAACTGAGCTATCAAGAATCGGACAGCAGCTAATTTGTCTGCTTCCTTCCGATGAGCTCTGTTTCTGACATCATCAAATCTCAGACATATCAGCAAGAAACGAAAATGGTTTATGCCCATTGAAAGTCTGAGGTACTCCACTCCAGTACCATCTGCAGCCCAGAGATCAAGTATATTCGTGTGTGATGTTCGTAGCACACCCGCCAAGAAAAGGAGTCCTAAACAAGCTTTGATTTCTGTAATGTTAGTGTCTGCAGCATCTCTTTCTCAGGAATATTTAGAACGGATGGTAGCAAAGTAAATATTAGTGCAGCGAACAATTTCTTCTAAAATGTCATCTGTGAAGAAAAGTTGTAAACAGTCAATTGGACGCTTGGCATTTTTTGCTTCACCTATGACTCCCGGTAAATGGTTGACAGTATTATGTTGAAGTCTTCTTACTCTTCTGTTTTGGATTAGAGTTCAATGGCTCCATTGCATACCATCTTTCCCAAAATACAAGTCAAATTTTTCGATAGAATCACTTCCGTACAGTGACTGTTCACTATCTGAATAGTGATCACTTTCGAATATTGACTCCAGATCACTACATTCTTCATTACCAAGCTCTTCGTCCAACCACTGCAAAACCTGATCATCATCCACCGTTCTCCTGAAAAAAAAGTGTTAACTTATTTCACTAATCGGTGTTAGTCAACGAAAAGGCTGATAATTGTATGACAGTTTGGATAATAAATAAATAAATAAATAAATAAATAAATAAAGTTTCTAAACGTAACTGTCTATGTTTTGTAATGTTGATAAGGAAGAAACCTCCTTACTTGCAATACATCATAAAAGAACTGATGATAGAACCGCACCACACGAATGCACACTGGCGGACCGACACTCCGCATCTCACTAGATTGCTGCTTCTGGCAATAATGACTAACTTCAATTGTTGCCAATAATTCGTCATGGAAGGAGGGGAAGGTAGAAAAAGCTGCTAATGGAAATCGTGAATTTATAAGTGATTGTTGATGGAAAGATAAAACTGTGGACTCACAGTCCGCGGTGCATGTAACGGAGGGTTAATAAACAAAATCAAAAACTAAAATAAAATTAGTACTTGATAAGGCTACTTCAGGATGTATAAAGCATGGAGTGATACATAAATCAAATTCAAAGAAAGAATTACCTATTTGTATCTATAGAGTATATGAAGATTTTAAAGCAATATCAAAAAGATAAACAGAAATGTTTCATGGCATGTTGTCATGTCCTAGTTCGTGAACCATGGGCAACATATGAGTGGCCAAGTAAGTGGTCCTGACAGTTGGGATACCAGTTACTTTGGAATAAGGCTGGGCATCTCGGACATAGTCTGAGTAGTGGTCACCTTTGCGCTCAGGCGGCAAAGACTACCAAATCCACCAGTTAGTCCCTCAACCGTTAGGGGTAAAACCCAATGGGACCGGTGGCAACTAAGGCTAGCAACCTGCTTCCCTGATACTTTAAATATGACGCTGGCAACAATCAGAGCAAAATGCCTCGGACCTTTGGAGGTGACGGAGTCTCATCTCGTAATTGACAAACCAGGGACTCCTAAGATACGACTCGGCAAACGAATGGTAACAAGATGGGGAGCTATTAATATCAATGGGGGCTACCCTGGGAAGAAGTCAGAGCTGGCAGAGGCTGCAAGTAAGATGGGGTTGGACGTTTTAGCTGTTAGTGACATTCGGGTATGGAGTGAGAAAGAAGAGGAAGTGGGAGAATACAAGGTCTACATGTCAGGAGTCAAAGCAGGAACAGCACAATGGGGTGTAGGGCTTTAGATCAGGAAATAAATGGAACCCAGCGTAGTTGCAATAAGGTATGTAAACGAACAACTGATGTGGATAGATTTGACAGTGTCTAGCAAGAAAATTAGATTTGTGTCAGTATATTCGCATTGTGAAGGGACAGATCAAGAAAAGATGGATAGTTTTTATGAGGCACTCAGTGATGTAGTTGTTAGAGTAAAGGACAAGGACAGTGTTCTGCTCATGGGGGATTTTAATGCCAGGATTGGAAATCGAACAGAAGGGTATGAAAAGGTTATGGGTAAATTTGGAGAGGATATGGAGGCCAACAGGAATGGGAAACAACTCTTGGAGTTCTGTGCCAGTATAGGCTTAGTAATCACAAACTCCTTTTTTAAACATAAGAACATTCACCGGTATATTTTGGAAGGCAGGGGAACCAGATCTGTCATTGACTATATAATAACAGATCAGTAATTCAGGAAAGGACACACGTGTATTCAGGGGATTCTTTGAAGACACTGATCACTATTTAATCTGCAGTGAAATTGGTATTGTGAGGCCGAAAGTGCAGGAGGTACTCATCAAATATAGTGGAATGTCAGGTCTTAAATGGTTACACAGGATAACTGAAATGGCATGGGAGTCGGGACAGGTTCCATCAGACTAGACGAAAGCAGTAATCACACCATATGTAGGAGGATAAGAGTGGAGAAACTTCAGGATAAGGAAATCAGGCACAAGTACATAACAGTGATCTCAGAAAGGTACCAGTTAGCTGAATGTAGTCAATTACAGTAATTGGAAAAGGAATGGACAAGGTACAGGGACACAGTACTATAAATGGCTAAAGAATGTCTTGGAACAGTAGTGTGTAAAGGTAGGATGAAGCAAACAGCTTGGTGGAATGACACAGTCAAGGCAGCCTGTAAAAGGAAAAAGAAGGCGTATCAAAAATGGCTACATACCAGAACTCAGGTAGTCAGAGAAATTTATGTTGAAGAAAGAAACAAAGCCAAACAGATAATTGTGGCATCCAAGAAGAAATCTTGGGAAGACTTTGGAAACAGGTTGGAGACTTTGGGTGAAGCTGCTGAAAAACCATTCTGGAGTGTAATTAGCAGTCTTCAAAAGGGAGGTAAGAAGGAAATGACAAGTATTTTGGACATGTCAGGAAAACTGCTGGTGAATCCTGTTGATGCCTTGGGCAGATGGAGGGAATATTTTGAAGAGTTGCTCAATGTAGGTGAAAATACAATCAATGTTTCAGATTTCGATGTACAATGGGATAGGAATGATGATGGAAATAGGATCATATTTGAGGAAGTGGAGAAAATGGTCAATAGATTGCAGTGCAATAAAGTGGCTGGGGTGGATGAAATTAAGTCGGAACTCATCAAATACAGTGGAATGTCAGGTCTTAAATGGTTACACAGGATAATTGAAATGGCGTGGGAGTCAGGACAGGTTCCATCAGACTGGACGAAAGCAGTAATCACACCAATCTTTAAAAACGGAAACAGAAAAGATTGTAGCAATTACAGAGGTATCTCTTTAATCAGCGTTGTGGGTAAATTCTTCTCAGGTATTGTTGAAAGGAAAGTGCGAGTATTAGTTGAGGACAAATTAGATGAAAATCAGTGTGGGTTTAGGCCTCTTAGAGGTTGTCAGGACCAGATCTTTAGCTTACGGCAAATAATGGAGAAGTGTTACGAGTGGAACAGGGAACTGTATCTATGCTTTATAGATCTAGAAAAGGCATATGACTGGGTTCCTAGGAGGAAGTTATTGCCTGTTCTACGAGATTATGGAATAGGAGGCAAACTTTTGCAAGCAATTAAAGGTCTTTACATAGATAGTCAGGCAGCAGTTAGAGTTGACGGTAAATTGAGTTCATGGTTCAGAGTAGTTTCAGGGGTAAGACAAGGCTACAAACTGTCTCCATTGTTGTTCATATTATTTATGGATCATATGTTGAAAACAATAGACTGGCTGGGTGAGATTAAGATATGTGAACACAAAATAAGCAGTCTTGCATATGTGCATGACTTAGTTGTGATGGCAGGTTCCATTGAGAGTTTGCAAAGTAATATTTCAGAGCTAGATCAGAAATGTAAGGACTATGGTATGTAGATTAGCATCTCCAAAACGAAAGTAATGTCAGTGGGAAAGAGATATAAATGGATAGAGTGCCAAATAGGAGGAACAGAGTTAGAACAGGTGGACGGTTTCAAGTACTTAGGATGCATATTCTTACAGGATGGCAACATAGTGAAAGAACTGGAAGCAAGGTGTAGCAAAACTAATGCAGTGAGCGCTCAGCTACGATCTACTCTCTTCTGCAAGAAGGAAGTCAGTCCCAAGACTAAATTATCTGTGCACCATTCGATCTTTCAACCAACTTTGTTGTATGGGAGTGAAAGCTGGGTGGATTCAGGTTACCTTATCAACAAGGTTGAGGTTACGGATTTGAAAGTAGTTAGGATGATTGCAGGTACTAGTAGATGGGAACAATGGCAGGAGGGTGTCCACAATGAGGAAATCAAAGAAAAACTGGGAATGAACTCTATAGATGTAGCAGTCAGGGCAAACAGGATTAGATGGTGGGGTCATGTTACACGCCTGGGAGAAGCAAGGTTACCCAAGAGACTCATGGGTTCATCAGTAGAGGGTAGGAGGAGTCGGGGTAGACCAAGTAGAAGGTACCTGGACTCGGTTAAGAATGATTTTGAAGTAATAGGTTTAACATCAGAAGAGGCACCAATGTTAGCACTGAATAGGGGATCATGGAGCAATTTTATAAGGGGTACTATGCTCCAGACTGAACACTGAAAGGCATAATCAGTCTTAAATGATGATTATGATGATGAAACAGAAATAAACAAATGCAGGGAAATGGAGGAATGTGAGGGAACATATAGTGAATACCATCTTTCAGAGTGTGATGTTACTGCATTTATAAAAAGTAAAAAGTTGAATAATATACAAATATAAAGAGAACAAACATGAAAAACATGAAAGTTATACTTAAAAACAGTTTGCATTAAATAAATGAACCAGGTGAAGTAAAAACAGTTCCCAGTGCTGCTTTCCATTGTCATTATTTTCTAATGCATCACTTCTTTCTCTTCTCTCCTGTGCTTCCCTTGTCACCTTGCAAACCACACTGTAGCAACTATTTTGGCCGTGCACAGCAGATGGCTACAAGACCGTGCTGGTTGTTGGTGCAGCATCTTATGTCCCACTTTACTCCTGCTGGTATTATTAATCCTATACCTTCAAACTGATTACTCTTGCATATTTTTGTGTGTTGTTTCCCGTACCCTCCTGTGCCACACAAACTTGTCTGTCATCCTTCCAACCACTCCCTAGTCTGTACTCCTTTTTCTCTCTATTCCAGTTTGCACGTACTAACTTCACCTAATCTAGTGACACCTGTTGTCCCACTTCTTCACACTTATCAACCAACAACCCTCATTACAATCTCTTTATGTATTTTTTCTTTGATCTCACTGTGTCTGCATGGCAATTCCAGTTGGTTTTTGCCTTTCACTTTTGGCCTACTCCCTCAGATTTTGTCTTGCTTCCCCTGCTCCATCCATTTCATGCTTTTCGTAATTTTTCCCGTGTGTTTGCGTGTGTTTATGCGAATTTATTCAGACGTATTTCACGTTATTTATGTATTTTTACGAATTTTTATCCTCCACATTGATCCTTGCTCCCTCCACTATAGATAAGTTTCTATATCCCTAGCCAGAACCCTGCCCCACATACTGATCCTGCGTTGTTGCTTGGCTCCACCCTTCCTCCCATATAGACCTAACTCTTTTCAGGTTCCACCAGTCCTCAACCCTCACCAACATAGTCCTACAAAACCATATCAATCAGGCCCAAATCTCCTTGCAATACTTCCTCTCCATCCATAAAATTCTCCTGCTATGCAACCCCAAATTCTTGGAGCCCATATCACACATTGAAACTCTTGTCTTCCAGGAATTAGAGCAACATGCACAAGGCCACCTCAAAAAACTCTCCACCCTTTTCACATCCTACACCTGCCTTGGACTACAACTATCCACCACCTCTAGAAGAACCTCCAAACATCACCCACATCCACTCATAGACCCACAGACCCACTACATTTACTCCACCCTCAAAAACTCTCTCCCATCACCACACAGAGTCCAGAACCTAGAAAGACCCAAAACACAGTCATGAACCTTTCCTCCAAAAGCTTGAGCTACATAGAAGCATCAGTCCTTCCCAAAGGCATCACCTTTTGCTCCACTCCCAAGTTCAGCGAAGCAGGACTTGTTAAAAAGACTTTATCTCCTTATCCTGGTTCCTGTAGTGGAAACACTTTTTTGCCATGAACCCTACCAATCAGACTCAACCAAAGACCAATATTGAACTGCGCCTGACTGTTCACTCTTCTGTACTACTGCAATCCATTTCCACTGCCCCCAAATCACCCCCTGTTAACTTCCATAGTTGAACCTTGTCTCACCATTATTCCTTAAATCCATCAACATGCAAACTAATCTTATATTTGCAGAAAGAAGTGCAGTCCATCATACAAAAACTGACCCCAACATTATAATCCTACCTGCTGACAATGGCTCTACCACTGTTGTTTTGAACCACGAGGATTACTTGGAAGAAGGACTGTGCTAGCTGTCAGATTCATCCACATACAAACCCTGCCACAGTGACACCATTCCAGAAATCCAGCAGGATCTTCCATCTTTTGTAAAATCCTTAGGCCAATCCCAGAACCTCTCCCTGGAGTCCATCTCTCTTCTCACCTCTACCACTCCCTGCACTCCTACCTTCTACATGCTTCCTTAAGTCCATAACCCCAACCATCAAGGGTGCCCTGTTGTGTCCAGTTACTGTGCCCACACTGAGAGGATCTCTGCACTCATAGAACACCACCTTCAGCCTATTACCTGCAACCTACTCCCCTATATACGAGATACCAACCATTTCCTCCACTGACTCTCCATAGTTCCTGTTCCTTTACCATATTGTGCTCAGTTCGTCACAAATGATTCCATGTTTCTTTACACTAACATCCCTAATGCCAATGCCCTTACTGCAGTTGAACATTACCTTTCCCAACTGCCAATGGATTCCAAACCTACAACCTCCCTCCTACTTGCCACAACCAATTATATCCTCAACCACAATTATTTCCCCTTTGAAGGCATTACCTACAAACAAATCTGGGTTACTCCTATGGGAACCCACACTGTAGCACCCTGTGTCCACCTACTCATCGGTCATCTAAAGAAATCCTTTCCAGCCAGCCACAATCCCAAACCCGTCATCTGGTTCAGATTCAGTAATGACAACTTCATGGTTTGGTATGGGCAGACACCCTATCCACATTCCTCCAGAATCTAAACAGCTTCTCCCCCATTTGATTCACCTGGTCCTATTCAACCCAACAAGCCACCTTCCTAGATGTTGACCTTGAACTCAGACATTGCTATATCAGTATCTCTGTCCATATCAAACCTGCCAACTGCCAGAAATATCTCCACTTCAACAGCTTGTGATGACCTGACCCGGTAGGAAAAATAATTATCAAAATCAGAACTGTGAATTCACCCAAAATTCTAGTTGTAAAACCAAACTATTGATCTCATTTGGTTACAATCCCACTTTATTTATGAAATGAAAAACCAATTGTTTATGAGAAACTGCTCTGGAAATAGCCTGAGTCAACAAAATTGTGTATATCCCTCCAAAACTCCTAAACATCAAATACAATAGCTGACAGAATTTAGAAAAGGTGACAAAATTATCTAAATCACATGCAACACTGTTAATATTTAAATGAATACTGAGGGGTTCACCATACATCTACCCACT
Organism: Schistocerca gregaria; assembly: GCF_023897955.1. NCBI lineage: Eukaryota > Metazoa > Arthropoda > Insecta > Orthoptera > Acrididae > Schistocerca > Schistocerca gregaria. The sequence goes on along the minus strand of NC_064926.1, from coordinate 89,249,863 downwards.
TTGTAGTATAACCAGCATCTCTCAGTCCTACAACTTGTAGCAATACAGTTTCAAAGCTTTTAATACTGTGTAAACATTCCTCATGTTGTTTGGAAATTGACATACATGATTCGCACTCACAGCAGGAAATTGATTTGAATAGAGTTCATTATTCTACTACTTATAATAGAGAAAGAAAGTTTTTAGATCAGACATTAGCATTTGTCCAAATATCTTAACTTCTCATTGCATACAAAGCACTGCATTAGGCAGCATGACATTGGCGGGTTACCATGTTGTGAGCAGGATATAGGCAATTCCGCTTGTTAATCTTCTCTGGAGAAATGTGAACAAAGTTTCTGCACAGCTCTGTCAGTAACACAGTGGTGTTTAACAAACCACAATGCAATTGTTGTTGACATGTCCCCTCTCGCAAAGTACATTACGTAGACAGCGGACATTTATACACTTTGTGCACTGTCCATGACACTTTCATTTATGACTACACTACACAGTTTGTCACATTCATATAGCCACAAATACACAGTTGATAGAATTGTTCTTTCACGTGATGCACACCATAAACAATATCCACTCTGTTCTCGCAGTTGAAACTTCTGTAAGATCATTGAACATTAGATACTGCACAGTTCATTAAAGTCTTCACTTGATAGAAAATGAAAGACAATAGTTCCCCCACCCGAATATCAATGCCAGCAAGGTTCATTCACATAAAACAACTGTTCGTGTCGGTCACAACAAAGTTTTGTTAACAGCACTTTCACAGTCCAGTTTATTTGCTCCTAAAGTTCACTGGCAATGGCATTACATACCACAATGATAGAGCGAATTGACATTCTCATAGTTTAGTATCCCAGTCCATACAATTCCAGATGCTTTCCATAAAAATATAATATCATTTTTCCACCCATGCTTCACAGACGCATCGTCCACCATACCTTCTACTACACATCCTCTGTACAACTGTCCATGTCACTATCACTGCCTACAGATGTAATATCATTATTGTAAATTAAATAAATCTTTATAAATGTTCTTGACTGCATTTTTCACATTAATAATATACCAAAAAAGAAATTTACAAACTTTTACACAGTTACAAAGCAAGAAACACTTTTATCCATTGGCATACAAAATAACCGCAATTACATCTTTACATTTCAAAACCGCCGTAGGACATTACATCATCATAATTGGATATGCTGGTAGGAACAAAAGAAAATCATGGCAAAAAATTTTATATGCGTAATTAGCAATGCCTTCACAAGCCATTCCATATCAAAAAATCCCTTCTTCCATACAGCCTAGCTGCTAATGACTGTCACATCTGTAGTGATGAGGAATCCCTCTCAGAATATACTGAGGGCTTCACTGAGGTGTTTGCAGACCTTAATTACCCTCTAAACTTTGTGCACAAACAGATCTCCCATCCTTATCTTTCCAGTCAACTATCACCTCCTAAAGTCCCACCATCTGAGAACAGAGGAGTATTTGCCTTTTAACTCAGTACCACCTAGGACTGGAGCAACTGAATTACATTCCACCATGGTTTTGACTACCTCTTGTGGTATCGTGAAATGAGAAACTTCCTACCTATTATCCTTTCCACTTCTCCCACAGTAGTATTTCAGCACCAACTGAACCTACGTTATATCCTCATCCATCCCTACACAATCCCTGTTCCCAAGTCCTTGCCTAATGGCTGATACCCCTGTAATAAACCTAGATGCAAGACCTGACTCATACATGCTCCCACCACCACCACCTACTCCAGTCCAGTCACAAACGTTACCTATCCCATCAAAAGCAGGGCTATCTTTGAAATCAGTCATGTGATCTGCATGGTAAGATGCAACTACTGTGCTGCAATCTGAGTAGGCATGACAACCAGCAAGCTGTCTGTGTGCATGAATGGTCAGCAAAAAACTGTGGCCAACAAAGAGCTGGACCATGCCCTTGCTCTACCCCTCACCCAACACAATGTTCTTTATTTCAGTGACTGCTTCACAGCCTGTGTCACCTGGATCCCTGGATCTTCCCCACCAACACCAGGTTTCCTGAATTGCGCGTATGAGAACTGTCGCTGCAATATACACTACTGTACATTAAAATTGCTACACCAAGAAGAAATGCAGATGATAAACGGGTATTCATTGGGCAAATATTTTATACTAGAACTGACATGTGATTACATTTTCACGCAATTTGGTTGCGTATCTCCTGAGAAATCATTACCCAGAAAAACCACCTCTGGCCGTAATAACGGCCTTGATACGCCTGGGCATTGAGTCAAACAGAGCTTGGATGGCATGTGCTGGTACAGCTACAGCTACCCATGCAGCTTCAACACAATGCCATAGTTCATCAAGACTAGTGACTGGCATATTGTGACGAGCCAGTTGCTCGGCCACCATTGACCAGACGTTTTCAATTGGTGAGAGATCTGGAAAATGTGCTGGCCAGGGCAGCAGTTGAACATTTTCTGTATCCAGAAAGGCCCGTACAGGACCTGAAACATGTGGTCGTGCATTATCCCGCTGAAATGTACGGTTTCGCAGGGATCGAATGAAGGGTAGAGCCACAGGTCGTAACACATCTAAAATGTAATGTCCACTGTTCAAAGTGCTGTCAGTGCGAACAAGAGGTGACCGAGACATATAACCAATGGCACCCCCTGCCATCACGCTGGGTGATACGCCAGTATCGTGATGACAAATACACACTTCCAATGTGCGTTCATTCGATGTCACCAAACACAGATGAGACCATCGTGATGCTGTAAACAGAACCTGGATTCATCCGAAAAAATGACGTTTTGCCATTTGTGCACCCAGGTTCTTTGTTGAGTACACCATTGCAAGCGCTCCTGTCTGTGATGCATCTTCAAGGGTAACCGCAGCCATGGTCTCCTAGCTGATAGTCCATGATCCTGCAAACATCATCGAACTGTTCATGCAGATGGTTGTCGTCTTGCAAACGTTCCTATCTGTCAACTCAGGGATCAAGACGTGGCTGCACGATCCGTTGCAGCCATGCGGATAAGATGTCTGACATCTTGACGGCTAGTGATACGATGTCGTTGGGATCTAGCACGGCATTCTGTATTACCCTCCTGAATCCACCGATTCCATATTCTGCTAACAGTCATTGGATCTTGACCAGTGCGAGCATCAATGTCGCGATACGATAAACCGCAATCGCGATAGGCTACAATCCGACCTTTATCAAAGTCGGAAACCTGATGGTATGCATTTCTCCTCCTTAGACGAGGAATCATAACAGCGTTTCACCAGGCAACACTGGTCAACTGCTGTTTGTGTATGAGAAATCGGTTGGAAACTTTCCTCATGTCAGCATGTTGTAGTGTTGCCAAAGGCGCCAGCCTTGTGTGAATACTCTGAAAAGCTAACCATTTGCATATCACAGCATCTTCTTCCTGTCAGTTAAATTTTGCATCTGTAGCACGTCATCTTCGTGGTGTAGCAATTTTAATGGCCAGTAGTGTATTTCAGTGCTCACTGTTATAAAAATTATTGTTTTCCATGTTTCTGTGATGCTTATCACTCTTGCTCAACTCAGACCACATCTATGTCCTAAAACAATGAAATAGTCTAAATAAAGAGTATTTGGTTTTTCATGTTTGCAGAAAAAATTGACTTATTATGTTTTCTTAATTTAAATAACGTTGATTAACAATCATTTATAAATTTTGATAACTGAGAATTAATATTTGTAATGAAAATGGGAATTCTGTGTGCAATGTATAATTAGAAACATTAAGATATGCACTTTTCATTAAAAATGATGATTAGGTATGTGTTAATTAGCACTGCCAGAAAAAAATCGAATGCACATGGATGATGGCATATGCCACCTGGGAGATAGTAGAAGTACTTGTATGGTTTCAGCATCCTCCATACAGCTACCAGGACACCATGTATGTCTACCCTTTAATAGGGAATGGTCACAGCCAGAAGGATCAGTGTGATGCAGATGTGTGAAGCAAACAAGCAACCATGCAATGTAGACTCACTTGTGCTTCCTGCAGCCACTGAGTTGGTTTGAAAGCAGTCAAAGTGTGGCCTTTTCAGTGGCAGGATGTTCCTTTAGGAGAACTGTCATGAAAGTTGGATGTGCTGCTTCAGTTGTGCAATGGATGTGCTGCATCAGTTGTGCAATGATGCTGGTACCAGTGGTCATGTGAACATTCCTAGATCCATAGATGATGTCCACGTAGCACAGATGCCAGCCAGCATTGTTGTATTGTAAGGGCAGCAGTTGCAGCTACCACATCACCAATAGGAGAACTTGTGAGCCCAGATGTATCAACAAGAACTGTCACAATCTGGTTATTAGTGGTGGGTCTACTACCATGCACAGCCCTATCCTGTCTTTGATTCACACCACAGCATCAATTTGCACGTCTCGACACGTGCCATCCTAGGATCACATGGAAGATACAGTGGTGTGCTGTGGACTTCAATAATGAAAGCAGGTTCTACTTGCATGCAAGACTTGGTCATTTGCATGTATGACATAGACCTGATAAGTCCTGCCTCATAGAGTATACTAGTCTAAGCCACACTGGTCCCACGCCAATCTTTATGGTTTGGGGTGTGATAAGTTACAACTCTCATTCACCATTGTTGTTTCTGGAGGGGATGCTAATCAGCCCTTTGGTACAGAAGAATATCATTAGACTTGTTGTTTTGCCGTTATTGAAACGGGAAGGTGATGTGTTGTTCCTACAGGATACTGCGCGCCCACACACTGCTTGTCAAAACCAAAGTGCTCTGCAAGATATGCAGCAACTTCCCTGGCCAGCACAGTATCTGGACTTGTCTCCAAAAAGCATGTGTGGGATTTGATGGGACAAAAAGTGACTTGATTGACTTGTCAACCAACAACTCATATAGAATTACATGAAAATGTCAAGCAGGCATGGCATAACATATCCCACGACAGTATTCACCACCTGTACAGCTGATGGGTGCTAGAGTCAATGCCTACTTTGTGACTTGCGGAGGCTACACTATGTACTAAATTGGGTGTTTCAGCATGATTGATGCCTGGTACCTCAGAACTACATGTGCTATTGATCTGTAAATGTAATCATTTCATGTACCTTTTATGTACTATTGCAACAATAAGTATTGATTGTACTGGAAACCTTGAAAGGGGTGCACTATTCTTTTATTTATTTATTTATTTAATTTTATTAATTTTTTTGCAGTCTTTCATATACTTTACATTTAAAAGATGCAGGTATTCCAAATTGAACAAAATGAAAGAAACACCAAAGGAAGATTCAAATCGTGGATTGTACCTGATTACCATTCACCAATGCTACCAATTCAGTTATACATCCCATGCACAAGCATCCCTTAATTTTAGTAAATACAGTTCCTCAAAACTTCAAAGCTGACTATTGACTTGTGAAAAACATTAAGACCAACCTCCACTTTTTAATAGTGTTCCAAGCACAAGTTTCACTACAGAGTAGGAAGCAGTGTCAACCATTTTCACACTATGTGTTAACAGCACGACAATCTGTGCCTCACAGTACAGAGACTGTAGTTGTAGACAATTTTTGTAATAAAAACCACATAGCTGAAGTCTGTTTAGGAGAAGTATCCATGGCTGTTAATACATTAGAATATTGTAAAGTTTCATTTACTTTAACACAGTGATAAGATACCTAATACATAAGTTGTACCTACTTTCAAGAGCGTAACAATGCCAGTGTGTGTGTGTGTGCTACAGCTGCTGACCAGTCATCATGTTTGCATTTATGTTACATCAGATTTATTCTTATGATGAATACTTGAGGGAATACTTGATGAATACTTGAGGGAATAAATATAATGTGAAATATTAGTCAGAATTCCCAACTCTGTACAGAAATGTCTCTAATATGATCATGGGTGGGTCCACATTTTATTCTTGCAGTACATTTTTGAGCAATAAAGGTTTTCTTTCTTAAAATGAGTTAGAAGATTACTCCATAGAACATTATTGAATGAAAATATGCAAAATATGTCAACTTACTGATACAGCTCTCCCCAAAAACTCGCAATGATTCAATTGTAAATATGGCTGAACTATCTTGTTTTGGACATTCTAAAATGTGCTTTTTCCTGTCAAAATTTTCTTCAGAATGGACACCTAAGAATTTTGAAGTTTCCACCTTATTTATTATTTACTCACTGTGTGTAACAAATATGATTGGTGTAGTATCTTCAGATATGCAGAACTAAATATGTTGTGTCTTTTTAAAATTGAGAGTGAGACAATTCGCAGAAAACCAGTCACAGAGACATTGTTTACCAGATGTTCTGTTTCATCTGGATGCTAGGACTGATTACAATTCTATAGTCACCAACAAAAAGAACTAATTCTGCTTGTTGTACATTAGCGAGAGTATCATTTACATACATAAGGAACAATAGCAGATCTAAGACTGAGCCTTGGGGAACTCCATATGTGATGCCTCCCCAGTCATAGGAATCTCCTCTGATTATGTTGGTTAAATTACTAAGGTTAACTTTCTGCATTCTTTTGGTTAGATGTAACATTATCCATTGATTGGCTGTACCATCAATTCTATAAAACCTCAGTTTATCTGGAATTATATTGCAGTTCACACAATCATCTCCTTCAGATAGCTCAGAGAAAATACCAACCAATGCTGTTTTGTAAAATTTGACCAGTGAACATGAAAATGGCATTCTCAGTAGAGCAACTCCTGTAAAATCCAAACTGTGATTTACTAAGGCTATTAGTGTTGCTCAGGTAGGATACAATTCTAGAATACATTAACTTCTAAAAAAAATTGGATGATGGTGTAAGCAGTGAAACAAATTGGTGGTTATTGACATCTCTCCTATAATCTTTCCTGTAGAGGGTTTTAACAAAATGTCATATTTCAATCTTTCTGGAAAAATGCCTTGAGCTAGTGATGCACTACATATTTCAGAGAAGACAGGGATTATGATATGGGAACAAATCTTTGGTACTCTTTTGGAATCTCCATCAAAGCCATATGAGTTTTCATTTTTGAGGGAATATATAATTTTCTTAATTTCAGAGGGAGATGTTGGTGATACATTTCATGTGATTGAATTTTGTGAATAGATTTCTCAACATACTGCTGTGGTTTTTCTTTTCTCTTGGACTATTTGTCTGTACATTTTCTACTATATTTAATGAATGATTATTAAATCCATTAATTACCTGTGACTTATCATATGTAAGCCTTTCATGTAAGCCAACAGTGATGTTATTCTGTTCTTTGGCCAGTTGTCCTGTTTCTTGTTTCATGACATTCCTCATAGCCTTAAGCCAGTTCTTAGAATTACTGAATTCTGCCATAATATGCATGTTTCTTGATTTTTTAAAACTTTTCATAATAATTTTGAGTCTTCATTGGATGGTATTTTAATCATCCAACAACCAATTGGGAAACTATAGTTTCATAAATGGTGGTCATAAACAAGATGTCCTGTGAAGCAGTACCACATGCATTGTCAGGTAACTACCTATAACAGATTGTCCAGAAGCTCTCTCATGATAAAAATATAATGGATGTAATAACAATAAAAAGACCTGACGTCTTTGGTGATATCCTGACTGAAATTGGTATCAGTGACCATGAGGCAGTTGTAACAACGCTGATTACCATAGTACATAGGGCAACTTAAACAAGTAGGTGATTTTATATTTTCAGTAAAGTAGATGTAGAGGCAACAGTATCTATCTCAATAAGAACTTTGAAACTTTTAGCAAATAGTGAATAGTGTTTTATTCGCCTCATAACATACAATTTCTAATCATATGATTAGTGTACAGGAGACATGTAAAAAAAAAAAAAAAAAAAAAAAATTGATAACACGACTGAGGCCTAATTGGTACAAAGAATTTTAACATTAATATAAACTTTTATTTTTCTTTCCTCCCTTTTGTTAAAGACAGCTACATTTACACACAAGACTATATGTAAATTTATCCTGCTCAAATTTTCAGTTCATCCTTCATGAACTCCACAGCAGTGTAGTAGCAGCATTTGACAAGTATATCATATAGCTTTGTTTTCAGTGTCTCTAGGTTCATACTCAGAACATTCCTTCCTTTTAGCTTGTTATGAATTTTCATTGCCATATACTGAGGAGACTGCGCATATAGGTTTAAGCGATGAGTGGAAGGAATAAAATTGTCTTTTTTTCTTGTGTTATACGTGTGGTTGAAACAGTTTTTTTTTTTTTTTCAAATAACTCTAAATTGCTATGTAGGAAGATGATAACATCATAGATGTATAAGGAGAGAACTGTTAATAACTGTTGTCTTTCAAATAGTGGGGCCCGCATCTCGTGGTCGTGCGGTAGCATTCTCGCTTCCCACGCCCGGGTTCCCGGGTTCGATTCCCGGCGGGGTCAGGGATTTTCTCTGCCTCATGATGGCTGGGTGTTGTGTGATATCCTTAGGTTAGTTAGGTTTAAGTAGTTCTAAGTTCTAGGGGACTGATGACCATAGATGTTAAGTCCCATAGTGCTCAGAGCCATTTGAACCATCAAATAGTGGGCGACATGATGTCCTTGGATGGGCAGTACACATGTTCCTTATTATTCTTTTCTGTAACTTTAGTATGCGCAATATATTACTTGAATTTCCCCAAAAAATAATACCATACCTTGCAACTGATTGAAGGTAGCTGTGGTATGCAATTTTCCTTGTATTCATGTCTGTTGCACCAGCTAACATTTGCATAGCAAATGCAAAGCTACATAATTTGTTTAACAGATAGTCAGCATGTTTATTCCAATTTAAATTTTTATCTAGGTTTAACCCTAAAACTTCACAGAATCTACTTCTTCTATATCCTGATTTTTATGAGGTATTTTAATTTCTTGGGGCTTTGACTGTTTTGTGCTGAACTGGACCATGTGGGTTTTGGGGATGTTCAATCTTAATCCATTCAGTTGGAACCATGTTTGTAGTTTGTTCACTGTGTTTATTATGTAGAGAGTGATGTTTTCTGGCTCCTGGTTTTCAATTAATACAGATGTGTCATCTGCAAATAAAATTGATGGAGCCTTTATATTGTTCGGTAAATCATTAACATAGATCAAGAACAAAATAGGTCCCAGAATCAAGCCTTGAGGGACACCTTGGGCTACAGTTTTCCATTTTGAATAGTAATTTGCTGCATTTGATGGGGCAATCACTCTTTGTTTCCTATTTGATAAGTATGAAGTAAGCCAATTTAGAACATTACCCTTGATCCCATACTTGTCAAGCTTATAGATGAGCACTGCATGATTCACAGAGTCAAAGGCTTTTGTGAGATCACAAAAGATTCCTGCAGCTTTATTATGGTTGCCTAATGAAGTGCTGATCTTGTTGATAAACTTGTTAATTGCATCAGTAGTACTTTTGCCACACTGGAAACCAAATTGGTTTTCCGTAATAATATCATATTTCTCCATAACATTTCGAATCTGCGTAGCAGCAGCATTTTCAAAGATTTTTGATAGGACTGGAAGGAGGGAGATCGGATGATAATTCCCCATATCCTCTTTTGACCCTTTTTAGAGCAACGGTTTTACTTCTGCATACTTCAGCACCTCTGGGAAGCTTCCTTGTTCAAAGGATTGGTTTATTATTTTAGATAGTGGGCTACAGTTTTCCATTTTGAATAGTAATTTGCTGCATTTGATGGCGCAATCACTCTTTGTTTCCTATTTGATAAGTATGAAGTAAGCCAATTTAGAACATTACCCTTGATCCCATACTTGTCAAGCTTATAGATGAGCACTTCATGATTCACAGAGTCAAAGGCTTTTGTGAGATCACAAAAGATTCCTGCAGCTTTATTATGGTTGCCTAATGAAGTGCTGATCTTGTTGATAAACTTGTTAATTGCATCAGTAGTACTTTTGCCACACTGGAAACCAAATTGGTTTTCCGTAATAATATCATATTTCTCCATAACATTTCGAATCTGCGTAGCAGCAGCATTTTCAAAGATTTTTGATAGGACTGGAAGGAGGGAGATCGGACGATAATTCCCCATATCCTCTTTTGACCCTTTTTAGAGCAACGGTTTTACTTCTGCATACTTCAGCACCTCTGGGAAGCTTCCTTGTTCAAAGGATTGGTTTATTATTTTAGATAGTGGGTATTCTATTATTTTACACACAAATTTAAGGAATTTTGCTGGTGTTCCATCCCAACCAGCAGAATTTTTGTTTTTTAGTTTTAATATAATTTTTCTACATCTATTGTTGAAACTGTTTTGAATTTTGTGAGACATTCAGAATTATGATTTAGTCCAAAGGGACATACATTGTTCTCATAATCTGCAACATTAACTTCTGGTTTCACTACATTAATGAAGAACTCATTGAAGCATTCTGAAATTTGAGCAGGATTTACAATGATCTCATCTTGAAGCTTAATTGTACTAATTTCATGTCTGAGGCTTTGATACCTAATTCTTGTTTTACAACTGACCACACTGCCTTTGATTTATTCTCATGTTTTAAGGTTAATTTATTATTTGTCATTTGATTTGCTGCTTTGACTACTTTCTTAAATGTATTTTTGTATTGTTTAACATATTCAATAAATTCAATTTTTTTATTATGTCTTAGCTGCCTTTTCTTAGCACTGGCGATTTTTATACCTTTAGTGATCCATTTTAATTTTGTCATTTTATTAAAATAAGTTTTTTGTGGAAACATTTCATTGAAAACACTTAGAAAATCCCTTAGAAATGCTTTAAAATTTGCCGTGCATGAAATATTTTTATCAAAGTGCCATTCTGTCTCCTTGAGCTTATCATGGAATAGATTCAAAGTTTCTTGGTTGAAGATCCATTTTACATAAGCCTTTTTACATGGGACTTCTCTACCTGCTCTGGGTAGCTCAATGAATAATGCTGAATGATTCTAGATCTCGACAAAATTTATACCCATCTTCAAATACGTAATTCGTTAAAATATTGTCAATGTATGTAGCTGACTGATCATTTTCTCTTGTAGATTCAGAAAAATTTAATTTGAAGCCATATTTTTTTTATTAAGTCTGTAAATTTTGATACCTTACATGTTTCATTCAACAAATTGATGCTGATATCAGCAACAACCACAATTTTTTTCCTCTTGTCTTTACTTAGGTATTCTAACAAACTCTGAAATTTATGTAGGAAATGCTCAGTTGTCACCTTCCCTGGGATTCTATAAATTGATATTATAACAACATTTAAGTCCTTTAACTCAACACAGCAACTTTCAAAAACACGCTCTTCATTAAAAAAATGAAGTCACATCTTACATGGTAATCTAAACCAGAATGAATGAGTATGCATGAACCTCCTCGTGACTTATTTATCCTACAAAAGCTGGTAGCTCCCTTGACATTTTCAATCGTATTTAAGATTTTTACGGTATCACTACTAAGCCAGTGTTCATTTAAACAAATTACTTTAACATTTAGAAATTCAGATAAAAAAACTTGTAGCTCATCTAACTTAGAGTATCTGTCGCATGAATATTCAGCACTTAAACCATTTACATTACAATGCATTATATAGTTACTACTAAGATTATCAATTTTATTTTTTAAAGACCTAATATTTAATAATGAGCCATCCTCACAAAAGGGTAGGTCTGCATTCTTCTGTAGCAGTCCATCTGCTTGCTCACTTGGCTTGTGCTGCTTGGCTTGCACTGCTGATGTGAAAAAAGTGTGGCTCAGATATAAGAGAATAGCTGACCATGCACTTCATGGATATGTACCTAGTAGTACCCTCCATGGTGTACAGCAATTGTAAAGAAACTTCTAAAAACACAGAGTCTACTGTGTAATGAGTGTAAAACAAATGATAGATCTGTAGAGAAGGAGATGCTAAATGAAGTGCATTTGGTTTTCAAGTGGGCAATGCATATAGCTTTTAATGACTACCACAACAGAATATTACCAAACAATCTCTGACAAAACCAAAAGACATTCTAGTCATATGTAAAGGCTGTTAATGATGCCAAAGATAGAGTCCAGACACTCATGGATGAGACAGGGACTGAAATTGAGAGTAGCAAAGCAAACATAGAAACACTTAATTATTTTCAAATATTTCTTTAAAAATGAAAATCTAGTGGTGTTGCCCCAGTTTAATTCTTGCACTACTGCAAACATGAAGTTGTTGAAAAACAGCTGAGATTGCTGAAACTAAACAAAGCTCCAGAGCCCAATGGAATCCATATTTTCAACTGATTTAGCTCCTCTTCTAGCTATAATTTACCATAGATAGCTTGAACAAAAAACTGTGCCTGATAGTAGGTAGAAAGCACAGGTCACACCCATCTACAGGAAGAGTAGCAGAAGTGACCCGCAAAACTACCATCTAATATTCTTGACATCTATTGGTTGTAAAATCTTAGAGAGCATATTCTGAGCACTAACATAATGAGACATCTCAAACAGAATAACCTTCTCCATGGCAACCAGTATGAATTCCAAAAATATCAATTATGTGAAACACAACTTGCACTTTTTAAACAATGGAAAATCCAGGATGGAATGTAACAGTATTGTGAAAAGGAAAGTTGCTACTCATGATATAGCAGAGATGCTGAGCGACAGATAGGCACAACAAGAAGGCTGTCACAAATATAGCTTTTGGCCAGTAAGGCCTTCATTAGAATTAGACGACAAACACACACATACACACTCACACAAACACAACTCACACACATAGGACTGCAGCCTCAGGAACTGAGGCCTCAGTTTCACACTGTACACCAATAAATTTCCAGACATACATAGGATTCACAATTTTCAAATATATAGATGGTATATAAATAAATATATAATACGCAATGGGGAAACATTTTTATCTAAAACCCTGAAAAGTTTGTGACCAATTAATTTCAAATGTTTACATAATTCTGTAATAAAAATTCAGAAGACACAGACTGCATATTCTTTAAAAATATATGCTATAGAAATGTATACATAATACTTTAAGAGAAAACATTGCTTAATAAAAATCTCAAAATGTGCTTGACCGATTAAGTTTAAATGTTGGTCCAGTATATGTTCAGATGGGCAAAGCCTACATATTTTTTAATATATATGGTTTATAAATGTATAGATAATACATAAAATGGAATCATTGCCAGAAAAAAGCTAATAAATTCTTGACCAATTTACTTCAAATATTTTCATGATACTGTAATAAATATTTGTAAAAACAAAGATGATGTGACTTACCAAACAAAAGCGCTGGCATGTCGATAGACATACAAACAAACACAAACATACACACAAAATTCAAGCTTTCGCAACCAATGGTTGCTTCATCAGGAAAGAGGGAAGGAGAGGAAAAGACAGAAGAATGTTGGTTTTAAGTGAGAGGGTAAGGAGTCATTCCAATCCCAGGAGCGGAAAGACTTACCTTATAGGGAAAAAGGACAGGTATACACTCACACACACACACACACACACACACACACACACACACACACACACACACATATCCATCTGTACATACACAGACACAAGCAGACATTTGTAAAGGCAAAGAGTTTGGGCAGAGATGTCAGTCGAGGCGGAAGTGCAGAGGCAAAGATGTTGTTGAATGACAGGTGAGGTATGAGCGGCTGCAACTTGAAATTAGCGGAGGTTGAGGTCTGGTGGGTAACGAGAACAGAGGAGTTCTGACAGGTTGGTGTTAGTGGGAAGTATCCAGATAACCTGGACGGTGTAACACTGTGCCAAGATGTGCTGGCCATGCACCAAGGCATGTTTAGCCACACGGTAATTGAGTTTTCAACCTTGTTCCACTTTGTTCAGTTGCTTTCGCCAAGTAGAATACTGCAATGCTTCCACACTAGAATCGCCTTCTTTGTGATTATAATGCAGCTCAAAAGTGCTTATATATGGATCTTGGCTGAAGTACCTGAAGTGAAATACATCTCATCACGTCATAACTACATGTAGTAAAGCTTAATTAAAGTGTAAAAACACACCAATGTACCGACATTACAAACTGCATGAAAAATGATCATTTGCAAAGTACGTCAGGTGTTATTACTCACTGAGTTTCCTTTTCATGCTGCCTTTTAGTTTTTGCAGCTCTAATTCTCATTGAGGTTCCTTTTGATCACACTCTCACGTGAAATTGTCCTCCCCATGATGATTGATTGAGCACTGTCATGGAATCAACATGAGGCTGATTACTGAACATAATACCTTCTGAACCACCAACTATGGTGTACATAATATGATTTGGCCTGAATCATGTTTTTGTGGACCAAATTACCAGTCTCGCGGTAAAGACTATGATATTGTATGATCTAACTCAACAGCGTTAAAGAGCATACCACAATTGAGGTGAAAATGTGTCAAACTGTGTTTTGAGCTCAGCAGCTGTAATATGTTTGAAACAATGCTCCTCGTATGGTAAATAAATATAGGGTGTACATGAAGTCTGGGAACACTTTCAATTTTTTATTGCACAAGAACAAAACATTGTACAGGTATGATACACATTTCATTTTGAAGAGAAACCCTGAAAGTTTTTCCATGTATACTGCCACAGTGTAGTTTGGTAATTTGCCAATAGTCAGCAATAGTCACAAACATGGTGAGTTCAGGTGCAGAGCGAGCTTTCTGTGTGTTGGAGTTCAACAAAAACAAGTGTGCTACAGCTGTTCAATGGATGTTTAGAACCAAGTACAGTAAGAAGCCACCAACAAGGAAGGCCATTTACCACTGGCACAACAAATTCGTTACGATGGGTTACATGTATCTGGCAAAGAGAAGCAGACATCCCAGTGTGACTGGAGTGATTGTAGAAAGCGTATGAGAGACATTCATAAGGAGTCCAAAGAAATCGATGCATCATGCATTCCGTGAACTTGAAATGACTCCAATGACAGTGTGGAAAGTCCTGCGACAGAAGCTGTCTATGAAACCATTCAAATTGGAGCTAGTTCAGAAGCTCAATGACAAAGACAAAGACAAGCATTTGGGTTTTGTTCACAGTTGCAACAATTGAATGAGTATGGGGATGGCATTATTGATCTCTTAATTTTTAGCAACAAAGCCACTTTTCACATTAATGGGAAAGTGAACGGGCATAATTATCAAGTCTGCGGTACAAAGCATCCACACAAAAGCATTGAATTTGTGCATGATTCCCCAAGGTAAATCTTTTTTGTGCCTTGTCACATTGAAAACTTTATGGGTCATTCTTCTTCACCGAGAGCACTGTCACTGGATATTCCTACTTGGATATGTTGCAGCAATGGCTGATGCCTCAGATGCAACTCTCCGTTCATGTTTGAGCAGGATGGGGCTCCACCCCATTTTCATCGTGAAGTTCATGGGTGCCTGAACACAGAGCTGCCGCATTGCCGCATCAGCCATGATACAGAAGGGGACAACTGTTTCATGAAAAGTCCTCCCCAATCACCAGTCCTCACTCCACGTGACTTTTTTCTGTGGGGAAACATTAAAGATCTGGTGTACATATTGCCTCTATCACGTGATGTAGCAGAGCTCCGGGAGAGAATATGGGAAGTGACTGCCACAGTTGACAATGCCATGCTGTGATGGGTATGGCAAGAATTCGATTACTGTATTGACGTCTGCTGGGTCACTCATGGTTCGCATATCGAATGTTTGTAAAACAAACTTTGAGAGTTTCTCTTCAAAATGCAATATATACGACATCTGTACAATGTTTAGTTCTTGTGCAATACATAATTGATAGTGTTTCTGGACTTTATGTACACCCTGTATATATGTAATACACAAAACGGAAATGTGGTTGGCATAAATCTTGAACAGTTCTTGCTGCATTTATTTCCAGTTCTTACAGAATGATCTAATAAATATTTGGCCAGACCTGGGATGTATATTTCATAAATATATCTCATCCATAAATATTTATTTAATATATAAAGGGGAAATGTTGCAGCAAC
Organism: Schistocerca gregaria; assembly: GCF_023897955.1. Classification (NCBI taxonomy): domain Eukaryota; kingdom Metazoa; phylum Arthropoda; class Insecta; order Orthoptera; family Acrididae; genus Schistocerca; species Schistocerca gregaria. The sequence continues at coordinate 89,233,877 of NC_064926.1, read as the reverse complement.
AACCTCAACATTCTTGACTGTTTTACTTCAAATTGTTAAATGATGTTGGTCAAATTAAGGGTTGGGCCTTGAGGGGAGACAAGAGATAGCATCTGCATTTGTGTTTTGTGCCATAACTTTGTGTTTCATGGTATAATTGTAAGCAACTGAGGAATAGCACCCAATGTTGAGGCCACTGTGCCATTTGCTAAAAGCTGAGAACATGGCACAAAGAGTACCACTAGTGGTTTGTGGTCTGTAATGAGGGTAAGCTTGGTCCTGAATCAGTAAACATAGAATTCTTTTTGGCAAAGATGACCGCCAAGCCTTCTTTTTCGATCTGCGAATAGTTCTCATGAGCGGATGTCAGCTTCTTTGATGCATAGACAATTGATTGCTCAGTATTCTCATTGTACTTGCACCACACCAGTGCCATAGAGAGAAGCATCAGCAGCCAAAACCAGTGGACATGACCGAGAAATGACCTAATGCAGGATGCCAAGTGCAGCAGACACTTAATTTATGTGAAAGGAGGCAGTCGTCCAGCTGTACTGAATATTCATCTTTCACAGCTGGTTGAGTGGATGCATAACGTGGGTCACATGGGGAAGGAAGTTAGAATAATAATTCACCTTTCCCAAAAAAGCCTGCAGCTCTTGTAAATTTTGGAAGTGGGGTACAGAGTCAGTGGCAGGAACATTGCAGTCAGTGGGCTTTATCCCTTCTTTGTTAAACAAGTGTCCAAGATATACTATTGTGTTAGCAGCACTTGAGTCCTGAATCATACAACAGTAAAAAGTGCATGAAGGTCAGCACAGATGGTCCTAATGTGTAGTCCCTGTGACACTTAAACAGTTGAGACTGTGGGTACAAGCAGAGATGGAAATGTTTAGCTGTCCGTGGCACCTTAGGAAGATTGCCTGAGTGTCTGAGATCCCAAAGGGCAAGCACTTGTATTTGTATAAGCCAAAGGAAGTGTTGATCACCATAACATGTTGCAGTTACCCATCCAGTGGGATCTTCAAATATGCATAGGCAAGGTCTGTCTTAGAAAAATATTCCTCTGGATGTGAATGTGGTAGGTTTTCACTTGTGTCTGGAATTGAATGTTGATTTAAAACCTACACATAACAACACATTAGGTTTCTTGGCTGCTACCAAAGTTGTGGCCCAAGCACTAATTTTAACAGCTCCAGTTACCCCAGCTTCATGAAAATGATCAAGTTCTTGCTTAAAGACCACCTGTAAGGAGACAAGAATAGGTTGTGCTTGGCAGGAAAGGGACACTGCATTTTAACATAAAGAAATATGAGCCTGGAAATCCATGGTGCACTCCAAGCCAAATTTGGATAGAGGCACAAAGATGACACAGAGGAAGGGATCCATGTCTCAGATGACCTGAACCTCGTGAGTGATCAAGAATCAAAGCAGCAAGAAGGCAGCCAGACCAAAAATGTTACCAGCTGGGTTACTATCAACAGCGAATAGAGTTGCTAGCCATAGAAACTTTTTGTATGCAGCACTGACTGTGAATTGACTGCAGAGGAGTATCAAACTTTAACCATATGCAACCAACATGCGGGTATGTGGGGTCAAGTCAGGGTAACCAAGACAAGCATACGTTTGGAGCCAAATCAAAGAAATGGTATCGTGTATGTCCAAGTGGAATTGGATTTCCTGGTTTGCAATTGTGAGGTTCATAAACAACTAGGTAGCAGAAATATTTCCTTGAGAAACAACAGCAAGACATTCATGCATAATCCCTTGAATGTGTGGAGTGGCACTTGACTGTCCCAGTAGTTGGTGACATGGTGTAAAGGTGACCATCATCCTCACATTGGCTGCAGTGTGCCCAGTGATCCATACTGTTCGCACAAGTGTGTGCTGTGAAGCAGTCAGGACATGATGGAAGACCCTGCTGCTTACACTAACAGAGTATAACAGATTGTTCATAGGCCAGTGACATGTCTGAAATCAGCAAATCTTGGTGCTGCCATTGGGAAAAGAACTTATGACAATTCTGCCCCTGAGGTGGCAGCTGGTGCGCTACTACTTGGGGTTGAACCATGATGAGTCATTTTCTGCCTTTGCATGATTTTGAAAATACCATCCAAGGAAGCAGTACTCTTTTGAGATCATAAACTTGAAAATCTTCTTCAAGGAAGGGTTGTCAAGTTCGAGAACTCCATTATGTACTTCTGGATTACACGCCAATTGGACACTATGTTGTGGATCAAAGAATCTGCAGACTGGGTTCCTGTAAGTGAAACTGCAACATAAAGTCAACCCTTGCAAAATCTGTCCCCCATGAGTGGTACAACTGACCTGGTTTATGGGAGTATTGATAGATCTGATGACATGACCGCATGGAATCATTGTGAATAATAATTGGACAGCAATGAACACATCTCCTCAAACATAAGTGTGATGGGATTCAAGAGTAGAGCCAACTTCTGTAGTAAGAAAAGTGTCTCAGGGAAATTCAAGAAAGGAAGAACGACTGTCGGAGAGCATCATCCAAAACATAAAAAGGAGCAAAGTGCTTTCCCAGCCTCTCCAAATGTGTGTTCCAATTCTCTTCAACATTGTTAAATGATGGAAATGTGGATGGGTGGCTCTCCAGCTGGTAAGTGACCACAGCCTGCATGGTTTATGAAACTTGAGCCTGTCAATGAAAGCACAGTTTCCTGTTGGAGGAAGTCAGTTTGCTGCTGTTGCTGTTGAAACTGCTGTTGGAACTTCTGTTGCAACTGCTGCTGCAGGACTTGGGAACCAGTAGGAACAGGCTGATTGGCTGAGGGCATCACAGCAAGTCACTGAAGATGAAACACATCGACAGCAACTCAAGAAAGACAAACAACAGAGATAGCACACAAATAACGAGTTCAGTAAGTAAACCAAGATCAAATACCTAAGATGTTGCAAATACTAAACCAAAACAACTATGTAAAGTCAGATCAGTACAACAGCTCAGAGAAATCATGATTGATTGTCAAGGTCCTATGCTACTGAATTCAAAGAGCTGCTGCAGGTGCTGACTGACCATGGAGGCAGACATGTCTTCACGACAGTGCTCGCAGTGGTGACACTAGTGCCTTCAGGTGTAGTAGCATTGTCTAGCAGCTGTCGTTATGTTCCATACCTTCCAGTGGACCTTCAAACTTGTGGACTGGGATACCAGACCTACCTTCTACATGCTTCCTGAACTCCATAAATTCAATCAACCAGGATGCCACATAGTGGCCAGTTACTGTTTTCTCACACAGAGAATATCTGCTTCTGTGGACCAACACCTTCATCCGGTCTGCAGAGTGCTGTTGGCAAGCAGGGCACACTCAGCCCTTGTGAGGCAAACTGAGGAACTACTTGATCAAGAAGTAGTGGCTCTGGTCTCGTAAACTGACATACGACCAGCAGAGTGGTGTACTGACCACATGCCTCTCCCTATCCGCATCCAGTGATGCTGTGGATGACGTGGTGGCTAGTCTGTACCATTGGGCCCTCATGGCCTGTTTGGGTGGAGTTTAGTTTTTAGTTTTTATCCTCGTATGTAGAAGGCAACAATCATTTCCTCCACAGACTCTCCACAGTTACCGTTCCCTTGCCATATGACATCTTCCTCATTACTGTCAATGCCACCTTCCTCTACACTGACATCCAATGCCCATGACCTTACTGCTGTTGAACACTACCTTTCCCAATGCCCAACTGACTCCACATAGACAACAATCTTCCTGGTCACCATGAGCAATTGTATCTTCACCCTCAATTATTTCACCTTTGAGGGCATCTACTACACACAAATGTGGGAATCCATATGGCACCATCCTATGCCAACCTATTCATGAGCCATCTAGAGAAAATCTCCCTAACCACCCAGAATCCCAGACATCCCATCTGTTTCAGATCCATTGATGACACCTCCTCCATTTACTTTGCCTGGCCATCCTCAACCCAACAATTGACCACCATCTCAAGGATGGCTATTTCAGTACCTCCGTCCACATCAAATCTAACAACCACCAATAATATCCCCTCTTCTACTGGTGCCACCCATTCCGTACCCAAAAGTCCTTTCCATAGAGCTTAGATATTCACAGTCATTCCATATGCAGTGATAGCAGCCCCTCTCAAAATATGCTAAGAATCTCACTAAGTCCTCCGGAGACCAAAATTCCCTCCCAGTCTTGTACAGAAACAAATCTCCCATGCCTTCTCTCTACAGTCACTTCCCACATACCCAATGAGTAGCCACAAACAAACACTATTCTGGTAACCATTCCATCCACTACTGGAGCAACTGGATCACACTTTCCACCAGTGTTTCAACTACCTCTTGACATGCCCTGAAATTAGGAATATACTCCCCATCTCCCATGATGGTATTCTGTCCCCAACAAATGTACATAATATTCTGGTCCATCTCTGTTCCAATTCTGCTCCCAACCTCTTGCCTCATGGCTCATATCTCTGTAATAGAACCAGATGCAAAATCCCTCCCTCATATCCTCCCAGTGTGGCCTATTAGACTTCTGTCACAGAACATGTCCTACACCATCAGAAGCAGGACTACCTGTGAAAGTTATCATGTGATCTACATACTAAGCTGCATATACTGTGGTGCTCTATACGTGGGCATGACAATCATCAAACTGTCTGGCCACCAACAAATTGTGGCTAAGAGAGCTGGAGCACCCAGTTGCTGGACATGCTGCCCAACATAAAGTGCTTCATGTGAATGACTTCTTCACAGCCTTTGCCCCTGTGCCATCTGGATCCTTCCTACCCACCTGTCCCCTTCCTTGCTACTACTCGAATATGGCACAGTCATTCTATCCCACAAATACTACACAGTTATTCTCTCCCACCAACACTTCCACTGGTCTTCTCACCTTCTCCTCTCTTCTCTCTCCCTCTGCCACCACCGCCTCCACCCCCACCCCCACCCACCCCCACCCACCAAGCACAGCCTCCTGACACTGCACCTATACATTTTATATCATTTGACAACTTGTTGAATAATTTCATTCCCAATAGCATGTATCTTTCTCAGTATAAACAAGTAGTAGCTGGGAGTAAATGAAATTACTTTTCAATCTAAGTCACAGTTTTTTCTAATACTGTCATCATTTCTAATTACATTTCTTAAATATACATTAGCAAGTTAAGAATAAACATGCAAGTGCTTTTAAATATTGGTTTACATGAATGTCTAGTTCCATTCCCTGTAATAATCCTAATGGCTCTAGGAGTTTCCTAAAAATAGGAAAGTTTTGGCTTACCAACTAACCTCCTGAATGTTGATTTAGTAGATTTTGTATCCTGATCGGTATTAACATTTAACATAAGGAGTCGCATGTGTTCATCTCAGAAGTCCTGGCTATTAATTTTTGCAGTACAGTGTAATTTTGTTTGTTAGACCTATCTATACATAACAATAAGTATTTTTGACCAATTAGGTATCCTAGTTGTGAAGTTTAGAGTAGAAATAAATTTTAATTTTAATTTTACAAATTACACTAAGATCTAACTGAAAGAGTTTTTAATAAAAATCTGTATTTAAATCACCAACAACCACTATTTCTGTAGTTTTTGTTGTGAAATTGGCCAATAGAGCTTCAAGGTGATTTATGGACAGGTTAAAATTATCTACTGAGTCTTAGTACACTCTTAACTTTTGCAAAGAATACATTGTGAAATCCTGTTCCTGTCTCACTTGCTTCCATATGGTGCTCCGAGCAAAATGAATGACTAGGTTCTTTAATTTATGACAATTTATGATGAATGTGGAAATGAAACCTTTCCTCATCTCTGCTCTACAGAAACAAGATGCAAATTGGAATCTTGTAACTCGTAGAATATCTATGCCAGTGGTTACATAATATTTAAAAAGACGTTATCTCAACTATGTTTAATTACTGAAATTCATTAATGCACATAAATAGTTCATTAATTTTAATTCTTAGGCCTTAAATGTTCTAATGCAATAAATATAAATGGGATCTTATACTGATTGAGATATAATTTTGTGGAAATATAATTTTTGGTGATTGCAAAAATTCTCATTTAGCATCTGCATGTAGTAATGCAGTGTGCTAGAATTATGCTGTTTAATTTCTTTCTCGAACTGAAGGTTGGCTTCAATCATAGCTCCTCTTAAAACTTGATCTCTTTCCGCTCTCCATACCCTACAAGGTTGCTGTTCCAAAACCAATAATCACTGATATTTTGCTACTCATGGTGCTACCTACCCTGTATTTAACCTGCAAGGAAATCAACTGATGCTGGTCAAGAAATTTAAATACCTAGGCTCTCACATGCAAAGTGGTGGAGGACTGGAGGCTGAAATAGTGGATGGATGAACTGGCGGATGAGCAGAGTAGTGTGTGATAAGAAGGTTAGCTGCAGAATGAAAGGAAAGCTTTACAAGTCTATGGTGAGGCCTGTGGTGCTGTATAGTACAGAAACTTGGCCAGTTACAAAAGCCCAAGAGAAAAAGATCGAAGTGGCAGAAATGAGAATGTTAAGGTATATGAGTGGGGTGACACGAAAGGATAGACTAAGGAATGAGTACATCAAGGGAACAGTGAAAGTGGGGCCCTTATGAAAAAGATCCAAGAAAGGAGGCCAAGATGGTATGGACATGTGCAGAGAAGAAGGGAGTACTACATGGGGAGAAGAGTTGAGGACCTAGAAATGAAAGGATCAAGCAGAAGAGGAAGACCGAAACTGACATGGAGAGACAAGGTAGCAGGAGACCTATGGGAGAAGGGATAGCTCAGAGGAGAAGCACTAGATAGGCATTTATGGAAGAGAAGGATCCAGCAAAGCAACACTGACCCCACATGATGTGGGAAAAGGCTGAGATGGTGGTGGTGGTGGTGGTGGTGGTGGTGGTGGTGGTGGTGGTGGTACCTAATCCCTTAAATTTTCTGCTATTTCCCCAGCCAGTTTGCCCTTCGATTTCTGTTGAAGTGAAGAGGATACCTAGCAAAAGGACCATGCTAATATGTGACCCAGCACTCAATGTAAGCAGCATTTCCAATTCCAGATTAACTTTCCTGATGAAGAAACAAACAAAGTCAGCCATTTGTGGGGAACTTCTGTGGAATATGCTTTCTTCTCAGACAGCTTAGAAAATGATATCACCAATGAATCAGAGTGTTAATTAATGATACTTTGTGAAAAATGTTCTAAATTACTGATACATTTCAAATTTCACGATTCACATTGTCCGTCGCACTTCACATAGTGTAGACCAAGAACTGTCTGCTAGGCATGCCCGGTGTAAAACTGACTGGGCATGGCCCATGCTGCCTGAGTTGTTGTTCTGCCAGCAGAGGGTGCGGCCGAATTCTCGCGTGCCTTCTGGTGGCCGGGACTTTACTCACGTCATCTACTGTCTGTGACATGTCGTGCCGATGTGCGCCTCCCACGATCTTTCTGGTGGCTACTGCACATAAAGAAGGGCAATTCACTGGTGTTCTATGCCAAATGTCACCAAAACTGTATGAGGGTTTACATCTGAGAGAATTTACAAACTTGTTAATGCTATAAGAAGTGAGTGACATTTCTATGTAGTAGTGCAAGACTTTATTCTGTGACCTTCAGTCTATCTCTTGTTTTACTGTTTACTATTTTAAAACAGAATAAAAGATTATCATGGAATGAACTGACATTGGCAACTGATTTCTAGTAAATTTTATTCTCACCATTATTTGATTTTCCATTTTTTTTGTTAATTGTTGTTATTGATTATCACACTAGACTGTTTGAGTAATACAAAGAGGAAAGCCACATCATCTACATGGAGAGAAATTTCAAAGAGAATCCAATAAGTATTTATTGGTTCAAATGGCTCTGAGCACTATGGGACTTAACATCCGTGGTCATCAGTCCCCTAGAACTTAGAACTACTTAAACCTAACTAACCTGAGGACATCACATACATCCATGCCCGAGGCAGGAGTTGAACCTGTGACCGTAGCGGTCACGCGGTTCCAGACTGAAGTGCCTAGAACCGCACGGCCACACCGGCCGGCAAGTATTTATTATTGGCCCACTACTGTTCTTGCTCTGTGTTAATGAGCTGCAAGTTTATTTGAATCAGCAGGCTGAATTAGTTCTATTAGCAGAATATACACTTAATAAAGCTGATCAAAGAAGTGGCAACAGAGAAAATGGCAAATTATATTTTTGTCAAAGTTACTAACTGGTTTTGCACAAATGGGCTAGTTTTAAACTTTGAAAAGGCACAGATCATCTAGTTTAGTACTTTCAAAAATATCCCACTTCTTATTAATCTAGTTTACAAAAGAAATAGTAAAGTATTTAGAAAATTCTAAGATTTTAGGGCTGCATCTTTATGAAAACTGAAAATGGGGGAGCCATATAGTTGGTATATTTGCCATGAGAATCATTGCATTCTTTGGGGACACAGAAGTCAGTTAACATATTTTGTATATTTTCTTTCATTAATTTTGGGGCAGTCGAAAAGGTTTCTTTGCACAAAAAGTAACAATCACTGACAACAATGCTGGTGACCTTGAACTTTAGTACCAGCTTTAGCATGCTTACTTCCATGCAGGGGGCAAGTCCGACTGACTGACCGATTGCTTCTAACTCTCATGTCTGACACATCTTGAAGGTGTCTGAGGCACCACAGCCTCACAGTACTGCTGGGGACATCCACTGTGATATACATCACTGCCATTTGATACATAGAATATCTGTGACTTGACCACAAACTTTAGTGTGATTTTGGGTTCCATCAAGAATAATTGTGTACCTTCTACTGTGTAAGTTCTTGAGCAATAAAGCATTATTATCATTTTGTGCCGTGTAGTACCTCAGTTATATCATACTGCCACCATACTCTCACTACATTGGTGACTTGCACTGCAAATTACATTACAGATGTAAATTGGAATGTTAGTGCCAAACAACTGCAAGTGACAGACAATCCACTGTGGGTCCACATCAGCATTCTCATCTTGCGGAAACACCATGCAAAGGCTGATTGGCAACATTGTGGCTGCTCGGATTCATGTTTGTTTGCCACAGACACTGTGTCTTCTGCACCATTTGTAATTTCATTCAACTTACCTTTGCTGCTGCTGCTTGCATGGATTTTTATCATTTGCGCCGGGAATGCAGTCAGGTGTTGAAGATACTCAGTTTTGCCTTGAACAACCTCGAGCCTGGCCCACAATTGTTGACAACTTATTTGTAATTATTGGCATCGTGGACCAACAATTGCATCAAGAACATTCCACCAATCACCAACAGTGCATTTGTACCACTGACAACAATGCTGGTGACCTTGAACTTTAGTACCAGCTTCAGCATGCTTACTTCCATGCAGGGGGCAAGTCCGACTGACTTTGACCAATCGCTTCTAACTCTCATGTCTGACACTCAGGCCCAGGTTCGATTCCCGGCTGGGTCGGAGATTTTCTCTGCTCTGGGATTGGGTATTGTGTTGTCCTCATCATCATATCATCCTCATTGACAAGCAAGTCGCCAAAATGGTGTCAACTACAAAGACATACATCAGGCAACCAGTCTGCCCGACGGGAGGCCCTCGCCACATTACATTTCAATTTTTTCATGTCACTGCACCAGCCAGGAGTGATGGCATTCATGCGACGTCAACAAGCTCTGCTTCCCCACCTAGGCCTGCACAGAATGCTGCAGAGCACACTGCACACACAGTTGCACAGAACATGACCTACGAGAATCATTCAAAGGGAGTCTACATTCTGTATTGTAGACGTATCCAGATCATGCTATTTTAGTCAGAGGCGACTTCAACCTACCTAGTATAAACTGGGATGTCTATGGATTCATTACAGGTGGTACAGACAAGCCGTCGTGTGAATTACTTTTGAACACATTATCTGAAAACTGTCTTGAGCAGCTAAATCGACAGCCAACACATAATGGAAATATTTTCGATCTGGTAGCCTCTAACAGACCAGACATCATAGACAGTGTCAGTGTTGAGACAGGAATTAGTGATCATGATGTTGTCATTACAACAATGGTTACGAAAGTTAAAAAGTCAGTCAAGAAGGCTAGAAGAGTATTCTTACCAATTCGGTTTTACAGAGAGTACTCTACTGCATTGGCTCCTTACTTAGCTTGCATTTATCGCGAATCTCTTGCCCAACGTAAAGTTCCGAGCGACTGGAAAAAAGCATAGGTGGTGCCTGTATATAAGAAGGGTAGAAGGATGCATCCTCAAAATTACAAACCAATATCCTTAACATCGGTTTGTTGCAGGATTCTCGAACATATTCTCAGTTTGAATATAATGAATTTCCTTGAGACAGAGAAGTTGCTGTCCATGCATCAGCACGTCTTTAGAAAGCATCGCTCCTAAAAAATGCAACTCGCCAATTTTTCACATGATATCTTGCGAACCATGGATGAAGGGTATCAGACAGATGCCATATTCCTTGACTTCCGGAAAGCATTTGACTCGGTGCCACACTGCAGACTCCTAACTAAGGTACGAGAATATGGGATTGGTTCCCAAGTATGTGAGTGGCTCGAAGACTTCTTAAGTAATAGAAACCAGTATGTTGTCCTCGATGGTGAGTGTTCATCGGAGGTGAGGGTATCATCAGGAGTGTCCCAGGGAAGTGTGGTAGGTCCACTGTTGTTTTCTATCTACATAAATGATCTTTTGGATAGGGTGGATAGCAATGTGCGGCTGTTTGCTGATGATGCTGTGGTGTATGGGAAGGTGTCGTCGTTGAGTGACTGTAGGAGGATACAAGATGACTTGGACAGCATTTGTGATTGGTGTAAAGAATGGCAGCTAACTCTAAATATAGATAAATGTAAATTATATTAAAAACAAAGATTCCAAGACTTACCAAGCGGGAAAGCGCCGGCAGACAGGCACATGAACAAAACACACAAACACACACACAGAATTACTAGCTTTCGCAACCGATGGTTGCTTCTTCAGGAAGGAGAGGGAAAGACGAAAGGATGTGGGTTTTAAGGGAGAGGGTAAGGAGTCATTCCAATCCCGGGAGCGGAAAGACTTCCCTTAGGGGAAAAAAAGGACAGGTGTACACTCGCACACACACACACACACACACACACACACACACACACACACACACACACACACATATCGATCCGCACATACACAGATTGTCGTCTTCGGTTCATTGGTAAAATTTTGGAAAGATGTGGTTCATCTGTAAAGGAGACCACTTATAAAAGACTAATACGACCTATTCTTGAGTACTGCTTGAGCGTTTGGGATCCCTACCAGGTCGGATTGAGGGAGGACATAGAAGCAATTGAGAGGCGGGCTGCTAGATTTGTTACTGGTAGGTTTGATCATCACGCGAGTGTTACGGAAATCCTTCAGGAACTCGGGTGGGAATCTTTAGAGGAAAGGAAGCATTCTTTTTGTGAATCGCTGCTGAGGAAATTTAGAGAACCAGCATTTGAGGCTGACTGCAGTACAATTTTACTGCTGCCAACTTACATTTCACGGAAAGACCACAAAGATAAGATAAGAGAGATTAGGACTGTTTGGGAGTGGAACAGGGAGAGAAGATGCTAGTTGTGGTACGAGGTACCCTGCGCCACGCACCATATGGTGGATTGTGGAGTATGTATGTAGATGTAAATTTAGATTCATGCCCACACAGCCACAATGCATGACCTACCTTGCTGCCCCTGAGCAGAGCCATTCCTGCTGGCATCAAGCAACATAGACACCACCGCCACTTGGCGCAGTGCCCTCCACCCAGCCAACATATATGACTGCATGCCATTCAACCACATCCCATGTTCCTTCATGTCCATGCAGGAACAGTTCAACAACATTGTGCACAGTGGTGGGCTGCCTTGCGACTGCTTACTAATACCAGCAGCAGGTTCATCTATTCAAGAAGACTACTCTGGTTGCCTCAATGCTCCCACAGCAGCGGATTTTCTATCACTCCACCAACAATGTCTGCTACCAGACTTCAAATCTCCAATTGCCCACATGGACGTGACCTTCTCATCAACTTGGACTCTGATGAGTGTTCTGTGGAGCTTCCACCTCCACTGATCCTACTTCTGAGAACCATATTTTTAACTGTGCTTCCCGCCTCCGTCGCTCCGGTGAATCGCCTTTTGGCTGACTTAAGTTTAGACATCAACTCTCTACTACTCAATGTCTTGTGGACAAAGAATGAACCTGTGACATTGGAACTATACAAAGCTACCAGCTCATCAGTCAGTACACAGATCCATGACCCAGACCCTACAACGGTCACTGCCTCACTCCCTCACGTGGACATTTTCTCTTAAATACATCATACAACCGGACTAAGGGATGAACTTCTTACACCATTTATACCGCTCCATGGTCATACAACATGCCCCCCTCCTGCACTTTGACACGGGCCACTGCATCTCAGGAGCTTTCACCATGGTGCTCACACCCTTACCTGATCATTAACCGTTCAAGAGGAATAACAGAAAGACTATTGTGCACCTTTGACACACTCAAGCAGTGTGCCCCCTCAACTGGTGAGTTCTTGGCTATTCATCAACATTTCATCAACTGTCTTGTGTTATTGGATGCACTCTTTTAAAAGAACACATTGCTGCTACAAAGTAATAATGTCATATCCATTGCCCCTGCCCTGATCTGCGAGTATTTCACAGACTTGGCACACAACTCTCATGACATCAAGGAGGGGAACACAGACTTGGCCCCAATCCCACTGACCAGTCACACCTGCCCGACACCCAGCCATGCCTATTCCCTGGTCTATTTGGTACTTTCACTGTCACTGACTTTGGATACATAGTGAACCGTTCATGTTTGTATACCGTGTTCTAGCTTGTCATCTGGGAACTCCATGGCTGGCATCATCAGGCACAATGCCCTTGCTGTACAGCCCACCATTGCCATGTTTCTTCCACATGACTCATTGCCATGTAGTTTGGCTATTGCCTGCTGCTGATATTCACATGAAAGCACCGATCCCACCGGCCGTGTTTACCTTGTTCCATATTTGATTACCAAACGCGTACTGCAGGTTGGTGATGCTTTAGAATGCCACATTCAGGACACATTAGACACGTCAAACGTAACAAGGCACTTTTTCGACCACTTTCAATTGTGCATATCACCTTCAGCTTCCACTGATAATTTCAGTTCCCCTTTCCCGACGTGAGTTCACCACAACAAAGCTGGACTCTGTGACTGCACCTCCATCAACACAGACATCAACTACAATCTGAAACACATTGGCGCCTTGCGTTCCTGCCTCCCCATGGACCCCACTCTGCCACAGGTAGCCTCTGCGCTGACGATGGCCATCGAAGTACACTCCAGCAGATAAATTACCAGCTTATGTCAACCACACTTCACCCTCAGCATATGCAGCCCATTTGATCAGATCAGTCTCTCTCACACATATGGCCTCCACAAGCCCCTGTCCTTTAGTCATACCACCAGTGTCCTGTGTGAACACACTGCAAGTTGTCGCCTACAGCCATAATACCTGTTCAGCGTTCCTACACGCCCACTGTGATTTTGAGAAATGGCCCACTCGTATCTCACGAAAGTGCCACCCTTGGCAGGACTAGTCACATGCATATGCACAGCATCACTTCAAGAAGTGGCTCACTCATGTCTCACGAAAATGCCAACTGCCAACCACGACGTGACTGTTAATGCGAATCTTCACAGAATCACTTTGAAAAATGATCCTGTCAAGTCTCTTGAACATGCCACTCACTACATAACTGGTCATTCACATTAGTACCCTACAATGAAGCAGTCACTGATCCAACTCTCATCTCCCATTTGCTGCTCTTCCCTTCAGGGGAGAGTGTGGTGCTGGGGTGATGGGGGGCACGGTGGGGGGAGGGGGTGGGGGGTGGGGAGCGGGGGGGGGGGGGGGGGCTGTTCATGCACACTACAATATACATCACTGACATATGATGATAAGTGAAATATCTGTGACTTGACCATGGATCTTAGTGTGGTCTTAGCTTCCAAGCAGGACAGACATGTACTAAGTGTAAATTTTTGTGCAATAAAGCATTGTTATTGTTCCATGTCATGTCATACCTTAATTAAATCTTACCTGCCCTGTACCCTCACTACATATTTTACATACTTTTGTTCATGTATGAAATTTGTTATGAACAATCGATTTGAGTTTGAGACCAACAAAGATACTAGAAGAATAAATGATCTGCATTACCTCCTAATGAATCTAACTGCGGTGGAGGAAGGGTAATATGCATCTATAAAACTCTTTGACCATCTACCCCTTGGAATAAAATGTCACATGGACAGTAGAAATGTGTTAAACTGTAGATAAATATTTTTTTTTCTTAGCACCTCTTTCTGTACCAAAGAGGAATACTTGAACAGAAATACTTAGAAATTTATGCAGGAGACAGCTGTAAATGGCATGCATGTAGCAGTATAAACATTTCTTTTTGTTTTTAAAAATATATATTGTAGATTTCTTAAATTTATATGACCCACTGTTATTTTAAGTCTTCATAAATTTGTCACTGAAATCAAACTAATGCCAAAATGGTTGTTGTAGATAACAAATCCATTAAAATTCTTTATGAAATGAGCATTCCAAATGACCACAGACTTCTTTTATTATGTAACAGATTCTGTAACAAAATGCATTATGAAACATATAACGAAGGCTCAAGCTTTCCAACTGAAATCTATTTCAACTTATTTTAAGTGAATCATGCACTTTCACACCCATCTGTTTCAACGCAGAAGTGCAAGTGACTCCCTGCTGATATCTGTAAAGTCTGTCTCTTTTAAATTTTCTTCCTTTTGTGTAGGTAGCAATGAAATTAGCCTACGTGAGGAAGCCTACTGTGTGTAACTACATTTGATTAATTTTTGTAGTGCTTAGGTTACATGATATTCAGGTAGGCCTTTTCAGAACTGTAAATCTTTTCCAAACATACAAAGAGCTCATCTGCCTCGTTCAACCCATTGATGCTTCGGTGACACAAATTATTGTTGATTGTGGCTGACTTCCTGTAAATTTTGTAATGATCTTCTGTTTTAATTTCTGGTAAAACCACTTACCTCCAATATTCTTCACCAAATTGACAGTTTAATGCAGCAGATGTGGAAAATGACAAGATCAAGAACTTGCTTGCAGAAAGCTTAGCCAGCATTTGAAAATCCTGGATCACTGCCAACAGAATTTTAAACTTGGAATGAAAATTTGATCTAGACAAGGAACCATTTTTAATCTTTCATTTTATTTCTGTATGTTACAAAGCAAATTATCATCAAAATATGACAATCTTTAACAAAATATAACCATACAAACTACTCAGTTTCCCGTAGCTCACCTATACCTCTATGGATATGTATAGTGCTGTATAAAGAAATACAGAAATTTAGAATAAGCATCTCCAAAGCACATGTAAGGAGAATCAGCTCAATTTTAAGTATCATAATTCTCAAAATTAAATTTGTTGATATTACAGTGTAGAATAGTCTGAAACTATATATCTACATTGATTTGTTGTCAAGCAGATTTACCAAAAATATATTGGCTATAATTATGCTTGATAAATATTGCAGTTTTTCACCTATGTTGAAGACTGTTCTGCTCTTTCCTGTTCTAAACTAAATGAGTGAATGATCGTACACCAAGACTGTACTATTAGTAAACAATGTACTGGACATATGAAGCTTCAATCAGTACACATTATAAACTATTTGAAAAACTGTTATGAAAATCTTTGATCAGTAAAATTACATAATTTTGCTCTGGTTAACTTTGCCCTTTGGTTTTAAAGATCTGATATGATGAACACATCTACACTAAAGTCAATGTTATAGTGACTTGATATTTACAAGTGACAAATAGATGATGGTATTGTGAATCCATGACACTGCTGCATTTTCTAGGGAAAAAAAAATAAAATGTAACAACATTGATGTTACTTAACATAACTGTATGTCTTGCTCTTGATAAAGTGTTAATTACTTAAAAGTGTTAATCTGTGCTCTAAAATTTTTTATGTATTGGAATATCTGTACTTTTTGTGTTATTAACAGCAGCTGCAGTAGTGGTAGTAGTAGTAGTAGTAGTAGTAGTAGCATTTTCATTGCGGAGTCTTATAGTTTCGTGTTTTATTATCCTGGACTTATCTGTATTTTTTAATTATTTGTGGATATTTTATAAAGTGTTCTGCGAGCTTGTGTAGTTGATGCAAAATAAAAATTAAATAAACATTTAAGTCTCGTTATATCTTTAATACATTCTGACGTGCGGATACAGTTTTCTATAAAAACATTGGTGATAATAATATTTTCTATTATCATTAGTTATGGCAGATAGTACTATAACTGACAATAGAGGGAATTGTACAAGCATTGTAAGTTTTCTTAAAAGATATAGTTCAAGAGATGAGTCAGAAAAATGATGTAACTACATTACAGAAGTAATGCCACATAAGGTGTATAAATTCATTCCAGATACAAAGAATGGAAAGGTATGTTGAGAGGACAGTGTTTAATAGAGATGATTGACGGAGGAGGGAAAGGAACAGGAAAAGAAACAGAATATATGTTGAGGAAGGCATTACCCCAATAATGAAACAATACTTTCATTATTGTACTTCACAAAAAGTCAGACAGGACACACAAAAGTTGTAGATCTATGACATATAATACACTCCTGGAAATGGAAAAAAGAACACATTGACACCAGTGTGTCAGACCCACCATACTTGCTCCGGACACTGCGAGAGGGCTGTACAAGCAATGATCACACGCACGGCACAGCGGACACACCAGGAACCGCGGTGTTGGCCGTCGAATGGCGCTACTGCGCAGCATTTGTGCACCGCCGCCGTCAGTGTCAGCCAGTTTGCCGTGGCATACGGAGCTCCATCGCAGTCTTTAACACTGGTGGCATGCCGCGACAACGTGGACGTGAACCATATGTGCAGCTGACGGACTTTGAGCGAGGGCGTATAGTGGGCATGCGGGAGGCCGGGTGGACGTACCGCCGAATTGCTCAACACGTGGGGCGTGAGGTCTCCACAGTACATCGATGTTGTCACCAGTGGTCGGCGGAAGGTGCACGTGCCCGTCGACCTGGGACCGGACCGCAGTGATACACGGATGCACGCCAAGACCGTAGGATCCTACGCAGTGCCGTAGGGGACCGCACCGCCACTTCCCAGCAAATTAGGGACACTGTTGCTCCTGGGGTATCGGCGAGGATCATTGGCAACCGTCTCCATGAAGCTGGGCTACGGTCCCGCACACCGTTAGGCCGTCTTCCGCTCACACCCCAACATCGTGCAGCCCGCCTCCAGTGGTGTCGCGACAGGCGTGAATGGAGGGACGAATAGAGACGTGTCATCTTCAGCGATGAGAGTCGCTTCTGCCTTGGTGCCAATGATGGTCGTATGCATGTCTGGCGCTGTGCAGGTGAGCACCACAATCAGGACTGCATACGACCGAGGCACACAGGGCCAACACCCGGCATCATGGTGTGGGGAGCGATCTCCTACACTGGCCGTACACCTCTGGTGATCGTCGAGGGGACACTGAATAGTGCACGGTACATCCAAACCGTCATCGAACCCATAATTCTACCATTCCTAGACCGGCAAGGGAACTTGCTGTTCCAACAGGACAATGCACGTCCGCATGTATCCCGTGCCACCCAACGTGCTCTAGAAGGTGTAAGTCAACTACCCTCGCCAGCAAGATCTCCGGATCTGCCCCCATTGAGCATGTTTGGGACTGGATGAAGCATCGTCTCACGTGGTCTGCACGTCCAGCACGAACGCTGGTCCAACTGAGGCGCCAGGTCGAAATGGCATGGCAAGGCGTTCCACAGGACTACATCCAGCATCTCTACGATCATCTCCATGGGAGAATAGCAGCCTACATTGCTGCGAAAGGTGGATATACACTGTACTAGTGCCGACATTGTGCATGCTCTGTTGCCTGTGTGTATGTGCCTGTGGTTGTGTCAATGTGATCGTGTGATGTATCTGACCCCAGGAATGTGTCAATAAAGTTTCCCCTTCCTGGGACAATGAATTCACTGTGTTCTTATTTCAATTTCCAGGAGTGTATATTCATTAAAATTATCACCAGTTTATAGTAAGCCATAGGATTTTCATGAAATGAGAAAAAAGGGTCAGGAAACATAGCAAATAGAACTATTAGCAATCTTCAATACAAACAGTATTTACAACCTTTAAATTCAAAATTAAATACGAGTGAGACTAGAAGAATCCAAATCACCAAGTGTATTCTTAATAGTCATGCTGAAAGTGTCACACCCCTAAACTGGGAAACCAAAGAAAGAAATATGTTAATAGAGCATATTGTAATCACCACTGAATGGCTGATCATGTTGTATCATTTGCCTTTAGTATAGAAGAGCTTCAAAACAAATGGAAGAACTTAACAGAAAAAGCCTGAAAAACCAGTTAAAATAATTCTAAAGCAATGTACAACAAACACATCAAAACATGGTAAACATCAAAAATGTTGACTGTTTTTATATTTAGGGCAGCTGGAAGCAACTGTTGATTAAATGTCTAAAGAAATGAGCAAAAGGATATGCAAGGACTGAAGTACGTTTGATAAACTAAATGGTATTTTGAAAACCAATCTTCCAGTATTCTGAGAAGGAAAGCACCCAACAAATGTGTAGAGCCAATTTTGATCTAGTGCTTTAGATGTGGATTTTTAATCTGAAAAGCAGTCAAAAGCTGAGGCTTGCTCACAGAGCAATAGAGAGATGCATGTTGGTAATTACCAGGAAAGAAATAAAGAACATAATGAACTGGAAGACATTATTCTAACCACAATGAAAATGAAATGGAGTTGAGTAGGGCATATAACTACACACATGAGACCAGAAGAACCCAAATCACCAAATGTATTCTTAATAGTCGTGCTGAAAGTTTCACACCCCTAAACTGGGAAACCAAAGAAGGAAGTTCTCTTCTGGATTCCAAGAGATATATGAAAAGACTAAGTGAGATGAAGATGGTGGGTATCTGGCTTTTGAAAGCATGCAGGCTAAAGACCACAAAAATCTGTTGAGAAAGTTTTAATCCAACAGTATATGTCACATGGTGACTGATGAAGTAGCTTTGAAGGTGTGTGTGTGTGTGTGTGTGTGTGTGTGTGTGTGTGTTTAATCATGCAGTAAATAAATATTCATATAATGTTTGTTTCTGAAGGATACAATTTTTTTTTTTAAATTACAGATAGCACATGTCATACGGGAAATCCGTCATTTTCAACAGACACCATATAAAATTGAGCTTATAACAAAGGTGACAAATTATCTGTTGGATCCTTCTTTGCTTCTTGATGATGATGAATTATACAGAATGTCTTTGGAAATTGAACCTCGTACATCAAGACTGAGCTCTGCAGCTCTTGCACAGCTGCCATTGTCACAGACACCTCCTCGCACATAAATATTCATTCTGAAGTAGGTGAGTGGGCACTAATATTCACAGGTATAAGGAAATAACATTCTTTGTCCTCCTTCTTGAATTATTTTGACTAATTGAAAAATAAAAATTGCTTTTTTTATACAGTGATTTTGCTTTTCTACATTTTTGTTTTTAAAAAGTCCCATTTCTTCATACTGCAAATAGTTTGGTTTAGTTTAGTTAGCTATTTGCATGTTTCATGGATCATAATTGTGACCTTCTGCTGTGATGTGAAATGATACAGTTGTATAATTATAATACACTTTCTCAGTGAAAGTTATTGCACTATGCTAGCCATTTACATAGTTGTCTTTTCTTTGCTGGATAGGAAGCATTTGTCAAGCAGATAAAATTCTAGTTTGTATTTGAAGTTAACTATATTACCTATTAAATTCTTCACATCACTGTGTAAGTTATCAAAGATATTTTTGCTGAATAATGCTAACTCCTGTGTGTGTCACTCTGAGGCTGATTGATGGATAGTATGTCATTTCTCTTTCTAGTATTATATTTATGAACGTTGCTGTTATTTTTAAACAGCAATTGATTGTTGATTACAGACTTCATAAGGGAATAAATGTATAGTGATGATGTTGTTAGTATGCCCACATGTTTAAAGAACTGATTTCAAGAGGTTGTAGAATGGGCACCACATATTAACCATATTACATGCTTCCCTGCAACAAACTTTTTCCCTTGGCGATAAGTTACGAATAATATTATGCCATAAGACATTAACAAATGAAAATGGGAAAAGTAATTCAGTTTTCCAACAGTTTCACTTTTAAAATCTGATGTTATCTATAACATGAAAGTTGCAGTGCTTAGACATTTAAGGTTGGTGATGTGTGACTTCTAGTCCAGGCTCAGGCTCTGGTTCAGGTATGACATAAACACCAAAGGATTTCAAATATTCTGTTTCATTTACAGATTTCCTCTAATGCATTATTTCTAGTGGTGTAGTCAGGAATTGTTCAGTACATAAACTACACATATTGTGTTTTATCTAAGTTCAGTGTCAGTCCATTTGCTGATCAATTATTATTTTTCAAGAAAGATGTATTTACATGTTCAATTGTTAAAGTTTCTTGATTATAATACTTGCATCATTAGTACAGAGAGCTATTTCTGCTTCTTGAGCATATGTTATCAGATCATTTATATATAGCTAGATGTAAAATAAAGGAAAGGCAACCACATACCTTTAATACACTGATTTGTGGTGCATAGACACACATAGCAGAACACAATATTAATTAGCTTTCAAGCTCTTGCTCTTCTTTTGGCAAATTCACATTCATACAGACACTCAAAAGCACACTACTGTGGGCATGACGACACTGATTATGAGAGAGAAGTTGCCATGACTGATGGATGTGTGGAGAGGACAGAGAAGGAATGACGCAAGGAGGAGCAGGAGAATAGTGCTAGGCAGTAGTGAGAAAGACAAATTACTTAGCTGCTGTACAACAAGATGAAAGGAATTCTGAGGGGGTACAGCAATTAAAAGATATAGAGAGAAGAAGGGGCTGGGGGCAGAGAAGGGTAAGAGCTCAAGATAGAGAGGTAGCCAGGCAGGGGAGAGAGAAGGGGAGATGTGTGGAAAGAGGTTGGGAGAGAGAGGGGGCGGGGGGGGGGGACACCCACATGTGGGAGAAGGCAGTGTGGTACATGGTGGTACATGATCTAAATGGGTGAGGAGTGGTGTGGACAATTACATAATAAGAAAGGGAAAAATTCAGGTAATGGGGAAGAGATTATCAGAGATTTTAGGCCATGGGGATTGTGAGAACCCAGAATCTGCTGGAGAAACAATTCCCACCTGTGTAGTTTATAGAAACTTGTGCTGGAAGACAATATCCAAATGACATATTCATGGGGAAGCTGCTAAAATCATTCGTATTGTAGTGTGCAGCATATTTGGCTCCTGGATGGACAAGCATACAACATGGCTGGATTCACACATGGCTCTGCCTTTTTTGGGTAAGAAATGGCTGTGATTGGTCACTGGTAAGAAGTGGTGGGTGGGCATCTGCACAGGTTGTGCTCAAGGGTGGCCCACTGGGGAATGACACATGGTATGCAGGATTCTGAGCAGGATTGGAATGGGATGGATGGGGGTATTCTGTAGGTTGGGTGGGTGGTGAACTATTTTGGGTGATGTCGATTGGATATCCTTCATCTACACTGAGGTGACAAAAGATGTAGGATACCTCATGATACAATGTCGGACCTTCTTTTACCTGGTGCAATGCAGCAACTCAACATGGCATGGACTCAACAAGTTGTTAGAAGTCTCCGACAGAAATGTTGAGCCATGATACCTCAATAGCCATCCATAATTGTGAAGGTTTTGCTGCTGCAGGGTTTTGTGCACAAACTGACTTCTCAATTATGTCCCATAAATGTTCGATGGGATTCATGTCAGGTGATCTGGGTGGCCAAATCATTGAGAATGTTCTTCAAACCAATTGCAAACAGTTGTAGCTTAGTGACATGGTGCACTGTCATCCATGAAGATTCCATTGTTGTTTGAGAACACAAAGTCCATGAATGGCTGCAGATGGTCAACGATTGCTTCAGTTGGTTCAGAGGACCCAGTCCATTTCATGTAAACACAGTAGCGTCACCATGTCTGGACCACACTGAAACCGTACTGTCAGCTGTTACCAGCTGAAATTCAGACTCATCGCACCAGGCTACAGTTTTCCAGTCATTTAAGGTCCAACTGATATGGTTACAAGCCCAGGAGAAGTGTTGCAAGTAACATTATGCTGTTAGCATAGACACTCATGACAGTCGTCTGCTGCCATAGCACATTAATGCCAGATTTTTCCATACTGTTATGAAGAATACATTCATCTTATGTCCCACATCAATTTCTGTTGTTATTTAACACAATCTTGTTTTTTCTCTTAGCATTGAAAACTCTATGCAAATGCCACTGCTCTCAGTTGTTGAGTGAAGGCCATTGGTCACTGCATTGTCCATGGTGAGAGGTAATACCTGAAATTTGGTATTCTCAGTACACTACTGACACTGTGGCTCTTGGAATATGAATTTCCTGGCAATTCCTGAAATGAAATGTCCCATGCACCTAGCCCCTACTACGATTCCACATTAAAAGTGTGTTAATTCTCATCATGCAGCCATAATCACATCCACACCTTCTCATATGAGTAACCTAAGTACAAATGATGGTTCTGCCAATGCACTGCCCTTTTATTTGTGTATGTGAGACTACCGCCATCTGTATATGTGCATATCGCTGTGACTTCTGTAACTTCAGTGTATATGTGCTACATATGTAACAAGGACAAGAGTGGACCCAATATTGATTCCTGTGGTAAACTTGTAGAAATCACTCCTCACTCTGGAAATGGTATTTTGTCTCTTTGGATTTCTTACTGCAACAATGCGCGTACTTGCAGTTAAGTAATATGAAAACCAGTCATGAGAAATGATATTTTAGCTTCTCTGGGAGCATGCCATAAATTGCTCAATCAGATGTTTTTGAAACTGACAGAAAATAATGTTGAGAAGTGAAACTCTCGCACATTAACACAACAACTGGCACACACGGCTCATGTTCATGGGTGCTAAGGTCCGATTTTATCTGCATCTGACATGAGCAGCAATATCCTGAAGTGAGTGATGGGGGGTAAGTATGAGGCATGTGGTGAAGAAGGGAAGGGTATCAGCAGGGGGGTGGGGGAAGTTGCTAGTGCTGCATGCGGGAGCATGCAAGGCAATGTGGAAACAGGATAGAGCAGCTACATACAGCACTGGGAGGCTATTCTTAGGGGCAAATTGAGGGGGGGGGGGGGGGAGTAGAGAAGGAGAGGGCTTGTAGGTGCATTGGCAAGACAGAAGGCATGTGTTTACCATAGTGGGAGCAGGGAAGGGGAGGGGTGGGTGGAGGATAGTGACTGGCCACGGTTAAGGCCAGGGGGATTGTGGTAATGGAGGATATTATTTGATTGGTTGGTTGGTTTCGGTTTCAAATGAAATGGACTAAACTGCAAGATCATCAGCCCTTTCATTCGTTAAGTGGGGAACCAGGCTCTATCATGTCTCCACATTTTTCCTGCATGCCCCCGCATGCAGCACTAGTAACTTTACCCCACCCCTATGCTGATAATATTCCACTTCCCACCAGATCCCTGAAAGGCTAAGTGAACCTGACATAATAAAGAAACAGAGACAAAAGCCCAGAAAAAGACAGCTTAGACAAGTCATTAAAAGATCTCTCAAGGCAAGGTGTTAAACCAAGAAAAGGAAAAGAATAAAGAAAATAAAAAGGTCGAAAGGGTAGAGGCCAGGCTGGGGCACTGCCAAGAGAACCTCAGGAGGGGGAGGGGGAAGAGCAGGAGTGGGGTAGTCCACCGACCCCTCAGGCGGTCAATGAGGCCAAAAAATAACTACCTACATTCATGAATAGACACCACCTTCACAGGTAAAACTTAAGACCAAATCAACTGCTTTGGTGTTTGCTAGCACCAGAGATAGTGTGTCAGGAAGATTAAGATGCTGCCTCAAAGGAGCCAAATAAAGTTAGTGTATGAGTAAGTGGGCCACCATCAGGCAGGCTCTGTATTGACAGTGAGGGGGATCCTCACATCAGAGAATGTG
The DNA here is from genome assembly GCF_023897955.1 of Schistocerca gregaria. NCBI lineage: Eukaryota > Metazoa > Arthropoda > Insecta > Orthoptera > Acrididae > Schistocerca > Schistocerca gregaria. The sequence continues at coordinate 89,209,751 of NC_064926.1, read as the reverse complement.
ACCATGAGTCAGCCAAATGTGGCCTGTGCATAGTCGACAGAGGATGGTGGATGCATGCAGGGTAGCCTGCCACATGATCATGATCTTAATTGTCCTAGTTTGTTTAGGAAGATCAGGGCAGACCATTCTGGATTCCAGACTCCCAGCAATCAGTGGCATATAAGTAAGCATGGCCCAGCACTGGGAACCCCATTTTGAGAATTGGCATCCTGGTGACCAACTTGGCCAACTGATCAAACAAAAGTTTCTTCTGAACAGTGACCACAGGTGCCAGGTAAGGATATTACATAGGTTTTGTGGGCATCAGAATATCACTGTGGGGGAGTTGGGGAGGGTAGCAGGGAGTATTAGTATAATAGTATTAGGATCAGCATTAGTAAGAGGCAGTATTAGTCTCCATTGAAGCATATTCATTTTCGTTAGATGCAGACAAAAGCTTCTTCTTCACTTCTGCCATTTTACTGTGGGTTGTGATTATCTCTCTACAACTTTTGTGAACAATATAGTACAGCAAATAATAACACTGACTCATAATCACTTGTTTGGCCACCAGATCTCACTGAAAGATATGTAGATACAGACATATGACTGTGAAATCCTAATAATTTGACTGTTTTGTTATCATGACTGGGAGCATTCAGACTGAATACAATATCTTCCATTTTACCATTATTCTTCTGCAGTACATTTGCCTCTAATCGAGTAGTACATCTCTCCATTGCCACTGCCAAGCTGTGTTGCACATTTTCAAGGTTGGTACCATCTGCAAATAGCACTGCATCACTTTGTACAACTACGGGTAAATCATTTATGTACACAATGAAAAGGAAAGTCCAAGAACAGATCCTTGAGATACACACTGTGCAACTGGAAGAAATTCTGACATTTGATTATTTACCTACACTAATGTTTTATATTGTCCAAGAAGCCTGCATTAGGTGCAGAGCATTCTCTCTCACCCTACAGTGATGACGATTTTGAGAGACCACACCACAAGCTTTCCTGAGGTCCAACAGTGTTGTGCAGATAAAATCTTTATTTGAAAACAATTTTATATCTTTGGTATCATGCTCTCAACTGCATTGACTATAGAAAGACTGGATCTGAAACCATCTTCTTTCTTACATACTGGTTTAACTACAGATATTTTACAACATACAATGTAAATGCCTTCACATGAAATTTTTTTGATAATTTTATTCTGCATCTACATCTACATCGAAATGGGTACTCTGCAATTCACACTTATGTGCCTGGCGAAGGTTTCATTGAAGCATTTTCACACTACTTGTCTCCCATTCCACTCTCAAATGGCGCATGGGAAAAAGGAACACCTAAATCTTTCTGTTTGAGTTTTGATTTCTCTTATTTTATTATGATGATCATTTCTCCCTATGTAGGTGGGTGTCAACAAAATATTTTTCCATTCGGAAGAGAAAGTTGATGATTGAAATTTCATAAATAGATCTCGCTGCAAAGAAAACCACTTTTGTTTCAGTGACTGCCACCCCAACTTGCGTATCATAACAGTGACACTCTCACCCCTAGTATGCGATAACATGAAACGAGCTGCCCTTCTTAGCACTTTTTCGATGTCCTCCGGCAATCCTACCTGGTAAGGATCCCACACTGTGCAGCAATATTCCAGCGGAGGATGGACAAGTGGTAGGCTCTCTCTTTAGTGGGTTTGTCGCACCTTCTAAGTGTTCTGCTAACAAAGCGCAATCTTTGTTTCACTTCTCCACAATATTATCTATGTGGTCTTTCCAATTTAAGTTGCTTGTAACAGTAATTCCTAGGTATTTAGTCGAATTGACAGCCCTTAGATTTGTGTGATTTATGTTATACTCAAAATTTATCGGATTTCTTTTGGCACACATGTGGATGACCTCACACTTTCACTGGGTCATTTTGTAATTGGAATTGATTGACTGATGATTTTACTAGATGGTAAATTACAGCGTCATCTGCAAACAAGGGGGGCTGCTCAGATTATCACCTAGATAGTTTATGTAAATCAGGAACATCAGAGGACCTATGACACCACCTTGCAGAATGCCAGATATCCCTTCTGTTTTACTCAATGATTTGCTGTCTATCACTACGAACTGTGACTTCTCTGAGAGGAAATCATGAATCCAGTCACACAACTGAGATGATACTCCATATGCACGCAGTTTGATTAATAGTCGCTTGTGAGGAACAGTATCAAAAGCCTTCTGGAAATCTAGGAATATGGAATCAATCTGAGATCCCTTGTCGGCAGCACTCATTACTTCATTACTTCAGAGCTAGCTGTGTTGCACAAGAAAGATAATTTCTGAATCCGTGTTGGTTATGTATCAATAAGTCATTTTATAGGTGGTTCATAATGTTTGAGTACAGTATATGCTCCAAAAACCTTCTGCAAATTGATGTCAGTCATATGGGTCAGTGGCATTACAGTTTGATTTCTGATATATTTAATAACATAATCTGAGAGGTTGTTGTAATCCTGTGCTCTAGAATTACTGAGCTTAGCTATTGATTCACTGATCATCTTCACAGTTACACAAGTAACTGAAAGATATAACCACTGACAAAACTCTAAATTGCTTGGAGTGTGGCTTGTGACTATCTCTGGCACAACCCTTCATATATACTGGACTCAGTGTATAAATGCAAAGCTGCATGGGAAATTATTAAAACAGAAATAAACTGTGATGATAAAGTACACCAGACACCAATTCTTCCTGATATTCTAAATCCACATTTTGTCAGTCGTCAGTCATATGATAGCATCATGTAGAATGTGAGTAAACTAGGGGCACTACTGTCAGAAATGAACAGTAAACAGACAGACAGCTCTCAGTGGACTCGTATAACTGTGAAGATGTTCAGTGAATCAATAGCTAAGCTCAGTAATGCTAGAGCACAACATTACCATAACATCTCAGATTATGTTATTATATATATCAGAAATCAAATTGTAATGCCATTGACTAAAATAATCAATAAAATTTCACATGAAGGCATTTACGTGATATGTTGTAAAATATCTGTAGTTAAACCAGTATGTAAGAAAGAAGATATAGCATATCAGGATAACTATCGACCATTACCACTTATATCAACAATATCAAAAATAATAGAATACTGCATGCATTAACAGATGAGTCAGTATTTTGAACATAGTGATATACTTACCTCCTCACAGTATGGTTTCAGATCCATGGTACCAAAAATATAAAACTGTTTTGAAATAAAGATTTTATCAGCACAACACCATTGGACCTCAGGAAAGCTTGTGATGTGGTCTCTCAAAATCTTCAGCACTGTAGGGTGAGGGAAAATGCTCTGCACCTAATGCAGGCTTACTTGGAGAATATAAAAAGTTAGTTAAGGTGAATAATCAAATGTCAAAATTTCTTCCAGTTGTAAAGAATGTGTCTCAAGGATCTGTTCTTGGACTTTCCTTTTCATTATGTACATAAATGATTTACCCGTAGTTGTACAAAGTGATGTAGTACTATTTGTAGATGGTAGTAACCTTTAAAATATGCAATGCAACTTGGCAGTGGCAATGGAGAGATGTACAACTTGATTAGAAGCAAATGTACTGCAGAAGAATAATGGTAAAATGGAAGACATTGTATTCAGTCTGAATGCTCCCAGTCATGATAACAAAACAGTCAAAGTATTAGGATTTTACAGACACAGGTAAATCATGTGGCAAACTAGTAAGTGTCATCTATCTCCTGTACAAGCAGAGGACCAGTGGCAGTAAAGAACTACTATTATATGCATATTTTGCATTCTTTCATTCCCACCCAAGTTACAAGATACTATTATGGAGCAATTCTGTAGGCTCAAAATTAGTGTGTAAATGGTAAAAGAAAGCTGTAAGGTGCACTGCAGATTAGCCCACATGAATCATGTTGAGATTATTTTAATAAACTACACATAATGACATTACCTAACCTGTAAATTTGCAACTGTTCTGTGTTTCTTACAGAGAATCTAAGTAAATTTGACCTAAGGAACACAGTTCATGACCATAACAGAGGAAGCGGACATACAATTAACATGCTATATACTATGATTGCACAGACTCATGACAGTTATAAAAACTTGGTGGTATCTAGTTCAACAAACTACTTGGAAATGCATACACAGTGCCAGTAAATAAATTTAAAACTTGTCTTTCAAGATTGATGAAAAGTAAAGTAGCCACAAGGGGATTAGCTGAGTGGTCTAAGGCGCTGCATTCATGGACTGTGCGGCTGGTCCCGACGGAGGTTCGAGTCCTCCCTCGGGCATGGGTGTGTGTGTGTTTGTCCTTAGGATAATTTAGGTTAAGTAGTGTGTAAGCTTTAGGGACTGATGACCTTATCCGTTAAGTCCCATAAGATTTCACACACATTTGAACGTTTTGAAAAGTAAAGTAATTTTCTCTGCTGGAGATATTCTTGAGTGTGTGCCCCATGACCAACATTTCTTATGAAAATAAACAATAAATTAACAACAAACTTTACACGTGCCACACTGTGTAACTATTTTATTATTGTTTCATATACTTATTGTCTGTTATCTGCTTCATTACTTAACATCTTTGTCATTTACTTGTAATTGTTCCATTAGGAAATTTTTCGTTGTTATTGGCATTTATTTAAATATGTAACATGTCTATCTTGGATTCTTGTAGTTAATGAACCATGGACCTTGCCGTTGGTGGGGAGGCTTGCGTGCCTCAGCGATTCAGATAGCCATACCGTAGGTGCAACCACAACGGAGGGGTATCTGTTGAGAGGCCACACAAGAAAAAAGACTTCTGGTCTGGTGACAACAGGGTTATAAACACAAAACCAAATAGGGGTAATGCAGGAGTAGGTTTAATAATAAATAGGACAATAGGCATGCGGGTAAGCTACTACAAACAGCATAGTGAATGCGTTATTGTGGCCAAAAAGTAAAGCTGTGAGTACCGGGCGTGAGTCGTGCTTCGGTAGCTCAGATGGTAGAGCACTTGCCCACGAAAGGCAAAGGTCCCGAGTTCGAGTCTCGGTCGGGCACACAGTTTTAATCTGCCAGGAAGTTTCATATCAGTGCACACTCCGCTGCAGAGTGAAAATCTCATTCTGGAAACATCCCCCAGGCTGTGGCTAAGCCATGTCTCCGCAATATCCTTTCTTTCAGGAGTGCTAGTTCTGCAAGGTTCACAGGAGAGTTTCTGTAAAGTTTTGAAGGTAGGAGACGAGGTACTGGCAGAAGTAAAGCTGTGAGTACTGGGCATGAGTCGTGCTTCGGTAGCTCAGATGGTAGAGCACTTGACCGCGAAAGGCAAAGGTCCCGAGTTCGAGTCTCGGTCGGGCACACAGTTTTAATCTGCCAGGAAGTTTCACATGGTATCATGTTGCAGATCATGTTCTAGCTGAAAATCACTTACAATTTCGTGGCACCCTCCATCAGTAATGCTGGAATTCAATATGGTGTTGGTCCACCCTTAGCCTTTATGACAGCTTCCAATCTCACAGTCATACATTCAATCAGGTTCTGGAAGGTTTCTTATGGAATGGCAGCCCATTCTTCAAGGAGTGCTGCACTGAGGAGAATTACCGATACTGAGAGGGGATGATAAATATTCTTGGCGTAGTGGGCAAAATGTCAGACAGATTGGACCTCATTTCAGGGCATGATTTTAGGAAGTCATAACGTAGTCAGAGTAGATGTCTTATACATTCCAGACCAGTATAGTACTGAGTGACAAGAGGTGTACTCCTAAGTTGTTTTATCTAGGGGTCAGTAGTAGTAGTATTAGTGTGAACTGGCATTACAACATATCATTGGTTCTCACTACCCACCTGGCCTTAATTTACCTTAATTTCTTAGGTTTCAGGATTTCTTTTCTGTAACTAATCCTTTATTTGCACCATTTGAATTTTTTATATGTTTTATTTTCTGACCTGTCTTTATTTCGTTAGCCATCACTTCCACACTTAGCTTTCTGCTCTTATTAACACTTGGATTATGTTTTGTCAGTGTTTCTGTGTTGCTTATTACCTCAAGTTCTCAAATCGCATCCAGTGCTGTCCCCAGCATTCAGTCTTTCCATCTGATTTTTGTATAGAATGAGAACCAATTTTTACCACTTTGCTCTATTCCATTGTTATCCAGTTCTCAAAAAAGTATCTTTCAATCCACTTGCGTATGTAAGTGAATGTGGCATATGGTTTCCCAATTCTGTGTTCTAATATCATTCATAGTGCCAGTGTAGCTTCCATGATCCCTTTTGCTTTCCTGAATCAGTATGCTCCTAAATGGTTAATCGTTGCTTGTAATCTTTCCTTAACAATATTGACTAGAATATTTTAACCATGGCTTATTAATGCCAGTGCTCAGTAATTTGGACAATTATTAGGCTTCTCTTCTTAAGTGTGGTTTGTTTTACTTTTCATTAATTCCAGTTCTAATATTTCATCTTTAGAAACACATATTAGTATCATTTTAAAGTGGCTGATTGGCCTTATGTAGAAACATTATATTGGTGGCACTTGGCTTTTCATATTGTTCTGTTCTTTTACTCTGTATCTAATAAATTCACCTCCATACATTCACAAAACTCAAAATAAAATAAAATACATACAGATTTTACAAGCTATAAATATATTTCACCTTGGTGTTTATTTTACTTGGGCTCTTTTTGGATATGTTTCAGGAAGTGCTGTTACATGAAGAAATGAACTTCTTCAGAAACAGCATCGGAATTTTTTTAAAATCTCCAAATGAAGCTTCAGTTTGTAACTAAAGTGAATAAATTTGGTGAAGTAGGTGTCAGCATTAAGGAACATGTCTTCTTTAGTCTGTTTTAGGCAGGGTTTATGGACATTGAGATAAAGACATTTTTCTCCTCAATATGTAACTATTTTTTTTAATTAGATGTGAAAAGAGTCAACTACTTTTTTCCTTGCTCATGTGTGTGAATAGGTAGTGTATGTTACTGATGTACATGAATGTGTAAGTTCCTTATAAAATACAGTTTTATGTCCTACTTACAGGTGTTCTTTGACTAAAGAAAGTCCTAAAAAGGACTTTAAAGAATACCTGAAAAAATAGATGAGAATTGATAGCTAGCTGGAAAGATAATCTTGCCATCTCTAGGCAATTTGTATAAGGAAAAGTAGTGACAAAGTATAATGTAAGAAGGAAACTGTATTTTTTCACACATTCAGTGAAAAAATATTTCTTTAATGCTTCAAACTGAGCTATACTTCAAAGGAGTTATGTTGTATGTCCTGAATGATGACAGCAGTATATCATGGCATAGCACACATCATACTCAGTGAGACTTAAAAATTATGTTATTTAATATTCTGAAAAAAATTCAAATTTGTAAAAATAGTTAACAATAAGATTCATTTAGATAGATAAAGTGAGGCATTCCTTTAATGACAATGAGTGTTTCACTATAACAAAAAGTTCCTGTATATCTTTCTGATACTGTTCTGTGTTTCATTTCATAGTATGCTTTATGGCAGCAATGTGCTGTTAAAGCAGTGTGAAATTCTGTTAAGGGGGAGAAGTTACCTGCAGTTGTTTTAATCTGTATGTAAACTGTATTATTCAGAACAGAAAACAAGCTTTCAACACAGTGCAGATGAAATGCATATGTGTAACTTTTCAATGTGAGTACAAAAATTAGGCTACCTTACATGCTAAGATTAGACAGATACTGTTAACTATATGCAGTCTTTTGTGTATGTCATTATCAAGCTCTTCCCATTCGTGCTCAATATAGCATCTGCAATTATAGCCCATTTTGTCATTTTTGTAAGCTGATGCAGGTAAATAATATTTTATTGTATCAAACACAGTAATGTATGACAATCAAAAATGTGGTTGGAATACTCAACTCTTGCCAAAATAGAATATGCTTTTCAGTATACATGCCTTTTATGGCACTGTTGGCACATATCAACAAACACACAATAGTTTTCAAATATGGTATTATATCCTCTGTCTTAATTTGCTAATTAGGACTCTTCTGATAAATCCTGTTGCAACAGAAATGGTTTTCCCAAATGACTTAAAATTGCTCTTGTACTGCCTGAACTTGGATGTTTGTGCATTATGTCACATTGTCTTATAGCAGTGTGAGTTGTGGACCAAGTTTTCTTTGTCCTCTTTACTCTGCTTTGTATGTAAAGTTATGCTACTCTTTGCAGAAGCGTTGAACCTGTCACCATACTTAATGCTGTAAAACATTGTTAGAAAGTTTAATTTCTTATGATACTGTTACAGAGCAATTTAATGAAGTACCACATACATACAAACATACATACATACACACATATTGCTGATCATGGACTGTGACCTTATAAGTTCCTCCATCTTGTGCAGTTTGTATCCAGTTTTCATGGACACACAGCTGTTAAAGGTCCTTCTGCAGTGCATCCTTTCTCTAACAACTGTTTGCATCACAATCATTACTTAGTGATGATATTACACCATGTTTTTTGTGATGTACTGCTATTAATGATTATCATGCAACCAGTTGTGAGTAAATGAAGAACGTTATGAAATTGTTTTTACTGAAACTAGTGGATTATGCTGGAAAGGTTGAATATTCTGATAGTAGCATTGGATAATTCTTTATTGAATTCTGCATGGTCCAAACATAAATTACAAAATACTGCTGTTTTATTGTGTCTAACATCTTTCTTTCTGGAAAGTAAATCAAATTTGTATATTACTACTTCATGAAGATATTAATTACTACATGTTACTAAGTAATAGTAATGCATAAACATCTTGAAGTGCTGATACATATGTCACATGTAAAGTAAACATCTGCCTGTCATTGTGTAGCTCAGGTTGTGTAATGTCTTCTCAGGAAATAAGTTTTACAATATTTTACCACAGTTCATAAAGTTTCAAGCAAAAATGAAATTCCATGTGTTTCCCAGCATGGTGTAACACTTGGAGAATTTCATGTTCCTATGTGATAAAGAACATTTTAAAGTGCACGATACTAATACAACAACAACAACTGTAAAATAATTAATAAAATATTACAAAAATTACATTATGGTTGTTACTTGGAGAAATGTAGTTTCATTGTAGAGTAGCTGAAAAATTGAGTGTTTTATGTTAGACGTGATTGAAATACACTTTAGCTGAAGAGTTTGTTACACATTTTTATGTCTTAAGCTCTCCCCTTCTCCTCTACTTTTTCTTCTGTCAATATGTTCCAGCAAGAGCTACAATGATGGTGGTATCTCCTGTCACAGTCACATTCACTATCTGCATTATGTCTTCTAACATTATTGCAAATGGAACAGTTCTTCCAGTGACCTTGACTGTTCTCTAGTGTGGATATCAGGATTCATACATATTGAAATGCCTGTCTTAATGGTGATGGTGATTCCAAGATGGGAGACTAAATAGCAGGTGGTGTATAGCAAAACCTAATAGCTCGCATAAAGTCACTAGCTTCCATATTTTTTGCAACATGTGTCCAAAACGTTTCATGGATGGTGTCTGAAAATAAGGGAAACAGGATTTACAAACAAAATGCCTTTAATGGCCTTCAAAATAATCAACATTAGCTGAGACACACTTGTGACATCAGTTGTGAAGCTACTGGAAGCTGTCAGCAAATTCTTCTTGTGGAATCACTCGAAGACCCACGGTCACTTGTTGTTGGATATCCATGTCATTACAGGAATGAGAGCTGATACTACCAGTACAATCTGCAGACCAAGTGACAGTTGGTGGTATGATGTTCCATCATCTTCCCTACCTCCCTTGGGTACAAATTCATGATGGATCAAGTTCTTGCTGTTGAAGAAGGTGATCAGAATCATCTTAACCTTGGATTTTGTCTACTGACTGTTTTAGGAGGTGGGGAAGATGATGAACATTGTGGTAGGACTATCGCTTAGTCTCCAGATCATATTGGTAGCAACAGGTTTCACCTGCTGTATGTTGTGCTGTGGTCTTCAGTCCAGAGAGTGGTTTGGTGCATCCCTCCACACTACTCTATCCTGCACAAGCTGCTTCATCTCCAAGTAACTATTGCAACCCTCTCTCTCTATTTGTTTAGTCGGTTCCTGCTCTTCATGACCCCATGAACCAAATCATGCCACTTTTTCCTGTCTTGGACTTTCTCTCGTAGACCTTCCAGGTTGGAACACATTGCTTCTGTGATGCCATCGATCCATCTCAGCCTCTGACATCCTCTTCTTCTAGTTCCTTCAATCTTCCCCAGCATTAATGTTTTTTCCAGCGAGGCATGCCTTCGCATTGTGTGTCCAAAGTAGGTCAGCTTTTGTTTTAACATTAGACCTTCCAGGGAGAAATCTGGTTTTATTTGCTCCAATATTGATCTGTTGGTTCTCTTTGCAGTCCATGGATCTCTAAGAAGTATCCTCCAACACCACAATTTGAAGGAGTCAATTCTTTGCCATTCAACCTTTCTAATGGTCCAGGTCTCACATCCATACATCACAACTGGAAAGACCATAGCCCTCACAATAAGAATCTTTGTTGCCAGTGTTATATCTCTGGACCTTATAACCTTGTCAAGGTTTGACATCGCCTGTCTACCGAGCAACAGGCATCTCCGGATTTCATGGCTGCAGTCGCCATCAGCAGATATCTGGGAACTGAGATAACTGAATGTGGTCACTACTTCCATGATTTCTCCTGCTATATCCCACGAATTGGTAGGTGTAGTTGCCATAATTTTCGTTTTCTTCACATTCAGTCTAAGACCAGCCTTTTCACTTTCATCTTTCACCTTCAGCAAGAGTGTTCTCAATTCTTCTTCACCTTCTGCCAACAGGATCATATCATCTGTGTACCTGAGGTTGTTTACATTTATTCCAGCTATTTTAATTCCTGTATCTCCTTCATCTAGCCTCGCATTCCTCATAACATGTTCTGCATACAGATTGAATAAGTATGGTGACACTATGCAGCCTTGCTGGACCCCTTTCTGAATCTTTATCCATTTTGCTGTTCCATACTCAGTTCTCACTGTGGCTTCTTGGTCAAGGTATAAACTCTGTATTAGATGAATGATGTGATCTCTTACACCCATGTTTTTCAGTATGTTCCATAATTTGTAGTGATCGATGCAGTCAAAGGCTTTGGCATAATCAATAAAGCAGATGTACACATCTCTCTGGAATTCTCTTGCTTTTGCCATAATCCACCGAATGTTAGCAATTTGATCTCTAGTTCCTCTCTCTTTCCTAATTCCAGTTTGTTCTTCTGGTAGCTCTCAATCTAGATATTGGTGAAGTCTGTTTTGTAAGATTCTTAACATGACTTTGATAGCATGTGATATAAGTGCAATTGTTCGGTAATCTGAGCATTCTTTAGAACTTCTCTTCTTTGGAATGGGGATGAATACTGATCTTTTCCGGTCCTCTGGCCACTGCTGTATGATCCATATTTTTTCACACATTGAGTGCAGCACTTTCACTGCATCCATTCCAGTGGCTTTAAAAAATTCTGCTGGTATTTCATGAAGTCTACTAGTTTTGTTATCAGCCATATTTTCAAGAGCCCACTGGATTTCACTCTCCAAAATATCTGGCTCTAGTTCTAAATTAACATTAACATCAGCAGTAGGAGCCCTGTCATTATGCAGTTCTTTCTTGTATAGGTCTTCTACATATTCTGCCCATCTTTCCTTAACATCCTCTGCTTCACTCAGATCTTTCCTGTTTCTATCTTTTATCATTCCAATTTTTGCCTGGAATTTTCCTTTAATTTCTCTAATTTTCTTATAAAGATCTCTTGTCTTCCCCATTCCATTACAATCTTCAACTTCCTTGCACTGTTCATTAAAGAATATATTTTTATCTCTCCTAGCTAATTTCTGAAAATCTTTATTTAATTCAAGCATAGCTGATCTATCTCCCTTGATTTTTGCTTTCCTTCGTTCTTCTGCAACTTGCAATGCCTCAGCTGATAGCCATCTAGCCTTCTTGCAGTTCCTTTTCTTGGGAATGTGTTTCTCTGTGGCCTCCTTGACAGTATTAGCTACTTCTGTCCACATCTCTTGTGAGCTTTTGTTCTCCAGCTCTAATACATTAAATCTGTTTTGCACCTCTACAGTGTAGTCGGAGGGTATAGAGTTAAGGTCGTATCTGCAAGTTGGGATACTTTTTGCTACATTCTGAAGTTTCAACCAAAATTTTGCAATCAGGAGCTCATGATCTGATCTGCAGTCAGCCCCAGGTCTTGTTGTAGCTAACTGAACCGCGCTCTTCCACTTCTGATTACAAATTATGTAATCAATTTGGTTCCGGTATTGGCCATCTGGTGAAGTCCAGGTATATAGGTGTCGTTTTGGTAGTTGAAACAGTGTATTAGTAATTATTATTGGCATAATTCTAGGAGTCTCTGTCCTGCTTCATTTGTTGTACCAAGACCATATTTCCCTGTTATACCTTCCTACAGCTTGATTTCCCACTTTTGCATTCCAATCTCCAACTATGAAGACGATATCCTTTTTTGGTGTTGATAGTAGTAATTCTTGTAAATCTCCATAGAACTGGTCAATAATTTTCTTTTCAGCATCGGTTGTTGGCCCATAAACTTGAATTACTGTGATGTTGAGGGGCTGACCTTGAAGTCTGATGGACATCATTCCATCATTTTTATATTTGCATCCCATTACAGCTTTTCTCGCTTTATCACTAACTATGAAGGCTACTCCATTACTTCTGTTGTTATCATGCCCAGAATAATACATTATATGGCCATCTGCAGCAAATTCTCCCATGCGAGTCCACCTCATTTCACTTATTCCCAATATGTCGATGTTAATTTTCTCCATTTCTCTTTTCACTATGTCTAGTTGTCTTTGATACATGGATCTTACATTCCATGTTCCTATGCAGTGCTTCTCTTTGCACCATCTTACTCTTCGTGAAGCTCCTCTCAACCTGGTTCCTCCGGAGATCCGATTGGGGAACTTTATACTCTGGAACATTTCAAGCTGAGCGAAGCCATGGGGTTTTCTTGGGATAGTTCAGTGGTGGTTTCCCATTGCCTTCCACTGTCCTCCAACTCCTATCTGCTCACTGACTCAGTTTCCCGTTGGGGTTGGTTACCCAACCTTCCGCTGAGTTGCTCGGCTTAACAGGGGCACCACGTGTAAGTAGGAAGTTGGAGAATTGAGGTGACAGAGGCTGTGAGAACTCTCTTGCTGAGTTCTTGTAATCACGTATCACCCCCATTTTATGCCAGAGTCTCATGATGTCTGCAGAGACCCCTCCAGGTCATTTGCTATGCATTGCAACTCACATCCTTCTGATTCTGCTTAGTGTATTCATCTCTTGGTCTCCCTCTGTGATTTTTACCCTCCACACTGCCCTCCAAAACTAAATTGGTGATCCCTTGATGCCTCAGAACATGTCCTACCAACCGATCGCTTCTTCTAGTCAAGTTTTGCCACAAATTCCTCTTCTCCCCAATTCTATTCAGTACCTCCTCATTAGTTACGTGATCTACCCATCTAATCTTCAGTATTCTTCTGTAGCACCACATTTTGAATGCTTCTATTTTCTTTTTGTCTAACCTAGTTATCGTCCATGTTTCACTTCCACACATGGCTACACTCCTTACAAATACTTTCAGAAAAGACTTCCTGACACTTAAATCTATACTTGATGTTAACAAATTTCTCTTCTTCACAGACACTTTCCTTGCCATTGCCAGTCTACATTTTATATCCTCTCTACTTCGACCATCATCAGTTGTCTTGCTCCCCAAATAGCAAAAGTCATCTACTGTTTTAAGTATTTCATTTCCTACTCTAATGCTCTCTGCATCACCTTATTAAATTAGACTAAATTCCATTATCCTTCTTTTGCTTTTGTTGATGTTCATCTTATGTCCTCCTTTTGCTGACTCTGACAGAATTACAATGTCATTGGCAAAACCTCAAAGTTTTTATTTCTTCTCCATGGATTGTAATTCCTACTCCAAATTTTTCTTTTGTTTCCTGTACTGCTTGCTCAAAATACAGATTGAATAACATCGAAGAGAGGCTACAACCCTGTCTCACTCCCTTCCCAAACATTGCTTCCCTTTCACACCCCTCGAGTCATATAATTGCTATCTGGTTTCTGTACAAATTGTAAATAGCCTTTTGCTTCCTGTATTTGATCTCTGCCACCTTCAGATTTTGAAACAGAGTATTCCAATAACATTGTCAAAAGCCCTCTCTAAGTCTACAAATGCTAGAAATGTAGGTTTCCCTTTTCTTAATCTATCTTCTAAGATAAGTGGTAGGGCCAGTATTGCCTCATGTGTTCCAACATTTTTACAGAATCCAAACTGATCCTCCCCGAGATCAGCTTCTGCCAGTTTTTCCATTCGTCTGCAAGGAATTCATGTTAGTATTTTGCAGCCATGACTTATTAAACTGTTAGGTCAGTAATTTTAATACCTTTCAACCCCTGATTTCTATTGGATTGTAATTGTTATATTCTTCTTGAAGTCTGAGGGTATTTCACCTGTCTCATATGTCTTGCTCACCAGGTGGTAGAGTTTTGCCACGGCTGACTCTGGCTATCAGTAGCTCTAATGGAATGTTGTCTACTTCTGGGGCCTTGTTTCGACTTAGGTCTTTCAAATTCTTTCAAATTCTTCATGCAGTATAATATTTCCCATTTCATCTTCATCTACATGCCCTTCTATTTCCATAACATCGACCTCAAGTGCATCGCCCTTGTATCGACTCTGTATATACTCCTTCCACCTTTCTGCTTTCCCTTTTTTACTTGGAACTGGTTTTCCATCTGAGCTCTTGATATTCGTACAGGTGGTTCTCTTTTCTCCAAAGGTCTCTTTAATTTTCCTGTAGGTAATATCTCACTAGGAGTAAGATAGGCCTCTAATCCTTTCATTTGTCCTGTTGTCATTCCTGTTTAGCCATTTTCCACTTCCTGTTGATCACATTTTTGAGACGTGTGTTTTCCTTTTTGCCTACTTCATTTACTGAATGTTTATATTTATTCCTTATCAGTTAAGTTCAATATCTCTTCTTTTATTTAAGGATTTCTACCAGCCCTCATCTTTTTACCTACTTGATCCTCCGCTGCCTTCACTATTTCATCTTTCAAAGCTACCCATTCTTCTTCTACTGTATTTCTTTCCCCCGTTCCTGTCAATTGTTCTCTCTGTACAATCTCTGGTTTAGTCAGTTTATCCAGATACCATCTCCTTAAATTCCCACCATTTTGCAGTTTCTTCAATTTTAATCTGCAGTTGATAACCAATAGATTGGGATCAGAGTCCACATCTGGCCTAGGAAATGTCTTACAATTTAAAACCTGGTTCCTAAGTCTCTGTCTTACCATTATATAATCTATCTGTAATGATGTAGATATCCAGCAATGTGTGACCATTGTACTTTGAGTGATACCACAAGATGCATTTTTCTGATGGTTTCCAACAGCTTTACAACTGATGTCAGAAATGTGTTGCAACTAATGGTTATTGCTTTGAAGGCCAATAAAGGATTTTGTTTACAGCTCCTGTTTCCTTTATTTCCTGAGACCATTCAAAAAACTTTTCAGACACAGACTTACCTTGTCGTATTAGTGTAATATAAACACACATGCAAATGGAGGCACCTGTGTTCGACTCTCTGTGGTCATAGCAACTCTGCTGCTCCATTAATATACAGGTGTGTGATACCATGAGAAGAATGGAAATTCAAAACTAGTGAGGTTATATGGGTGTAACGTCTTTAAGGTGGACAATTTGCCATTCAAAATTCATCTTCAGCTGAAGAATTGTATTTTCAGTTTTCATATTTGTGAAGTACAATGTACACTTCTCCGCTATAACAGGGAATGTCAAAACAATACTATTTTCAGAACCACCTCATCATTGTTAACACTAAGTTTTGTTTGTACTGTGTCCATAAAACTAAAAGAGTGTTTTTTTTATGAAAAATAATTTTCCGTAAATATCAGAATGTTGCAGAACCATAGTTTGAATCAAATATGATGAATATGAAACACTTATAAGATCTTCAATATGTAGACTGTGACACTGTCAAAGGGAGATGACCAGAAATCTAACTCTCTCTCTCTCTCTCTCTCTCTCTCTCTCTCTCTCTCTCCCTCTCTCTCTTTTTTTTTTTTTTTAAAAAAAAGCCTTAAAGTTCCATGTTCATCCTGCTAATTCTGACTCCACATTTCATTACCAGCACTGTTAGCGAAGAGTTTAAAGCCTCCAAGGGATGCTGCTACATTCATTCTCATTACTTTCACATCATCAAGTAACTGATTACAGTTCTAGTGACCATAGGATAATTTGAGAACCTTTATGCTAAAAACTTTATTTTTGAAACTATGAGGATAATATATAAAGTGTGGCTTCTTGAAATTCTCTTCAGTGCTTTAGAGCAGATGTACGGATCATAGACTATATATCATTTCTGAGGTAACTCAATTTCAATCTCCTTCAACATTAACCTCTTTTGGAAATCAGTCAGTGTATTTGAAAACTACCCATTCAGTTAATAAAACATAAATACATATATCCCTATACAGCTATTAGCATATTAAAAATGTATAAATCTCATGGAGGTGCACAAAATATCAAGATACACCTCGTGCATGATTTTCTGAATATAGAGGAACATTTTGTCCTAATTACAACATTAGCTCCACTGCTCACATTATTGAGACTGCAGAAACACCTAATGGAAATAATAACTACTGCCTTGGCAAATACTACAGTGGTAATCATATGTAATTTTATCTACAACATACTGATCTTTATTGCAAATTTGGTGCGCTGTTACTTCAGGCATAAATTTTACTGTGCGAACAGTACACTCAAAACTTAGATTGAGGACTCAGAGATCATATCACTAAAATATGAGATGTGCTCTACATAACAACATTACTAGATTCCTGATACTTTTATTTAAAAATGTAGCACTAAATTTATTGTCTTACATTTGATGTTAGTAATCTACATAATCAACTTTAAGTATGAAGCCTATTCAAGGTGTGTAAGACAAACCAACACATTTTTAGGCTTGACAACAAGTTAATTCTGTAACCAAATCTACTAGAAAGATCAGCAAAGAGAGGTCTTCCTGTGAATCTGTGAGGGCTACTTAATATCACCTTATCATCAACAGAACATGGGGCAAGGACTCATGCAGTCTAACATAAAATCATGCTTGCAATAAAAGGTGAAATCAATTTCTTTTTAAAATTGACAATGTAAAGAAAAGATAGATTGCTAGTTACTGAAAAGATGGCACATTAAGTTGCAGACAGGCACAACTAAGAGACATTTGCACATTAGCTTTCAGCCAAGGCCTTTATCAGAAAAAGAAACACACATACTGCCATTACCCAGATTATGGTCTGAGCTGCCAGAGATGGCAGTCATGTGTTCATGTGGTGTGCTCGTTTGTGTGAATGAATGTGTGGTATTTCTTTTTATGAAAAAGGCTGTGGCTGAAAGCTGAAGTGTAACTGTCTTTTAGTTGTGACTATCTGCAACTTAGCATTTACAGTAAGTAGCAATCTATCTTTTCCTTGCATTGTTGATATTTGAGCCTGGAGTTTCCATTGTCTCTGTTTAAAATTGTGCAAACAATTTTGATTACAATCAGATATTTGCCAGTATATTCTTCTGCATCATTTCCCTGTGTCACTGCTAATCAGACATACATGTACACATAAACTTCACTTTTAATACAAATGTCTAACCCACTTGTTTATTAGTACGAGGACAAATAAAAAGTCAAATTCAAATCAGACTTCCCTTTGTCAGCACATAACGAGGAGGAACAAAAAAGTAGCAGGGTAGCAGTAATTTTAGAAAGTATCTTATGGTTTTCATTTGGGAATAGGAATGCACTATTGCATTTTCTCGCCTTTCAGAGCTAATTATAGAATAGTGGAATCAAATAAAATTATTTGCAGTCTACATTTTGTTTTGACTAAGTTTTTTAAGTGCTTTGCTGCTATTGTTTTTTTATACAATGTATACTTAAAAATTGTAAAGTTGGTAACCATACTAAGCTGAAGAATAAATTTCAAATTCACGTGGTCACAAAAGTTTGTTTCAATTCATTTTTCTTAAATCAGAAAGTTCTTTTGCTTTGCAGGAAGCAGAAAATGCTGCTGTCATTTCAATTTATTATTTTCTTAACTAATTTTGGAAAGGTAGAGTAAATTCTGGTTACAATGTCTATTAGGCTATAATGTTACACATCAAGGGATGACTTCCGTTTTGCCTTCAGGCCTTAAAAATTAAACTGGTTCAACCTTCTTAACTGAGACTTTAATGTCTTTTTATCCAATTGATTTATGTGGTGCTCCATTGAATGTCCATAATTACGTAATTACCTTCAAAAAGAAGGCAGACCATACCCACAGTCAACAAGACATTAGAAACAGGGACAGTGACAAAATGACCAAGGTATTGTGTCTGAAACAGAATTTGAACTTGTCTGTAACTGCATTGTGCTGCTGTAGGCCTTTACGCACCTGTGAAATGCAAATTTTTAATTTGTTTCAATTTTCTTATTAATGAATTAGTAATGTAGCCCCTAAATTAGGCACTTGCAGTTTTGTTCTTCATTTTTAATTCCCTTTTACATTGCCATTTCTTGGTTGAGCTGCATGTGTTTACGATGATCACAAATCTTTAAACAAGGTTCTACAACTTGTAGTCAAGTTCCTTGTCATTTTTTATGACAAAAAACTATATAAAACTTCTGCTTTGAGGTGTCCACATTTCACACTATTAATATCTAAAGACCTTCTACTATTACTTGTGTTATATTTCTATGAATTAGCATCCCATGCTTTTCCAGATACTATAGTATGTATTTCAGTACTATCAATGTGTTATCTGTTGCATTTTGTGTTAATAATGTCTTTGCCATCTGTGAAATATATTAAAAACTGATATTCTCTGCTTCCTTTTTATTATCAAGCTTTCCTAACATGTATTTTTAAAAGTATAAAAATATGAACTGAACAACAAGCACTGTAACATGTATGAAACGAAAAGTACACAAACATTTTTGTTGCAGCAGGATTCAAATTTTTGTATAAATAGAATTATGTTATGAAAATATTCAGTTTTCTTACGTAACCCCATTTTTAACCAACAATTTGAAGACCATGGATTTTATCAGTGTAATAATGGCTTTTTAAATAATGATTTATTACTAATAGATAATTTTGAGTGAACTTAAGGAATGTCAATAAATCCACATTATGTATTGTTTTCATTTAATCAGGTAATAAGTTGTTTTGTAATGCAGGTTACATATCATACTTTGAAGTCTATGAATACAGTTGTGAATGGAAATTATTTTTATAAATATTTTAGTGAATGAAAGCAATCTTTCCAATTTCCTCTTTCGTCCATGCTACAAACCATTCTGGCTGTCATAAGGTTTGTGTACAGTCATCAGTATTTTGTATGAATGTAAATATTAGTAATATACATTACAAAATGTTGTTTTGTAGTTTGGAGTTTATTGGGGTATCCCTTGCTCTTAAGGCCTACAATAGTACTGCAGAAGATATTCTCTTGCAGTATTTAGCACAGCAGATCATGCTTATTAAAAATGTGTGTTACTAGTGCTTCCAGTGTCTTTAGTTGTAGCTCAAACAAGACTGTGTCTGCAGCTAACGATACTAGTGTGAAAAAAACTTCTTTGTAATCTGGCAACATGTATTTATAACCATATATTGACTAAGTAGTGTTGCATGATGAAGAAACATATTGTATACATTTTTTGTCTTAATTTACTTCATTGTGCACATGCAGGTATCTCTTAATATGCAGAATGTTAATATTAAATTATGCATCATAGTTTATATTTATATTATTATATCATTAACTAAAAGCATGGCACATAATTTAGAGTTTTCTCTATTGACACATGAAAACTTAAAAAAATTAAATGAAGATGGTAATAGACAACAATGAACTTAATATTTGCAAAATGCTGATAGTTTATCATTTCTGTGCAGGAGTGCTAACAAAATTGTTTAAGGGATTGTGAATAGTATTCTGACAAGAACAGTTGCATTCTGATACTTATTGTTTGTCAATTAAATAGCCATTTGATAATGTGACAGATAGTAGTTTTGTCATGAGAAATTGTAAACATAGATATACATCCACAGCTTCAAATATAGCTTCTGGTTTCCTAATAACAGAAACTCTTCTTAACTGGTATGTCATAAAAATATTTTTTTAGTCAGAGGGTTAATAAAACTAATACACTAATAACTTTATTCCAAAAGGATTTTCTTGGCGTTATCTTACATCTTACTGAGAAATAAAGGGGTACAGTAGATCTAGGACAAGATTGGTGGTTTGCACCCTCTCCTTTCAACAAATATTTAAAAGATATAAGTGAGCACTGTTTGCAAATGGGGGAGGGGGCCAGATAACATGCAATTATGATTTGCAGACAATATTGATTTTCTGATGAGAAATGGCAAAAAAATGGCATGAAATGGTTCAATGAAGTAAAACTGCTGGAAAAGATGATAAAATGAAAATAAGGGAAAATGAAAGTGTAAAAATTATGCTGCATGGAGATAAATCGAAAAACATGCATGATTTTGAGGATTCAGGAAATAAAGCAGAAAGGAAATGGAGGTACAGCAGTGAAATATCCTAAATAACAATAGCGAATTTGGCATTCTCAGAGTCAAATTTCTGTCATAATATGGAAATGAGATTAACGAAAATGTTGCTGAAGAGGTTTTTTTTGACATGTTTAGTACTATACGTTGCCTATACTTGGACCTTTTAAGAACATGGATTTGGTGTACATTGAGGAAGTTTCAAGGGGTCGGAGAAACTGTTATAGAATATGTGGAGAGGAAATAAAGCAAAGGCAAATGAGGACTGAGATCCTGGTCATTGTACTCAGTGGCTGCAACTGTAACAACCTAAAGAAAGAAGTGAATTACCAGACATGGAGACAACAAAGACCTGTTTACATAATTGCGAAAAGTGATGATCCCTCTTTGATTCAACTGTGTTTCTTACTCTCAGGTGAGCTACAGATACTGTCAAAACCACCTACAAATATGAGTAACAACAATAAATTATGCCCACTGTTTCCCCATAATCTTTGCTATTGATGACAATAGATATGGTATTGTAAATGCTACGTCTCAGCATTTGGGTTAATTAGTTAATTTTATATCTTTATGTGTGTAATGTTCCTTGTTTTCTCATCATCCCCCCTCCCCCATGGAAGTTGTATTATTCTCAAAAACAGTTAAGGTTTTCAAAAAACTTTGCAACAATATCGCAAGGAAAAGCTTAATTTTAAATAGTCATACAGCACAAACCTATTCCTATCAGTTTATCATATAAGATAAAATTTTTAATGATACTGATGCAAGTTTTGCTCTTCTGTATTACTGAAGAAAATTAAGAATTAATTCTCTGCACATGCAGATGTAATGTTCTATTGCTTATAAGGTATGAATGTCACTAACTTTGAAGGAGGTGTCGCACTGAAGATATTATGAAATATTCGTACTACAGGGAGTGAATTTTTAGTTGACAAACCAGAATAACTTGAAAAATAAGCTTCACATGAAAAAATATGTAGAATCCAAAGTTGATTATTTTTGAGAGGGACATGTACTGGTGCTAAAATTAGCCCACCACCCAAGCCCCCTGGGGGTGGGGCAGGAGGCAACTTTAAAATTTGAAATGGGAATGCCTATTTTTTATTGTAGAATCAGATTCTACATAAAAAAAACTTCATACATTTTGTCTTAAACATTTTATTTGATTCTTGGTAGTTGGTGCCGTAATTCAAGAAAATCCATGTTCTCATTTTTGTGTGAAAATATATTAATTTGTTCCACAGATTCGGATTTGGGTCAACATTTGTAAAACTCTAATTCTTCTCTCTCAAACCCCACCTTATGGGGAGAGAGGGAGAGTTTTAGTTTTAGCAAATCAAAATTTACAAAGTAAATAAGTATTGTTATTTATCCATAACCATTTTCCATGAAAAAATGAGAACATGGATTTTCTTGAATTACAGCGCCAACTACCAAGAATCAAGACAAATGTTTAAGACAAAATGCACATAGCTTTTATGTAGAATCCGATTCTGCAATAAGAAATGGGGGTTCCCACATGAAATTTTAAATTTGCCTCCCACTCCATCCCAGGGGGCTGGGGTGGCAGTCTGATCTTAGCACCAGCAGATGACCCCCTCATAAATAATCAACTTTGGATTCTACAAATTTTTTATGTGAAGTTTATTTTTTTGAGCTATTCTGGCTTCTCAACTTAAAATTTACATCCTGTATATTGCGAACAGGACTATTATGAAATTGTACTCAAATTGAAACTTATCAATAGTGTTATGATAAGAATTTTATTGTCCTAAATGGACAAATTTCTGGTGAACATTCACAAGATACTAGTCAGTTACAAATGACAAAGTAGATTACAATCCCATAAATCTGATTAAAACAGTTTAAGATGCATTTTATTAGTAATAGATTCTTCAGTATTGCATTTCACATCAAAGTTCAATCCCCAGAAACAAAAAAACAAAAATATTTTGGTCTTTAGGAAAGGGAACACTTAATAAAAATTAATTCCAGAAAATCTTGTATTGCACATTGAGAAGTATGTATTAACTTTAATGAGTTATTTCTGATACATGTGTAATGTTATGTTAACTGTACTTGTAAAGCAATTTCAAGTGCCTTTTGTTTATTTGCACTTGAGTAAGCTGTGTCTATGAGGACTAAACACCAAAAACCTGGTAGAACTGGCTTTATCATTTGGCAAGCCAACTACCAGGATAAGTTATTGTGACTACTATATATCAGATTTGATGAAAGTATGAATTATTTTTATGTATTTTGGAAAAG
Source organism: Schistocerca gregaria (assembly GCF_023897955.1). Lineage (NCBI taxonomy): Eukaryota > Metazoa > Arthropoda > Insecta > Orthoptera > Acrididae > Schistocerca > Schistocerca gregaria. Next base: position 89,186,829 of record NC_064926.1, on the reverse strand, counting down.
ACTATTTAAATATCCTGCATTCCCCAGAAAGTATTCACTAGTCTCTTAACAGTTGTATGTAAATTCACTTCTAATTTCAGAATAATAGTTATAGTGCCACTTATTGTATGATGTAACAACAGTGTAGAATTAGCTGTTACCTTTATAATACAAAGACATTGATTATAGTAAGTTTCTTCCATCACACTTCTCTTCCTTATTTGTAATAAGAAACATTCAATTGTAGTGAGGAGTGATAAAAGTGTCCGTGTTTATCTACGTTGTATATTACACTATTTTGGTATTCTTTTTGTTAGTTCACACATTTAACATACTGTACTTGAAACTATTGAAATACATGAGTGAACTTAGTGGTCCTTCACCTATGGCATGATACATGCATTGTGACAAATGGAGAAACTGCATATTGACAAAATCAAGAGTTATGTGAAAAAATATCAGTCTACTTATAGCACGAAAAATGAGTATTATTCAGTAATGTACTTATAATTTAAAAATAACAGTGAAAGTCAAATTTTGTTTAACTTCCAGAAATACTGCACGAATGTATACTAATGATGTACAGTAAGCCAGTGTCTTTGATATCATCATTCAAAAAATGTTTTTTGTGTGTCTTACATTGTTATTTTATGAGTTGCATTAAACTGACAATTACACACTGTGATAAGGTGTCTGAAATATTAGCTGAAAAAGCTGCAAATATGTAGTTGCTTTCATTGTAACTTATCATTTTGTGTGATGCACGGATACAGTTATATTCTGTGATAAACATACCTAAACTATGTCAGCAAAAAGTGTTAATGGAATAGTGTTCTTTTGTTAATATATACATACTCGCATATATTGTTCATCTGTCTCTGTAAGCATAGAAATGACAGGGAAGCAACGATAACCATCATTTTATGGTTGTCCAAGAATTTATCTTTGTATTATACAGTGCTGGAATGTCTAGAAACATACAAATATGGTTTAAATTCCAAGAAGTTCATTAATTAGAATTGATATAATGCCAGTCAATTTCTCCAGTTTTGAGTTTCTCCAGTTTTGTATTGTAAGCACTGTTATTGGGGATGGAGATCTAATTTTTCTTCATATACTGAAAACTACAGCACGGTGGTTGTGAAAAAGAGGGGTTAATTTAAGAAGTATGAGGTGCAGGTATAAAATAACGGGACTATTGGTGTAAAACATTTTATTTCAAAAACATACATATTTAGATATTTTCACCCTCAATATACTGACCTCTCCCTCCCTCCATCGCTGCAACATTACATGCAAACTTTCAATTCGTGAAAGCAGTGCTGGAAGTCTTCCTGCATGAACTCCTTGATCAAGTGTGTCACTTTTTCTTTTACTGCTTCAATGGAATGAAATCTTGTTCCTTTTAATACAGATTTGACCTTGGGGAATAGATATAATTTGCATGGTGCTATGTCAGGTGAATAAGATGAGTGGTAAAAAAATGACATGCTGCACTTCACTAGAAACCTCTTAACAGAAAATACTGTACGAGCTGGTGACATCTTGGTGCAGAACCCATTACTTATTCTTCCACAACTGCTTTTTTCTTATTTTATCAAAAAATTGAGCAAGTATTTCAAGTGAGTAATGTTGATTAATAGTTTTAACCTAGTGAGTACACACAGTTTCATGAAAAAAAAAGAAAAAAACCATCATCATTTTTTCTCTCAATTTGATCATTCAAGCTGTTTTTGCTCCCAGTGAAGTTGGACCCTTCCAGTGCATGTACTGGCACTTAGTTTCTGGATCAGATCAGAAGTGTAAAACCAGGATTTAAGGTATATTGTCACCATTTCCAAGAAGTTAGGAACATTTTCTGTGGAATTCAAAGTAGAAATATATTCATGAGTTTCTATTTTTTTCAGTTTTGGCTCCAATTTCACACCCACTTTTTTTATTTTACATTACTTATATAAAATTTGTATTACATGGTCTTTTTTGGTACCTACAGTTTCAGCAATTGATCGAATATTCAACCAATGGTCAGATTGAATCAGGTTACCTATTTTTTCAATATTTTCATATGTTTTTGATGTTGAAGGGCATTCCAGGCATTAAACATCTTCAACATTTTGTTGGCTGTCTTGGAGACACTTGACCCACACGAAAAATCACATAAATGTAAACAGTCTTTGCCATACAGTTCTTTTAGTAACAGATACGTTTCAGTATGAATTTTTTGAAGTTTCATGTGAAACTTCACAACATTTCTTTGCTGTATTATTACACCTATCATTTTTCTGGTGAAACAAAATAACATCTCTTTCGAAAAGAAAGGCTTTGGCCATACTGATTTGTGCACAGACACCACAGATGTCAAGTTCAACTGAGAAAGCTTCACAGTTGCAGCTGTTGGTCGTTCATCATTGGCACATGCGTACTTACTCTGTGATAGCATCAATCCTGTTATTTTACAGCCTCAACTCATATGTAGAAAGCAATTCTGCATGAGACTCCCTGTCAAACCAAAACCTGAATTTACACTTCATGTACTCATGCAGTTGCTGTGTGGTTACACAACCACATTTTTTGACATTTAAAAATCTGCCAACCTACTGTAAAAATTTTAAATCCTTATACTGTACTGCAGAATTTTATATTTTTCCTTCTTGAAATAAATGTTATTCTTCTTACCTCTTTGTGTATTACTTAGAATTTGACAAGATAGCTGTTTCATAAATGAACACACCGGTGTGTGTGTGTGTGTGTGTGTGTGTGTGTGTGTGTGTGTGTGTGTGTGTGTGTGTGTGTGTGTGTTTCATATATAATAACAGAATGAATAAATAGATTGAATAAATAGTTTGTGTCAGTGGCAGAAAACATTTGAACTAAAACTAAGGACTCAAAGACAGATTTCCTAGAGTCACCCATAAGAGCTCTACAGGCACAACTAATCAACATTGTAGGACACCACTATTAAAGAGATTACAAAGATGAATTCTTTTAAAGTTTTAAAACTGTGATCTGTATAAAGACAGAGATCGATTTATTTAAAACATCTTGAAAATGACTTCAAATATGCCTCTTTCATAAAGAGTTATGGAGCTTTCTCAAGCCATTTGCAAGCGTAAATAGTAAACAAGAAAATAAGATATATATCATACAAAGGGCACCCCTGTGCTGAAGTCTTTCACTGGTAGATTTAGTATAACCAAATCTGTGTCTGCCAATCCCAACTGCTTTGCAGTTCTTTCTTTAGGGCAATTGATTCTGAAAGACAGAACTGTGTAATAACCATAGACACAGTAGTACCAATTAACGGGGAAAAGATTGCAGCTTGTACAATACAAAGAATAACAATGAAAATAAATTTAGAAAGTCCAGGAAGAAATGTCAGAGTATTCTAAAAAGGATAGTTGCTCCTCACCGTATACTAGAGATGCTAAGTCACATGTAGGGACAGCAAAAAGACTGTTGGGAAGTGAGCTTTTGACCCAGGCCTTTGTCAAAAATAGACACCACACATACACAACTCACACACACACATGACCACAGTCTCTAGCAGCTGAAGCCGGACTGCAAGCTGCAGTGCATGATGGGAAGGGAAACCAGTGGTGGGGGTAAGGAGGAGGCTGGGGCAGGGAGGAGGAGGTATAGCAGGGTAGGGATGGGTGATGGTACACACTGCTTGTGGGAGTGAACAGGGAGGAGGTGGAAAGAGGGTAGGGCAGCTAGGCGCAGTTTGGAGGTTAGATGAAGGGTGGGGGAGAAGGGGTAGTCGAAAAAGAGAGAAGTAAAGTGACTGGGCAGATTGGTGAAATAGAGGTCTGCATAGTGCTGGAATGGGAATAGGTAAGGGACTAGATGGGTAAGGACAATCACTAACGAATGCTGAGGACAGGAGGTTATGGGAACATAGAATATATTGCAGAGAGTTCCCACCTGCTTAATTCAGAAAAGCTGGTGTTGGTGGGAAGGATCTAGTTTCACAGGCTGTAAAGCAGTCATTGAAATGAAGAATGCCATGTTGGGTGGCATGGTCAGGAACAGGGTGGCCCAGCTGATTCTTGGCCACAGTTCATTGGTGGCCATTCATGTGGATGAACAGCTTGTTGGTTGTCATGTCCACATAGAATGCAGCACAGTAGTTGCAGTTTAACTTGAAGCCAGAACCCAGTCAAACGTATTGTTCTTGATTGTTGCTTGGCTCGCAGAATCCTCCCAGACAGCCATACCATCAAATTACCCATCTCCAACTGCCACCCTTCCTTCCACAATGACCTCAATCTGTTCAGATTCCACCAATACTTAACCCTCACCAACAATCCTACAAAAGCCATGTCAATGAGGCTGAAATCTCCTTGCAATAATTTCTCTCTATCTGTAAAATTCTCTTACTATGCAGTCCCAAAATCCTAGCTCCCATAACACACATTGAAATTCTTGCCCCAAGCAACATGCACAATGACACCTCAAAAAACTCTCCACCCCGTTCACTTCCTACTCCAGCCTTGGACTACCTCTATCCACTATCTCTACAATAACAACCTCTAAAACCTATCCCATGTCCCCTCATAGCTGACAAACCTTGTCTCCCAGACCTACTACCTTTAGCCCACCCTCAACAACTCCTTCCTGCCACCACACAGAATAAAGAACCTAAACAGATCCAGAACACTGTTATGAAGCTTTCCTGCAAATCCCTTAGCCCTGCAAACCCCTTAGCCCTGCAGAGGCATCAGTCATTTGCAAAGACCTCATCTTGTGCCCCACTCACAAATTCAGTCACGCAGCACTTGTTAAAGATCTCTCCTTCTCCTGGTCCATTCAGCAGAGACACTTTCTTGCCACCAACCATACCAATCAGACTCGACCAAAGATTAACGTTGAACCCTGCCTGATTCAGTTTACTTCTCCATCCAATCATGATCCACCCATACTACCAAAAATCATCCCCTGTTAACTTTATTAACTTTGAACCTTGCCTAACCATCATTCCCCAAATCCCTCACCATGCAAACTAACTTTATATTTGCAGGAAGAATTGTAATCCACCACCTAAAAACTGATCCTGACCTTATAATCCTATCTACCGACAAAGGCTCCACCACTGTTGTTTCGAACAGCAAGGATTACCTCACAGGAGGACTCTGCCAGCTATCTGATTCATCCACATATAAACCCTGCCATTCCAGAAATCCACCAGGACCTCCAGTCTCTCCTCAAATCCTTAGACCCATTCCAGAACCTGTCCCTAGAGTCCATCTCTCTCCTCACACCTACCACTCCCCATATTCCTACCTTTACATGCTTCCTAAAATCCATAAACCCAACCATCCAGGATGTGGCCGGTTACTTTGTCCCTATGGAGAGAATCCCTGCTTTCATAGACCACCACCTTCAACCTATTACCTACAATGTACCCGCCTGTTTTGGAACATATACTGTATTCGAACATTATGAAGTACCTCGAAGAAAACAATTTATTGACACACAGTGAGCACGGTTTCATAAAATATCGTTCTTGTGAAAAACGCAACTAGTTCTCCAGAAGGCTCAAAAACCATTCCTCACAAGCGTCTTCTAACCAAACTGTGTGCCTACGGAGTATTGCCTCAGTTGTGCGACTGGATTCGTGATTTCCTGTCAGAATGGTCACAGTTCATAGTAATAGATGGAAAGTCATCAAGTAAAACAGAAGTAATATCCAGCGTTCCCCAAGGAAGTGTTATAGGCCCTCTATTGTTCCTGATCTACATTAACGACAGAGGAGACAATCTGAGTAGCTGTCTTAGATTGTTTGCAGATGATGCTGTCATTTACCATCTTGTAAAGCCAACAGATGATCAAAACCACTTGCAAAATGATTTAGATAAGATATCTATATGGTGCAAAAAGTGGCAATTGACCCTGAATAAGGAAAAGTGCAAAGTTATTCACATGATTACTAAAAGAAATCAGCTAAACTTTGATGACACGATAAGTCACGCAAATCTGAAGGCTGTAAATTCAACTAAATATTTAGGGATTACAATTACAAATCACCTAAATTGGAATGATCACATAGATAATATTGTGGGTAGAGCAGAACACTTAGAAGGTGCAACATGTCTACTAAAGAGATTGCTTACACCACACTTGTCCGCTCTATTCTGGAGTATTGCTGCGCAGTGTGGGATCCGCATCAGGTGGGACTGATGGATGACATCAAAAAGTACAAAGAAGGACAACTCATTTTGTATTATCATGAAATAGGGGAAATAGTGTCACAGACATGATATGTGAATTGGAGTGGCAATCATTAAAACAAAGGTGTTTTTCATTGTGACATGATCTTCTCATGAAATTTCAAGCACCAGTTTTCTCCTCCGGTTGTAAAGACATTCCTTTGGCACCCACCTACATAGGGAGAAATGATCATCATGATAAAATAAAAGAAATCAGGGCTCGCACAGAAAAATTTAAGTGTTCGTTTTCTCACGTGCCGTTCGAGAGTGGTACGGTAGAGAGACAGCTTGAAGGTGGTTCACTGAACCCTCTGCCAGGTACTTTATTGTGAATAGCGGAGTAATCACGTAGATGTAGGTGTATAAAACCGACCATTTTATCCACTGACTCTCCACAGTCCCTGTTCCATTACCACTTGGTGCCTTGCTCATCACTATTGATGTCACCTCTCTTTACACTAACATCCCTAATACTCATATACTCATGGCCTTACCGCTATTGAACACTACCTATCCCAATGCCCAACAGATTCCAAACCATCAATCTGATTCATAGTCTACATGAACAACTGTATTCTCACCCACAATTACTTCTCCTTTGAAGGCAGTACCTATAAACAAATATGGGGTTACGTCTATGTGCACATGCATGGCACCATCCTGTGTCAGCTGATTCATGGGCCATCTAGAGGAAACCTTCCTAAACACCCTGAATTCCAAATCCCTCATCTGATTCACATTCATTGATGACACCTTTGTGATCTTGATTGAGGGTGAGGACGCCATATCCTCAAACACCTGCTCCCCTATTTGCTTCACACGGTCGTAGCCAACCCAGCAAGCCACCATCCTTGACCTCCATCTCAAAAATGGCTACATTGGTACTTCTGTCCATATCAAACCTACCAACTGGCAGCAATACCTCCACTTTGACAGCTGCCACCCAGTCCCTTCCATACAGTCTCATGGCCATCGCATCTGTTGTGATGAGCAGTCCCTCTCGAAATACACCAAGGGTGTCACTAACGCCTTCACAGACAGTAATTTCTCTCCCAACTTTGTACAAAAACAAATCTCCCATACTTTACCTTCCCAGTCACCCACCACCTCCCAAAGACCCACCACCTAGTCACAGATGTGATTTGGTACCACCCAGGACTGGCACAACTGAATTACATTCTCTGCCAGGGTTATGACTATCTTTTGTCATGCCCTTAAATGTAAAATGTCCTTCCTACCATTCTTCCCACCTCTCCCACAGTTATATTCCACTGCTCACTGAATGTACACAATACCTCGATCCATCCCTACACAACCACTGCTCCCAGTCCCTTGCCTCATGGATCATATCACTGTATTAGATTTAGATGGAAGACTTGTCCCATACATCCTCCCACCACCACCTATTCCAGTCCTGTCACAAAAATCACCTATCCCATCAAAGGCAAGGCTACCTGTCAAACCAGTCATGTGACGTACAAGTTACGCCACAACTACTGTGCAGCATTCTATGTAGGCATGTTAACCAACAAGCTGCCTGTCCACATGAATGGCCACTGAAAAACTCTGGCCAAGAAACAGCTGGACCTGCCTGTTGCTGAGCGTGCTACCCAACACAACATTCTTCATTCCAATGTGTGCTTCACAACCTGTGCCATCTGGATCCATCACACCAACACCAGCTTTTTTCTGAATTGTGCAGGTGGGGAACGTTCCTTGCAGTATATACTGTTTTCCCATAACCCTCCTGACCTCATCCTTAAGTAAGTCACTGTCCTCACCCATCCAGCCCCTTCCCTCTTCCCATTGCAGCACTACTAAGCCCTCATTCCACCATCACACACAGTATTTTTACTTCTTCTCTCCTTCTTTGCTACCTCACCGCCTCCCCCTCTCCCCCCCCCCCCCCCCCCACCACCACCAACCGCTCACCTGCCCTCCATCTAACCACCTGATTGCACATAGGTGCCATACCCTCTCTCCACCTCCTCCCTGCTCACTCCCCCAAGCAGCAGTTTATCATCCCTCATGCTCCCCACCCCAGCATCCGTTTGTGTGTGTGTGTGTGTGTGTGTGTGTGTGTGTGTGTGTGTTTTGTCTATTTTTGACAAAGGCCATGTTGGCCAAAAGCTCACTTTCTGGCAGTCTTTTTGTTGTGCCTATCTGCTACTCTCACATCACTACAGGGAACTGAAAACAAGAGAACATCATGTGGATGACATATATACTCAGAAGATGCACCTAATGGCTAGGTGTTGATATCAATTCGATGCAACAATAATGTATGAGAAGAGGGAGTGTCTATCTACACAAAAAATGGAATAAAGCCAGAGACCACAGACAAGAACGAATGCTGCATCAAACTGCTCTTTAAATGCTGTGCAGTATTAGATTTGCACAATTACTAAATAGGAGTACGTGCATTGTACAGTCACCCCTACATGAAATGAATTAAACAATGTAGGAAATGACAGTTTGCTACTTATCATAAAGAAGATATGTCAAGTTGCAGAGAGGCACAATTAAAAAACACTCACATGTATCTTTTGGCTACAGCCTTCAGCAGTAAGGAGAGACACACATACAACATTGACACACACAAGCAAACACACCTCAAACCCACATGACTGCCAACTCGTGCATCTGATCCGAGATGATGAACATGAACTGATAATTTATTGCTAGCTGTTCCTTTCATGAAACCAATGTGAGCCCCATATTAAATGGCTTATCTAACCATGATGGTCAAATTTTAATGATAAAGCAAGCCCCCCCTCCCCCCTCATTTAATCATATTTAGCCAAGAAAGGTTCAAATAATCAATACAGAGACTTGGCTTTATTATAAGAGAGAATGTACTTGGTGAAAAAAGCAAAGTAATTTTTAGAGAGCAAATGGTAGGTGAGAAATTTCATTCTTCCCTAAAGATTGACTGATTGATTTTTATTTGGTCCTAATCCATTACATTACCTACAGGATATGTACTTTTAATATAGGATGGTGTCAATTACATTATATACAGGATGTGTACTTTTAATATAGGATGGTCAATTTAAACCCAATATATCAAAATATTTAACCTACAATTGTAATATAAAATAACATACTATGAGTTATTTAGATACATCATACTACAATATTTTCAGCTAATTACAATATATTCCCCATTCCCATTTACATATACAGGGTGTAACAAAAAGAATCAGCTGATTTTTAAAAATCGTAACTATCATGTTATTTGAGATATGTGTGTGAACAATGTACTATTGGAAAAAGTAAACTCTCGGGTTTTATATGGTTCTCTCTAGGTAGCAGCAGTGTGCGGCCATGTCAGTTTTAGAAAAAGTGGTGTTGGGACAACAGAAAACATTTTGTGGCCTATATTTTGCACAGTGCGGGAGTAACTGTTCACCTTGACTTTCGTACTAGGTATGGTTTGGATCTTCTTACAGCACAGAGCAGCATGATGGCATGAACAATTTCGAGAAAGAGGTTGTTTATATACAGGCAAATCGCAGGGCCATCCCCAAGTGTCTGACACAGATGTCGAATGCATCTACCATAGTCTCACAAGGGGTCCACAGAAATCTATTTGCCATGCAGTTCAACAGCTCAGCATGTCCTCAGTGTCCTCCTGACGTGTGTTGCTTCGATGTTTACCCATGAAACTACACAAAATCCAGCTACTACAGGCTCTTTGTGAAGCTGACAAACAACAACGTGTGGATTTCTGTAATTTCATTCTTAGCAAGATGGAGGATGACTGTTTTCTTCTGTGTTTAGTCTTTAGTAACAAGGCAACATTCCATTTCAATTGAAATCTGAACCATCATAATGAGAGAATATGGGGTACAGAATAACAACATGAAGTTGTACAACATGAGAGAGATTCTCCAAAGCCGGCCGGGGTGGTCGAGCGATTCTAGGCGCTACAGTCTGGAACCACGCGACCGCTACGGTCACAGGTTCAAATCCTGCCTCGGGCATAGATGTGTGTGGTGTCCTTAGGTTAGTTATGTTTAAGTAGTTCTAAGTTCTAGGGGACTGATGACCTCAGAAGTTAAGTCCCATAATGCTCAGAGCCATTTGAACCAAGACTCTCCAAAATTTTATTTGTTTTGTGCAGTTTCAGCGGAAAAGTTGTATGGTCCATTTTTCTTTACCAAGAACACTGTTACAGGAATCACATATCTCTATATGCTTGAGAACTTTCTTTTCCCCCCATTGGACACTAATTTAAATGACTTCATTTACCAACAGGATGGGGCACCAATCACAATGGCATCTTGAAGTGCAGGAATTTTTAAATCAAAGGATTACTGAATGATAAATCAGTTGCATGGGACCAAATTATTCAGCCTTACATTACTGGCCTCCGAGGTCACTAGATCTGACTGGATTTGGTTATTTCGTGTGAGGGTTTATAAAAGACTCTGTTTGTGTGTCCCCATTACCAACAACAATGAATGAAATGAGTGATAACATAACAGCAGCTGTGGAAGCTGACATGCTCCCTGCAGTGTGGGAACAATTTGAATACAGCAATGATGTATACCGTGCATCTAATGGGGGCATTTTGAACACCTACAAAAAGGTATGACAAAAAAAAAACTTTTTCAGTTTACTGTTCATCATAAAACAAAATTTGCCATACATGTTGATTAGTTTCAGAAATAAAGATGTGTCTAATCGGATGATTCTTGTTTATACATCCTGTATACTCCTCCACACTATATTTTTTTCTTTTTTTTTCGATTAAGTAATCCCTTAGAAGTTTCTTGAATGTTCTGTTACTCATACTTCCCTGTAAATTCTTGAGAAGATACTTCATCAATTGTACAACTGACTATTGTGGACCTTTTTCAGGAGCTCTCAGTGTGCATAGTATACTTCTCAGCTGGATTTCATTTCTTGTGTCATGCGAATGAACATTGGCATTCTTTTTCTAGTAATGTATTGCCTTTGATGAAAGAAATTATTGTTATGTATATGCAAATCAATGGAGAAGTCAGTGTTTTTAGGTTAGGAAGGTAGCTGTGAAGAAGTCTGTCTGTATTTTTATTCAAAATAGTCTTAATGGCCCTTTTTTGCAATACAAAAATTCTTGTGTTATTGCTGTTGAAGTTTCTCCATTGGAGCTGATTGTCAGCTGTAGTTCCCAAAAATTTTATAGAGGTAATTTCTTCCAATCTTGTTTCATCTATGAGAATATCTAAGTGATCTTCCTTTTCTCTGTTTGCGAACACCATGAACATGAACCACTGTACAGTGATACTTATCAATGTAAATGCATTTCTCTTGAATGTTTCCAGATTTTTTCTACATTCACCAATGTCATGTCATCTGCATACAGTATTTTTTTGAGGTTGAACAGCAACAGGCCAAGTACAGATCCTTGAGGTACACCACACTGAATATCCCTGGCTTGAGATGTGCATCCAGATTCTGGTGTCAAATACTAATTTCTAGTATGGACATAAAATCTTATCCATTGCAGTGTATATTCACACATGCCATATTTTTCAACTTTTGCAGTTTGTGTAGAATGGGCGATTGTGTGTAAACTTTAGACACATCCAGTAACATAGAAGATGCAGAGTTACTTTTGTTTAATGCCTCTGTAATAGAATCTGTTAGGGCTGAGATAGCAGTTTCTGTAGATTTCCCTTTCTGGAAATCATGTTGTGCTGTAATCAGGATACTGTGTTTTTCCTACCATACAGGATGTCTCACCTAACTCTGCCACCTCAAATGTCTCTGGAACAACAATAGATATTCAAAAACGGTTTTCACCAGCATGAACATACGGCAGGGGCTTAGGAAACCAGATACTAATTCCAAATTTTACAACATAAACAAATACTATTTTCAGCACTACCTTGTGTATTTCTAAACGGACACCCCCTATTATCTCATATGCAATCAATAGCATGAAAAATCACAAAAATCATGTCATTGTTTGCATCGCAATATGTCTGTTACATCCTGAGAAACTGCGAAGCGAAGTTGACACTTGAAATAAATGAAATGCACAGCTAGCACATTTCCTGAGACTCAAGCGTACACCTCACAGTGTCTGTGTCAGGGGCTCACACATTGGGAAGGTATGCAGTCCACAAAAATAAACAAGTAATATTTCCAATGCAAAGTTAAGTTTTTCAAATTATAAATGTATGTTTATTCTAGCAAAATGACAACTAGAGTTACAATTAGAGATACCACACTTGCATTCACTTTGCTAAACACATTTACTCATTCCCTGTCACTCACAGAAACTTTATAGAAAATACACCCACATCTAGACCAATGAAACTGTGTTACACTGACATATGTTTGAAGTGCCCTCTGTTTGCATCAATAAATGTTTGCAGACGGGTAACAAGAGAGTGTTGCACAGATTATAGAGTTTCTATTGCCACACATGCTGCAGTAATACAATATTGCATATCTTCTACTGTCATTGGAGGTTCTTGATTTCTTGATACACTCTGTCTCTCACTGCAACCCAGAGAAATAAGTCTAATAGCGCAAGTTGGGGGACCATGCTGGCCATCACACAGTACCTCCCCACCCCATCCACCTATTTGGAAATGTCGCATCTAGAACATCTCTAGCAACTTTTGCATTGTGTTCTGGGACATCCATCATGTTGGAACCATACTGATAGACGAGTTTCCTCCTAGATCCTCAATGAGAAGTGCTAGTGTGTGTTGAAGATGCATATTGCTTTCCATTCAATATTCCATGGTAAAAATAGGGACCTACAATACAGTTAGAAATGATACCGCACCAAAAATTGACACTCCACTGTCATTGATGAGCAACTTCGGGGAATCCAGATCGGACCAGTAGTGCATGTTCCGCAGATTCACATTACCATGATTTGTAAATGAAACCTCATCCATAAACAGCATATTACTTAGGAATACTGGATTGCCTCGCAACTGCTGAAGTGCAAAATGACAGAATGCAATGCGGGATTCAAAGTCATTCCTGTACAGTTCTTGGTACAGTGAGATATGGAACGGATGAAACCAATGCCAATGCAATATGCTTCACACACTACTGTGGCTTATTCCTTCACCGCATGCAATTTCTCCCACTCCCACCTGAGGATTGTGTGCTACAGCAGCCAGAACAGCAATTTTGTTTCCATTGCCAGTCACTGGCATTGTACGTTGACATTTTGTGGGAGCCCAGCTTCCTGTTTCCGTGAGTGTCTTGCAGATGTGACAGAAACTGCCGATCTGGGTAGCGTTCAGCATACAGTGTCACAGCTGCTTTTGCATTTCTGACATTCACCATAAATTAAAATAGTATCTAGTTTTTCTTTATTACTGGAGGCGGCATATCGACTAGATGACGGCAAATGTAACAAGCCACAAGAAAACAGGTTTTGATGTGGCAGCAGATGTGAATTACGTTACAGTATGAGAGCAGTTCAGCAGACCAGATTAGGAGACACTTGTACACTGTAGGTTGAGCATGCCATGGTGATATTGGTATGTTTACAGCAGGATACAGGTGCCAATGCAGTACCGCTGCTCTGAGCACAGTACTACATACGATGCATTACGTCAGAAAGACTGACACCATTGCTATCCTTTACAATCCATGTATTTCAGAACTTATGAGGTTTAGAAACGTGAAAACAAGTGTGTTACCACTAATTGTACCTCTAGTTGTTATTTTCACCAATAAACATTATTTGCAGGACATCCATCATTCTGATCCCGCATTATTTGACACATTATAATAGATGGACTGGTTCAAGTAAGGTACACCCAAGAAGTGGATAAGCTATCTCCCTTTAGGAGTTCCATCAATGAAATATGGGCCAATGATGTGTTGTCATACATAATCACAACATACATTAACAGTCCACTGATGTAGTACGTCATTCACCTCAGGATTACCAGCAGCGTGAGGAGCATGCTTGATTGTCAGGACATGCACTAGCTGCGCGCTTCATTTATTTCAAGCATCAACTTCGCTTCACAATTTCTTGGGATGTATTTGATATATTGTGATGCAACCAATGCCATGGTTTTTGTGATTTTTCATGCTATTGATTACATACAAAATAATAGGGGGTGTCCATTTAAAAATACACAAGTTTGTGTTGAAAATAGTATTTGTTTACATTTTAAAATTTCACATAGTATTTGGTTTCCTAAGCCCCTGCCGTACATTCATGCTGGTAAAAACCGTTTTTGAATATCTATTGTTGTTCCAGAGATATTTGATGTGGCAGAGCTAGGTGAGACACCCTGTATATGAGCATCACTGGTATTTTAGAGAAACCAGAGATTAAAGATACTGGCCTGTGGTTAATCAGATCATCTTTCTCACCTTATACACTGGTATCACTTTGCTTACTTTTAATTTTTCTGGGAATACTCCCTCCCTGAATGGGCAGTTTGCTATACCAAAAAGTAGTTCATTTATTTCTTCATTCATATGCCTTACTAGATAATTTCAAACAGTGGAAAATCCAGGATGGAATATAACAATACTATGAAAAGGGAAGCTGCTGCTCACCATATAGCAGTGATGCTGAGTCACAAATAGGCATAACAAGAAGATTGTCACAAATAAGCTTTTAGCTAGTATGGCCTTCATCAAACACACACACATACACAGAGACATAATCATATAATTACAACTCACAAACACACAACTGCAGCTGCAGTCTCTGGCAACTGAAGCCACACTGCGAGCAGCAGCACCACTGCATTATGGGAGCAGTGATTGGGTGGGTGTTAAGGAGGAGGCTAGGGCAGGGAGATGGAGGAATAGTAGGGTGGGGGTGGGGTACAGTGAAAAAGGAGAGAAGTAAAAAGACTGGGTGTGATGGGGGAATCAGGGCTGTGTAGTGCTGGAATGGAGACATGGAAGGGCTGGATGGGTGAGGACAATGACTAATGGAGGTTGAAGCCAGGAGGGTTACAGGAACGTAGAATATATTGTATGAAAAGTTCCCACCTGCACAATTCAGAACAACTGGTGTTGGTAGTTAGGATCCATATAATGCAGGCTGTGAAGCAGTCACTGAAATGAAGGATGCCATGTTGAGCAGTGTGCTCAGCAGCAGGGTGGTCCACTTGTTCTTGGCCACAGTTTGTTGTTGGCCATTCGTGCGGGGAGACAGCTTGTTGATTGTCATGTCCACATAGAATACAGCACATTGGTTGCACCAGAGCTTGTAGATCACATTACTGGTTTCACAGGTTTGATGGGACAGATCTTGCATCTAGGTCTATTATATGGATATTAGCCATGAGGTAAGGGGTTGTGAGCAAGAATTGTGTAGGGTGGATGAGTATATTGTATGGGTTCAGTGGATATGACTGTGGAAGAGGTGTGATGGATAGTGGGCAGGACATTTCTCACTTCAGGGCATGATGTGAGGTAGTTGAAACCGTGGCGGAGAATGTGATTTAGTTGCTCCAGTCGTGGGTGGTACTGAGTTATGAGGGAAGTGCTCCTCTGTGGGTGGACTGTGAGACTTTGGGAGACTGGAAAGATAATCCATGGGAGATTTGTTTTTGTACGAGGTTGGGAGGATAATATCAGTCTGTTGCGGCTTTAGTGAATCCCTTAGTGTATTTTGAGAGGGACCATTCATCACAGCAGATGTGACAACCATGGGAGGCTAGGCTGTACAGAAGGAATTTCTTTGTATGGAATGGGTGACAGTTGTCAAATTGGTGGTATCGGTGGTGGTTAGTAGTGATCTACCCCCACTGCCCCCAAATCACCCCCTGTTTACTTTCCAGAATAACCTTGAACCTTGCCTCACCATCATTCCCCAAATCCCTCTACATGCAAACTAACCTTAGAACTGCAGTCCAACATCTATAAGTCTAATCCTGGCCTTATTATCCTATATGTGGACAAAAGCTCCACCACTGTTGTTTTGAAACTGCAAGGATTACCTGGCAGAAGGAACCTGCTAGTTGTCAGATACATGCACTTACAAACCTTGCCATAATGACCCCATTTTGAAAATCCATCATGATCTCTGTCCCCAGAGTCTATCTCTCTCCTTATACCTTCCACTCCCCATACTCCTACCTCTACATGCTTCCTAAAATCCATAAACCCAACCACACACGACGCTTCATTGTGGTAGGTTACTGTGCCCCCACTGGGAGAATCTCTGCTCTTCTAGACCAACACCTTCTACCTATTACCAAGCACCTACCCTCCTATGTAAAAGATACCAAACACCTCCACCAACTCTCCACAGTTCCTGTCCCTTTCTCTGTGGATGCCACTTCCCTTTGCACTAACATCTCTAATGCCCATGGCCATATCACTGTTGAAAACTACTTTCCCAATGCCTGACAGATTCCAAACCGACAACCTCCTTCCTAGTCACCATGACCAACTATATCCTCACTCACAATTACTTCTCCTTTGAAGACATTACCTACAAACAGCTATGGGCACCTGCATGGCACCATCCTATGCCAACCTATTCATGTGTCATCTACAGGAATCCTTAATCCCTCACCTGGTTCAGATGCACTGATGACATATTTGTGATCTGGATGGAGGGTGACGACACTGTGTCCACGTTCCTCCAGAACCTTAACAGCTTTTGCTCCATTTGCTTCACCTGGTCCTACTCAACCCAACAAGCCACCTTCCTACATGTTTACCTCCATCTCAGAGATGGCTACATCAGTACATCATACTTACTAACCACCAGGAATACCTCCACTTTGATAGCTGCCACCCATTCCCTATCAAGAGGTCCCTTCTATATAGCCTAGCCACCTATGGTTGTCACATTTGCAGTGATGAGTGGTCACTCTTGAAATATACTGAGGGTCTCACTGAAACCTTCACAGGCCAATACTCTCCTCCTGACCTTGTACAAAAACAAATCTCCCATGCCCTATCCTTCCAGTCTCCCACCACCTCCCAAAGTCCCACCATCCACCCACAGAGAAGCATTGCCCTCGTAATGCAGTACCACCCAGAACTGCAGTAACTGAATTACATTCTCCAGCAGGGTTTTGACAACCTCTCGTCATGCCCTGAAATGAGAAATTTACTACCCACTATCCTTCCCACCCCTACCACAGTGGTATTCTGCTGTCCACCTAGCCTACACAATATACTCAACAATCCCTACACACCCTGTGCTCCAAACCCCTTGTCTCATGGTGCATATCCCTGCAAGACCTGACTCATATATCCTCCCACCACCACCTAATCCAGTCTGGTCACAAACATCATCTATGCTATCAACAACAGGGCTACCTGTGAAATGAGTCATGTGATCTACAAGCTCAGCTGCAACCACTGTGCTGTATTTTACATGGGCATGGCAAACAAGAAGCTGTCTCTCCACATGAATGGCCATGGCTAATTGTGCCAAAGAAACAAGTGGACCACCCTGTTGCTGAGCATACTACCCAACATGACATCCCTCTTTTCAGTGACAGCTTCACAGCTTGTGCGATATGGGTCCTTCCCACCAACACCAGCTTTTCTGAACTGCAAAGGTGGGAACTTTCCTTGCAATATCTCCTGTATTCCCATAACCCTCTTGCCCTTAACTTTCAATAGTCATTATCCTCACCCAATCTGCCCCTTCCCTGTTCTGATTCCTTCACTACACAGCCCTGATTCCACCATCGCACCCAGTCTTTTCACTTCTCTCCTTTTCTGCTGCCCCACCCCCCTCCCCCACCGACTGCACATATCTGCCCTACCCTCTCTCTACCTCATCCCTGTGTGCTGTCAAGCAGCACTTCACTGTCTCCCAACCCCACTCTACTATCCACCCCCTTCCCTCTCCAGCCACCTCCTTACCCTCATCCAGTTTCCTTTCCCATCATGCACTGGTGCTGCTGCTCGTGGTGTGGCTTCAGTTACCAGAGGCTGAAGTCATGTGTGTGTGAGTTGCACTTGCGTGAGTATGAGTGTGTGTATGTCTGTTTTTGATGAAGGCCATGCTGGCCAAAAGCTTATTTGTGACAGTCTTTTTGTTGTGCCTGTCTGCAACTCAGCGTCTCCAGTGTATGGTGAGTAGCAGCTTTCCTTTTCATAATATTGTTGGTACATAATTTGATATTTCAGCATCTCCTGCAGACTTCTTGAATTTTAATTTCTGAATTACGTTTATGAGTTCTGTCTTTGGTACTGGTTCCAGGAACCAATGGGGAGGTTGACCAAGTGTTCTAGGATGCTTTGACCCCCGATGATTTCTTTCCCCTTTTAAATTGCGTATAGCATGTATAAAATTGTTGTTAACTATATTAATAACTTGTGTTCTCAGTTCTCATTGACTTAATCAAATTTCTGCTATTTACACTCTTTTTGACTTCATTTTTCAGCATTGATTGTATCCCATGCTGCTTTTCTTTCATGATTCGAATATTTTTGGCTCTGTTCATTGAACTGGCTTTTGCTTGTCTTATTGACTGTCCGAGATTCTTCTGATGCTCTTTATACGGCTGCATGTTCCTTAATTGTCTGAGTTCCTTCACTATAGTCCTGAGATAAATTATATCTTTTGTAATTCATCTGCTATTGTGACCTTGCTTTTCTGTCTAGTCCTTATAGAAAGACTGCATGAAAATGATGCAGTAGTGTGTTAAGAAATCCATCATACTTCTCATTTGTGCATACACTGTTTCAGTCTAATCTTCTTTTCTCAGTGTTATTTAAAAAAAAAAAATGTGTTTTTTAGATTTATAATCCTGACTTCTCTCTGGTCTCACTTTCTTTTGAGTTCCTATTTTTATGGACACAAAACATTAACCCATGATGCTCAGAGTTTGCTGTTTACAGAACTTTTGCCTCAATTTACTATTTTCAGTATTAGTGACAATGTAATGAATGATGGTCTGACTTTTGATGAGTCACTCTTGTGACAACATTTATCATTATTTTCATATTCCACTATAGTAGTGTTCCTTTTATTTCTTCTTTTGGTTTTGATTCTTTACTCATATCTATGTTGTAGTCCCACACACTACAACACCCTTCATGTTAAACTTGAGTAATAATTTTGCTAGTTTTTCAGAAATGTTGCAAAATTACCACTTAAAAACAGTATACACAGAAAATTCTTAGTTCTTCTTTCATTATGCCAGTAATTTCACAGTCTTCTTCTATTCATGCTGGAAGGTTTGTAGATTTACAGCATTCAGTATCTTGTACACTACCAATTTTCTTCTTGTGCATAGCAACACCTCCACATTTGTGTTTTGATCTACAGAAATAATCAATCAGATCATAGTCTCTTATTAAGTTCAGTTTCATTTAGCCCACATTCACTAAGACATAATACATCTGGTTCTGTTTCACTCAGAAGCACTTCCAGTTTTCTTTTGTGTACAGACTAAATGTTTTGGTGAAGACTTTTTTGATGACTACTCTGTCATTGAAAATACGTTCTAATTGGAGACTGACATGTGACCACATTATGTACATGATAATTTATCTTTTCCTTTTTTTTCTTTTGTTGGCTGTAGAATAAAAATGTTTTGCTTAGTAGCGGGGAAATAATCTCACTCTCTGCAAAGTACATGTTGATTTCCTTTTTGTTTGTGCAACTTCCGAAGTTGCTGATTGTTGCTTTTCCATACTGTTTTTGTATTTCATATTCTTTTTGAGGTGTTGTGTGTGATGGTTCATTTATTAAATTTAATGCAGTTCTGGCATTTCTTCTGTTGACACACTTTTGGTTATATCATCCACATTCTTTTACAGTGGGCTTGTTCAGCTGATATATGAAATTATTTGCCTTCACTCTGTCCTGATGGTATGGAATTCCACATAGTATCACCCTTGTGTATGTTGTGTTCCTGATTACCTCATTTAAACCATTTCTGAAAGTATAGGCCTTCTACAGATTTCTACTGTCATTTGTTCCTTGCTCCACTATAAATCCAGTTTTCCCACAACATGTCAGGGAAAATTACAGTGGTAGCTGAAAGGAACAGTGACTAACATTAATAATAATAATAATAATAATAATAATAATAATAATATTGGCAGACCAGGAAAGACATGAAAGATCAAGTCCAAGAATCATGCTTTGTCTATTAACTTAAAGTTGTTTAAAACTGTGCAGTTGTGCATTTACCCCACTAAAATGGGGTAAGTGCACAACATAGATTGTAAAAGTTCTCTTTCTAGTTGAGAATAATACTGGAGAAAATGCACAGTAGTACATATTATGGTATTTATTTTTATGGAGAAAACCCTGAAATTGGATTAATATATTTGTAGTTATAAACTTTTATTCCTTGATGTGTCACTCTGCTTGTGAACCTCAAGCAAATATGTAACATCAGAACCAATATTTACTGTGTCAAAGAATATATTTTAATGAAGTATCATAAAAAAAGTCTTTCTTCATCAAGATAAAGGATTGACAAATAATAATTATGTACATCCTTACACATAATACAGCTTATAGTAAAGGGAGAAATTGCAAGTGATAACAGATCTCACAATGATGAAAAGAATTGGCAATAATAGTACTAAAGAGTAAATTACAGCTAAGTATAGTGAAACACACATTATTGCACCTTATGATTAAAGAATTCATTATTAAAGGTCTTGTCCCCCCCTCCCCCTTCTTCTCACTCTGGGGCATGGAATTACATGTATAATATCACTCTTTTCTACTGAGCAAATGTCTTCGGTAGGAGGGGTGTTGAATGTACACAGTACCTCATTCATGTTTTACCAGCATGATTCAATACTGTGCAGCTAGCTCCTCTGTTGTTGTTGTTGTGGTCTTCAGTCCCGAGACTGGTTTGATGCAGCTCTCCATGCTACTCTATCCTGTGCAAGCCTCTTCATCTCCCAGTACCTACTGCAGCCTACATCCTTCTGAATCTGCTTAATGTATTTGGTCTCCCTCTATGATATTTACCCTCCATGCTGCCCTCCAGTACTAAATTGGTGATCCCTTGATGCCTCAGAACATGTCGTAACAACCGATCCCTTCTTCTAGTCAAGTTCTGTCCCAAACTCCTCTTCTCCCCAATTCTATTCAATACCTCCTCATTAGTTATGTGATCTACCCATATAATCTTCAGCATTTTTCTGTAGCACCACATTTCGAAAGCTTCTATTCTCTTCCTGTCCAAACTATTTATCATCCATGTTTCACTTCCATAAATGGCTACACTCCATACAAATACTTTCAGAAACGATTTCCTGACACTTAAATCAATACTCGATGTTAACTCAATACTCGATGTTAACAATTTTCTCTTCTTCAGAAACGCTTTCCTTGCCATTGCCAGTCTACATTTTATATCCTCTCTATTTCGACCATCATCAGTTATTTTGCTCCCCAAATAGCAAAACTACTTTAAGTGTCTCATTTCCTAATCTAATTCCCTCAGCATCACCTGACTTAATTCGACTACATTCCTTTCTCCTCGCTTTGATTTTATTGATGTTCATTTTATACCCTCCTTTCAAGACACTGTCCATTCCGTTCAACTGCTCTTCCAAGTCCTTTGCTGTCTCTGACAAAATTACAGTGTCATTGGCGAAACTCAAAGTATTTATTTCTTCTCCATGGATTTTAATACCTACTCCAAACTTTTCTTTTGTTTCCTTTACTGCTTGCTCAATACACAGACTGAATAGCATCAGGGAGAGGCTACAACCCTGTCTCACTCCCTTCCCAACCACTGCTTCCCTTTGATGTCCCTTGACTCTTATAACTGCCATCTGCTTTCTGTACAAATTGTAAATAGCCTTTCACTCCCTGTATTTTACCTCTGTCACCTTCAGAATTTTAAAGAGAGTATTCCAGTCAACATTGTCAAAAGCTTTCTCTAAGTCTACAAATGCTAGAAACATAGGTTTGCCTTTTCTTAATCTAGCTTCTAAGATAAGTCATAGGGTTGGTATTGCCTCACATGTTCCAACATTTCTACAGAATCCAAACTGATGTTCCCCGAGGTTAGCTTCTACCACTTTTTCCATTCGTCTATAAAGAATTCGTGTTAGTATTTTACAGCTGTGACATATTAATCTGATAGTTTGCTAATTTTCACATCTGTCAACACCTGCTTTTTTCGGGATTGGTATTATTATATTCTTCTTGAAGTCTGAGGGTATTTCGCCTGTCTCATACATCTTGCTCACAAGATGGTAGAGTTTTGTCAGGACTGGCTCTCCCAATGTCAGTAGTTGTAATGGAATGTTGTCTACTCCCGGGGCCTTGTTACGACTTAGGTCTTTCAATGCTCTATCAAATGCAGTATCATATCTCCCATTTGATCTTCATCTACATCCTCTTCCATTTCCATAATACTGTCCTCAAGTGCAGCGCCCTTGTGTAGACCCTCTACATACTCCTTCCACCTTTCTGCTTTCCCTTCTTTGCTTACAACTGGGTTTCCATCTGAGTTCTTAATATTCATGCAAGTGGTTCTCTTTCTCCAAAGGTCTCTTTAATTTTCCTGTAGGCAGTATCTATCTTACCCCTGGTGAGGCAAGCCTCTACATCCTTACATTTGTCCTCTAGCCATTCTGCTTAGCCATTCTGCACTTCCTGTCAATCTCATTTTTGAGACGTTTGTATTCCTTTTTTTCTGCTTCATTTTTATATTTTCTCCTTTCATCAATTAAATTCAGTATCTCTTCTGTTACCCAAGGATTTCTACTAGACCTCGTCTTTTTACCTACTTGATCCTCTGCTGCCTTCACTATTTTATTCCTCAAAGCTACCCATTCTTCTTCTACTGTATTTCTTTCCCCTATTCCTGTCAATTGTTCACTTATGCTTTCCCTGAAACTCTGCACAACCTGGTTCTTTCAGTTTATGTAGGTCCCATCTCCTTAAATCCCCAACTTTTTGCAGTTTCTTCAGTTTTAATCTGCAGTTCATAACCAATAGATTGTGGTAAGAGTCCACATCTGCCCCTGGAAATGTCTTACAATTTAAAATCTGTTTCCTAAATCTCTGTCTTGCCATTATATAATCTATCTGAAGCCTTATGGTATCTCCAACGTTCTTCCTTGTATACAACCTTCTTTCATGATTCTTGAACCAAGTGTTAGTTATGATTAAGTTATGTTCTGTGCAAAATTCGACCAGGCGGCTTCCTCTTTCATTTCTTAACCCCAATCCATATTCACCTACTATGTTTCCTTCTTTTCCTTTTCCCACTGTCAAATTCCAGTCACCCATGACTATTAAATTTACGTCTCCCTCCCCTACCTGAATAATTTCTTGTATTTCATCATATTTTCTTCGTCATCTGCAGAGCTACTTGGCATATAAACTTGTACTGCTGTGGTAGGCATGGGCTTCATATCTATCTTGGCTACAATAATGCGTTCACTATGCTGTTTGTTGTAGCTTACCCCCATTCCTATTTTCCTATTCATTATTAAACCTACTCCTGCATTACCCCTATTTGATTTTGTATTTATAACCCTGTAGTCACCTGACCAAAAGTCTTTGTCCTCCTGCCACCGAACTTCACTAATTCCCGCTATATCTAACTTTAATCTATCCATTTTCCCTTTTAAATTTTCTAACCTACCTGCCCAATTAAGGGATCAGAGCGATAAACGAAATAAGTTCCATCAGAACACTAAATCTAGACACAGATATGGCACACTTCAAACCAAAAATGCACTCCTGGAAATTGAAATAAGAACACCGTGAATTCATTGTCCCAGGAAGGGGAAACTTTATTGACACATTCCTGGTGTCAGATACATCACATGATCACACTGACAGAACCACAGGCACATGGACACAGGCAACAGAGCATGCACGATGTCGGCACTAGTACAGTGTATATCCACCTTTCGCAGCAATGCAAGCTGCTATTCTCCCATGGAGACGATCATAGAGATGCTGGATGTAGTCCTGTGGAACGGCTTGCCATGCCATTTCCACCTGGCGCCTCAGTTGGACCAGCGTTCGTGCTGGACGTGCAGACCGCGTGAGACGACGCTTCATCCAGTCCCAAACATGCTCAATGGGGGACAGATCCGGAGATCTTGCTGGCCAGGGTAGTTGACTTATACCTTCTAGAGCACGTTGGGTGGCACAGGATACATACGGACGTGCATTGTCCTGTTGGAACAGCAACTTCCCTTGCCAGTCTAGGAATGGTAGAACAATGGGTTCGATGACGGTTTGGATGTACCGTGCACTATTCAGTGTCCCCTCGACGATCACCAGAGGTGTACGGCCAATGTAGGAGATCGCTCCCCACACCATGATGCCGGGTGTTGGCCCTGTGTGCCTTGGTCGTATGCAGTCCTGATTGTGGCGCTCACCTGCACGGTGCCAAACATGCATACGACCATCATTGGCACCAAGACAGAAGCGACTCTCATTGCTGAAGACGACACGTCTCCATTCGTCCCTCCATTCACGCCTGTCGCGACACCACTGGAGGCGGGCTGCACGATGTTGGGGCGTGAGCGGAAGACGGCCTAACGGTGTGCGGGACCGTAGCCCAGCTTCATGGAGACGGTTGCGAATGGTCCTCGCCGATACCCCAGGAGCAACAATGTCCCTAATTTGCTGGGAAGTGGCGGTGCGGTCCCCTACAACACTGCGTAGGATCCTACGGTCTTGGCGTGCATCCGGCGTCGCTGCGGTCCGGTCCCAGGTCGACGGGCACGTGCACCTTCCGCCGACCACTGGCGACAACATCGATGTACTGTGGAGACCACACGCCCCACGTGTTGAGCAATTCGGCAGTACGTCCACCCGGCCTCCCGCATGCCCACTATATGCCCTCGCTCAAAGTCCGTCAACTGCACATACGGTTCACGTCCACGCTGTCGCGGCATGCTACCAGTGTTAAAGACTGCGATGGAGTTCCGTATGCCACGGCAAACTGGCTGACACTGACGGCGGCGGTGCACAAATGCTGCGCAGATAGCGCCATTCGATGGCCAACACCGCGGTTCCTGGTGTGTCCGCTGTGCCGTGCGTGTGGTCATTGCTTGTACAGCCCTCTCGCAGTGTCCGGAGCAAGTATGGTGGGTCTGACACACCGGTGTCAATGTGTTCTTTTTTCCATTTCCAGGAGTGTAATACCGATACTGGCCTATGGGATAGAAATCATATGGATACACCTAAATGAAAAGAACTTAGAAAAATTGGAAAGAGTAAAAGCAACCTATATCAAAAGAGCATTATGGGTAGCAAAAACCACAAGATCAAGATTAGTCTACCTTCTCGCCCGAGAATCTTTCCTCATTGAGGATCTAAGGACAAAGTTCTTATTTCCCATCGCATCAGCATCGGAGAACCTACTAAGATCACTACTCAAGAAAAGAGAGGAAGTACCAACGGAATTCTATGATCTGGGGCCATGATCGACCGCACTTGGACAGCAGCAAATTTTGAGATGTGACACGTACTTACAAGACTCGCAGTACACGGATTCCACCATGAAATTTATGCAAATACAACATACCACGAACCGTCAAACCTTTGCAAGTGTACACTATGTGGACAGTCTTGTGAGAGATACCATATAGAAATATGCAACAAGGGGACCAGATCAATTACAGACTATGCAATAAATGGTTCAAATGATAATCTGTTATAATACCTGCACTGACTGTAATCTACTAAGAATTATGCAGACACTCAATACATCCTTGTAATTCACTCTCAAATGATTGTAATCTAATGTATAACTATAATGGCTATTTTGCTGCAATAAATCGTTTATAAAATAAAGTAAGAGAAATCAGAGCTCGAACAGAAAGGTTTAGGTGTATGTTTTTCCTGCATGCTGTTCGGGAGTGGAATGGTAGGGAGATAGTATGATTGTGGTTCGATGAACCCTCTGCCAAGCACTTAAATGTGAATTGCAGAATAATCATGTAGATGTAGATGTAGATGTCTGGCCTCTCAACAGATACCCCTTCGTTGTGGTTGCACCTACGGTACGACTATCTGTATCGTTGAGGTACGCAAGCCTCCCCACCAATGGCAAGCTCCAAGGTTCTATAACTTTAAAACTGAATCATTCACTTGTTCCACGTCTTTTTTCACAGCTTCCAGTGTTACAGTTTCCTCTCCGTCCTCCTCTGCCATGCTTTTCTCCAAAATGTCATTCAAATAGTTGTTGTTGGAATCTCTGATGCTGCATCCATCCTCACCTGATTCCTATGAACTTCTCATAATTTGTCATCAGTCTTTTTACTGGTTATATTATTAGCCATTTTTAAACACTTTCTGAACCTTTAGGTCTTGTTTGAACTCCTTAATAGCTTTTTTCCCCTTTTTTCAGGCTATATAGCCGTGGCGACTATCTACCAACTGCGTGTAACATCTTTGTTTGGCAAGCTCTTTGTGGGCAGTCTGTGGTTGCATGCAAAATGATAAACACATGTACTGAGAGTCAGTAATGCATATATTTGTATATGTGTGCTTTGGACCAATAAAACAGTAAATATTACATGTGGTATAGTGTACATCGTTGTATCCGGCAATCCTACAACACTAAACCCATACTGGAGACCCCAAATTTATTTTCAAATGCTACAACGAACTCTCGTACCATCGAGTAGTACGCATATGATCGCTTTCCGCCCGCTACACTGCACATGTGCCAACCTGGTTTTCCGACGGATAGTTCGACTGTTTTCCAGTTTTCCACCTTGTGACCATAATAATTAGATGCAGTTTCTGAACACACTGGCTAGCTGTACTTGACAGGACAGTGCTTCTATATTCCCACAGCCACATGTGCTGGCATCAGGTACAAGCAATAACTTTTCACTATCGTACGTGAATCAGCAGTCGTGTGGCAGTGTTCTGTACCAACAGAGCGTTTTTTGTGCAAAAAACTTCAGAAGTGGACATTTCACATCGAATGTGAAGTTTCCATGTGTTCCGAGTGCTCAACAATGGCCAACACTATGTGCTCAAACCCCAGTGACTATGTTTACGGGTTTCCCAAGTGCCAGTGTGAACTTTTCACCCAAGTCAGTGGCAGTATAAATCGGGCCGGATATTCAAGACAGGTAATTTCATGCTTATCCAGTCCCCCCCCCCCCCCCCTCCACACACACACACACACCCACTACCAGTGTGCGCTTTACGATTGTTTCCAATGGCACACACCATTCCTGCCCCGTCTGCCACACGTGTTGAACAAATGCTGGGTGCTTTTAACAATTTTAATGCACCTGTAGTGGAGGGGCCCAGAAACTGTACATAGTAATTTTCTGCACATTGGTCGACAATGGTCGCTCTTCCACGCCGGTCCATTCTACGCCTGCTGGTGTTACTCTGTCAAATGCTCGACTCATTGATTCCTCAACCACAGTCGATCCGGCAATGGCTACCGTGCCACATGCCACTGACAGTGTTGGGAACTGGTACGCTGCTACTGCACCTGTGTCAATTACACTTACGAGCTATGGACAGGGAGTCACAGTTTCCGACCAACAGTTACACCAAGACTCCCCCATTCGTTGGCCTAAGCTACCGCCCCTTCACAAGGCCAGCCACACACATGGCTTTTCTTGGTCAACTACATCCTGCAGCTACACGGCATTGCTGATGACAACTCTAAATTCCTTTGCTTACTGTGTCACCTCCAAGATAAACCGGACCCGACCTGCGATACTGTGGCTTCGCCTTCCGCTACAGACAAATATGTGTTTGCTCGACGCACCATCCTCGAGTGCCTATCCACATATACAGAGGAATCTATGTGCCTCATCATCAGTCACGAATCGCTGGGTTCCAAATCCCTGTCGCAGCTCTGCGCTATGATTGACACACATCGTATGCCGGACGCTACACTTTGGACCACCTGGTTGCTCAAACTTCCTCTGGAAGTTCAAATTCACCTTCTCCATTTAACTTCGGCGCCACTAGATGCTAAACTGAATATCGCAGACCTGGTTTACAACACTCTGCCACACCTGCATACCCCGCCAGAGGGCCCTCAGGCCTCAGGGGTTGGCACACCTGCGCGTCAGTTTCCATCGTTCAGTACAGAGT
The DNA here is from genome assembly GCF_023897955.1 of Schistocerca gregaria. NCBI lineage: Eukaryota > Metazoa > Arthropoda > Insecta > Orthoptera > Acrididae > Schistocerca > Schistocerca gregaria. The sequence continues at coordinate 89,158,644 of NC_064926.1, read as the reverse complement.
GCGCACGACTCGCTCCGTGCATGCACGCGAACCCAATGCTGCCTGGCAGTGGCTGCTGTAGATCCTCTCCTACCAGCTCTACTGCGATTCCGCCGTCGGTGGAATCTACAAACACGGCTCCCTCTATTACTACTTCGGCCTCAGCTAGCTTGACGGACAATACTATGAGTTGTTCTGCTTGGTGTTATTTCCATTCCCACTTTGGCGACGCGCCTAACAAGGGAACCTCCCCATCGCACCCCCCTCAGATTTAGCTATAAGTTGGCACAGTGGATAGGCCTTGAAAAACTGAACACAGATCAATCGAGAAAACACGAAGAAGTTGTGTGGAACTATGAAAAAAAAAGCAAATTATACAAATTGAGTAGTCCATGTGCAAGTTAGGCAACATCAAGAATAGTATGACCACAGGAGCGTCGTGGTCCCGTGGTTAGCGTGAGCAGCTGCGGAACCAGAGGTCCTTGGTTCAAGTCTTCCCTCGAGTGAGAAGTTTACGTTCTTTATTTCAGCAAAGTTATGATCCGTCCGTTCGTTCATTGACGTCTCTGTTCACTTTAGTAAGTTCAGTGTCTGTGTTTCGCGACTGCATCGCAAAACTGTGTGATTAGTAGACAAATGGACGTGCCTCTCCAATGGGAACCGAAAACATTTGATCGCAAGGTCATAAGTCAACCCATTCCTCCACAGGAAAACACGTTTGATATATTCTATATGACACTGGTGACGGCATGTGCGTTACATGACAGGAATATGTTGTCGACCCGCCTCTCTTGTACACTTCCCGAATGTGTAAAAAGATTCTTCTACCTTGCCCGATATAGATTTTATTGTGGATGTGATAATCCACTCCCAAAAAAGTGATGAAAACATAAGAGTTTGTCACATAAACTGCAACAAATGAATGCAACAGTTTCACAGTCACACAATTTTCCCTGTGCTCTGTTAAAACATATGTTTTTAACGTTTGCAAATTTATCTGTGTGTAGACCGTCAAATCCTGCATATGTCCAAGCAAATCTGAACATGCCCTGGTATTTTGGAGAGCAAAGTTCATTATGTGTGAGTGCCTGAACTTTGATAATTGTCTGAAAATAAAAGATTAAACTTTTCACTCGAGGGAAAACTTGAACCAACGACCTCTCGTTCTACAGCTGCTCACACTAACCACGGGACCACGACGCTCCTGGGCTCATACTATCCTTGATGTTGCCTAACTTGCACATGGACTACTCGTATATTTTGCTTATTTTTTTCATAGTTCCACACAACTTCTTCCTCTTTTCTCGATTGATCTGTGTTCAATTTTTCAAGACCTACCCACTGTGCCAACTTATAACTAAATCAGAGGGGGGTGCGATGGGGACGTTCCCTTGTAAGAAATGTTGTTCCCCATGCACATTCCCAAATTAATATTTGCGACCCATCTCAGGTGCTATAGGCCGTTTTGCATCTCACAGATGCCTGTCCCTTAATACTTCTTCATCTCATGTGCCAGGACGCTCGTATGTGAAAGACGCAGTGTCTTGTCTTTCGTTTCTAGTCGACACAGCGGCTGAGGTTAGTGAGATACCTTTGTCAGCAGGTATTAAATTCGAGCTTCAGCCTTGCCCCCGCTTCGAGTCGCCAGTAATTCCTTGATCCAATCTCATTGAACAACCAATTTAAACCTCAATCCACGCTCTTTCAACTAACCTACAATGAGGTACACTAATCTTTAACTCAGTAAACTGTATTACCAGTTCCAATATTTCTTCCCTCTCATCCGAGAGTGCCACTCTAATGTGTGAGCTAGCTGAAGCCGCTCTTTAACGGCGGGACAGCAACAAAGCCCTATGCTTAGGCATCGCCAAGCTCATGGATGCTCGTGAGCAGGCCGCACAGCCGTCTCACACACAGCCACGCCCCCAGCCCCCGGCCTGCCTCCTCGCACCCGCCGCAGGACTTTCTACTGCCTGACAGAAGGTGTGCCTGCGACAGTATCTTGTACCGCACTGAGCCCCCCGGCAAGGACTACCAGTGGATCATCGCCACTGCTGCTGATCCGCCGGCCTAGGACACACAGGCGTGTGCATTGCAGGTTAGTCACACTGTGTCAGGTGAGGGTCCACCATCCCCGTCGGTGTTCGTGATCAACAACGATACGGTCTATAGAATCAATACCACAGAAGGTCCACTGGTACATCCAAAGGCTAGGCATTTAAACCTGGAAAAACTTAAACACGCCAAAGCTATTACAATGGAACTTGTAGACAGTAAGACTATTCCCTCTTCTTCTAGTAGTTGGTCGTCACCCATTCATTTGGTGCCTAAGAAAGTGGCACTTTCCACATCTGTGGTGACTATAGGGCGCTTAACACCAGAAAAATTTTAGATAATTATCCCGTCCCAAATATTCAATATTTTGCTTCCCACCAACTGCCAATGGCACTGAAGGTCGTTGAAAACACCGTTATCATCACCCCATTCTGATTGAGTATCTGTTTATGTCGTTTGGCCTTAAAAATGCTGAACAGATATGGCAATGGTTCATTGACTAGTTGGTTGGTAAACTGGACTTTGGATAAGCGTACCTGGACAATTTGTTAATGTTTCCTTCGTCACTCGAGGAACATGAAATACAGTGTTATAACTATTACAAGCAAACGGTGTTGCAGTGAACAATACTAAGTCTCAACTCCACTGCATTAGTGTCACATTTCTGGGCCGTGTGGTTTCCGCTGACGGCATCCGCCCCCTACCTGAACGGGTTGAGGCCATTAGTATGGTGCCTTTTCCCAAAGACTTTCAGAGCCTCCACCGCTTCCTAGGAGCGGTAAATTACTACTGCAAACACTTTCCCCACGTCGCCGACATAGAAGTCCCACTGACGGATGCTCTCGCAGAAAAAAAAGGCGTTGGGCGGTCACGTGGACTCCAGATATGCGACGCATATTTGATAACCTCAAGTTGGCCTTACAGACAGCCACCCCATCCCTGATGCTCCCATCTCGCTTACTACAGATGTGACTGATGCAGCAGTGGGGGCGGTACTTCAGCAATCTGTGGGTTCTGTTGTACAGCCACTCAAATTTTTCGACCAGGAACTATTTGCTGTTTACGCCGCTATCAAATATTTCCAAGATGATATCGAAGGTCGCCATCTTGTGGTACTTACCGACCACGAACCACTGGTTACGCTTTCTGTAACCCAGGCAAGGACTCATCCCCGAGACGTTTTCGTCGTATGGACCTCATATGTCAGTTTACGAATGACATACGTTACGTAAAGAGAGACAAACAACGTCATCGCCGTTCTCGTGTGTCGGTATTATCTTCAAAACTGAACTTCAGTGAACTCCCTAAATTGCAAACAGATACTCAACTCGCTGCATTGCGCTCCAATGCTAAAACAGGAGTCAAACTGGAGTTACGGGCACTTCCTGAGTACAACATTTCAACACGACACATACGTCTGGTGATTCCTGCACTCCTCTGCTGGGACATTCTTAATAGTATTCACGACTTGGCACACCCTGGCATATGCGCCACACTTCGTTTGCCCCTGTGTGATAAAATAATGTTGCAGTTGGGCGTGAACCTGTGTGGCTTGTCAGTGCGCAAAAGTAGGATGTCACGCACAGCCCCCCGTGGGTACGTTCGATGTGGCAAAACGAAGATTTTAGCGCATAAACATCGATATCGTCGGGCCCTTACCCCCTTCGGCCCCCTTTCGTTACATACTGTCCCCCATTGACAGGTTTACCCACTGGGTAGAGGTAATTCTCCTAAGGGCAGATCGTGAAACACGACGCGGGGGTGGTGTGGGTGCCTATGTTCGCTCTGATCTCACACCTACTGTACTATGCACATCGGATGCAAAGGGCGAAGGAGAAGCAGAGATCTTGTTCTTCGAAATAAATACATCAAATCAGAAGCTGCTAATTGGAGTAATCTATAAACCTCCAAACGTCGGTGCCATGTCCTCCTTTCAGTCTTACCTGTCCTCACTCGTGACACAGTATGAACACATAATCATTATGGGCGACACAAACATCGACTTACAGTTAAAATCTCCCTCTGCCGAAAAACTAAGGCGACTGTTCCACTCCAATGATATGAGTTTAACTCCGCTGGATCCAACTCATCACACGCCACACAGCCACACACTCATAGATATAATAGCAACAAAGCGACCAGATAAAATAATCCGCACCAATCAGACATCCGCTCCGGGACTCTCTGCTCATGACGTGATATTCTTAAATTACTCAATGCATACTACCAAAGAAAAATCCACCTGGTAACCTACAGAAACTTAAAAAATGTTAACCATGACGCTCTTCAAAAGGATTGCTCAGATATCCCTTGGCATGATATAAGCAATGAACCGACTTTAGACGGAAAAATTCGGCAGTTATGTCGCAAAATTATTGCACTGTATGATAAACATGCTCCTCAACGCACTGTCAAGGTAAAGAGAGCTCCCGCTCCGTGGCTCACCACTGTATTAGGCCAGTTAATGAATAAACGTGATGCTGCACATGGGCCTTCAAGTGTAACCCAACTCCCGAGGCATACGAAGCTTATAGGAAACTCCGAAACAGAACCAAGCAAAGCGTGAGGAATGCCAAAATCAGACATGCCCGCTCTGTCATATGCTGCATATCAAAACCTGCTGCACTGTGGAAAAAGCTGCGCAGTTTCGGTATAGGGAAGCGAAGCTCTGACGCTGTTTATCAAGCATCTGCAGAAGAATTAAACGATTTCTTCTCAACAGCTGTAAACTGCCACGCAGCGACAAATTACCAGCTCCAAGATATCAATCTCTCGAGAGACAAGTTTTTTTCTAAAATATGTCACTACCGGCACAGTACACAAGGCAATTATGAGAATCTCTTCCGAGGCAGTAGGAAATGATGGAGTGAGCATTGGCATGATTAAGAACGTCGTAGACACTATTATTCCAGTTATCACAGACATCTTCAACCTGTCTCTTGTCAGTAGCACATATCCTACTGAGTGGAAGCAAAGTTTAATTCAGCCTATACCCAAGACTGACAACCCTAAGTCGCCAGGTGACTACAGGCCGATCAGCATACTACCTGCAATATCTAAAGCCCTAGAATACATCGTCCATGAACAGCTGACGGATTACCTCAAAACTCTTAACATCCATGACGAATATCAGTCAGGCTTTCGAAAGCACCATAGTACAGCAACTGCATTAATCAAAGTAACTGATGACATTAAACATGCTACGGACAGACACTATCCTAACACTGCTTGACTTTAGCAAGGCTTTTGACACAGTTGACTTCGATATATTACTAATTAAAATGAAACAACTGAATTTCTCAAACAGCGCAATACACTGGTTCGACAGCTACCTCAAAAACAGAAGTCAACAAGTCATTTGTGGGTCGGAAAAGTCATCATGGAAAAGTGTGCGCTCTGGAGTTCCCCATGGCTCCGTCCTTGGTCCACTATTCTTCTCACTGTACATTAATGATATTTCTTCAGTGATTCACTCCTGCACCTACCATCTATATGCCGACGACATCTAACTGTACATAAGTGCAAACCCCAAAAACATTGCTGGCGCAGTAGCGAGTATGAACGCAGATCTTTGCTCTGTTTCTCGATGGGCACAGAACCTAGGTCTGAAACTAAACCCCAAGAAATCCCAGGTCATACTTATATCTCATCCAAAAAGTTAATCAGCCGGTACTTTCGCGAAACAGTCCCTACAATACTCCTCAATGGTACCCAACTACCATACCAAAAAACAGTAAAACGCCTTGGAATAATCTTGGATGGACACCTAAACTGGGAAGAACAATCACAGCTTGCCGGAAATCGCTCTCCTCCCTACATGCAATTCAAAAATTTAGAAAAATATTTCCAACCCATGTTAAACAAAAATTAGTCCAAACACTAGTCTTGCCTAATCTTTACTACTGCGATGTAGTTCAACACGGCACAAATAGTGAAAATTCTAGATGCCTCGAGCTAGTGATGAATGCTTGCGTTAGATACGTGTGCAATATTCAGTTGTATGATCATATCAGTCCTTCATACTCCCAGCTAGGTTGGATACGCCCACATAAGGCACGCGATCTCCACACGATGTGCTTACTTCATCAATTTCTTAGCCACTGGTGCCCCCAATACTTATCTTCTCACATTAAACACCTATCATCATTCCACAATCGCAATACCAGATCGGATACGTCTAGCATCTTGGCTGTACCTTTACATAACACAAAATCTTTCTCCGTGTCATTCTCCATCTCAGCCATACGACTATGGAACGCACTCCCCTGTGATCTGCGTCTTATCCAGAACTACTCAACATTCAAGAGGGAAATCAAAACTTACATATTAGGGACGGTATAGCCACCATTGTTGTGCCCCTCCCATCTCTTTCTTTCTCCTCTCCATCACAGCTTCGAATTTTACCATTCTATTTCTCCTCCTCTAACCTATCTACCTCTTATATATCTCTTTCACCCCATTCTATTGTCTTATGTCTCTGCTCGATGAGAATAACTCACAAGCTGCAAGAATATAACGACAAAATTCCCAACTAACAATGGAACTGACATTCTCAAAAGAAAAGTATGTTTACTTTCATATACATAGTCACTATTATTATTATTACTAGTATTATTATTATTATCATTATTATTCTTGATTGTTATAATTATTTTTATTGTTATAATTATCATTGTACTACTTTTATAATCTCTATTTTTTTCTTTAACATCAATACTGCATAATACGTTATATGTCCTTAATGTTATGTAGAAACTGTAACTCGTTCAATCTGAGTATGCCTGGTTAGGTGTAAGAGAGGGCCTGAAGGCCCTAATCTTGCCAGGTAAAATAAATGCATAAATAAAAAATAAATAAATTCCGCTCACTACTATCACAGCGGACGCGGTGGCCCGAGCCCTTTTATTAATGTGGATCTCGCATTTTCGCTGCCCACCTTCTGTCACCACTGACCAGGGCCGCCAGTTCGAGTCCACCCTCTTCAGGCAGCTTTGTGAACTGTGCAAGGCGAAATGATTTAGGACCACAGCATACCATCCCCAGAGCAATGGGCTTGTCGAAAGCTGGCACCGAACGTGCAAAGCTTCATTGATGCGCCACGGAGGTGAGCAGGCCGACGCCTTACCGTGGGTAATGTTAGGCGTTCAGGCCACATACAAAGACGAACTTGGGACCGCCCTGGCAGAAGTACTATAAGGACAACCTCTAACACTCCCAGCAGAGCTACTCGAGCCTTCACTCCCTCCAGATCAAATCTGCGACTCGACATTCATTGGGCATGTTAAGGAGCTAATCACTAACATTTGCGTGCCCCCTCCTCCGCCGCACTCGCTCCCTCCCATATTCCTGTATAAGTACTTGGCGTCATGCACTCATGTCTTGGTGCGCAATGACACCATCTGACCGGCACTCAGCCCTCCATACTTGGGCCGGCACAGAGTCATATCGTGGCGTAACATCATGTTCAAAGTGCTCATTAATGGCACACGTCAAACGGTATCTGTCTGCCGCCTCAAACTAGCGTGGTCTCTGGGAGAACTGCCTGGTACACCACCCACCCGGACCCCACCCCTTGCTACACCCGCGTCACACGAGGCATCTGCCGACAGTCCGCAGGTGAGTGACGGCCACACCCACACGTGTGACGTTACCTACTCCCAGTCGTGTAACAGTGCTACAGGTACGTGTGACATCTCCCTACAGAGTGACTCATGTGCTGACTCCCCCTCCTACAGGGCTCTGCCTGCCCTCCCCTGTTAGGATTTAGTGACATATCAGGGGCCAGCCTTGGAACGTGTGACGTCGCCGACAACGACTCGTGTGGAGATTCTGTCAATCCCTATACGGAAGTGGTAGTTAATGTCAACACTGATTTCATTTGCAGTTCTAAAGTGATTTTTCCTGTGCATCCGGATAATGTATGTGTATTCTACGAATGAGCCAACTTCCCCAATGACAAATTGAGCCCTATTCATCTTCTCCAATCTGTCCTCTTGCCTGTTGGTAATGGTCCATCAACGGTAAAAGTCCTTCGTACCACAATAGGCATTCAGGTTCACTACTGCGGCTCGTCACAACCCATCGTCCCCTCCCCGGATCTATCCACTGCAGTACGAGGATTCGCCCGGTCGGGCAGGACCATCTTCCCACCTTACTGGCTCAAAGACTTCATATAATAATGTAATGTATTGTTTCTGTTTAAACACACTCTCCCTTCCTCCTGGTTGCTTCCTTTACGTGTATGCCCTCATATTTGTGTTTGTGCTCCACACTCTGCATATGTGTGCTTCGAACCAATAAAATAGTAAATATTACATGTGGTATAGTGTACATCATTTGATCCGGCAATCCTACAACACTAAACCCATAAACCTTATGCATTTCAGGGCAATTTAAATCCAACAAGTAACCTGGTAAGATGCAATTATGATAGTGATATCCATGAAGAACTGGTTAAGAAAGGGAATAAAATTAGTTTACAAGCTTGTATACATGGTATTGTGGGAAGTATTTCAACTACTATTCTACTTGACGCTGGAGCTATAGTTAATGTGATATCACGAATACTAATAAACGAAATCAGACATCCAGAATGAGATTTTCACTTTGCAGCGGAGTGTGTGCTGATATGAAACTTCCTGGCAGATTAAAACTGTGTACCGGACCTAGACTGGAACTCGTGGCTTTTGCTTTCCGCGGGCAAGTGCTCTACCAACTGAGCTACCCAAGCACGACTCACGCCCTGACCTCACAGCTTTACTTCTGCCAGTACCTCGTCTCCTAACATCCAAATTTTACAGAAGCTCTCCTGCGAACCTTGCAGAACTAGCACTCCTGAAAGAAAGAATAATGCGGAGGTATGTCTTAGCCACAGCTTGGGGGAGGTAGGAGACGAGGCACTGGCAGAAGTAAAGCTGTGAGGACGAGGCGTGAGTCGTACTTGGGTAGCTCAGTTGGTAGAGCACTTGCCCGCGAAAGGCAAACGTCCCGAGTTCGAGTCTCAGTCCGGCATACAGTTTTAATCCGCCAGAAAGTTTGAAATCAGTCATGTTAGAAAATTACCTTCTTGTCCTGTACAAAACTGTACAACAATTTGTGCTGTAGGTAGTAAGACAATCCCGTCAAAGTGCAAAAGCAGATTGACATGAATGTAGGAAATGTGGTTATGAAGTGTAATTTTATAGTGGTAGAGGGATCAACATAAAGGTGTATTTTTGGTCATGAGTTTCTTCAAGAAAGAAATCCAAGAATCAATCTTCAGTAGGGTAAATGTCACCTGGAAATAGAAGGGAAAGATAGTGTTGCTGGGATAAGCAAGCGCCACGCCGAGTTTTGTAAAATAGAAGATAAAGATTATCTGATCAATACTCTCTCTGACCTTGATGCCGCAGCATATGGAGGTAGTGAAGATGTTTATAATGAAGTGTCGGAAACTGCTGGAATTTCTCAAAACAGCAGCAACAAGACCTTGAAGAGATACTGTTAATATATGCATGTGTGTTTAATAGTAAGCCAGAGGTGATTAATAGTTACCAACATCATACGGAAGTCAAACCATATCAGTCATATTTTAAGAAAATACACCCCATTCCATGGTAAAAGTGGGAGGCAGCTAAGCAAGAAATTAGAGGTATGTTAGAGTGGAGAGTCATTAAACCTTCACTGTCTCGACACTAATTAGCTTCCAGTAGTAGCTAAACCAAATGGGAAGGTTCACCTAGTGTTGGATGCTAGAGCAATCAGATTATTGTAGCTGAAAACTGTGAAGAACAGTTGCAAAAATTTCATGGGATCATGTTTCTGTTTAGTATTGAGGTAGATACCACTTTCTAAGGACTCCAGAAAATATACAGCCTTTATATTTCCTAGGAGATCTTACCAGTATTATGTGTTACCTTTCAGTCTAAATGTAAGTTCAGGAGTTTTCTTCATTGCACTTGATACTGTGCTTTGACTTAATCTATTAGACGAAATTAAACTGTATGTTGATGAAATTCTCATAGCCATGCTCATGTGATAAGAACATTTAGAATTATTGTAACAAATATTGCAGAAGTTGGTATCTGCATGTGTCAGGGCCAATCTGACGAAATCGAAATCTGTTGGGTGTGAAATTAAATTTTTGGGACGTACAATTTTTTAAAAAGTGATAAACCAGGATCGTGATAAAATGAGTGCCACAAGAAAAAATTAAACAGTACTGCCTTGTTGAGATTATTAAACAATCTGCACTGTCACTGTGGTGTTGGATAAAACAATGTCAGAAAGATTCTTGAGTTTCTCCCGGCGTATTTGATAATCAAAATATCCACGGGTGTACTGCCGGTCTATAGTGTCCAACGGGCACAATATTTCGGCGATCAAACATGTCGCCATCATCAGGTGAACTGACGGACTGAGCTCCTGTGAACGTGCCGGCACGGAGATCCGTACGCTATGGCTGCTCAGGGGGAACTGGGTTCGGTCGCGGCGGCGGCCGATTTAAATACCCTCCGCCCGCGGCGCGCTCCCTCTGCCGTCCGCGCCCCGCGCCACGGTAGCGCGGTGGAACAGATTGCGACGGCAGCTGAGATGACGTCGGTGTGATGGCTCTGTCCGCCGTGGTCGTCACAACTATGCGTTTGCTCGATTTACTCTTGATTAACCCAATCGCTAGTTCCCAAGCCTTGCTAAGATTATAGCCACAGTCACGGTTTATGAGGTCGTCATTGGTGCGAATTTCGATGGCCTCTCTAACAACGCTGTCCCAGTATCTCGACGTTTGTACCAGAATCCTCGTGCGGTCATACTCCATAGCGTGATTTTCTGACAAACAAGCTGCCACCACCCTTCACAGAGGAATGGGGTACTTAAAACTCTAGTACATAGGGCGCGCACTATCTCTGACACAGAGAGTCTACCCCAGGAATTGGAACATCTGAGAACTGTGTTTCGAAAAAATGGGTACTCAGAGTGGCAGATCCAACGTGCTCTCCGCCCAACCACTGCAGCACAACCTGTTGAGATGGATGAAGTCACGAGGGAGGAGGTAGGCACTGCATTTATTCCATACACAGGCGCACTCTCGGGGAAAATCGCCCGCATTCTGAAGAAACACCGGGTCGGAACTGTGTTTTGTCCTCCGAATAAAACTCGTGCACTGGTGGGGAGCGCCAAAGATGACCTCGGTTTGAGGAAGGCCGGCGTGTACCAGATTCCGTGTCAATGTGGCAAGTCGTTTATTGGTCAGACGATGCTTACCGTCGAGGATCGATGCCGTGAACACCAGAGGCACACTCGACTGATGTATCCGAGCAAGTCGGCGGTCGCTGAACATTGTTTGTCGGAAAATCACGCTATGGAGTATGACCGCACGAGGATTCTGGTACAGACGTCGAGATACTGGGACAGCGTTGTTAGAGAGGCCATCGAAATTCGCACCAATGACGACCTCATAAACCGTGACTGTGGCTATAATCTTAGCAAGGCTTGGGAACCAGCGATTGGGTTAATCAAGAGTAAATCGAGCAAACGCATAGTTGTGACGACCACGGCGGACAGAGCCATCACACCGACGTCATCTCAGACGCCGTCGCAATCTGTTCCACCGCGCTACCGTGGCGCTGGGCACGGACGGCAGAGGGAGCGCGCCGCGGGCGGAGGGTATTTAAATCGGCCGCCGCCGCGACCGAACCCAGTTCCCCCTGAGCAGCCATAGCGTACGGATCTCCGTGCTGGCACGTTCACAGGAGCTCAGTCCGTCAGTTCACCTGATGATGGCGACATGTTTGATCGCCGAAATATTGTGCCCGTTGGACACTATAGACCGGCAGTACACCCGTGGATATTTTGATTAATGTCAGAAAGGTTTTGAAACCATAAAATATTCTTTAACACGTTCCAGAGAATTATGTCATCTGCATACTGGTATGACAAAAGATTTTTCTATTGCGTCTGATGCCTCATTTTCAGAGTATGTCTATTCCAACTTTCTAATCAGGAAGATAAAAGTGAGATTACGATAATCAGTTTTGCTAGTTGGACAATACTGGAATGCGATCATGGGTAGTTAGCCACACAGCTTGAAACCTTGGCTGTAATATGGTCATTTATAAGTTTAATTATTATTAATTTGCCAAACATCTGGAAATCTAATGTGATTAGCAAGCAGTAAGATTCTTGTTGTCCTGTGGATTGTTGCATAATCATCTGGCATATCGGACTATGTTCCTGTCATTGTATGAATTTGAAGTTATGTGTGAAACGAAAAGACTATGTTATAGCTGATGATATATCAAAACGACCAAAAAGTCAGCCAGAATTTGAGGACCTTGCGGAAAAACCTCTGAATTTAAAATTATGTTACCGTAATGGGTCTCGCGTCCGTCGGCGGTCGTAATTTAATATATTATTATTATTATTTTGATTGTTGCCGACTTACGTGGTGGGCCTTAATAAAAATGATATTACATTCAATTTTGATTTACGATTAAATGCTTTAGTGAAGTTCTCCTTTTTAACAATATTCATCTTAATTTATTTGTTACGTTAATGAATGTTAGACTCGCTGAATCTTAAGACATGATCATATAATTTGAACAATGGAATAAACTTTTCATATTCATTTCCTCGGCTAGTCAGTTCACTTTAAAGCAAAAAATCTTTAGTTATTAATTACAATTGCGGCCCACACACGCGCGAGGGTATTTTTTGTTACCTCCGTTAACCATTGCATTGTAGTCGGAGTCCTGGCTCTGGCTCTCTGCTGTTGTACTGAAAATAAGAATCTTAAAGCTACGTATTTTCTGCAACGTCGGGCGGGTGTGGAGAAAAATGTATATTATGTTAATAGCGGGCGAGTATTTCGCTTCCACTAAATTTTATAAGTTAATATCGCCACGTAATGGCGTCGTTGGCTGCATCGGCCGCTGCGATTGTTGATCTGTAAATTACTCGAATGCAGGTTAATTCAAGGAAGGCGGACATGAATTCGGGATCACCTCTTACAAATTAAAAGTGAACAATAATATTAAATCAATATAGTATCTGCTTAATTAGTACAAATATGCTTAAATTTGTCAGCACACGCAAGATGTCCGTCTACACGCAATTAAGACAAGAGAAGAAATGAAGACGACTAAAAAATTAACAAAAGAGCGTATCTTGTCGTCTCTTTAGATCATTTTTTTATATTTCTTTGCACTCGAAACTTACACAGAGAAATTATTATAATACGGGTACATGATAAAAAAATCTATATTATTCAAGTTTTAAATGTCTCTTCTTTATAAATACCCTTTTTTAAGTCTTTTCGTATTGTTTCACTGGGGACGCTATCTGGGTATGTATAAAAGTAGGAAAGAATTACAAGAGTGTGACCATGGATGGTAAAGGGTAAAATTACGTCTCAGGAAATAATACTGAAGTGTATAGACACTGCAAACTTAACGAAGACATTGTTTTATAGGAGAGATGTTCTCGCTTGTATGTGGTATGTCTGCATACCTGTTGCATCTCATGGTGCTCTGATTAGGCAAAACAATATGGGGTGAAGAAATATTGTAAGAAACTTAACCTATACTCTTATTTTGCAAATATGTTATGGCGAACATGTCAAATAAAAATACTGGTTTAATTTGCCAAAAGGCTAAACCATCACATCAGTCAGACCATCAAAGCCTCTAAGTATTGTCTGAATTGATTTATCAGGACCCTTGCCCTCTAATCATGAAGGTGTCAAATACATAGCAGGACTGTAAAAAAGATAATCAAAAGAATTTATGAATGACAACTCCTTCTACTCAACAGATGAGTTTTTAGATCAGAACCAGTATAAAGAAAAAATAGATTATATCATGTTGTCACATAGAAGACGGTGTAATTAGATGAATGACGAACACTAACTTCACTTAATGAAGGTTTATTCTGCACATGCATATACAAGAACGTGGAGTGAATTGCCTTCTGACCGGAATACATACAGTATATATACAGCTACAGAATATTCCAATACAATGACGCTTGACATTTGTGGATACTTCTAGAATGTACTCGATCCGAACCTAGAAATGAAAATTGTACAGTCAGGGTAAGTTTTTCACTCACAATCCTCCATGCAAGAGCTTAGTATCATAAGCACTATACCACAGCGTTTCTCAGCTTCTTCTGCGACATTGCTCCTTCCTTAAGAGAAGAGTGTCTCGGTGTTATGTCCTCCTAGTCCAGGAACGAGTCATCGGTCCTGTATACTCCGACTCTCAATGACTGATGTTCGCCCTGGCGGTGATCTTCTTACAACTTACATTGCCGCTACGTTCTTTGTCACCTTTCTGCTTGTTGCCTGTCGCTGGAGCTTCGAATTTACACTGGATTGCAGGAGCCTTGTAGGGCTTCATTCGAAGGACGTGGACCGTGTCTCTGATCTTACGTCGTCTTGTGTCGGGGTCGATATCTTCAACTTCATAAATAACATCAGACAACTGTCTTATAAACTTATAAGGTCCAAGGTAGCGCCTGAGGAGCTTCTCAGAGAGACCAATCTTTCGAACAGCAGTGAAGATCCAGACGAGATCACGAGGCTGGTAAACAACAGGGCGGAGGCTCACGTCGTACCTTCAGCGATCGTTTTCTTGAGCCTGAAGCGTGCGGAGTCGAGCTAACTGCCGAACTTCCTCAGCTCTGGTTAACACCTGGCCGATGTAGTCGTCGTCCACGTCATCAGGATGTAACGGAAAGACGGTGTCCATCGTCGTAGTCGCCTCACGCCCATGCTCCAGGAAAAATGGGCGTAAATCCCGCGGTGTCTTGTTTGGCGATGTTGTAGTCTAACGTCACGAAAGGCAGCACCTCATCCCAGTTGCTCTGCTCAACACTGACGAACATTGATAGCATATCGGCCAAGGTCTTATAAAGGCGTTCAGTAAGCCCCTTAGTTGGCGGATGGTAGGCAGTCGTCATGTGATGAGTAATGTTGGACCGACGGTTTATCTCTGTCACAAGATTCGATTGAAAAACTTTCCCTCGATCCGTAATTAACGACCTTGGGGCACCGTATTTTAAAACGATGTCTTCCACGATGAATTTGGCTACCTCGAATGCTTCGGCTGTTTTCACGGCTTTTGTAATGGCATAGCGTGTCAGATAATCAGTGCAAACAATAATCCATCTATTGCCACTAGCAGACGTCGCAAATCGTCGGAGGAGGTCAATCCCAACACGCTGGAAAGGCGTTTCGGCTGGTGGAATTGGTATGAGTCGGCCAGGTGGTTTCTGAGGGACTGCTTTTCTCCTCTGGCACTCTTGACAGTGCGTCTCATAGTGACGGACACTCCTAAGTAAACCTGGCCAGAATAATCTCTTGCGGATTCTATCGTATTTCTTAATGAATCCTAGATGTCTGGCCTCAGGTGTGTCATTGAATTTCTGTAGAACATCTAAGCGCATGTGTTTAGGAATCACTCGTTGTCACCTCTTTCGAAATGGATCAAAGTTTTTCTTACAAAGTAATCCATTAACTACCTTAAATTGTCATTTCACATCCTCCGACCGATATAAGGTTAGCATAATCTGAGATATCTTTGCTTCCTTCTGCTCAGCAGAGAGATCCTGTAGTGCAGCGAAACAGCCACAATCTTCATCGAAGTCTTGATGATTTTGCACAGGGTTTTTTGAGAGACAGTCGGCATCTTGGTGTTTTCTTTCACTTTTGTACACTATGGTAATGTCATACTCTTGCCCACCTGGTGAGTCGTCCTGTTGGATCCTCAAGACCTGTCAGCCAACAAAGTGAATGATGGTCTGTAACAACTGTGAATGGCCTTCCATAGAGATACTGTCGGAATATGCACATGGCCCAGATCACAGCAAGACATTCTCTTTCTGTTGTTGAGTAGTTTCTCTCGGCTTTTGCAAGTGTCCTAGAAGCATAGGCTATAGCCTTCTCTTTTCCATCCGAAAATTGCACCAGAACAGCACCGATCCCATACCCACTGGCATCTGTGTGTAGTTCTGTAGGTGCTCTCTCATAATACAGACCAAGTACAGGGTAAGTTGTCAGAGCTTTTCGCAGCACCTCGAAAGAATCTTGTTGAGCACCACCCCAGATAAATTTAGCATCAGCTTTGGAGTCGCCTGGCTTTGATACAAAAGTCTTTGATAAAACTATGGTAACAAGAACATAATCCGAGGAAGCTTCTCACATCTCTAATACTTTTAGGAATAGGAAATTCCGTTATAGACCTCACATTTTCTGGGTCTGGCCACACACTTCCGTTTGACACAAGGTGTCCAAGAATTTTGATTTCTTTTGCTCCAAGAGACATCTTCTTGGATTAAGTTTCAGTCCGCCTTGTTGGAGACTCTTTAGAACGGCCCTTAGTCTTTTTATATGTTCATCGAATGTTAAACGAGAGGACAGAGGCTGAGATGACCAACTAATTGTTCAGTGCTTCTCTTACATACCACTACAAGATCCATGGGTTGATGCATGGCATGACACGTGACAGTTACCTTTCTAGCGCTGAGTGCAGGAATGATCACTTCATCCAGCACACATAGTCTCCACCACTCGGATGCGCATCTTCCTGTTTACTATATTTCATCTCGTCTAGCATAATCTTCGAGCGACCACAATGTATAATTGTCTGAAAAGCTTTCAAAAGGTCCCATCCGAGAATGTCATGACTACACTCTCGTAAGACGATGAATTCTGAGTGCTCCGTATGGCCACATATACCCACATGACTGGTACATCTTCTTCTAGGTTTTACATATTTCCCATTAGCCACCTTCAGCAGAGATGTTTTGCTGTCAACGAATACGATTTTCTGCAACTGGCGACGATACTTCTCCGAAATGACTGAATATGATGCTCCAGAGTACACAAGGGCTTGGGCTGGTCGGCCATCTATGAGGATATCGACGTAGTTTCCTACCATTTTTGTTGTGATCGACGGCGGTGGACTCTTCTCTTCGGCGGCCTCACCTCCAAGGAAGGTCGCACGCCTTAGTTTTACAAGTTGCGGCGGCTAGGTGATCGACTGGAGATTGATCAGCATGTTGGGGAACGTCCTCTCCAGCGACTAGCTTGCGGCGATGGTGAACTACGTCGTCCTGCACTCACATGTTCTTGTTCATCTTCGTCGTCGCGGAGTTGGCGTCAGCTAAGATCGGTCTGCTGTGCGCTGGCGTCATCAAATGTCCGCCGCCTTTCTCGACGACAGCGCACCATATGTCCCGGTCGTCCACAGTGAAAACACACTGGTTGGTTATCCTGGGTCCTCCAGACGTCAGTCTTCCTTGGTGCCCAAACAAATACCTCATGCGGCATTTTACGAATGTAACTTCGCTTGGGTCTCGACTTTTTCACCGTTTTATAGGGAAATGAAGGACGAGAGGTTGGGTTCAATGTCTGTTCCACTGGCTCCATTATGACCTCTTGAAGGGTCTTGGGTTTTTGCTCGCCGTGCAATCCAAATGCGTTCTGAACTTCCCCTCTCACTATCTGACGAAGAACACTTGTGAAATCAGTTGCTTCCTCCATTAAAGACATCGATACGACGTTTGGAAGCCGTTCAAACTTCTTGCAAGTAATTCTTTTTTGATGCATTGTCTCGATATACTGGCACCATTTTATGAAGTCGTCTGCTGTCGAAACTTCCTTCAGAAGTAGGGCTTGATACAGGTCCTCAGCAACACCCTTCATGAGATGTGCAACCTTCTCTTCCTCCTTCATTCTAGGATCTTCTATTTTACACAGCTCCAAGACGTCTTGAATGTAGGATGCTGTAGTTTCTTCTGGACGCTGTGCCCTGCACGTTAATATATCTTCAGCGTTGCACTTCTGTCGTTGTGTGTCACGGAAATACTTGCACAGTTCCGCTGGAATACTTCCCAGCTTGTGAACTTCTCCTCGTTGTTTTCATACCATTGCTTGGCATTACCCTCCAAGTAGAAAAATACGTTAGCCAAACACATGGTGTCATCCCATTTGTTACATGTAGCAATATGCTCATATAGCTTCAGCCACCTGTTTGGATCTTCGCCATCATCACCAGAGAATCCGGAAGGATGTCTCATGTCGTGGCACACCGTTGCTGTCATTGTAACGCCCTCTTCTTCTTCTGTCTCCGGTAGATTGCAATCTGTTGAATATGGCTCGAACTCGTGTTTCTCGCCACGTAAACGGCGGTTCTATCGTGGCCCGATGGGAGCCACTGTGTCGTCGATAAGTTCCAATAGCCGGCGCCTCCGTCAGAAATAGTGTCACGTAGAAGATGGTGTAATTAGGTGAATGACGAACACTAACTTCACTTAACAAAGGTTTATTCAGCACTTGCACATACAAGAGCGCGGAGCGAACTGCCTCCAGCCGGAACACATACAGTATATATACAGCTACAGAACATTACAGCGCAGTGATGCTTGACATTCGTGGATACTTCTAGAATGCACTCGAACCGAATCTAGAAATTAAAACTGTACAGTCAGGGTGAGTTTTGAACTCACAAACCTCCATGCAACAGCTTACAAGGGAACCTCCCCATTGCACCCCCTCAGATTTACTTATAAGTTGGCACTGTGGACAGGCCTTGAAAAACCGAACACAGATCAATCGATAAAACAGCAAGAATTTGTGTGGAACTATGAAAAAATTAAGCAAAATATACAAACTGGGTAGTCCATGCACAAGATAGACAACATCAAGGATAGTTTGAGGACACGAGCGCCGTCGTCCCGTGATTAGCGTGAGCAGCTGCGGAACGAGAGGTCCTTGGATCAAGTCTTCTCTCGAGTGAGAACTTCAGTTTTTATTTTCAAACAATTGTTATGTGTCCGTCCGTCCATCCGATGCGACCACTTTTTTGGGAATGATTATCACATCCACGAGAAAACCTAAATCGGGCAAGGTAGAAGAATCTTTTTACCCATTCGCCAAGTGTACAAGTTCGGTGGGTCGACAACATATTCCTGTCATGTGACGCACATACCGTCAGCAGTGTCGTATAGAATATATCAGACGTGTTTTCCTGTGGAGGAATCGGTTGACTTATGACCTTGCAATCAAATGTTTTCGGTTCCCATTGGAGAGGCACGTCCATTTGTCTACTAATCGCACAGTTTTGCGGTGCAGTCGCGAAACACAGACACTGGATTTGTTACAGTGAACAGAGACGTCAATGAACGAACGGACAGATCATAACTTTGTGAAAATAAAGAAGGTAAACTTTTCACTCGAGGTAAGACTTGAACGAAGGCCCTATCGTTCGGCAGCTGCTCACGCTAACCACGGGACCACGGCACTCCTGACCTCACACTCTCCTTGATGTTGCTTATCTAGCGCATGGACTACTCAGTTTGTATATTATGCTTATTTTTTTCATAGTTGCACACAACTTCTTCCTGTTTTCTCGATTGATCTGTGTTCAGTTTTTCAAGATCTATCGACTGTGCCAACTTATAATTAAATCTGAGGGGGGTGCGGTGGGGAGGTTCCCTTGTTAGTATCACAACTACTACACCCCGGTGTTACTCAGCTTCTTCTGCGACAATATATAGAACACTTGTGTTAAACTGACACGTTCCACGTCATTGTGAAATGCTGTATTCATGATCTCTGGAACAACTTTTGATGTAATATAATATATTTTCTAAATATGTTAAATTACACAGAGTGAAATCCTCAACTGCTAGCCCAATAATAAGGCGCGTGGCGAAGGACTATATTCCCTTGGTGGATAAACTCATGGCAGTATTAATGGGTAACGCACCAAATTTTACTTGCAAAAGGGAGAAAGTAGTTTTAAAAGATTAACACATTCAGCAGATATTAATGTCGAAATTTAATCTTCAAGAATATCTCATAGAAAGGAATTTTTTCGAATTTTATGGATTTATGAGGACATAGGCAACTTGTAAACAAACCAAATGTGTTGAATTCTTGGGAGTTTCTGAGCAAATAGTAAATACTCTTTCCCTGTATTCGACACCACACATATCAGCTAATATAATACATAAGAAAAGGGAAAAAGAATGAAAGTGTAGATCCAGTCATATGTTTACATCGAAAGGAAACAGCCTGGAAAGAGAAGGTGAAACAGGTATTCACATCCATTACAGCAAAGCATACATTGTGAGTGTGTGGGTTTTATTTTGTCAAGTTGCGCAATGGATTTATCTAACAAGTACCCTTTGGCTCGTGCAAAAAATAATTTCCAACTCACACTACTACAGAAGTCAGACAGATGCTCCTACTGTACCAACAAGAACTGCTTGAAAAACATTCTGCAACAAATATCTTCTGGAGTCGTCTGCTGTAAGGAAAAGACAGAAATATATTCTATATTCTTTCGTAACTAGTAGATTACTTGGGTACAGGAGTATTGCTAGCTAGTAAAAAAAAAAATTAAAAAAAATAAACGAACGAAAAATATTATTTATTCCAAAAAAAATTTTGAGAAATCAAGTGAAACTTTTTCTTGTAAATTAATAAATTTCCGGGTTCTTTTCGGAACAGTAGATTGCCTCTTATGGATAGGAATGCTATTAATTAACAAAGTATGGAAAGGTTCTTTTCTCACATTTCTTTAAGAATGTTGTGTACTCAGCAGAATGGCGTACACAACTTGAATAATTTTTCATGGTATGGTCAAGGCTGTCACGTGAGAAATGTAATGGAGTGCACTGTTATGGAGGAAAGATAGGGCTCGCACATGCTGTAGCAGACAATACCGTGAGCTACGACAACTGCTGCCTGTGTCGCTCGCTGCTGACAAATAACACAACTATCTCTTTCTGTCTGGATTGACCTTCGCCAATTAAAGTCTCCCTACACCTTGATGAAGTCAAGGACTCCTCTCTGCCCCTAGGCTAACTATTGGCATGGTACACTGGTGAGGTATCCAGTCCACTGCGATGCCACTCAGTATTCGCTCGCAGGCGTTTAACGAGTACTCTGTCCATCTTCACACCGCACAATAAGTGTGGCGGCCAGCACAGTGAACAACGCTTAATCGTGAGCGACTCAGTATAGAGTATCACTCTGATTCACTAACGACAGAGGTGTTCTCCCAGTGAAATACTGAGCAGAGACTTCGTTCCTCGCTCTTTGTGTAATGTATGAGCGCACATGCTCTCGTTACGTGTTCCCACTCCAAAAGCGACAACGGAACGGCCCGTTTTTCTGGAAAAGTTGCAAGGGCATATCATTCGCTGTCTCCCCTCACTCCTCTGGCTCTTTGCGTCAGAAATATTCTGCCAATCAGCGTTGCTCTTTTAAATGGGAGAATGACGTTTCGTTTAAGTCGACCAATGCGGAAATATGTAGCATCTCCGTTAGGCGTGTACTGTCCTCCTGTGAGAACTTCGTAACTACGCAGTTAGCCCGTCAAAAAATGCGTCTTCTGGATGCTCACACACAATGTAGTGGAATTTGCTTTTAAGTTGAACACGGGGATGGATATCCCTTCACTCTGGCAAAAGCTGTCCTCTCTCTGGGTGGTCGCTCCGGCTGAAGTAGGTATGTTGTTGACCCACCCGTCTGAAGGGATGGACGTCCCAGCAGGCTGTTTTCCTCTTTAGAACGAAAATTCCTCTGGCAATCATGTTGTGTACGCCAGCCTCGACTTTTTCAACTTCAGTGCGCACTTACGATTTACTTATTAGTTCTGCATATCGCTTACATTAATTCATACAAAATTGACTCTACCTTAGCGAGTTTGGGTTCAAATGAAGCGTCTTGATGTGCAGAATACGATTGTGCGGATGGAATGTGTAAGAAATGAAGGTCAGGAGACCACACCACCTTACAAAAGTGATAGGAAATTAGAGAAAATGTGGAACTATTCCACTGGTGAAAACGTATTACTGAAGACTCATTATAAACCTTCATTATTATTAAAGAAAAACAAGAAATGTCAACAGATGTACACAGAATCCTTCCAAATAGTACGAATTACCCATGAGACCACATATTTATTAATTTATCTGTCTAATATGAAAATTAAAGGACTACATGCCTACAGGGACATAATGAAAGACTTTCACTAGTCTTTGCAAGCAATTGAAGGAGGTGGATGATGAACCTCTTTATGTGATGTTATAATTATTACTTTCAGACCAAAACTGAATTACAATGAAATAAAAGGAGACAAGCATAATACTGCTTTCATGGAATACCGCACTGTGATAACAGGTCAAGTGGGAAGGGCAATGTCACCACACCAGTGCGAGAACCATGTTGTGAGCTCTTGAGGCTGGGTAACAGGGCAGCAAATGCGCCTCAGAGCCATATAAATAGATGTGAATTTTGAAGTAGAATCATTCAGAGTTCTGCAGTAACACCACAATACCAGATTCATGCTGGACAATGAGACGACTGAGCACTACCAGCTGCACCCACAGGTTTGAGACTGGATCATTCAAGCCACCTCCTGCACTGAGCCTCCCTCTGGGACTCAGTGCCACAGTACCGCTGAATTGCCATGTGTGATTGCTGTCACCAGATTTCTGTAAGCGGTAACAGGTTCCATCTGGTGAAAGGCAGCCTCTCTTCACCTCAAGGGCAGTTGCGAGTGGGGCCTGAGTCACCAGGTGTCGTCATTCCACACTGAAACGCCATCACAGGGTAAGTAGGAGTATGCTGTCACTGGTCGTTGCTTGGCCTGAAATCAGCACTGCAGAGTGCCTCCATGTGCATTTCATCACCAGTGTGAAGCAGCCCCTGTAAGCCGATGCTGACCATGGTTGGCAGAGTGGGACGTGTTTGTCTCATATTACTGATGATGTGATGTGTATTTGAAGTTGAATAAAACATTCCTCTTGCTAAGCACTGCGTTACTGGGTCCACCTGACCCTCACTCCACCGCTCATACATCTGCACCCTACACATTGTACCAATTATTAGGTTGGTTGGTCCATTAGGGGGAGGCGACCAAACAGTGAGGTCATTGGTCCCATCGGGTTAAGAAGGGTTGGGAAAGGGAGTCGGCCATGTCCTTTCGAAGGAACCATCCCGGCACTTGCATGAACTGATTTAGGGAAATCTCAGAAAACCTAATCAGGATGGCCAGATGTGGGTTTGAACCATCATCCTCCGGAATGTGTGTCCAGTGTGCTAGCCCCAGACTACCTCGCTCGGTCAGTTATTAGGTCCTTTTTCCTGGTTCATTGGATGAATTTTTGCTGAAATGTCTCAGTGTGTGCTGCAACTGATCTAATCTTATCATTTCATAAGTGAAGGTTTCTTCTTAAAACTTTCTAACAAGCGAACCTCCCCATCGCACGCCCCTCAGATTTAGTTATAAGTTGTCCCAGTGGATAGGCCTCGCAAAACTGAACACAGGTCAATCGAGAAAACAGGAAGAAGTTGTGTGGAACTATGAAGAAAATAAGTAAAATATACAAACTGAGAAGTCCAAGCGCAAGACAAGCAACATCAAGGATAATGTGCGCTCAGTGGCTCCTTGGTTAGCGTGAGCAGCTGCGGAAGGAGAGGTCCTTGGTTCAAGTCTTCTCTCGAGTGAGAAGTTTATTTTCGCAAAGTTATGATCTGTCTGTTCGTTCATTGACGTCTCTGTTCACTGTAATAAGTTTAGTGTCTGTGTTTTGCGACCGCACCGCAAAACCGTGAGATTAGTAGACGAAAGGACGTGCCTCTCCAATGGGAACCGAAAACATTTGATCGCAAGGTCATAGGTCAACCGATTCCTCCACAGGAAAACACGTCTGATGTATTCTACACGACACTGGTGACGGCATGTACGTCACATGACAGGAATATGTTTTCGACCCACCTAACTTGTACACTTTGCGAATGGGTAAAAAGATTCTTCTACCTTGCCCAATTTAGGTTTTCTTGTGGATGTGATAATCACTCCCAAAAAAGTGATGAAAACATAAGAGTTTGTCACATAAACTGCAACAAACGAATGCAACAGTTTCACAGTCGCACAGTTTTCTCTGTGCTCTTTCAAAACATATGTTTTTAACGTTTTCAATTTTTTTTCCGTTTAGGTGTAGCGTCCCCATACTACGGCGCAGTTACCTCGCATGGGACGGACGGACGGACAGATAATAATTGTGTGAAAATAAAAAATTAAACTTTCCACTCGAGGGAATACTTGAACCACGGACCTCTCCTTCCGCAGCTGCTCACCGTAACCACCGGACCACGGCGCTCCTGAACTCACTCTGTCCTTTATGTTGCCTATCTTGCACATGGATTACTCAGTGTGTATATTTTGCTTCTTTATTTCATAGTTCCACACAACTTCTTCCTGTTTTCTCGATTTATCTGTGTTCAGTTTTTCAAGGTCTATCCAATGTGCCAACTTATAACTAAAACTGAGGGGGGTGCGATGGGGAGGTTCCCTTGTAAGTAAGTTTTCACAGGACAGTTCACATCTATATTCAAGCATCTGACAATTCATTTCTTTCAGCATCTTCGCGACACTCTGTCACAGATCTGTGGCGACTCCTTCCAGCGCCTCCAACTGTGGCAGCTGACGACAGGCTGCACAGACCAAAATCCAGCGATCAGCGTAGTGCCTGCTGGCCAAAGTACCACCGCATCACCCCAAGATCCTCACTTGTCACTTCCGCCAGAAATAGTAGAACTTAGACGGCCACACTTTCGAGACGCCACGCACGCTGAACCGTCACTCGGGTGATCTTTTCTTCCACCTCGGTCGTCCTGTTGGCAGATCGCTCGCGCAGCGCCACGTGACTCACGTTGCCATCTGCCGCACTTTACCAGGGAATGTGCAAATAGCAGACAGGATTCTTACCCTGCATCCAATGTCAGTGTTTCGTTTAACAAGACGAGTGCTACCACGTTTTCAGCGCTGCCTTCCCAAGCTGCGTTACCATGAAGTGCTTCTGTTGATCGTACGTGAAGAAAGCTTGATGTGATGGTGGCTGCCTGCTTCATTATCCCCGGTCATCATCTGGACTACTGCGTGCAGTGTGGGGTAAACACTGCAAAAAAAAAAAAAAAAAAAAAAAAAAAAAAAAAAAAAAATTGTTCAAATGGCTCTGAGCACTATGGGACTTAACATCTGAGGTCATCAGTCCCCTAGAACTTAGAACTACTTAAGCCTAACTAACCTAAGGACATCACACACATCCATGCCCGAGGCAGGATTTGAACCTGCGACCGTATCGGTCGCGCGGTTCCATACTGAAGCGCCTAGAACCGCCCGTCCCGCCGGCCGGCGTAAACAGTACAACGAAGGGCAGTGTGCGCCAGGAGTACCAGCCGGGCTTATTATCAATCCATCCACTGCCACAATGGCACTCATTCGCCGCCAAGTGCACCACTGAATTTGGTTTTCCTGTGCAGCCAGACTACCCAGAACATAGGGTGTAAGCCATTCACGATCCGCCCTGTCCACAGACTTCACCATGAGTGAGTACCCTCCTTGGTTAAAAGGTAGTAACTAAATTTTACTGTTGTTGTTAGCTTTTGGGAGTAATATCTCCAAATCAGCTCGAAGGCTGTTCCAGCAAGCCCCGTTATTTGCTGATATCTTTCTCAATTAGTGCACTGATATAGGCACATACGCTCCTTACGAGCAGTGTAGCTAACCTAAATCGTCCCTTCAGGTCGAAGAAATTTGCAACCAGTTGTGCTGCCCTACTTTCTATCCATTCAGTACCCTTGGTTAGTCCTATTTTGTACAGATCCCACAAACTTGGGAAATATTCTGTGATGGATTGTGTACTGAATCATATTATTTTTCTTTCTTTACTTTTGTATAAGCTATATCTAAGCGGAATTAGCTATAAACCAAAGAAACCGCAAAAAATAAAGTAACAAGTTGTTTTGTGACAAGGATAATATTTTGATACATCGTTAAATACAGTACAAAGTAAGAAAAACGCTCTTCAGTTATTTAATTCATCTATCTTCACCCTTTTGTTTGGGGGAGTTCCAGTGTACGAACGTAATGGATCCGTCGTACCGGCATTGTTAACCATGTGTATTATAACCGTTCGTTAAAATTATGATAAAAAGTTATTAGAAAAGGAACATTTATTCGCATGGTTATAATTTCAACTCCTATCTATCATTTCACTCGCCGCCGAGATCCTGCATCAAGAGGTTCGGTGCAGACAGGAATAATTAACGCCGTATCTGGAGGATCATTGTCACACTCAAGAGTAAACGCAATAGAATTAGTGTGAAGGCAGTGACTCTGACTTGATAGGCACCTACCGAACTTCATTTTCTTATACTAAAAATATTTTGCTTCGTGTGTTTAAGAACTTATAGACAGATCGACAATTTCAGTGGTTGCGGTGACTATTTGCTGCTGCACGCTACTGGTAGCAGCAGTATGTAATGCAAGTAATGTTTATTGATCTTGATGTAATGATATTCAAGGTCTGTCGATACTGGTATCAGCTAAAGTTCAACCAAGATTTTGCACAGATTCATTAATTACCTTCAAAATTTTCACAACTAATCTTTCCAATCAATTTTTCCAATTATTTAAGCAATTTTTAATTTATTTCCATTTACACATCCGTATTCAATGGCGACCATTTAAAGGGTGGTGCCGAGCGAAATATGAACAGATTTTTCAATTGTTGAGATAAAATTTTTTCAGATAAATGACTCATATTATTGTGGGAAGGAAAGTTGCTACTCACCATACAGCTGCCACTCACCATAAAGCGGATATGCTGAGTGGCAAATAGGCACAACAAAGAGACTCTTACAATTAAAGCTTTCGGCTATTGGCCTTCGTCACAATAGACACACATACGAACACATACACACTGCAGCATGGTTTTAGTTGCGTGAAACTGTAGTGTGTGAGTTGCATTTGCGTGAGAGAGAGAGAGAGAGAGAGAGAGAGAGAGAGAGAGAGGGTCTATTGTTGACGAAGGCCAATGGCCGAAAGCTTTAACTGTGAGAGTCTTTCTGTTGTGCCGATTTGCGACTCGGCATCTCCGCTATATGGTGAGTAGCAATTTTCCTTCTCATAATATTGTTACTTTCCATCCTGGATTTTCTATTGTTTGATTCATATTAGTTTTACAAGGAACTAATGAAACTTTCATTGCGTTTGTTTCATTTCCGCGAGCTTGTGAATGATTGGGAATGATTGAAGGAGAAAATTAAAGTTAAATTCTGCCTACAAACGAGACAAGCTGGAAATGTGGATTTCAACGGTAAAGGTAGGAAGGTGCTACGCTGTATGCTTATATGGCCGCACTTGGTGCCGTCTCTCCAGCAGTAGATAATCTCTTTTCCTTCCAGTTACTATCCTTTACGGAAAGTGCATATCTATAGAAAAGACGAAAATTTCCACGAAATCGTCATTAAAGTGCAAAGGCTCTAATGAACCAAACATGTGTGCAACTATAGCTATTTTAATTTGAAAAGTACCCATGCAGAAAAAATATCATTTTGGAAAAATTTTATTCATAATTTTGTTAAAATCTATTCACAATGCAGTCAAAGAAAATGGCCATTGTTGAAAATTCATTACAAACTGCAATAAGCCAAGATGTCGGAAATCTGAGCTTGGCAACACTTAAAATAAATCGCCAACTCGTGAACTGGCTGATGGCAACGAAAACGAGGTTCGTGTCCCACTATCAATAAATGATGACAGTGGTTATATAACCAATCATGGTGTCACTCTTATGATGCTCGATGAGACAATTTCTCAGTTCTCACCGGGAAACATCTTTTCAAATAGTGAAACTCATGGGCGCGACAGCGAAAATTCCTTTGATTACTTGCTCAAGACATCACGAACGTAAAAACAGGAAACAGTTCATAAAAACGATGTAAATACTAGTGAGACACACAATTTGATGCAACTCATGGAAGAAAAAACACAACAGTTTACAAAACAACAGGAATTTCAGGAAAATGTAACACAACAACTTAAGGGTACGACACAGCAGTTCAATAAACACCAGGAAAATATAGGACAACAGCAAAATCAGGCATTTAACGATTTCAAGAATAATATCAGTCAACAGTTCAATGAGGTGAGCAAAACTATACACACTGAATTATCTGATGAACTATCCAGGAAGTTAACAAAGAACAAGAAACAAGAAACAATTATCCCCCAATACAAATACGGCAACAGAAATAGTGTCATCCATAGACGATATACAGGAACGACTTGCAGGTGAGCTACAAAACCTTAGTGAAGCATATTCTCAAATTCATGAGAAGCAATCCCAAGTGCATGTGTCGGTAAAAAATATGCGGACGCAGTCAGGGAGCTGCAATACGTGTACAAAAACTTGCCAAGAGAAGAACAAAAGTTAAGTCTAAGTTCGGTCTTAGACTTAAGTTTTCTACTTCTCTAGGTAATTTTTTGCTCATGTCTTGCAGCTCGATGACTGCATCCCTCGTATTTTTTACCGATGCATCCACTTACAGTTTAGAGTCAAAATTTGTCAAAAAACAGAGAGATAAGATATGTGCAGAAGCAAAGGAAATAACTGAAATGGTTGAAGACGGGGTGCTGGATAAGAGCAGCATACTTGCTAAAAAAGTAGCGTCAGAGTTCAAGATTTATGTAGACACAGCAGAAGAAGCTCAAAAATAGAAATAGAGTCAATTTATGGCTATAAAAGGTTTAAAGGAAGCAGAGGAAAGTTTATGAATCAGCATCGCTAAAACTACTGCCGTTCCAAAACAACATCTGAGAGAAAATAAACCCATTCTTTTAGAGAAGTTAGATACTTTCACTGGTTACCCACAACGCGTGGCTAGCACGTCGAAGGAAAACTTGCTGGCAGCTCTGCCTGTCGAGCAAGTGCAGTTGGCATGTGCTACACCACAAACGAACATAAACACGCCTGTCACTGACAGCGCGGCGTGTTTCTCAACATTACTTGCAGATGAAGGTTTTCTTATACATTGACAATTTCTGGTATTTGCCTCTTGAGGGAAAAGAAGAAACCCCGTGGTCTTTATCAGAGCATTTCAGAATGGTTTACCTCGTACCTGGACTGAAGCCCAGAAAATTAGATTTGTTGTTGGGTAGACACAGGGTGACGCTCAGTTAGAGACTACAGACATGGCGGAACGCTGCCACTACTATGAACAGTTTGAGGAGCCTTTCTGGATAAATACAGGAGGTACATAAAGTCCGGGAACACTTTCAATCATGTATTGCACAAGAACTAAACATTGTACAGATCTCATACATATTGCACTTTGAAGAGAAACTCTGAAAGCTTTTCTTGCAAACATTCGATATGCGCACCATGAGTGACCCGGTGGACATCAATACGGTAATCGAATTCTAGCCTGCCCGTCCCACTGTAGCATCGTTAACTGTGGCGGTCGCTTCTCCCAGAGCTCTGCTACATCACGTGGTAGAGGCGACACATACAACACATCTTTTATGAAACAGCTCGCTCCGCACCAGAACTCGCTATGTTGGCGACTAGCGCTGACTATCGACAAATTATCAAATTACGCTGTGGCGGCACACATGAAAAAAAAACTTTCAGGGGTTCCCTTCAAAATGACGTGTGTATGATATCTGCACAATGTTTGATTCTTGTGCAATAAATAATTGAAAGTGTTCCTGGACTTTATATACACCCTGTATTGGTCTTAGTCCGTCCAAGAGAGTCTCAGATGTAAACTATTTAACCCAGGCCAATTCAATAGCAAACGTGGAAGCATAAGGGGCTATTTTGAAAAATATTCAAATAAAACCAGAAACCGGACAAACCCGATATCTCAAGTAGATGGCTGACAATTTTAAAGAGCTAAGGAAAAACTCATTACTATTCTGGAACACGACCCTGAATATTTTCTATCCATACTGGACTCAATAGACTTGATATACAACGAGAGACCAGTACAATCCAAGCCTATTCATATGCAGATAGTGCCACAAGGCTTTACAGATCAACAGGTGAAAAACAGATTCGTAGTACACGGACGGCAACCTTGCCCACACAGACTTATGGTAATGGTAACACTAACCACTTCAGCAATGGCAAAAACCATAAATTCAAGGGCGGATGTAAAATAAATAGGCAAAAATTTAACAAATACAACGGGCAAGTAGCATGTGGCCATCCTGTACAATATGTACAGACAAAAGCTACCGGCAATAATCAGCTGATCGCTTGGAAAACTGTAAAGAATACCAAACAGCCGAATAATTCACAGACAGCGGAATTCAGCCAGCAAAGTAACGCACATATGCCAAATAACACACAAAGGCAAAGAGAATTTGAGTTGAGATCCTCACAGGATACTAAATGGCGTAATCAAACACCAACAGCCGATATAGCAGAAGTTACTCCTAACCTACAGACCGATCCCACTGCGATTCCAGAAAACCTGAACAGTTCACGATAGGCCCCCATTCTGTGAGCTGGGAGGAGAGTGAAGGCACTAGCTTGATCGACACTTGCTTCATCAGATACGTTTAAAGTAGTGATGTGAGAGAAGCAGTAAGAAAAGAGAGTAACAGGAAGAAACTTCCAGGCAGATTAAAACAGTGTACCACACTGAGACTCGAACTTGACTTGGGATCTTTACCTTTAGCGGGCAAGTGCTCTACCATATTTTTTTTGGTATTTTTCCTTGCGTTTAGTATGGACGGACGTCACTAGACATCCCTTCGAGTTGATCGCTGATTCCTTTACGCAGTTCTTTTATTGCAGAGGGCAGCTCACCCTCTGACCGAAGAAACTGAGCTACTGTGTTACTTTCAACAATATCAGTGTGGACAAATTTTAGTTTGATATACTCAATTTACGAAGAACGCCAACTGAGCTACCCAAGCACGACTCATGCCCCATCCCCACAGCTTCAGTTCCACCAGTACCTCATCTCCTGTACCTCGCCTCATAAGCTGTGAGGACAGGGCCTGAGTCGTGCTTGGGTAGCTCAGCTGGCGTCCGAAAATTGAGTATATCGAACTAAAACTTGACCACACTGGTATTGTTGAAAGCTCAGCGTATACAGACAGCGGGTGAGCTGCCCTCTGTAATAAAAAACCTGAGTGAATGGATCAATGATGAACTTGATTGGATGTCATAGTGCGTCCGCCCCAAACAAAGGAAACAACGAACAAGAAGGAGCAAAATGAAAATAAAATGTTGGTGGAGCACTTGCCCACAAAAGGCAAATGTACTGAGTTCGGCTCTCAGTCCACCGCACAGTTTTAATCCGCCAGGAATTTCATCCTGTTAATCTCTTTTCTTACTGCTTCCCTCACGTCACTACCGTGATCGTATCTGATGAAGCAAGTGTCGATCAAGCTAGTGCCTCCACTCTCTTTTCAGCCCACAGAATCGGGGTGTATCGTGAACAGTTCAAGTGTTCTGGCATCACAGTGGCATCGGTCTCTGGGTTAGACTCAACTTCTGCTATATCAACACACACTCCGCTGCAGGGTGAAAATCTCATTCTAGATTAACAGGATACTTGAATGGGGCATAGTACAACCATTATTTTCCCCTTATTGTAGTCCTGTTTTGGCTGTGAGTAAGCCAGATGACAAGTGCACTTGGTCCTTGATGCACGTAACATTAATAAGATCATTGTACCAGTACGAACACGGCCAGACAATTTAGAGGAACAGCTTATGAAATTCCAAGTTCTAAATTTCTTATTATAATCTTTCTCCGGTCTTCATATTGGCAAATAAAACTACATGAAGAAAGTCGGAAGTATCCCGCTTTTGTATGCGGGGACAGGAGTTTCGAATATCAGCTATTACCGTTTGGACAGAACGTAAGCGCCAGTGTATTTATCTCTGTTCTGGACAAAGTGCTAGGACCTAAACATTTGAGTAAGGTAATAGTATACATGAATCACCTTTTAGTCGCCACAGCCGCTTGGGTATAACACTTAAGATTAATTGATCATGTATTGAACTGCTTTTCTGAACACGGAGTGACGGCAAATCTCAAGAAATCTAATTCTGGACAAGAAAAGATAAAAATTTTAGGACACTTAATCTCTTTGGAAGGAATAGTGCCAGGTCGTAAAAATCTTGATGCCATTAGGAACTTTCCTATTCTTTAAAACAAGAGGCAATTAAAGGGATACTTAGGACTAGTCTCATGTTTCAGGAAATTCATCCCTAACCAACTTATGAACAGTGACGCTTTACTCAATCTTCTCCAGAAAAACATACCTTGGTTATGGGACAAACAATATCAAACAGATTTCGAGAACATCAAGCAAGCCTTATTAAATGCTAATGTTTTATGTCAATCAGACATGAAAAAGGATTTTTGCTTATGCACCGATGCATCTTCTCAAGGTTTGAGTGCATGACTTTCCCAAACGCTAGAAGAAGAGGAAAAGCTCATCCTAAAAGTAATTAGGTTCGTCAGCCACACCTTATCCGAAGCTGAACGTTCATATTCAGTTATGGAGTTGAAGGATTTAGCTGTAATATGGTCCTTTAAAAAGTTTGAATATTTTCTTTTGGGGTGAACTCACAAAAGTATGCTGTGACCATCAGTCCTTATCGTTTTTGTTAACTTGTAAATTGCAACTCCAACGGATAGCCAGCTGGTGTATGTATCTTCAAGAATTCGATTTTGAAATAGTGTACGTAAAAGGAAACCAGAACATAATAGCTGATGCTCTTTCTCGATTACCACAAAGCTAAGAGGACTTTAACCATCTTTTCGAGCAGGAAGGTGAAATAAGAGCTATTCTGGTGGAAGAAAGAACACTCCAACCATACTGCGTCCACATGTGTAAACACATGAAGCAATTACAGCAGGAAAGTAAGAGCGAAACTGAACCGTGGTGCCATTGAATTAGTAAACTGTTCTGTCTGGTGTCGCTGGTTCAGGTGTAGTATC
This sequence comes from Schistocerca gregaria, assembly GCF_023897955.1. Classification (NCBI taxonomy): domain Eukaryota; kingdom Metazoa; phylum Arthropoda; class Insecta; order Orthoptera; family Acrididae; genus Schistocerca; species Schistocerca gregaria. The sequence goes on along the minus strand of NC_064926.1, from coordinate 89,125,803 downwards.
GACTATCCCTCTTGTGGCCTCATTGCAAATATCTATGAGGAGAAGATGGTATCTGTGGGATGTTTTCTTAGAAGGTCTTGGTTTGCATATATATATATGGGGTTCGCTGGCACAGAGTGCAAATTCAGCTACTTTAAGACAAGATGTAAACACTCAGTTAAATGATAGTTTAGATGAACAGAAAGCGGATTCAGCTGCTATAAGAAAGGAACTAAGTGCTACTTTGAGTGAAAAACTAGAAGCACAGCGTGAGGTTTTAAATGGTAAGTTCAATGCCTTAAATGATAAAGTGGAGAGTTTGCAATTAGATGTAAAAAATGAATTATGTAATTCCTTGACTATCCAGATGAATCAAATGTTAACTAACTTTAGTCAGACACAGAGTAACCAATTTCAGGATTCATTTAAAAAAAACTAGAATTTGATATTGAAGATAAATGTATTAATGTAGAAACTGAGCTTGGCAAAAACTTAGGGCCATTTCAAAGCGTATGCAATGTTACATTCGATGCTGTAAAACAGAGTTGGTACACCTTAAAAGAGAGTTTGGAAAAACATGATAAATTAATACCTAAGGTCCAATCGCAAATTGCAGGCTTGAGCATTCGAGTAAATGACGTGGAACGAAATGTTCAAGAGAACTAGCCACTGCAGACTTAATAAATATAATTAATCTGGAGGAACAGGTAGGGGAAATAATCAGGCGAAAAGTTGCCTCGAGGATAATCTCCGGAAACGTTTCGACTGTTGCTTTTTCCAAACTTAATGATAATTGCAATGTTATAAACAACTTGTGCGAAGAATTCAAACATGTCTATGACAGAGTAGAAAACAGAATAACTTTACTTAATGTTGTGTTTCCTAGTAAAATGGTAATTGTTTTGTTGTGGGGACGCTTTCACATAAAATTTAACAAGAGGTATTTGTCCATGAGTAATCGAGTGAGGTTAATGTCAGATCCATGGGATCCGGTTGGAGTCACATCTGTCTCCCATGGGCGTTAACATTCTTAGTTGACGGGTGGAATGATGACAGTCGGGTCTCAAGTTTTTTTGGTGTTTTCTATACTACTTTTCCTGCACTGAATTCCCTTCAAATCTTAATTCTTCAATTCTTAAGCTATCCTATAATGTTAGTCAGTTATGTCATGTTCCATATATCATTTTCTCGATTATTTTATCGATATGATGTAGAACAAGTCAGATTACAAGAGATATATACACACATGAATAGTGCTAATATAAATATTACTGAAATTTTTAGTTCTACACATGCAACTACAGTTAGAGATACAAATTTTATTATTATTATTATTATTATTATTATTATTATTATTATTATTTACAGTTCTGAAACAGAAACTCGTCCATCTCTACTAGACGACCAAAAGAAATGATTTTAAGCTTGATTTAAAACTTGATCCGCTACTTGCCAGACAATTTATGTTGTTGGGCAAAGAATCAAAGATTTTTGTTGCTGAATAATGTACTCTTTTTTGAGCAATTAACAGCTTGAATAGTGGATAGGAAAGATCATTTTTTCCTCTAGTGTTTTACGTATGAACATCACTGTTCTTTGCGAACTGAGATGGATTATTTATAACGAATTTCATTAGCAGATATATGTACTCTGATGGTGCAATTAAAATACCTAACTCCTTGAATAGGTGCCTACATGACGTCCTTGCGTGAACACCACTGATTATTTTCACTGCTCTCTTTTGTGCAATCAATACTTTATGTCTAAGTGGTGAGTTATCCGAGAAACCTATTCCATAAGACATTACTGAGTGGACATATGCAAAGTAGATTAGGAGGCTGATCTGTTTATTACCAAGACTAGTGATTATATGAAGAGCGAAAGAAGCTGAACGTAATTGTTTGAGAAGTTCAGTACTATGCTTCTTCCAGTTCAAGTTGTCATCAATGTGAACACCCAAAAATGTGGAGAAATCTACACTGTTAACTAAGTCCTGTTCATATGCTACATCAATTGCCGGTTTGACTCTGTTCGGTGTACAGAACTGAATATAGTAAGTTTTTTTTTTCAAAATTAAGGGAGAGTCCTTTTTCTGAGAACCACTTAACAATTCTTTGAAAGACATTCTTAATATTATCTTCAGCTGCTTTTTCTGGGATGGGATTTATTATAACACTCGTGTCATCTGCAGAAAGTACTAGTTCTGCTTGCTGAATGTTAAGTGATAGGTTATTCACATGAAGAAGGAACAGCAGAGGACCCAAAATTGAGCCCTGTGGGACTCCCTTTGTGATAACTCCCATTCACTAGAATTTACCATCCTCCCAACATTATTTATGTTATTCAGCACAACTTTTTGCTTTCTGTTCGTTAAGTATGATTCAAACCAACTGTGTGTATAGCCTTTAATTCCATAAAACCTGTGACATGAGGCCTTGGAAAGATCACAAAAAATACCAACTGCCGATGATTTGTTATTTAGGGCTTGTACTATTTGATGAGTAAATGTGTAGAAAGCATTCTCAGTCGAGTAACACTTCTGGAATCCGAACTGTAACATGCTGAGTAAATAATTTTCACTTAAATGTGAGACTACTCTTCAATACATAACTTTTTCGAATATTTTAGAAAATGAAGTCAGCAATGAGACTGGTCTACAGTTATTTAAGTCACTCTTGTCCCTTTTCTTATGAAGAGGTTTCACAATTGTGTATTTCAATATGTTTGGAAAAATTCCCTGTGCCAGCAAAGCATTACATATATCACTACGGACTCCACTTATTAAATTAGAACAATACTTCAAAATTCTGTTAGGGACTCCACATGAGCTCTTGTTTTTCAATATATTTATAATTCCCTTAATTTCAATGGGAGATGTTAGTGTTATTTCTAAAGGCCTAAAGTCCTGGGAATGACATTTTTAACATTTTTTTTGCTTCTTCAACTGAACCCTTTAACCTTATTTTTGTTGCTACATTCAGAAAGTGATTGTTAAAAATACTTACAACTTGTGGATTATCACTCACAGTATCATCATTTAGCTTTATTGCTATGGTATGCTGTGCACTGTCAGGCTGCCCCATCTCCCATTTGGCACTCTTCCATTATTCCATATAGTTTTAATCTTATTATCTGCATTATTAATTTCTGTCAGAACACATAAGCTTCTCGACTTCTTTATGACTATCCTTAAAATATTACAGTATCTTTTGTAGTAAGCAAGTAACGTCGGATCCTGACTTATTCTGACCTGTCCATATATTTCCCTCTTCCTCTTACAAGATATCTTAACTCCCTTAGTAATCCATGGCTTACTTGCCTTTGTAATAGCTTTTTTGGATAACGTTTCAGGAAAGCAACTGTCAAATATTTAGACAAATTTACGGTGGAATAAATTGAATTTGGCGTCAGCATCATTTTCTGTGTTTACTTCACCCCATTCTACTTCTTCTAGGCTGCTCTTAAAACTTTGTACCCTGTTCGCATCAATAGGCCTCCCTGTCTTGAATGAACCTGCCTGAATCCTGTAAGGGGCTATATGTGTTATTTCCAGTAACTGTGCATCTGTTTAATAAGTCATGGTTGCAAAATACAGACTCTTTACTGAAGAATGGAAAAATTGGTAAGAGCTACCCTTGGGGAAGATCAGTTTGGATTCTGGAGAAATGTAGGAACTCGCAAGGCAATATTGACCCTACAACTTCTCTTAGAAGATGGGTCAAGGAAGGGAAAACCTACATTTACAGCATTTGTAGACTTAGAGAAAGCTTTCGACAGTGTTGACTGGAATACTCGTTTTGAAATTCTGAAGGATACAGGGGTAAAATTCAAAGAACGAAAGGCTATTTACAACTTCTACAGAAACCAGACGGCAGAAATCAGAAAGCACATTAACAACTGTGTACACATTAGTTGTTTCTGCCTGAGCACTGTCTATGAAAATGTTATCGATAAGTGACCTACTATCTTGCTGCACACACGTTGGAAAATTTACAACAGATACTAGATTGAAACGACCAATCAAAGATTCAAACTCATTTTTCCTATCAGTGTGTTTTAAGAAATCTACATTAAAATCACCACAAACAACTAAGTGTTTCTTTTTGTCTGACAGGTAGCTCAATAGTGCCTCTAGATTTTTCATGAAGAGGGGATCTGTAGAGTGTTACAATTACTATAGAAGTATACTGCAGTAGCAACTCACAAGCACATTCTTCAAGAATCTGATCTACAAAAAAATTATTTTTTCAATATTTTTGAATTTGTGTTCAGTTTTTAATTAAGTAGCAACTCCTCCTTTCTCCATGTTGACGCTATATGAATAAGATGCTAATCTGTACCCCTTAAATTTAACTTCTCCATCCTTGCATTTGCATGGTGTTCAGAGAGACAAAAAAACATCTATACCTTTAGAATTTACCCCATTTTCTAAGCATACAAGAAGCTCGTCCATCTTATTTTTCAATCCTCTAATGTTCTGATGAAACACACAAATTTTATTTCTTTGGATACTGCTACAGACATTATGGCACTGTTCCGTTTTAATCTCTTTCAATACTCTCTGTCTGTAACCAAACTCTAACCTAAAATATTAGTCCCTCTGACTCTGGTAATCACAGGTATTTTGTCTTGTGTGCATGTGGCCCCCCCTTACATTTTCTGCAAAAAGATCAACTAATCTATTCTTCCTCCTCCTATTCAGGTGCACGCCATGACTAGAGTAACCCCATCTCTCAATTGCATCAACAGGCACGGCACAAATATGGGATTTAGTTTCTGCCAACAGTAACCCCCCCCCCCCAGCTCTCTGTTAACACGGTTGACAGCCGTATTAATCCAGCGCTGGTCATGGCACTACAAAATATCCACAAACCCCCACGGGTGTGAGCTGTTTCTGCTCCTATTATCTCCAGGTCACACCCAATACTATCGTCCGAATTGCTAGCCAGGCTGTTTCCTGCCCCTCCTGCTATAAGAAAATGGTCCTCAGCATCAAAATCTTTGCAGAAGGCCTCTAGGTTTCCTGTAACCTGGCTAAGCTTAGCACTAGGTTTCACAATGGCTGTGAGCTGGTACTCGACTCCTAGCCTATCCTGTAGCAACTGGCCTACACCTCTTCCATGACTGCTACCCAACAGCTGTACTCTCTTCTTTCGCTTGACTTTTCTTCCGACCTAGCATTACAATTGTTACAAGTGCGCTGCACACTACTATGGTCAAAAACTGTTTGAGGCTGTTCTACTTCAGGTAACAAATCAAACTGATTGCTCACTGGAATCTGAAAAGTGATTTCTGGGGTTTTCTCCTTCTGACTACGTCTTGTTACCTGTTCCCAGCTCCCATTGTCTGTTTCCCGCTTCAACCTGTCTAACTGGAAGCACACCGTTTCCACTTCAGCCTGAAGGTCACAAATCTTTTTTCGCTGTTCCACGATTTCCTTGTCACGGCTACATAATCTACAACTCCATTGGCGAGCCTCATCTGGCACTATAACAGCTTCCCCGCTACAATCACTCCAATGAAACACCATCCCACAATCCTGACATTTCACTCCCGTGCTCACCAATCTACGACAACATCCATATTTGTCACACATGACGGCGGATTAAACAATACAAATTACAATACAAACAAACAACACAAATACAAACAATAAAAATTACACTACAAGCAATTTCGCTACACCAATTAATAATTAATAGAAAGTAACTTAGCTTTCGGTGAGATGAGCAGAAGACTTCTGGACGTCAGGCGATTGTTAGTACCGAGTAAACTAAATATGACTAAAAGATAACAAACTTAAGAGAATCATGGATAAACATGAAATGCAACGAATGGTATATAGTATTAGTGGAAAACATAATATGATGGTACTATTCAAACAGAATGACATGTAGGTGACATGAACTGAATATAATCTTTTATGTGTGTATCAAATGTAGTATAAGCTTAATGACTAAACAACTATTTTATCGTAGTGTATAATTTTCTATTTAGTATAGAATATTTTATACCTTTTATGAAATGTGATGTAGATGGGAGGGTTTGTATTGGTTTTGAAAAGGGGGGAGGGTATTATAGATTAAAGCATAATTTATAGGCGGCCGCGGTGGCCAAGCGGTTCTAGGCGCTTCAGTCCGGAACCGCGCAACTGCGAGGTCATGGATGTGTGTGATTTCCTTAGCTTAGTTAGCTTTGAGTAGTTCTAAGTTCTAGGAGACTGATGACCTCAGATGTTAAGTCCCACAGTGATCCGAGCCATTTGAACCATAATTTACACTAACAAATAATTTACACTAACAAATAAATCATGGCTAACACAGAACACACAACACACCTTTCAAACGACCCTTGCAAACAAGTGTGACTGATTCTTCGCCATTTGCCGTTCCATAGGGGTTTCTGACTTGATTTTCTTCGGGGACTTCAAAGGCGAAGTTGAGAATGTCCGTACTGTAGGAGACGTTTAACATCATACCTCCACCGGCTTCTCACTCAAGTATCGGTGAAGTGGGGATCCCGGGGAAGGGGGGTGGGAAGGGTTCCCTGTCTTTGGGGCTATCTTCTTTCACTTCTTCGATCTTATCAACCGTTTCTACTTTTTCCTTTCGTACTTCTCATTTGAGTACCTATCTATCTTTCACTCTTTACATCTTCATATATTTCTATTGCTGAAGTCCTCATTTTCCGTGGTTTACAATAACCTGCAACTTATTGCATACAAGTAGACCAAAGAATCAGGATAAACAGACACATTTACGCACACACACAACGGAACACGAGGACGCAGACGAGGAAAATACAGATTAAAATGATGGAAGAACCGCCAAGAATTGTAGGGGGAAAGGAGTGTGTACATCGGGAAAGAAAGCACTCATTGTCGTTACTGTGCCGGTTCTCCGTTCTACATCGCACACATGGTTATACAGGAACACTTTAGGGAAATATGCACACAGTATCGTTTACTATGACAGTTCTACATTACCTAGTTACATGATTATTCCCATTTAAACACTATATATATATATATATATATATATATATATATATATATATATATATATATATATATATATATATATATATATATATATATATATATATATATACTTGAATTCCTTTATGATGATTGTTTATGTTTTTTCTGAGTCGAAATTCTTCTTCATGTGTTCACTTTGTTGTTTCTTTCGCTCCGATTTCCATTTGCATCCTGGTCTCTTCTGTGTTGTGATGTCAAATTTATGTTTTTTGATGATGTTCCTGAATTCAGTTATATTTTCGGCATCGTTTACTGTTATGTGTGCTTGCCTGAGGTCCTACTCAACTTACTTTATCCATTTTGTTTTTCTCCTGCCTGAGTTGATGGCTTTAAGAATTCGCTTTGAAATTCTGTTTTCATTCATCCTGTGGATATGTCCGTAGAACTGCATTCTTCTTTTCCTTATTGTATCCATAATCTTTTCTGTGTCTTTATATAATTCTGATGTTGTTCTCTTCTTCCAGATTCCTTGCTCTTGTATCGGGCCAAAAATTTTCCAGAGAATTTTCCTTTCTTGTTTCTCTATTTTTTTGATTTGAGTTTGCCCACCTATTTGTGTTGTTTCAGATGCATACAGTGCCTCCGGAAGTACGACAGTGTTGTAGTGCCTCAATTTTACGTTAATGAATACAGATTTTTTGTTATAATAGTTCCACGTGAGTATATATGCTTTCTGTAGTTTTTTTTAATCTTTCCTCATTGGCCTAGAGGTTGATCCCAAATGTCTGGTTGATTTCTCCCGGGTACTTAAAATCTGCTACTTGTACAAATTTCCCATGGGTTGTCACAATAGGCAATTTGTCTTGTGGCACTCTTTCTATGTACTGGGCTTTCTCATACGAGATTTGCACGCCAGTTCTTTGTGCAATTTCGTGTAACTTCTCTAGGGCCTTAGTGGCTTCTTTTCTATTATTTGTGAAGATTGCAAGGTCAGCTGCAAAAGCTAAACACTTCACATTGAATCTATTATCTTTTGTAATGCCAATTTGGATTCCTTTGACTTCTTTTTCCCATGTCCTGATAATTTTTCAAGAATGATATTAAAGAGTAATGGTGAAAGTCCGTCATCCTGTCGCACTCCAGTTTGGATTTCAAATGGTTCAGAGATATCCCCCATAAATTTAACCTTGGAGACTGTGTCAGTTAATGTTCGCCGAATGATTGCCCTTGTCTTTCTGTCAATGCTGGATTCTTCCAGCGTGTTGCAGAGCGCTACTCTGTCTATTCAATCGCAGGCCTTTTTAAAATCTACAAAAGTGACCACTGTGTTTCAGGTGTTTCTCATCTGGAGAATCATTTTCAGGTTTCAGATCTGTTCTATACATGATCGTCCCTTGTGAAAACCAGCCTGGTATTCTCCTATTTGTGGGTCAGCTTGTTCTTCTAATCTATTCATGAGAACTTTTATAGGATTTTATATGTGACCGGCACGAGTGCGATACCCCTGTAATTATTTGGTTTTGTTTTGCCCCCATTTTTGTGGAGTGGATGGATGAGTGCGCATTTCCATTCAGAAGGGATCTGTTCTGTTTCCCAAATGTTTAATATGATTTTGTGGATTTTTTCTGTTAATCTTTCATCATTTAATTTCCATAGTTCTGCAATAATTCCATCTTTTCTTGGGGCTCCATTGTTTTTCAGTGTCTTGATAATTTCTACTATTTCTTTGATGGTTGGTGGTTTCTCGTCGGGATTTGGTGTATAGTCTGGTAGTTTGCGAAGTTTGGCAGTAATTCTTCGTGTTAGTTTCTAGTGAACCATCCGGTTCCTTGAAGCAAAGATTGGGTGTCTGGTATCCTGCAATATGTTCTTTAAACGTCTTATAAAAATTCCTCGTGTTTTTCTTCTTAAAGTCTCGTTCTATCTCATCTAGTCGCCGTTTGTCATAATTTCTTTTTTCCCTCTGAATAGTTTTCAACTAGAAATTACAACTATTTTTCTGCTGTTGTGTGACTAGTGGATTTTTTTCAGGCATTGGTCCTTTCTTCTCTTGCTTGGTCACATATTATATTCCACCACCTGTTGTTTTCTCCTTCTCGAGGGGTTGACCAAATTTCATCGCGGATTTGAGGACGTCCACAAGTTCTGTCCAGTTTATGGTGTTTGTCTGAGTAATTTCCTGTAAGATGTTTTCCATGTTGAGTTTTATGTATTTGGGTTCTGGTCTCAGCACTTCGTTTAGTTTTGGCTTTTTTCTGTTGGGTTGTAATCTGGTTTTTATCTGTAGAAGATGGTGGTCTGATTCAAAAAATCCTCTTCTCGTTTCACATTCAGAATTTCTGCTGTGCTCCTATTAGATATGGTCACATGGTCTATCTGGAATTCACCCAACACTGTGTTGGACGACTTCCAAGTATACAGTTTCTTGTTGGGTTTTTTGAATTGTGTTGTCATGATTACGAGGCCGAAATTTTCGCAAAAGCTTATCAATCTTTCCCCATTCTTGTTAGTTCTCTTGTGAGCTGTATGGATTCCGGTGATTTTCCTGTATTTTTTCTCTTTACCTAAATGTGCGCTAAAGTCGCCTAACAAGATTATTACATGGTGTTTGCCAATTTTGTTGGTCGTATCTTCAAGGTGATTCCAGAAATCATCCACTTTCTGTGGGTTCTTCTTGTTATAGTTATTTGTGGCTGCGTGTGCGTTGATCAAGGTATATGCTTTGTTGGCCGATTTGACGGAGAGCGTTTATATACGTTCAGAGGCAAACTGGAAGTCAATGACAGAGCCACTGATAGATTTGTGGACTACAAATGCTGTACCAAACTGTTTGAGACCTTTCTCATTAGTTTTAACTGCTGGTTTTCCTTTGTAGATTCTGTAGTCGTCTGTGTCAAAATGGTTTTCGTCCGTAAATCGTGTTTCCTGGATTGAAAGAATTTTGATCTGGAATTTTTGAAGCGCGTCTGTAAGTTGTTTGATCTTGTCCAGTTTGAAGAGAGTATTAGTATTAAGTGTACCGATGAAGTGTCTTTGTTTTGTGTGTAATAATTTGGACATCGTCTGGTTCTCAACCTTAGGCGTAACATGATGCTCCTGGTCCCCCGGAATGGATGACCAGGTAAAGCCAGCCTTGCGACTTGTGCCAGGGGTAGTGGGTTCATTCCTTGTGTTGTCATCATGTTTGGTTTTCAAGTTGAAAACTAACTTGGTGGTGGTCCTTCCGAGGAAAGATTACAAGGAATACGACTTGACTGTTGTGATCGAGAAGGTTGCTGCAGCCGCACCATCTAGTAGGCTAACAGACGCTGACCCCTAACCGCTGGATACCAGAGAGACCTTAGTGGATTTCGGTTGATTTTATTTCTCCGGTACCCTCCATATCTGGAGAGCATTCCCCTATCCACGACCTGGGGAGGCGCCCGATGGGAGGCTATCAACTCCACACGGGATATATATATATATATGTGTGTGTGGGTGTGTGTAGGAAAATATTTGTATAAGAACAATGATGATTCTACGTCGCATATGTACGTAAGTATATAAGAACCATGATAATTCAACATCAGGGATACATAAGAAGGAAGTCTGGCTAATTAAGGAGAGCATAAGCCAAGGAGGAACTAATGAGCATAAGCCAGGGAGGAAATAATCGTGATAATTATCCAGGAAAGTCAGTCAAACGTTTAATCTGATGACTTGTAGGATAGTGCGACAAGTATAGCATAAGTAAATGTATGATATATTGAATAGTGTATATAAATGTTATGACTACTGGAAGTATAGAAGTGGAAGAGTAGTGGAGGACTCTAGGGGATTAAGTGAACTACTGGGAAGTGAGTGTTAATTGTGAAATAGATATTATTTTCCAGAGGATATTTAATTATAGTGGGATATTTAATTATAGTGTACATAAAGGTGTATCCTTGGGAAATGAACCGGTAGTCCTGCTCAGGAAGGATAGGTGGGGGGGAGGGGGGCGCACCAAGCATTTATTGGATATCAAGGGCAGATAGGCACACCTAAGAAAGGCTGACCTATACTGTGCAGACAGGGGCACCAAGAAGGGAATTGACATGTACAATAGGAAAATAGGAATTAAGAGGAGCGCACCTACCAGAACAGAAGAAGGAAGTGCACACATACGGTCAACCCGTATGTAAGATATAGGTACTGTTCCTAAAGAGAAAAGGACAATATAGTGACAGAAGTCACACATTTTGTTGGAATTATTCTGGTAAATTTGAATTCTATATTCCACTAGCATTATTATGTTTTATGTTTATAAGTGTCAGAAACAACAATTTCATTTGCCCAGAGTTCCTCCAGACTACAAGCTACTGTAGGCAATGAAACAATTTCGTACTAAAGAAAAAATAATATAGAGAATTAGAATGAAGAAAGAAATAATTAAGTGTCTATGACACCTGGCGTTTGTGATTGGAAATCAAGAATGTTGTCCGCACGATTGCTAGATATAAAAGTACAACTCAAATAGTAGGTGAAATGCTCAGATAGTTATTATCAAAACGAAAAAGAAGAGCTAAATATTAAGCACACGATTACTAAAAGAAATATAATGTATACTGATTAAAATGTAAATTAGCGTTATGTAAGATATTAAAGTACATAATAAATGTGTATAAAATATCGCGTGTTCGAGCTAAGGGGAGGGATATGTAGTGACTCGAGAATTTTTGTGTAAATTCGAGAGACACTCGGCCTTCCACCGTCTCGAACACCCGATATTTTAAAAGTAAGTTAGAGAGCGGAAACGAATCTACTGCGCCGCCGGTTTCTGTGTGCAGGTTGGAAGTTTGTAATGAGAAGACGATAAGCAGAGCAGTCGAACGACGCCGACAAGTGTTTGCCGCATGAGCCACAGATGCTCTGTGAGAGGACACGAAGTGATTAAATGCTATTCTTTGCTGCGTTAGTGAATGTGATTGTTGAAAAAAAAAAAAGCGAACATTTGACTATAGAATTTTAACTTACTTCATGTTTTAGCTATGAACGAAGCAAGATGCATGGGACGCCTATAAATTATTTGGTTGTTAAAACCTGGCAATTGTTATTATATTTAATTGTATCTAATGGGTATCGGTGTAGTTGACTTGCAAGATTTTGTATGCTTATATGAAACTTTTGAAAAGGAAAATACAAATAAGCTAAACTAAAAGTATGAGAGTACCGAGTTATTTCAAGTGAGAGATAGCAATTTTTTGGTTCCTCTAAACACCATTATTTTTTCAGAGGAGAAGTTAAGGAGATCGACGCAGCCGCATATCCAGAGAAGAGGATCAGCTAAACGTTTCAAATAAGCCAACTGTAGTAAGAGAGGTGTGAAGTTCGCACTCCAGTGTTGCACCGCTTCGCTTGTCACCGAAACCGTTAGAAGCCATGGCGACATTAACCGTTTGCCTTACGCTTTAAGTTCCGTTAGCGTGAGCCGTTAGTGGCTGCAAGGTACGGATGCGCCTTAAAGTACGTGTGTGAGATACCAGTAACGCGACATCTCTACTGGTATCATAAATAATGACGATTAGTTGCCCATTGGAAACGAAACATTCATTGTCTCAAACGCAACGATATGTTAACAAACGTTTATTTCCCTTTATAAGCAAACATACATTGATGACATACATCTTAATAATAATATTCACAACAATGCAATAATCTAAGACTGTATAATATTTTGTTCAAAACATTCTGGGACCTGTTACGTTAGTACGCTGGCAAACATATTTTCAAACGCAACGTCTTCAAAATGACATGTACACGAATTTAATGGTCTTCGATTGTATATCGTTCAAAACAATCTGGTAAATGTAATGCAACCCTGCACTTTTTGGATTCCCACATTGTTTCGCTGCGTCGTTTATGCTTTTTGCACACTACACAAGCTCTCGCAGGATTTGTGCCCTATGTTGCGCGTGCAGTCTTTGAGGTATATCGCCGGATGTTAATCGTCCCTTCCGATTATATTCCGGTAAAGGTGTAGTTTTCACCAATGATTCTGCAATGTGAATCCTATATTCTGCGTAGCTCTGTCGTTTGTCGCAATGTATTTTGTAATACAGAATGTACGTGTTAAATTAAGCAACATCAAATAGGTAAAAGAATATATTGCGGTATCCTTTCATACATTTTCTCATCACAGGGAATCATGCGAGCATCTGATCTTAGCGATCAATTCCAATCATGCCTCTATTGAATTCGACGACACATTTCGGTTTCCACGACGCATTGCGGTGAGGTGTGTCTGTGGCAATCATTTCTGCTGTTGAATGTTTTGTGGAAAGCATGTAAACGTCTCGTTTATCTTTCCATTTTAGTGCCAATATTCCATTACAACTCAAGCGTCGGTAAAGAAAACCAGTTATCTAAATATAGAGTATGCCCTTGTGTAATACCGACTGTGATGGTTCTAGAACTACACTTTCAGAGGCACTACCAGTAGCATCAGGTTTGCCACTACCCGTGTATATCTTAAAATCATAGCAGTATCCTGAACTTGACTCACACAGTTTATAAATTTTAATACCTGACCTCGCTCTTTTTGATGGGTTAAATTGTTTGTAGGATAAGTGCCCCTTAAATTTCATTAATGATTCATCAATGGCAATATTCTCTTGCATTGTTACACTTCCTTAAATTTTTGATTGTACATATCTATGACTGCCTTTAGTTTGTACAGCTTATCTGTGTTGTCGGCTAAACTGTTATTCGCTAGTTGCAGAAATCTACTTATGTGCAGAAATCTGCTGAATGGCACCGTCTTCCTAAATATTGGCGTTTCTGTAACGGTCCTCCTTGACCAATACATCTGAATCGACGGTTTCCTTAGTTCAGCTATGATTATACATAGCGGAATCTATATTTTTATTTCATTACAGCCGATAGGAGACCACGTTTGGTCTATTTTTCGTCTCTTCTGTTCATTGTTGAGTACGTCTTGTGCATATCTATTCGTCTCAGTTACGATGTTTTCCCAAAATGTACTACTAACTATTACATAGAAATGGTCTAAATCTTTTATGGTTGTATTCACGTGTTGTAAAGCTGCTTCCTTTATTCCGGGAATTTCCGTATACGTCCAGATTGTTGGTTCATTGTCTTCATTTTGCCACATCCACGACTCTGATTGTTGCTGGTAGGTTTGCTCTTCTTTGTCAGTATCGTCTTCAATCACCAGCCGCTTACAATGTTTTCGTACAGGAGGTAAAACGTCGCTACCACTGTCGCCGCCGCTGTTAAAATATCCTGCAAAATCATTGTTGGCTATGCCACCACATGTCTCGCTTTCCTCGTGAACACGTTTGCTACACGTCGGGAACATTTTGAAAGTATTTTTGTAATGTCGGCAGGTCCGAATGCGGCGAAGAACACTTCATGTATGCCGCCTGTACTCGATCAGCTCCGCAACGTGTCAGATACGTTCTGTTTACATTTGGCACTGCTGGCCGACGACGTCTCTCACACGACATGCGTTTGTTCGGCGCGGTAAACATACCACGTGTCTGATAAATCTAGGTGATGTTCGGCCAGGTCGGCACGCTGCGTCTCTCACGCGACACTGTAAGCTAAGCTAAGGGGTTAAGTTTGTTCTGTTTAGCGTCACTGCGCTGGGCCGAGAAGGAGGACGAAGTTTGGGGATTGTCGGTAGCGTTGCGACAAGAGGTGGTCACGAGGTCTGAGTGGCAGCAGCAAGAGCTGCGCAAGAAGGGCCTTTGCAGACCAGAGATACCGAAGTACTTCACCGGAGTCAGCATTGACTACAAGCAGCAGGCCGACATCCCGTCGGCTGCTGGACAAAATTCGTGTCAGACGACCGCTCGTGGCCTGGCTGGCCTCTTCTACCTGCCTTTATCGACACCACTCACTAGCCGCTGTGACGCCTTGTGGATCCATGGAACTGCTTGCTGAGGAAGGGGAGTAACATTCAGTAATCTTCGAGGTAATTTGTGACATTGTCTATGTGCCCTCCTTAATATTGTCATGTTTGTACCCGCCCCTCAGAGTTTTACTCGGTAGGTCCTTTGGTCGTATAGGCTGTAGTATTGTACTAAGATACTAGTTGTAGTTTGAAACTTGGTCCTGCTATTAACCCATAAAGTCCCAAATTAAATTTTTTAAATTGAATTTTTATTCCTTAATTATAATGTAGATAGTGTATGAACCACAATAAGTACAAAAATAGCCAAAGAATATTTATACATGCTGACATAATAGGACACTGGGATCTAACAGTATCGTATAGCATACTAAACTGTATTCTAGTCTCAACTATTTATTTCTTGTGAAATGGTACAATCCACTTCACACACAGTGTTACACGGCATTTAACACGATATGTTTTTGGTTTCCCGTTGCATTTAGCTCTTACACATCTTCTTTGCGTGCTTCTTTTGTCAATCATATGGCCAATTCCATCAAACCTGATGTCTGTTATCACTCTCAACTGACTTGATGGCTATTCCATTGGACGTCCAATATTCGGTCTTCCAGTGTCCAATTTCAAGTATGTAGCTGTAACAGCACGTCTGAAATCCAGTAAATCCTGTGCATTTTTCTCATGTACTAGTCTGTAGAAGGGTCAGGCATTTACGACGGTCATTTCCAGAAAACGTGTAATAGGACCCAGTACCATTTTTCCCTCTAATTACCGTCGCACATTTTCCAACTAACCAGTCATGGTGGTCAACACCTCCCATGTACGCGTTATACGACTTCAAAACGGCAGGTTGTTGCTCTTGTGTCCTCTTACTTGCTTGTCTACTGTACCGCGTAGCTGCTCCTAAAGGTTCAACTTGGTCAAAATTTGTATCAATTGTAACGCATCTGTTGTGTCATCGAACAAATAAGACTTCACCATTCCTGTCGAACTGGTAGTCATAGTTTCCTCGAACTGTCTTTTTCAGTTTGTTGCTGCTCAGTAGTGGACAGTCACCGACTCGATTCTCTCTGACAGTCCCAGTTGCTCGAAAACCTAAATTTCTCAGATGATCTCTACTAGTCAAGAAATTGTCAAAGTACACACAATGATTCTGGGGTTTTTCAATGCAGTCGAACATGTTTAGGACTACTCTTGATCCCAATAGTAGGTCATCCCTTGAAGTATCTTCTGGATTCTTTCCATAGTTGAAACAGTAGCCACTTGCTCCACAAAGAGACTACAACTTATAGCCAAATCTAATAGGCTTGACTCGGATAAACGTCCATCTGTAACTGTGTTATTTACTAATGGGTAACATATTCATAAATATACTTACATAATACACTGTAAATTTCAAAGAACCTTCATGTCCTGTAATTTATATATAAAAGAGGGGTCGTTACTTACCTCAGCAACAAAATCTGGTAAAATTACCACATTCTAAAAAGAAAATACATCAGCAGTAGCAGAGTTTCGTATTGGAACGTGCACCAATACAAATAACTGAAATGATAACACCAAATCCCAGTGTCCTATTTCAAGCACACCAAATTTTATAACAATGGAAAACAATGAATATAATTCCAGTTGAGCTAACAATGCAAGTAGTTTAAAAGACACATTGTTGACTATAAATAATCGCAAAAAGATCTTTGTCACATATTTCAAGTATTACTAAATTGTCGATAAAGTAAATACCTGTAATAACGAAAAGTATGCCTTAGTATTCAATAATCAATTAATGGTAGGATTTATTTCTTTTAATTTCCTCTAAGCATACATTTGTTATAAAAAGCATCAACAAATGACGTAGAACAGTAATAGTTGCAAACTAATAATTTATTGCCGATTTAAAAATAAATATGTGCTCTGTCCTCAAAATAGGACACTGGTATTTAATGGTTAAATTGCTTCTCCTTTCTGGTTTGTTCCCTATCATTAATGTTATAATGGATCAGATCCTGGTCGTAAATACAGCTGGAACAATTGTTCTAGTGCACAGGTTGCCGTTAAACAAAAGAGGCACCGTGTGGTTAGATTTACATGTTAACCGGTTCAATTCTTTGATAGTAATTACATTTCTCAGTCATTAGTTATAATCTGAACAACTGGTGTGCTGTTTATTGATGTGTTTGAAAGACCGGGTCATTATTAGTGTATTTTAGCTGGCTCTCATGGTCCCGCCGAGTGAGTGTTAACAAGTAATGTTTTAAGACGTTCCTTCAGAGCGGTCTTAATAACTGACAATCAGTTTAACTCTGAAAACATTAACAGCAACCTGTCACCAGGGCTTTAGCCAAATAATATTTTCAGAAGAGATGGGTTGGGAATCAGTCACACCTTGGTTGCCAGTTGGAATTAAGAGGTTGGTTGTTTTGAAGTAAGCCTTATCATTTTCATATTGTGCCCTAATCTTTTTAACCTTTAAGCACAGGTTCGCATCCTAACTTTGTGGCTGAGCGTTTCTAGGCGCCTCACTCCGGAACCGCGCTGCTGCTACGGTCACAGGTTCGACTCCAGTCTGGGGCATCGAAGTGTGTGCTGTCCTTAGGTTAGTTAGGTTTAAGTAGTTCTAAGTCTAGGGGACTGATGACCTCAGATGTTGAGTTCCATAGTGATTAGAGCCATTTGAACCGTTTGAAGTAAACAATCATTACTGTCTGTATTTATTGGCTGTAATATTATTTACAACAACGTTTTAAAGCTGTTCGATAATTGCTGTTGCACACATATTACACTGAAGCGCCAAAGAAACTGGTATAAGCATGCGTATTTAAATTTAGAAAAATGGTTCAAATGGTTCTGACCACTATGGGACTCAACTTCTGAGGTCATCAGTCCCCCAGAACTTAGAACTACTTAAACCTAACTAACCTAAGGACATCGCATACATCCATGCCCGAGACAGGATTCGAACCTGAGACCGTAGCGATCTCGCGGTTACAGACTGTAGCGCCTACAACCGCACGGCCACTCTGGCCGGCTGATATGTAGAGGTATGTTAATAGGCAGAATATCGCGCTGCGGTCGGCAACACCCATATAAGACTACAAATGTCTGGCGCAGTTGTTGGATCAGTTACTGGTGCTACAATAACAGGTTATCAAAGATTTAACTGAGGTTCAGCGTGATGTTAGTCGGGGCATGAGTGATGGGACACAGCATTTACAAGGTAGCGATGAAATGGGGATTTTCCCGTACGACCATTTCAAGAGTGTACCTTGAATATCAGGAATCCGACAAAACTTCAAACCTTCGACGTCACTGCGGCTGAAGAAAGATCCTGCAAGAACAGGACAGAAATGCAACTATTCCGCAAACTGCTGCAGATTTTAGTGCTGGGGCATCAACAAGTGTCAGCATGCGAACCATTCTACGAGACATCATGGAAATGGGCTTTCGGAGCCGAAGGCCCAGTCGTGTACCCTTCATGACTGCACGACACAAAGCCATACGCCTCGCCTGCGTCTGTGGACACAGACACTGGACTGTTGGTGGCTGGAAACATGTGGCCTGGCCGGCCGAGTCTCTTTTCAAATTGTATTGACCGGATGGACGTGTACGGGTATGGAGATAAGCTCACGAATCCATGGGTCCTGAATGTCAGCAAAGGACTATTTAAGCTGGTGGAGGCTTTGTAACGGTGTGGTGTGTGTACAATTGGAGTGATATTGGACTCATGATACGTCTAGATACGACTCTGACAGGTGACACGTACGCAAGCATCCTGTCTGATGACCTGCCTCCATTCACGTCCATTGTGCATTCCGACGGACTTGGGCAATTCCAGCAGGACATTAAGACACCCCATACGCCCAGAATTGCTACAATTTGGCTCCAGGAATACTCTGCTGAGTTTAGACACTTCCGCTGGGCACCAAGCTCCCCAAACATGAACATTATTGGTCATACTTGGGATGCCTTGCAGCGCGCTGTTCAGAAGAGATCTCCACCCCCTCGTAATCTTACGGATTTCTGGCCAATCCTGCAGCATTCAGATTAAAAGTTACGTCATCTGTTTTGAGTGACTGAATCACTCATATCACCAGTGGTGCTTATAAGGTTTTCATGTGTAGTAGAAGGGCATTTAATAAGACTGACTGAGTCCAGGGCGGTAGTAGACACCGCTGTTTCATCCGATAACAGGTGGGCTGCAGGTCCCGCCGTCTTGTAATCATTGTCATATTGTTTCCTGTTTTGCAATACAGCACTTCAGATTTCTTTTGTGAAAGCTTATTCAACTTAAGGTTTAAGGTCAAAAGAATTTTGCAAATTTGTTCATTTTGTTAAAGACAATTTTATGGTTATATATTGTTAAATAAACAGATTGTATGTGGAAAGAAAGTTATATTGGTGGGCCCTCCCTTCCAGGTTTTCCTTAATTCCAGTGATGAAAAGTTAAAAAGGTTTTTCGCTATTCACAAAGGGGTTCGGTCCCATATGAACCATCCTGAACAAGAACAATGGTGCGTGTGTTTACCAAAGGAATATGTGGATGATTTTCTCTTGTACACACACAATACTTGGGGCAATTATGGCATTGCAGAGTGCACTGACAAAGTAGGTAAGTATTGTTATTTCCCCAACCTTAGACGAAGAGTACTACAGGTGGTAAGAAAGTGCATTGTCTGCCAGAAAACAAAACATTCTAGCATCTCCAAACAGACTGAACTACATCCCACTGTGGCTAAAAAACCTCTAGAAAAGATATCTCTGGATGTGGCTGGACCCTATCGAGAGGTGAGGGTGGCTCAAACTATATAGTTGGTCTCTACGCTATTTTCACCAAATATGTAAAATTACAGGCTGTGCAGAACACTACGGTAACTTCAATTATAAGGTGAATCAGAGAGGATTATTTGATGCTAATCAAATCGATCACATTTTAGTATGCAGTTTTCATCCCAAAGCATCCCCCACAGAGAGGGTGTTTAAAGAATTCAACAGGTTTGTAAGGACCTATATACCTCATAAATATACCAAATGGACTGAGTATGTCACTCCCTTCTTGCAAGTTGTTAACAACCTTCCAGATACATCAATTGTATTTACAATGAGCTGATGTTCAATTGCAAACAAGTAGATGAGTGGGACAAACATTTGCCAAAGATACCAACACAGGGATTATCACGGGGAGATAAAATACGACAAGCAGCAACCTGGGCTAAACACAGGAAAGGAATTTATGATGGAAAGCTGAAACGTACAACACAATTTTATATAGGACAAAAGGTGTTACTTAGTACACATGTCAAATTCACAAAAAGTGGAAAACTGAACCGTGAGTGGCGACTACTATACACCGTACCATACATAATTAGTAAAAGCCCCTAACCGGGAGCATACAGATTGGCACACACGCTCAAGGAGGCCTATACCGAGATAAAGGCTTGAGAACATTTATATATTGAAAAAGGGCTGTATACCCTCTAAGTTGTACATATGTGTAATAATATTAGATTTAGAATGCTGGAAAGTCACATTCCAGAATATATGTTGTTAGTTGCCAAGAAAAATTGTTTGTACTTTTTCTTATATGTCAAATGCGTAAACGAGAAGATGAGTGGTTGTAACAAGAAAGAATTTTACTTTTATGTGTCCAGAGACGACGGTACTCTAAATACAGTGCTTCACCTTGCGAATAGCCCAGTTGTAAACAAATAAATGAACTTGTCAGATGCACGGTAGCTTGCAATGGAATACACAACTCACTACAGTAAAGTGGTATCAGAACGATGCAGCGCATGAACATTGCGGAGCAACCTAGTCAACCAACCACAGGCGCGTGCGCGCCAGAAAGGCACAGCTGGAAGTCTTGGAGAGCCCAAACCAAACAGACCTGTTGTGCTACAGCCTGCATTCGCATTTGTAAAGTCTATGGAATAAACAGAGACATAGAAAACTAAGGGAGAGCTTATACTACATCTACGACTATCTACACAGTACAAACAAAGATAAGCTGAGGGATTAGAAGAACGGCGGGTACGATGGGCCATTTACGTAAAAATGTAAATTACAAAATATATTTGTAGCTGAACTCAGTTATAAGCAAAAAATCATATTTTCAACTTCTTTCCTCTAATTAATAAAAATATTTTCAGCAATATATTAAGGGAACATGCTGTTGTTGTTCTGGTCTTGTGCAGCTCTCCATGCTACTCTGTCCTGTGCAAGCGACCTCATCTCCCAGTACCTACTGCAACCTACATCCTTCTGAATCTGCTTAGTGTATTCATCACTTGGTCTCCCTCTACGATTTTTACCCTCCACGCTGCCCTCCAATACTAAATTGGTGATCCCTCGATGTCTCAGAACATGTCCTACCAACCGATCCCTTCTTCTAGTCAAGTTGTGCCACAAACTCCTCTTCTCCCCATTTCTATTCAATACCTTCTCACTTGGTTTAAGAATCATGAAAGAAGGTTGTATACATGGAAGAACCCTGGAGATACTAAAAGGTATCAGATAGATTATATAATGGTAAGACAGAGATTTAGGAACCAGGTTTTGAACTGTAAGACATTTCCAGGGCAGATGTGGACTCTGACCACAATCTATTGGTTATGACCTGTAGATTAAAACTGAAGAAACTGCAAAAAGGAAGGAACTTAAGGAGATATGACCTGGATAAACTGAAAGAACCAGAGGTTGTACAGAGTTTCAGGGAGAGCGTAAGGGAACAATTGACAGGAATGGGGGAAACAAATGCAGTAGAAGAAGAATGGGTAGTTTTGAGGGATGAAGTAGTGAAGGCAGCAGATAATCAAGTAGGTAAAAAGACGAGGGCTAGTAGAAATCCTTGGTTAACAGAAGAAATATTGAATTTAATTGATGAAAGGAGAAAATATAAAATTGCAGTAAATGAAGCAGGCAAAAAGGAATACAGACGTCTCAAAAATGAGATCGACAGGAAGTGCAAAATGGCTAAGCAAGGATGGCTAGAGGACAAATGTAAGGATGTAGAGGCTTATCTCACTAGGGGTAAGATAGATACTGCCTACAGGAAAATTAAAAAAACCTTTGGAGAAAAGAGAACAACTTGTATGAACATCAAGAGCTCAGATGGAAACCCAGTTGTAAGCAAAGAAGGGAAAGCAGAAAGGTGGAACGAGTATATAGAGGGTCTATACAAGGGCGATGTACTTGAGGACAATATTATGGAAATGGAAGAGGATGTGGATGAAGATGAAATGGGAGATGCGATACTGCGTGAAGAGTTTGACAGAGCACTGAAAGACCTGAGCCGAAACAAGGCCCCAGGAGTAGACAACATTCCATTAGAACTACTGACAGCATTGGGAGAGCCAGTCATGACAAAACTCTACCAGTTGGTGAGCAAGATGTACGAGACAGGCGAAATACCCTCAGACTTCAAGAAGAATATAATAATTCCAATCCCAAAGGAAGCAGGTGCTGACAGATGTGAAAATTACCGAACTATCAGTTTAATTAGCCACAGCTGCAAAATACTAACTGAAATTCTTTACAGACGAATGGAAAAACTAGTAGAAACCGACCTCGGGGAAGATCAGTTTGGATTCCGTAGAAATACTGGAACACGTGAGGCAATACTGACCTTACGACTTATCTTAGAAGAAAGATTAAGGAAAGGCAAACCTACGTTTCTAGAAAGCTTTTGACAATGTTGACTGGAATACTCTCTTTCAAATTCTAAAGGTGGCAGGGGTAAAATACAGGGAGCGAAAGGCTATTTACAATTTTTACAGAAACCAGATGGCAGTCATAAGAGTCGAGGGGCATGAAAGGGAAGCAGTGGTTGGGAAGTGAGTGAGACAGGGTTGTAGCCTCTCTCCGATGTTATTCAATCTGTATATTGAGCAAGCAGTAAAGGAAACAAAAGAAAAATTCGGAGTAGGTATTAAAATTCATGGAGAAGAAGTAAAAAACTTTGACGTTCGCCGATGACATTGTAATTCTATCAGAGACGAAAAGGACTTGGAAGAGCAGTTGAACGGAATGGACAGTGTCTTGAAAGGAGGATATAAGATGAACATAAAAAAAGCAAAATGAGGATTATGGAATGTTGTTGAATTAAGTCGGGTGATGCTAAGGGAATTAGATTAGGAAATGAGACACTTAAAGTAGTAAAGAAGTTTTGCAATTTGGGGAGCAAAATGACTGATGATGGTCGAAGTAGAGAGGATATAAAATGTAGACTGGCAATGGCAAGGAAAGGGTTTCTGAAGAAGAGAAATTTGTTAACATCGAGTATAGATTTAAGTGTCACGAAGTCGTTTCTGAAAGTATTTGTATGGAGTGTAGCCATGTATAGAAGTGAAACATGGACGATAAATAGTTTGGACAAGAAGAGAATAGAAGCTTTCGAAATGTGGTGTTACAGAAGAATGCTGAAGATTAGATGGGTAGATCACATAACTAATGAGGAAGTATTGAATAGGATTGGGGAGAAGAGAAGTTTGTGCCACAATTTGACCAGAAGAAGGGATCGGTTGGTAGGACATGTTCTGAGGCATCAAGGGATCACCAATTTGGTACTGGAGGGCTGCAAGGAGGGTAAAAATCGTAGAGGGAGACTAAGAGATGAATACACTAAGCAGATTCAGAAGGATGTAGGTTGCACTAGGTACTGGGAGATGAAGAAGCTTGCACAGGATAGAGTAGCATGGAGAGCTGCATCAAACCAGTCTCGGGACTGAAGACCACAACAACAACATCACCTTCTCATTAGTGATGTGATCTACCCATCTAATCTTCAGCATTCTTCTGTAGCACTACATTTCGAAAGCTTCTATTCTCTTCTTGTCTAAACTATTTATCGTCCATGTTTCACTTCCATACATGGCTACACTCCATACAAATACTTTCAGAAACGACTTCCTGACACTTAAATCTATACTCGATGTTAACAAATTTCTCTTCTTCAGAAACGCTTTCCTTGCCATTACCAGTCTACATTTTATATCATCTCTATTTCGACCATCATCAGTTATTTTGCTCCCCAAATTGCAAAACTCCTTTACCACTTTAAGTGACTCATTTCCTAATCCAATTCCCTCAGCATCGCCCGACTTAATTAAACTACATTCCATAATCCTCGTTTTGTTTTTCTTGATGTTCATCTTATACCATCCTTCAAGACACTGTCCATTCCGTTCAACTGCTCTTCCAAGTCCTTTGCAGTCTCTGACAGAATTACAATGTCATCGGCGAACCTCTAAGTTTTTATTTCTTCTCCATGGATTTTAATACCTACTCCGAACTTTTCTTTTGTTTCTTTTATTGTTTGCTCTATATACAGATTGACTAACATCGGGGATATGCTACAATCCTGTCTCACTCCCTTACCAACCACTGCTTCCCTTTCATGTCCCTCGACTCTTATAACTGCCATCTGCTTTCTGTACAAATTCTAAATAGCCTTTCGCTCGCTGTATTTTACCCCTGCCACCTTCAGAATTTGAAAGAGCGTATTCCAATCAACATTGGCGATAGCTTTCTCCAAGTCTACAAATGCTAGAAACATAGATTTGCCTTTCCTTAATCTTTCTTCTAAGATAAGTCGTATGGTCAGTATTACCTCACGTGTTCCAACGTTTCTACGGAATCCAAACTGATCTTCCCTGAGGTCGGCTTCTATCAGTTTTTCCACTCGTCGGTAAAGAATTCGCGATAGTATTTTGCAGCTGTGACTTATTAAACTGATAGTTCGGTAATTTTCACATTTATCAACACCTGCTTTCTTTTGGATTGGAATTATTATGTTCTTCTTGATGTCTGAGGGAATTTCGCCTGTCTCATATATCTTGCTCACCAGATGGTAGAGTTTCGTCAGGACTGGCTCTCCCAAGGCCGTCAGTAGTTCCAATGGAATGTTGTCTACTCCAGGGGCCTTGTTTCGACGCAGGTCTTTCAGATTCTTTCAAACTCTTCACGCAGTATCATATCTCCCATTTCATCTTCATCTACATCCTCTTCCATTTCCATAATATTGTCCTCAAGTACATCGCCCTTGTATAGACCTTCTATATACTCCTTCCACTTTCTGCTTTCCCTTTTTTGCTTAGAACTGGCTTTCCATCAATCCTCTTGATATTCATGCAAGTGGTTCTCCTTTCTCCAAACGTCTCTTTTATTTTCCTGTGGGCAGTATCTATCTTACCCCTCATGAGATAAACCTCTACATCCTTACATTTGTCCTCTAGCCATCCATGCTAAGCCATTTTGCTCTTCCTGTCGATCTCATTTTTGAGACATTTTTTTCCTTTCTGCCTGCTTCATTTACTGCATTTTTATATTTTCTCCTTTCATCAGTTAAACTCAGTATTTCTTCTGTTACTAGCCCTCGTCTTTGTGCTCAGAGTCCACATCTGCCCCTGGAAATGATTTACAATTTAAAATCTGGTTCCTAAATCTCTGTATTACCATTATATAATCTATCTTATACCTTTTAGTATCTCCAGGGTTCTTCCATGTATACAACCTTCTTTCAAGATTCTTGAATCAAGTGTTAGCTGTGATTAAGTTATGCTCTGTGCAAAATTCTACCAGGCGGCTTCCTCTTTCATTTCTTATCCCCAATCCATATTCACCTACTATCTTTCCTTCTCTTCCTTTTCTTACTCTCGAATTCCAGTCACCCATGACTATCAAACTTTCGTCTCCCATCACTACCTGAATAATTTCTTTTATCTCATCATCCATTTCATCCATTTCTTCGTCATCTGCAGAGCTAGTTGGCATATAAACTTGTACTAATGTAGTAGGCGTTGGCTTCGTGTCTATCTTGGCCATAATAATGCGTTCACTATGCTGTTTGTAGTAGCTTACCCATACTGCTATTTTTGTATTCATTATTAAACCTACTCCTGCATTATCCCTAATTTGTTTTTGTATTTATAGCCCTGTAGTCACCTGACCAAAAGTCTTGTTCCTCCTACCACAGAACTTCAATAATTCCCACTATATCTAAATTTAACCTATCCATTTCCCTTTTTAAAATTTCTAACCTACCTGCCCGATTAAGGGAGCTGACATTTCACACTCCGATCCGTAGAACGCCAGTTTCCTTTCTCGTGATAACGACGTCCTCCTGAGTAGTCCCCGCCCGGATATCCGAATGGGCGACTATTTAACCTCTGGAATATTTTACCCAAGAGGACACCATAATTATTTAATCATACAGTAAAGCTGCATGCCCTCGGGATAGATTACGGCTGTAGTTTCCCCTTGCTTTCAGCCGTTCGCACTACCAGAACAGCAAGGCAGTATTGGTTATTGTTACAAGGCCAGATCAGTCAATCATCCAGACTGTTGCCCCTGCAACTACTGAAAAGGCTACTGACCCTCTTCAGGAACCACACGTTTGTCTGGCCTCTCAACAGATTCCCCTCCGTTGTGGTTGCACCTACGGTACGGCTGTCTGTATCATTGAGGCACGCAAGCCTCCCCATCAACGGCAATGTCCATAGTTCATGAAGGGGGGGGGGGGGGTTGGGGGCGGAAGGGAACATAACAACATAACACAAAATATAATTAGAATTAACTTTGCATTCTGCGCATTTTAAAAATTGGCTGGTAGTATGGGCCACACCAATATGATTACATTTATACACTCCTGGAAATGGAAAAAAGAACACATTGACACCGGTGTGTCAGACCCACCATACTTGCTCCGGACACTGCGAGAGGGCTGTACAAGCAATGATCACACGCACGGCGCAGCGGACACACCAGGAACCGCGGTGTTGGCAGTCGAATGGCGCTAGCTGCGCAGCATTTGTGCACCGCCGCGGTCAGTGTCAGCCAGTTTGCCGTGGCATACGGAGCTCCATCGCAGTCTTTAACACTGGTAGCATGCCGCGACAGCGTGGACGTGAACCGTATGTGCAGTTGACGGACTTTGAGCGAGGGCGTATAGTGGGCACGCGGGAGGCCGGGTGGACGTACCGCCGAATTGCTCAACACGTGGGGCGTGAGGGCTCCACAGTACATCGATGTTGTCGCCAGTGGTCGGCGGATGGTGCACGTGCCCGTCGAATTGGGACCGGACCGCACCGACGCACGGATGCACGCCAAGACCGTAGGATCCTACGCAGTGCCGTAGGGGACCGCACCGCCACTTCCCAGCAAATTAGGGACACTGTTGCTCCTGGGTTATCGGCGAGGACCATTCGCAACCGTCTCCATGAAGCTGGGCTACGGTCCCGCACACCGTTAGGCCGTCTTCCGCTCACGCCCCAACATCGTGCAGCCCGCCTCCAGTGGTGTCGCGACAGGCGTCAATGGAGGGACGAATGGAGACGTGTCGTCTTCAGCGATGAGAGTCGCTTCTGCCTTGGTGCCAATGATGGTCGTATGCTTGTTTGGCGCCGTGCAGGTGAGCGCCACAATCAGGACTGCATACGACCGAGGCACACAGGGCCAACACCCGGCTTCATGGTGTGGGGAGCGATCTCCTACACTGGCCGTACACCTCTGGTGATCATCGAGGGGACACTGAATAGTGCACGGTACATCCAAACCGTCATCGAACCCATCGTTCTACCATTCCTAGACCGGCAAGGGAACTTGCTGTTCCAACAGGACAATGCACGTCCGCATGTATCCCGTGCCACCCAATGTGCTCTAGAAGGTGTAAGTCAACTACCCTGGCCAGCAAGATCTTCGGATCTGTCCCCCATTGAGCATGTTTGGGACTGGATGAAGCGTCGTCTCACGCGGTCTGCACGTCCAGCACGAACGCTGGTCCAACTGAGACGCCAGGTGGAAATGGCATGGCAAGCCGTTCCACAGGACTACATCCAGCATCTCTACGATCGTCTCCATGGGAGAATAGCAGCCTGCATTGCTGCGAAAGGTGGATATACACTGTACTAGTGCCGACATTGTGCATGCTCTGTTGCCTGTGTCTATGTACCTGTGGTTCTGTCAGTGTGATCATGTGATGTATCTGATCCCAGGAATGTGTCAATAAAGTTTCTCCTTCCTGGGACAATGAATTGACGGTGTTCTTATTTCAATTTCCAGGAGTGTAAATTAAAAACATTGTTTTGAATAAAAGTTTTATTGTTTAATACTACATTTACCCCATGATTTATTTAGCTTACAGAGATCACAAAAGTAAAAACGTAAGTCGTCAATGTCTGCACAGGGCTCATGTTCCCAGCCTTCACACTACTTGCACTGAATCCACTTTTCCTCATAGCTTTCTGTATACACAACACATTCTACATATACAATGTCTTCAGAAGTGCTTGGTGAAGACTGTCATTACGAAAAATTCTGATTTATTCATTTTTCTTCTTATTATAGATAATCGTTTCTTCTTGCTTTTAAAATTTCATTTCTCTTTTTCTGTTGTACTGTTTGCTTTTGCTCTTCTGAATCTTTCTTGTCTGTCAGAACACATTTTTTTATTTATTAGAGTTGATGTCAGTATTTCCCTTCTCTGTGCCTTTCTTTTCCGACATGTCAACCTCTTTTCGCTGCAGGAGGGCAAAGGCGACACGTCTTCTAAACACTTGCAAAATCAGAATGTTCACTTGAATGTAGTGCAGTGGAGGAAGTGGTAGTCTCTCCAGAAGTGTTTGTAGATTCTGCCTGGGGAGCAAGCTGAGGTTTTTTTTAATTAAATGTTGGCATAGTATACTTAAAAAAGAAAAAAAGGAAATGAGTTCTGTGTCCCATACCTCCTGAATGTGTCATGGCTCATACTATCCGACTCACAGTGATTTGAAAGCAAGCTAGTAAGCGAAACATTGTTAGAGCAAACGAAATGCAATTGTTATTGTCTTATATTAATAGAGTAAACTTAATAACAGCCCTAGTTTCGTAAGTATATTCTTCCCTGTAATGATGCAAAGTGATGTTAAAAAGTATTCGCGGGAACAACTTGCAGGAGCACAAACAAACGATAATTACTCACAGACGATGCGACACTGGGAATCAAACAAACTTTCTGAACATGGCGAAATGGCGCTGGGGCCACGATTACACTGTGTACCGTGCCGCTACCTAGTAGTGAATAGCTGAAATACCAACTGGGCCATACTACCTGCCGGCCCATACTACCCACCGTTCCCCTATACGTGTGCTAAACTATGGGATATTTACTTGCTATTCTACTGTATACATTGTATCTATATATGTACAACATTTGCAAATTTAAGTATTGAAAGTGCACGCACTAATCATACTTGATAGAGGAGAAAAGCCCTGATGAAGGTAAACAAACTAGTACAGTATAAGTGGTAAACTGAATAAGAGGTCGCAGCACTTTATGTTTCAGATTTATAAGGTAAGTAGAGACGTACACATGACATGAAACATGTTTTGTGATAACTCGACTGCACACTGTAGTGAATGAATACATGGTTGAATATATGAAGAAAGTATTAGCAGCCATCGAACCACTACACACTTACGAATCTGTGAAAATTTTGTTTTCAGTTACTATTAGGCTTTTCCTTCCACGGAACGATGCATCACCACGTCCTAAAGTGAAGCAAGATAAATGCTTGTATAGTATTAGGTAGCACGCAAACATAAGAAACGACTGCATCGCAAATAAATATAGTAGTAAGTTTATGATACGCCTGAATGTGGTTGTGTGACAGTATGTGAAGAAGAAAAAAGATGAAGTACGTCACATATTACAATGCTGAACTAAGGTCGAGTTCTACCAAATAATCAAGGAGTCGAAACATAACTACTGTGAGCGTTGACTACCCATGAAAGTGTCAAACACCTGAATTACATTGAATTTTTTATGCACATTTGTTACTTATGTAAACATTCTTTTACTCTCATTATACATAACATATCGTATTGATGATGCAACTCTGTGCACATCAGCACAGGAAATGTTTATCCTTTATACAATGAACATAGCAAGTAAATACTGAGCTGCACTTTTAAACACTAAATAAATATTTGATATGATTGGTATCGTCAGATTTGTGTTGTGCTAATAAAAAAAAAACTTTTTTGCTACTGAGATCATATTTAAGTCTATTAACGAAATGTAACTGAACACATAAATACCTTTCCGTGTAATTTCCACAACCCTGTAGTGTAGATCCTTCCTGGAGAATGCTAGAGAGGAAAGGCCATGCGTAGTTATCTGAGCAGCACATAGTATCTATTGTTTACTTCGTTAATTCTTTTTTAACTGATAAATATGCTCTGACAAGAAGTCACTGAAAACTGAAATGAAATGAATGTCAATATATGCCGTAAATGAAAACAGCACCTTTTTTTGTATGAATGTTACATGGAGCATGTATAACTAAATGAGAGTAAAATGCGCACTCATATAACTGGAATCGAATAATTTAACGAAAATGAAATCTGACAGACTACTAAAACCAAATGACAAGTAATGACCCTACATACAGGGTGTTACAAAAAGGTACGGCCAAACTTTCAGGAAACATTCCTCACACACAAAGAAAGAAAATATGTTATGTGGACACAAAGAAAGAAAATATGTTGTGTGGACATGTGTACTGTATGAAAGGGGAGAGAATATGTTACAGACTATAATGTACTCGTATATGAGCGATGATAATGGCACATCACCAGATGACTAGGATACGTGTAGTTTGTAGTTGTTTTTTTTATGTTATTCGTACGGTCTGTGGAAAGGCCACTACACAAACTTTATGTAATGCAACTGTATGAAAGACACTCAAAAACAAAGCGAAAAAATATACAAAACCTGTGTTAAGCTCGCATGTGTTAAAACATTATGTCAGGGTGCGCGTGGTAAACTAAAAATAGCAATACTTCGTGTAACATGAATTTTGTGTAGTCGACAAGGTCGGAAAGGCAGAAAGGAACTAACCTTGTCGAATGTACAGCTACCCTCCCCACTGAATAAGTGAGAGCGACGAGATGAAATACACTCCTGGAAATTGAAATAAGAACACCGTGAATTCATTGTCCCAGGAAGGGGAAACTTTATTGACACATTCCTGGGGTCAGAAACATCACATGATCACACTGACAGAACCACAGGCACATAGACACAGGCAACAGAGCATGCACAATGTCGGCACTAGTACAGTGTATATCCACCTTTCGCAGCAATGCAGGCTGCTATTCTCCCATGGAGACGATCGTAGAGATGCTGGATGTAGTCCTGTGGAACGGCTTGCCATGCCATTTCCACCTGGCGCCTCAGTTGGACCAGCGTTCGTGCTGGACGTGCAGACCGCATGAGACGACGCTTCATCCAGTCCCAAACATGCTCAATGGGGGACAGATCCGGAGATCTTGCTGGCCAGGGTAGTTGACTTACACCTTCTAGAGCACGTTGGGTGGCACGGGATACATGCGGACGTGCATTGTCCTGTTGGAACAGCAAGTTCCCTTGCCGGTCTAGGAATGGTAGAACGATGGGTTCGATGACGGTTTGGATGTACCGTGCACTATTCAGTGTCCCCTCGATGATCACCAGAGGTGTACGGTCAGTGTAGGAGATCGCTCCCCACACCATGATGCCGGGTGTTGGCCCTGTGTGCCTCGGTCGTATGCAGTCCTGATTCTGGCGCTCACCTGCACGGGTCCAAACACGCATACGACCATCATTGGCACCAAGGCAGAAGCGACTCTCATCGCTGAAGACGACACGTCTCCATTCGTCCCTCCATTGACGCCTGTCGCGACAACACTGGAGGCGGGCTGCACGATGTTGGGGCGTGAGCGGAAGACGGCCTAACGGTGTGCGGGACCGTAGCCCAGCTTCATGGAGACGGTTGCGAATGGTCCTCGCCGATACCCCAGGAGCAACAGTGTCCCTAATTTGCTGGGAAGTGGCGGTGCGGTCCCCTACGGCACTGCGTAGGATCCTACGGTCTTGGCGTGCATCCGTGCGTCGCTGCGGTCCGGTCCCAGGTCGACGGGCACGTGCACCTTCCGCCGACCACTGGCGGCAACATCGATGTACTGTGGAGACCTCACGCCCCACGTGTTGAGCAATTCGGCGGTACGTCCACCCGGCCTCCCGCATGCCCACTATACGCCCTCGCTCAAAGTCCGTCAACTGCACATACGGTTCACGTCCACGCTGTCGTGGCATGCTACCAGTGTTAAAGACTGCGATGGAGCTCCGTATGCCACGGCAAACTGGCTGACACTGACCGCGGCGGTGCACAAATGCTGCGCAGCTAGCGCCATTCGACTGCCAACACCGCGGTTCCTGGTGTGTCCGCTGTGCCGTGCGTGTGATCATTGCTTGTACAGCCCTCTCGCAGTGTCCGGAGCAAGTATGGTGGGTCTGACACACCGGTGTCAATGTGTTCTTTTTTCCATTTCCAGTATTGTAAATTCCTCCTGCCGCTGAAATGGAAAGCAGTTGTCACGGCATCGAAGACTTCACAAAGGATCACCCCGCTGAACACGATGTTTCCGAACTTGTGCTGTGAAAGCCACTGTTCGCGCACTACATGGACTCTCTGGCCTCATACTGCACATGTGAGCGTGAACTGTGACCATAACGGATGTTGGGCTGCGCGCACATACTTAGCAAGTTAAACACTGTGCAGATGCTGACTCACAGTAATTGAATTATGCGGTTAGAGCATGCACTTTGTTAAGGCTATGCCCATACTGAACAGGATTAACAAACCTCCAAAAGGAAAATAAGCTCAGCCACTGTGCATCTCCTTACGACGTCAGTGAAAATTGGGGGGCATTTTTTTAAAATCATATTACTTTTCTTTCTTTTCTTTACATATATATAAGGTATATCGAAACGGAATGAGCTATAAAGCAAAGCCCCCGCCAAAAGTAAAGTAACGAGTTGTTTTGTGACAAGGATAATGTTTTGATACATCATTAAATATCCTTGTGAAACAAAGTAAGAAATACACTCATCAGTTTATTAATTCATGTATCTTCACCCTTGTATTTCGGGAAGTGGTAGCAGACGGACGTATGCTTGGATGCGCCATACCAACATAGTTAAAAATGTGTATTTTAACCGTTCGTTAAAAGTGTTGCAGAAAGTTATTAGAAAAGGAATATTTATTCTCTTGGATATAAGTTCAACTCCTATCTGGTCATCATTTCACTAGCCGCTGAGGCAGTGAGGTGATGGCGAGGCACGGCGACTCGAGCACACCGTGAATTTCTCGAGCCTCTAGTTCTCAAGCAATTCTCGAGAAGCTCACGAGAAATGGCTCCGCGGCGTGTGTCGCTGCGCGCCAGTTGGCTGCGACAACATACGCCGCGCTACTGTTTTATGAATTGAATGCCGAAAGTTGTTACTCAATTCAATATGGACACTCGGAAACGAACGTCATGGTGCTGGCAATACTTTACGGAGGATGGAGATAACGTTACTTGCAACATTTGTCGTAAAAATCTCCGTAATGTATCAAAAAATACAACGGGCATAATTAGACATCTTAAACTGCACAATTTATCGGGCAATAAAACATCGCCGTCCGGATGCAGAGGCTCATTCTTCCAATAGTGCGAGGCAGACAAAATATCCAGGTACGTGTGGCACAAAAGGTGAATTCTGAGCAAAAGTTCGGATAGTGTCCGAAGCGGTCCGCCACGCTTAAAAAAACATTGATTTCTTAATCGTACTCCGATAACATACAACATACCCCAAAATCAAACCTATACCATGCTATCCTATCCTAGCTTTTGCACGACACGATATGTAATTTTATTGGAGTAGTTTCGAGCACAACCTATGCCCTCGCAGGAGCACTGATCTAAATCTTACGTTTCTCTTCATAGAGGAAAGTAAACGGCATCAACAGCTACATGAAGCACTAGTGGCCATGATAAAAGACGATTTTCAACCGCTTTCAGTCGTCGAGGACACTGGTTTTCGACGTTTTGTTTCACTGTTGGACCCACAATACTCGATACCAAATCGAAAAAAGTTGCGCTTCATGATTGAGGACGATTACCATAAACAGAAAGAGGCTGAAAGCTTGGCCGTGGAAGACCCTACTTGTGTTTCTTTCACGACCGATATTTGGACCTCACTCAATAGTGAGGCATATATTGCTGTAACTGGTAATTTCATTAACACTAATTGGTGCCTGAAAGCTTTAGCTCTAGAGACATTCCGTTTCCCGAAAAAGCATACAGTGCTAAATATTAGTGAGGCGTTAGATGACGTGATTTCAAAATGGAACATTGAAAACGAAGTTGTAAGCATCATACCTGACAACGCCAGTAACATGACGGCAGCTGTACAACTTATTCACAGTGGTCACATAGATATGCAATATGTGCCTTGTTTAGCACACACCATCAATTTAGTTGTGAAAAGTTCTTTGAACAGCAACTGTGAGCTCTGCATAATGCGGGAAAAGGCCAGAATTTTTTTTAGCTATTTTAAAACAAGTTGCAATTCTAATGAAAAACTCCATGAGATCCAGGATCTAATGAAAACCTGTTCATAAATTGACTCAGGAAACCGAAACCCGATGGAATAGTACGTTTTATATGCTACAACGTCTAGTGGAGCAAAAGGAATGCATTGCAGCCTGTTTATCAACTTTGTATTCAGGTGTAGAGAACCTCACAGCTGACGAGTGGTGAATTTTGAGCGAATGTTTGTGTGTACTAGAGCCATTTGAAGTGGTAACAAGTGAAATCTCAACTGAAAACTATACTTCTCTTTCGAAAGCTATTCCAGTAATCAGACAGCTAATCGTAACCGTATGCAATGAGAAGTGGCCTACCACGACAGCACAAGAGCTACAGGAACATCTGCACAACTCACTAATAGCCCGGCTAGGATTAATGGAAACAAACAAAGTACATGCCATTGCCATAGTTCTCGACCCAAGATTCAAACCGTTACCATTTATGAATTCCATTCATTCAAAACATGCCGTTGCAAGTCTAATTGCAGAGTGCCCAAACGTGGTAAACACCGTACGATCTAGTCATTCGGCTGCTAACGACACTAGCCACGAGCACCATTTCGTACAAAACGCCAGTAGTTCCTTATGGGTTTTCCAATAAAAATCTAATGAAAAGCGGTTCTCGTCTGTTGTTACCAGTTCCGTAAGGAATAAAATTATTCGCTGTACATTTGAACTACCCTTTTGGCTTTGCCCCTCCCCCCTCTTGAGATGAGAGTCGGTACATTTCCCAAGTGCAGTGACAGTCCAGCGAATATACTTAAAATCTGTGGCAATAAGTGAGATATGTCTGTTAACTACACTCGTGGTGTAGCTTAATATCCTACATGTCACTCTTTTGTTTGCAATTCCGTTCCTACTTCAACGTTGCCACTCCGCTGATATGTAATCTTAGTACCGACTCTGCTTTTGCATTGTACAGGCTCATGCCGAGCAGCGATCTTTATTCCCATGATTAGGTACCGGTTGGAGTCGAAATCTACCATGTGAAGTTATAAACACAACTTTTCTTATTTATCATTGTAAATTATTTTTAATTATTTTAGACAGAATGGAGAACTGTCTGAACAATGATTAAATCTGAAGTTAGTGTTAGCTAGCGAGTACTCTAACCCATAGGATACATCAGCCTTGAAACAGAATGCCTTGACTGTAATGAAGGAAAATAGATTCAATCATTTATGAAATGATACTTAGTTGGTTTGTTGATATCCCTACTGTCATTGTTTTTTTCTTTATAGTTTACTTATTTGATCGTTTTTGATCTCAGATTCTATTTCTGAACATTGTTGGATTTTCCTTACTTTTTAACTTAATTCCAGAAACTTTATTTAAGATAGCAGTATTGACGTAAGAACCTGAACTAGAATGACAATGATAAATTACGATCACGAGATTGCATGTCCAGCATCGAGACTGTGTTGTGATCAATAACAAAATGTGTCAGAAATAGTAAACCTTCAATTACTGTAATGTTCCTCGAAAAACCAGTTTCTAAAAGAATGCTGTACATAAAATGCAAACTGGTACACCATTTTTTTCCGTCACACGCTGAGATACAAAGCTTAAAAGACAAATGAATAATAAACGATGTTTAAATGTAGACGTCGAAAGATCAAAAGAAACTATGTTCAGCTGAAGAAGTGAAAAGCAGTTTCTATTTAACGTAAATAAATTTGAGGGCTATTTAACTTAAATAAATTTGGGAGCAACAAGGATCACACATCAGTGCGGAAATTCCGACTGTTGTCAGATTATGAAACCAAACCGTGTAGCACACCTTATGAAAAGAGGTAGGAGAAGGCTCAGTCAAGAAGAATTAAATATTTTAAGTATTTGCAGTCACTGTTAGCAATGGGAAACAAATAACGAGTAGAAGGAATAGCGAGATAATAGTAGGCCAAAACCATGAGGAATAAATGTGCCAAAGTGGCTTCCAAGAAAATGGAAAATAGTCAGTGGTGTAGCTTAGATTTCTGCCACATGGTGCGAGCCTGAACGATATCACTCCTATGCCATCTTTACAAAGTCTTAGAGAAAATGATCCTCAATCCAGTCTCAGACTATATCGACCAAACATTGATTAGAGAACAATCGGCTTTTCGTCGACGGAGGTCATATTGTGGACAGATCTTGAATGTGAAACAACACATGGAAGATTTCGTTTACACAGATGATACAACAGTTGCTGCCCAACGGTGAACTTTTCAGGAGGAGGAAGAAAAACTAATAACAGGTCTTAAGACACTATCCAATTGTTATGGTAGTAGCTAGCTGAAGCCAGGCTCCTCAAAGACACAACTACTTGCATTCCATTTCTGGAACAGAGAGGCCAGGAGGAAACTGAGCATAACCTCGAGAGGTCAACAACTAACGCACTGCGATACTCCAAAATATATAGGAATAAAGTTGGACTGTTCCCTCACCTGGAAAGACTACTGCACAGGTACAAAAATGAGTCTGTGTTAGGAACAATATTATTCGAAAACACAGGCAACAACTGGGGAGCATATCCGGATGACCTGCCCACATCTGCCCTTTCTTTGTGCTTTTCCGCTGCAGAATATGCAGCACCTGTGTGGCACAACTCCAACTGTGCCAAACAGGTGAATATTACAGGTGTGGTAGATTAATGTTTTTTTTTTGTCTGTTGTCGATGTATTATGCTCGCAGTAAAAGGTCGCAACAACGTGATAAGATTGTCTTTGATAGTGCTGTTAAAAGAATTACTGTTTGTTGCGCCTATGAAGAGTCTTAACTCCTACCCACAGTTGTTCATTATTTAACACACATGCATAATACCAACAATCTGATAACACTTCTTAATATTTGTTTTGTGAATGATGGTATTGTATGGTGTGGGTGTGTGTATGATTGTGTCTCCACTACAGTTCTCAACATTGGAAAACAAAAAGACAATCCTGGATTTATATTTTGCCTCCTCATTCGAGCATGCATAACGGGAAAACCAGGCAAAAAACCGAATCGAGGCCTTCAGTATTGAGAATTACAATGGTTTTCTTTATTTGTTTGCATAATGACACATTGATCTTTAATTGTGCTGAATAGAGGAAAACTTTAGATGTTTTACAATCTTTTTCTCCAATACATAAAATTATTCTCTTCAAACGTCATCGAGCGGTGCTGATCGTGGTGAGTGGCGTTGCAGACGATGGGAAGATGAAACCAGGATCGGGATCGAGGTTCTGGTTCAGGGTTGTATACTTGCTTTCTTATCCTTTCCTGTATTGCAGGAGACAAATATTTGTCGATAAAAGCCTGCTCAAAATCTGAGTACATAAGATGTCTATGGCCTCACTACTCCACATAGCTCCGTTTCCTACCATATGTCCACTTACATAACTCATTTTCTGTCTTTCTGTCCAAATCCTGGGCAAAACTCCTTTAAACGATTTTATGAACACGATGGGATGAATAGTTTTATTTTCTGGATTGAAAGTTGGAAATTGTCTATATTTAATAAGTTTTTCCTCCATATGAAGTGTTGCATAATCTGATACACGATCCTGCATGCCACTACTATATGGTGAATTGTCAGTATGTCGATGTTCATGTACACCGGCATTTTGTTGGATGCGAGATGGATCAACTCTCTCGCTTGTGTAGACGTTATCGGAACCTACTGACTGATAATCTTGGTTAGACTGATGCATATTGTCAATTAGTTTACACACCTCTTGCAGACCTTTGAAAAATTCTTGGTGTGCAAGCTTTGTGTCTGTCAATACTTCTTCGAATTGTTTCCGAATTTTCAATAAGACGTTTGATAATTCTTTGTTCAGAGAATCTCCGTCATTTATAGCATCGGTGACTACAGACTGAACTTTCTGCTAAACAGCGTCCGCTAATTGCGAATCACGCTCACAGAGCCACTGATTAAAAACATCGGAAAATTGTTCCATCTCATGTGTAAGCTGTTGCTTAACCACGTTAGCTTGCCCTATTGTAACGTTATGTAATTCCTGTGACAGTTCTGTAACTGAGGCCGAAAGCTGCTCTTGCTTTTGTGACGCTTTATCAAATTCTAACTGAAGATTGTTAACCGCTTCGGGTAGATGCTTGTGTGCTTCCCGAAAAATTTCAAACTCTGTTATTAAAGCTGTCTGCGTAAGAGAAACTTGTTCTATTTTAGTTTTAAGTTCCTCTTGCGTATTTACAATCTGCATTTGTAAAACTGTTTTCATTATACTAATCTCTGATTTAAATATCGACTGTGATTCTGCTATTTGTTTTTGCAGAGCAGACTGTAGTTCGTTATGAGACGCAGCTTGACTTTCCCGAAATTCAGGAGGCATTTCCTCTATTCGTTTCAGTAAAACTGTCATAGGGTCAACTACATCGTGCACGTTAGTTTGAGGCACACTTGTTTTACCCAATTGAGCCATCTTGGTCTGAAATCGTGTCTCAACCATATAATCACACAATAATTAATACTAAAAGATCCGTTAAAAAGTGTGTAACATATACTGTTTACTCAGTAGCTAATGACGTGCTAATGGTTATGCAGATGACTATTTTGTGACAAATAGTCGTATTGAACTAACACACAATTTGTAACACGAACTACCGCTAATCTACTAAGGAAGTATGTGACTATCTACTACCCATAGACGAGTCAAGAGAATAGAATACGACAACGTACACCTACTCCCTGTAGATAACTGCGATATAGACTGGCATATCTCCGCTATTTATCTCCTTCGTTGTAACTTTGTTCTCTGGTTTCGTCACAAATGGTTACATGAAAAAGAAAATACAATTAACATCATACAATATTAATCACAATACACATACAAACTTTTGTTGCTATGCCGACCATGTGTGTGTGCTCATGTATGGTGGTCTGATCATCTGTCGCCAAATGTGGTAGATTCTTTAATGTGTTTGTCTATTTTTTGTTTGTCTGTTGTCGACGTATTATGCTCGCAGTAAAAGGTCGTAACATCGTGATAAAATTGTCTCTGATAATGTTGTTAAAAGAATTACTGTTTGTTGCGCGTATGAAGAGTCTTGGGAGAGACGGCTGGATATTTTTAGCAACTATTTATACACTCCTGGAAATTGAAATAAGAACACCGTGAATTCATTGTCCCAGGAAGGGGAAACTTTATTGACACATTCCTGGGGTCAGATACATCACATGATCACACTGACAGAACCACAGGCACATAGACACAGGCAACAGAGCATGCACAATGTCGGCACTAGTACAGTGTATATCCACCTTTCGCAGCAATGCAGGCTGCTATTCTCACATGGAGACGATCGTAGAGATGCTGGATGTAGTCCTGTGGAACGGCTTGCCATGCCATTTCCACCTGGCGCCTCAGTTGGACCAGCGTTCGTGCTGGACGTGCAGACCGCGTGAGACGACGCTTCATCCAGTCCCAAACATGCTCAATGGGGGACAGATCCGGAGATCTTGCTGGCCAAGGTAGTTGACTTACACCTTCTAGAGCACGTTGGGTGGCACGGGATACATGCGGACGTGCATTGTCCTGTTGGAACAGCAAGTTCCTTTGCCGGTCTAGGAATGGTAGAACGATGGGTTCGATGACGGTTTGGATGTACCGTGCACTATTCAGTTCCCCTCGACGATCACCAGAGGTGTACGGCCAGTGTAGGAGATCGCTCCCCACACCATGATGCTGGGTGTTGGCCCTGTGTGCCTCGGTCGTATGCAGTCCAGATTGTGGCGCTCACCTGCACGGCGCCAGACATGCATACGACCATCATTGGCACCAAGGCAGAAGCGACTCTCATCGCTGAAGACGACACGTCTCCATTCGTCCCTCCATTCACGCCTGTCGCGACACCACTGGAGGTGGGCTGCACGATGTTGGGGCGTGAGCGGAAGACGGCCTTACGGTGTGCGGGACCGTAGCCCAGCTTCATGGAGACGGTTGCGAATGGTCCTCGCCGATACCCCAGGAGCAACAGTGTCCCTAATTTGCTGGGAAGTGGCGGTGCGGTCCCCTACGGCACTGCGTAGGATCCTACGGTCTTGGCGTGCACCCGTGCGTCGCTGCGGTCCGGTCCCAGGTCGACGGGCACGTGCACCTTCCGCCGACCACTGGCGACAACATCGATGTACTGTGGAGACCTCACGCCCCACGTGTTGAGCAATTCGGCGGTACGTCCACCCAGCCTCCAGCATGCCCACTATACGCCCTCGCTCGAAGTCCGTCAACTGCACATACGGTTCACGTCCACGCTGTCGCGGCATGCTACCAGTGTTAAAGACTACGATGTAGCTCCGTATGCCACGGCAAACTGGCTGACACTGACGGCGGCGGTGCACAAATGCTGCGCAGCTAGCGCCATTCGACGGCCAACACCGCGGTTCCTGGTGTGTCCGCTGTGCCGTGCGTGTGATCATTGCTTGTACAGCCCTCTCGCAGTGTCCGGAGCAAGTATGGTGGGTCTGACACACCGGTGTCAATGTGTTCTTTTTTCCATTTCCAGAAGTGTACATGAGATTGCAGGTTCGAGTGCTGTTGTCCACGTCTCTTCCCGTACACGTCGCATTCAATCTGAAACAATTCTGCTATTTCAATACTTCCAAAACTACTAATAAAGGTCGTGACGCTCACCTTTGTTCTCATGAAATAATAATGGTTTATTGTGTCTCTTGTCCAATTCTCCACATAACATCAAAAGAAGCGAACAGAAAACTGTAGTTAACCTTAGTTACGAGTAAACCACAGAGAGAGTAATATACCGAGTCAACGACATAATTATAATAGAGTCTCTCAGATAACGTCTTTGCCACTTAGCTTTCTCACAGTCTATTCAGTACATTACATATTTATTACACTACACAGGACCTACTGTGACAGGCTGCCTGCGGGAAATCCCAATCAACATAATCTACCATCTCTTAGACATAGCACTTTCAGATGTCTAAAAGAGAACTGTACCTGAAATGAAAAGAAAGAAGAAAGAGACGGACCCAAGACATCCTCTGTCTGGACATGAACATGTCTCCTAGACTGAAATCGAGAAAAAGTTTTCTACAGACAATACAACTAATTCCGACACCACCCGCAATGTGTAGAATACAACTCTGGCTTAGTTCATCATCAGAGGAATATTGGGATGACTCCAAAGGGGAACTTGCTGCAGGTCGTCACCTCCCATACGACATGTGTTATATATTATGTTCTGAACACATATAAGCAAAAAAGAAGAATATAGGGACCCATGCATAGTCTTTGATAGACCAAAAATTTGCTGCAGAAATTGAAGATGCAATCACAGCCCCACCTACGATATACACTTATGAAAACTGGAGGCGAAACCGACCTGTAGTGCGTCTGCCTCACAAGAGTAACAATCTTGGGAAGTCTTAACGCTAAAGGACATTAGCGACAGGAGGCTATCACAGTATTTGAGGTACCAAGTGACACTGGTACAATGCCTGATATCCTACTAAGTGCCTTGTGGAGCAGCCGCCTACCACATCAATTGAGAGTCATTAGTGCATCGCAGACTGGCATGCCTTGGACACAATGGCTGAATTAGCAGACAAGACATTCGATACGATAATGCCTGCAGTGTAAGCGCAGTAGTGGTGCCATGTAACAGCTGTTTATCACCAGTGACTTGGCATGCGATTTATCTTGTTCTGGCTGCCAACAACGAATTTTTTA
The DNA here is from genome assembly GCF_023897955.1 of Schistocerca gregaria. Lineage (NCBI taxonomy): Eukaryota > Metazoa > Arthropoda > Insecta > Orthoptera > Acrididae > Schistocerca > Schistocerca gregaria. The sequence continues at coordinate 89,083,857 of NC_064926.1, read as the reverse complement.
TGAAGGCTACTGGCAAACTGCTGGCACCTCAAGACGTCAGCGACGACAGAAGCCACTACCGGAGGCTCTCGAGGAGCCGCTCTTCTGCTACTTCTTCAGCCTCCCAGAGTGTCCAACCTTCCACCTGCTGGTATTACAGAATATTTGGGAACCAGGTGCGTAAATGAACAATGCTGCATGATCAGCCAAATGCTAGCATCAGTTTGATGTATTCACATCGACGGATTGCTGAACTGTGTCGTAGCGCGTATTTATCACTGACCATAAGTGAGGGCAAAAATACCTAGTGGACACTGTGTGTAAGTAGGTTGTTTAGGTTTTCTTATTGGTACCGTCACGTAGCGCTCTGTATGAAAATCACTGGCTGTGTTGTGTGCAGTCTGTGGCTAGTTTGCATTGTTGTCTGCCATTGTAGTGTTGGTGAGCTGGATGTGAACAGCGCATAGCGTTGGGCAGTTGGAGGTGAGCCGCCAGCAGTGGTGGATGTGGGGAGAGAAATGGCGGAGTTTTGAAATTTGTAAGACTGGATGTCATGAACTTCTATATATATTATGACTATTAAGGTAAATACATTGTTTGTGTTGTGGTTGGCAGGAGAGCCAACACCGTGTTACTAAAGGAGGCCGAAATGCACGCGTTTTAGCTCACGCAGGCTAGCGTGAGGTCTGGAACAACGCAAGGGAATTAGAATTGAGAAAAACGGACGTAGCTGGTGGAATACTTAACTTTAATCCATTAATGATGCACGTCGCTCGTGACAGTACATGATTCACAATATCAATGGTAACTGAATATGGTGCCTTGCTAGGTCGTAGCAAATAACGTAGCTGAAGGCTGTGCTAACTATCGTCTCGGCAAATGAGAGCGTATTTTGTCAATGAACCATCGCTAGCAAAGACGGCTGTACAATTGGGGCGAGTGCTAGGAAGTCTCTCTATACCTGCCGTGTGGCGGCGCTCGGTCTGCTATCACTGATAGTGGCGACTCGCGGGTCCGACGTATACTACCGGACCGCGGCCGATTTAAAGGCTACCACCTAGCAAGTGTGGTGTCTGGCGGTGACACCACAGTTTGTTCTCTATCAAAATCTTTCATTTGCTAACTATGCCTATCAGTAGTTAGTGCCTTCCGTAATTTGAATCTTTTATTTAGCTGGCAGTAGTGGCGCTCGCTGTATTGCAGTAGTTCGAGTAACCAAGATTTTTGTCAGGTAAGCGATTTGTGAAACGTATAGGTTAATGTTAGTCAGGGCCATTTTTTTGTAGGGATTTTTGAAAGTCAGAATGCGTTGCGCTGAAAATATTGTGTGTCAGTTTAAGCACAGTCTTGTATAATTTTTCTAAGGGGACGTTTCAACTGGATCATACCAATCAATGGCTGGTACAACAGATACAGGTACACAGCAAGTGACCAACAACCACTTTCTGCCTGACTGTGGATAATAATTCAACAATAATGACGTGTGCCACACTATGTATCAAGCTTGATCTCATACTGTGTTACAAGGACTCCCATTTTGTTTTGCATACCTGAATGACAGTTTGGTTTCCTCAGCCTCGCCAGAACATCAGCAGCATGTGAGAGGTTTCAACGAGTACAGCTGTATGGAATAGTCTTGACCACCGCTCAGTGAATTTTTGCTGAGACAGAGATCAATTTTTTGGGCTATAAACTCTCGTCATCAGTAGTAGAGAGTTGGCGTTTCTAGCACACTTTTGATAGCAAATTGATATGCAAATTAATTAAACTGATCAATTAATCACTCACACCACCACCGATCTCCGACCACCCCCACCCCGACCACACCCACTTCCGCCCGCGGATGACGTCACGTGTTTTTCCCGGGTGCGTCTGTGTCCCAGCCTCCTCACCCCTCTCTCAACCCCACCACCCCAACCAACCCTATTAGCAAGAATTTCGAATTTTGGAGGAAATTTCGAATTTTGATGGGAATTTCTAATTTTGGTGGGAATTTCTTTGTGCCAGGGCTGCGCTGACATCCCACCCCAGCCCCCAACCAGAAATTGGCGGGAAATTAAAAATGGTGGTGCCCTTTCCGGGACTCGAACCCTGGTCCTCCTGGGTGGAAAGCCCAAGTGTACCCTCCTAACACAATTAAATCACCAAAGGCGATGGAACTGACGGCAAATTAAATATGGCGGTGCACTTTCTGGGACTCGAAACCTGATCCTACTGTATGAAATGCCCAAGTGTACCTCCTAATACATGGAAACTGTCTAGATGCGGGAGAGGAAGGTTAGGTTAGTGTACTTTATTTACTTTGCTCTGGAACCTGACGCAAAAGTCGATCCTAAGTACATAATTAATCACAGAGATCGGGCCTAATTACGCAACTACATGCATAGCGCTGCACGAGGATGGCATAAAATCGCAATACAGCGCAAATACTTAGGATACCATTCAACTGGTGTTATCCTGCTGAGAAAAAATTTCACAATTGCACTCGAAACCAGCGACAAAACACTCAAACTCTACCCTACACTTACAAGGTGGCGGGAGAAAGGCTGGGGTGTAAGGTACTACCTTCATTCGTTTTGGTGGGAAATACGATCAACTTACTAGGGACAGGTGTTGGACAGATAGGTATTTAAAAAGTGTATTGCCTGCATACAGTATCTATTGTTACTTGACGTCAGAGTTTCCTACAGACGCCTACTAAAAATCACTCTACAACCCAGCTAACCGAAGCCATTACTCACTATCACAGCTGATGGAAAAAATACGTCACAGTTCTAATTAAACTTGAAATTGTCGTGAAAAAAAAAAAAAACCAGCATTCATATTGAAATGGTTATAGTGCAGCACATGTACTGGGGAAAATCGTCATCCTAAAGACTGCAGAGGAGGCGGTAGTGGTACTTGCGTTCTCCTCGATGTACTGTCAGAAACTGCAGAAAATCGGGAATATGCGGGTGGGGGCGACTGCATGCAATCGGGCACATTGCTATACTACACCTCCAAGCCAGAGAAATAGTGAATTTGCGCTAGGTGTTGGCAGCTCTACTACATCTTCAAGCAGTTTTAGAAGACAGTACGAGAGGTTATGTTATGGTCACATGGATAGAAGTGACATAAAAAATCAATAGAATTGCGAAAAATGACGGAAAATACGTATAGATTGAGGGGAAATACGCTGAAATTCAGTGAAATTGAGGAAGTAATTGCGTGTCTTCTGGTGGGCGCAGAACAATTCTTGTACATGTGAACAAGCATACGACAGCAAGAGGAAACCGAGGAAACGTCGACATAGAAGAGAAGGGGGGCAGGGAAATAGTCACTTTTTTCCGTCAAGGCAGCATTCTACTGTATGTCTATTGAGGTAACGGTGATACACGTGAGTTGACTACTGTATTTGATCCTTTTCACGAAAGCAGAGAACCATCTGCCTCTAAACTTATATGCATCTGCATTAAATGATAACAGAGTGGGTGGGGTGATCGATTGAGATTGAGCTGTAACGAGGTACAATTTAATGGCAGACTGATGACGCGTTCTAGAGAGGGAGTCAGATGTTGGCGAAGGGCATTTGATCATTTTTCCGCTGTTCTGTCCGGATGCATCAGTTGCGTGACGCAGCCTGTGTTCGACTCTTATACAACTAATTGGTCTGCATTTGACTTAAAGCACTGTCTACTTGCGATCGTTAACAGCATACCTCTCCATCATCAGAGGACTTCCATTTCATGTGTGATGAAACTTAACCATCCTGTTTTGACACATTCCTCTAAATGAACGAAGATTTATGCGATTTACTCCATTCCCTTGTCGCATGTTGGGTATAAAATCGATACTTCAATTTCATAACTAAGATGAATCTAAGTTAACGATAGGTGTTTGTGAGACACTGCAATCCCCATGTATACATTTGCTTGAGAGATGTCCTGTTTACAGAGTTAGTGGCGGCAAGATATGTAATTTCACATATCGGACACCGCTGCTATGCATTTATCTGTTTCCCTGTAATAGGTATTCTCCATGACTAATTATCATTTTATATAGGACTGATGCGAGCATAGTATAAATTCTGAACTGTGATCGGATGTGAACATTGGACGCTATACATATCTCGAAAGCTACATTGTGCACATGTGACACAGAATCGATATTTTTAGGAAGTGGTTTTTCCATTTTGCAGTTTGTTACCATAGTATATCGTAGAGAAACCTGCAGGAAGGATGTATGTCATGTGCTGGAGATACATTTCTTACATTGGAACGATAGCAGAGCTGCATTCCACATGACTGATAGGTCGGAAACTGAAGGAATCTAACATTATAGCCTGCTTTAAGTGCAGAACCATGTAGCCCTAAGGCTAATGCATGTGTTTATGTTTCCTCTTACCAGTACCCTCCTGGTACACTAGAACAATGCTTTAAAATTTATAGCATAGTTGATTTATGTAAAATGCTTCGAACTCCATCCATATGGAGCTCCAGCATGCATAAAAATTACATGTTTCTTGTTCTTATTAACCGCCTGCCATCACCACATATTCAAATCTGTTACTGTACATCGATAAGGACTGCTAACCTCCTCGACATGGGCTCATCTCGAGAAATCTTGAGCACTTAGACAGGCGAGAACTCAGCAAGCTCCATTCATTCACGAGACGCAGAATGTAGTGGTTAACTTCTGGTCAGCTGCAGATTAAATCAGTAATGGCCCTGCAGGGTTGGTTGGTCAAAGACAATGAAAAGGGATTTTTCAGTCTCTAATTTGATCCTGCTAGAATGCTCTGTGACTCCCATCCACATAGAGAAAGATCGTAAATTATGCACTATACTCGAGGTGACAGAAATTCATAGATTGCTGTCTGGTATACTTTGATGATGTGTACATTCGAGAATTAACAATGAATGGACGTACTGCACAGTCATTTGCAATGATACTCGCAAAGTAAATATAAAAATTCAGTAAATCAAGTAGACAAAAAGGAATACAAACGTCTCAAAAATGAGATAGACAGGAAGTGCAAAATGGCTAAGCAGGGATGGCTAGAGGGTAAATGTAAGGACGTAGAGGCTTATCTCACTAGGGGTAAGATAAATACTGCCTACTGGAAAATTAAAGAGACCTTTGTAGAAAAGAGAACCACTTGTATGAATATTAAGAACTCAGATGGAAACCCAGTTGTAAGCAAAGAAGGGAAAGCAGAAAGGTGGAAGGCGTATGTAGAGGGTCTACCCAAGGGCGCTGTACTTGAGGACAATATTATGGAAATGGAAGAGGATGTAGATGAAGATCAAATGGGAGATATGATACTGTGTGAAGAGTTTGACAGAGCACTGAAAGACCTGAGTCGAAACAAGGCCCCGGGAGTAGACAACATTCCATTAGAACTACTGACAGCCTTGGGAGAGCCATTCCATGCAAAACTATACCTTCTGGAGAGCAAGATATATGAGACAGGTGAAATACCCTCAGACTTCAATATATTTGAATATAACAATTCAAATCCCAAAGAAAGCAGGTGTTGACAGATGTGAAAATTACTTGAACTATCAGTTTAATAAGTCACGGCTACAAAATACTAACGCGAATTCTTTACAGACGAATGGAAAAACCAGTAGCAACCGACTTCGGGGAAGATCAGTTTGGATTCCGTTGAAATATTGGAACATGTGAGGCAATACTGATCCTAAGACTTATCTTAGAAGCTAGATTAAGGAAGGGCAAACCTACGTTTCTAGCATTTGTAGACTTAGAGAAAGCTTTTGACAATGTTGACTGGAGTACTCTCTTTCAAATTCTGAAGGTGGCAGGGGTAAAATACAGGGAGCGAAAGGCTATTTAGAATTTGTACAGAAAGCAGATGGCAGTTATAAGAGTCGAGGGACATGAAAGGGAACCAATAGTTGGGAAGGGAGTGAGACAGGATTGTAGCATATCTCCGATGTTATTCAATCTGTATATAGAGCAAACAATAAAAGAAAGAAAAGAAAAGTTCGGAGTAGGTATTAAAATCCATGGAAAAAAATAAAAACTTTGAGGTTCGCCGATGACATTGTAATTCTGTCAGAGACGACAAAGGACTTAAAAGAGCAGTTGAACGGAATGGACAGTGTCTTGAAGGATGGTATGAGATGAACATCAACAAAAGCCAAACGAGGATAATGGAATGTAGTCGAATTAAGTCGGGCGATGCTGAGGGAATTAGATTAGGAAATGAGTCACTTAAAGTGGTAAAGGATTTTTGCTCTTTGGGGACCAAAATAACTGATGATGGTCGAAGTAGAGATGATATAAAATGTAGACTGGCAATGGCAAGGAAAGCGTTTCTGAAGAAGAGAAATTTGTTAACATCTAGTATAGATTTAAGTGTTAGGAAGTCGTTCCTGAAAGTATTTATATGGAGTGTATGGAAGTGAAACATGGACTATAAATAGTTTGGACAAGAAGAGAATAGAAGCTTTCGAAATGTGGTGCTACAGAAGAATGCTGAAAATTAGGTGGGTAGATCACATAACTAATGAGGAGGTGTTGTTTACGATTGGGGAGAAGAGAAGTTTGTGCCACAACTTGACTAGAAGAAGGGATCGGTTGGTAGGATATGTTCTGAGGCATCAAGGGATCACCAATTTAGTATTGGAGGGCAGCGTGGAGGGTAAAAATCGTAGAGGGCGAACGAGAGATTAATAAACTAAGCAGATTCAGAATGATGTAGGTTGCAGTAGGTACTGGGAGATGAAGAGGCTTGCACGAGATAGAGTAGCGTGGAGAGCTGAATCAAACCAGTCTCAGGACTGAAGACCACAGCAACAACAACAACAACTCGCAAAGTAGAGGAAGGGACAGTTTAGCGATTATACGGAAATTGGGAAACATGCTGTTGCATCATTGGGAGTTGTTGGAATTACTGTAAAATGGCTAAAATTGTTCCCAGTATCAACTGTGATGCTCGTTAATACAGTACATCGACGGTGTCCTTTCCACCCATCCACTGATAGGCTGTTGGTCACCACATAATGACTGAGTGACATCTCTTGTTTGGGATGGGAAAAGAGTTTTGATGGAGGGGCAACACCTTCTGGGGATGGCTAGCAACAGTGATCGCGTACATGATTATAATATAAGGAGTCAGTTGAAATGTAATGCAGAGCCATCAGCTATTTTGTCACTGTGACAGATGAGTTTAAATGTAGAGGTCGTCAGTCACCTTCAGACAGCAGTTTTGAAACTCGATGTAACTGTCTTTTATTTAAAATCACCCAACGTGTGTGTGGTCTGTTATGGTAGCAGCAGCAGCAACATGATTTATGTCGTGCAACGTCTAGGTTTCTGTGAGAAGCAGCGGATCAGAACATGTTATGTCGGTTTAGATCCTGACACAGACCTTGAAGTCTTGGGGGAAAAACATAATTTACGGCAGTGTACAAAGCGTGTTACAGCAGAAAAAGCAATGTTTCAAACAATGACACAGGGTCAAAGGAAGTGTCTCTTGCGGCTTATTGTATATTTTGTGGGATACGGTCATCCTCCTACAACGCAGGCGATGCAACTTTACACTGGTCTGTGCGATGGATCAATACCTGTATATTTAATAGGATCGTTACATGTGCTCGATGCTGGCACACAGTTCGTATTTTTTCTCTCCTGGATGGTACCGAATAACAATGATAGAACGTTTGGGTGATGGATATGAATGGATCCTGCTGAGCGGGGATCAGCTTCAATGTCGAGTCTTCCCAACTTTCCCTAGCTAGAAACGCCACTGTAACTATTCATACTGCCGTCGTGTTGCAGAAGCAAGCTTCAGTTGACGCTGACCTTACACATTGTACATGGGTGGTTGAGCTACGAGAACATGTTCCCACTTGCACTGAGTGGTCAAAACACGCTCCTATAGCATTAAATCAGCTCACTCTGTTTCTAAACAGGTTGCAGAATGTGGTGGATATTGCTCTCTCCGACTTATGGGTAAAACTGCTAAAATTGATCTCGCCATCAGCTGCAGTGTTTGTTACAGTACATCGCTCCATATCAGTGGCGTCTTTCCAGTCCCGACCGTACACTGGGTGCGCTGTTGATAACTGCATAATGACTGACTGACACCACTCCAGTGAGGTGGAGGGAACTGTGACGGAACACTGGATATCTGCTACTTCTACATCTACATTACTACTCTGCAATTCACATTTAAGTGCTTGGCAGAGGGTTCATCGAACCACAATCATACTATTTCCCTATCATTCCACTCCCGAACATCGCGCAGGAAAAACGAACACCTAAACCTTTCTGTTCGACCTCTGATTTCTCTTATTTTATTTTGATGATCATTCCTACCTATGTAGGTTGGGAACAACAAAATATTTTCGCATTCGGAAGGGAAAGTTGGTGACTGAAATTTCGTGAATAGATCTCGCCGCGATGAAAAACGTCTTTGCTTTAATGACTTCCATCCCAACTCGCGTATCATATCTGCCACACTCTCTCCCCTATTACGTGATAATACAAAACGAGCTGCCCCTTTTTGCACCCTTTCGATGTCCTCCGTCAATCCCACCTGGTAAGGATCCCACACCGCGCAGCAGTATTCTATCAGAGGACGAACGAGTGTAGTGTAAACTGTCTCTTTAGTGGACTTGTTGCATCTTCTAAGTGTCCTGCCAATGGAACGCAACCTTTGGCTCGCCTTCCCGACAATAATATCTATGTGGTCTTTCGAACTGAAGTTGTTCGTAATTTTAACACCCAGGTACTTAGTTGAATTGACAGCGTTGAGAATTGTACTATTTATCGAGTAATCGAATTCCAACGGATTTCTTTTTCAACTCATGTGGATCACCTCACACTTTTCGTTATTTAGCGTCAATTGCACCTGCCACACCATACAGAAATCTTTTCTAAATCGCTTTGCAACTGATACTGGTCTTCAGATGACCTTACTAGACGGTAAATTACAGCATCATCTGGAACAACCTAAGAGAACTGCTCACCCAGGTCATTTATATAGATCAGGAACAGCAGAGGTCCCAGGACGCTTCCCTGGGGAACACCTGATATCACTTCAGTTTTACTCGATGATTTGCCGTCTATTACTACGAACTGCGACCTTCCTGACAGGAAATCACGAATCCATTCGCGCAACTGAGACGATACCCTATAGGCCTGCTGTTTGATTAGAAGTCGCTTGTGAGGAACGGTGTCAAAAGCTTTCCGAAAATCTAGGAATACGGAATCAACTTACTTTGTGCGAACAAAGAGCTAGCTGCGTTGAACAAGAACGATGTTTTCTGAAACCATGCTGATTACGTATCAATAGATCGCGTTCCCTTCGAGGTGATTCACAATGTTTGAATACAGTATATGCTCCAAAACCCTACTGCAAACCAACGTCAATGATATAGGTCTGTAGTTAGACAGATTACTCCTACTACCCTTCTTAAACACTGGTGCGACATGCGCAATTTTCCAATCGATAGGTACAGATGTATCGGTGAGCGAGCGGTTGTACATGATTGTTAAGTAGGGAGCTATTGTATCAGCGTAATCTTATAGGAACCTAATCGGTATACAATCTGGACCTGAAGACTTGCCCGTATCAATCGATTTGAGTTGCTTCGCAACCCCTAAGGTATCTACATCTAAGAAACTCATGCTAGCAGCTGTTCGTGTTTCAAATTCTGGAATATTCCATTCGTCTTCCCTGGTGAAGGAATTTCGGAAAACAGGGTACAATAACTCCGCTTTAGTGGCACAGTCGTCGGTAACAGTACCATCGGCACTGCGCAGCGAAGGTATTGACTGCGTGTTGCCGCTTGTGTACTTTACATACCACCAAAATTTCTTCGGGTTTTCTACCAAATTTCGAGACAATGTTGCGTTGTGGAACCTATTAAAGGCATCTCGCATTAAAGTCCGTGCCAAATTTCGCGTGTCTGTAAATTTTAGCCAATCTTCGGTATTTCGTGTTCTTCTGAACTTTGCATGCTTTTTCCGTTGACTCTGCAACAGCGTTAGGACCTGTTTTGTGTACCATGGGGGATCAGTTCCATCTCTCACCAATTTATGAGGTATGAATCTCTCAGTTGCTGTTGCTACTATATCTTTGAATTTGAGCCACATCTCGTTTACATTTGCATAGTCAGTTCGGAAGCAATGGAGATTGTCTCTTAGGAAGGCTTCTGATGACACTTTACCCGATTTTTTAAATAAAATTATTTTGCGTTTGTTTCTGGTGGGTTTGGAAGAAACGGTATTGAGCCTAGCTACAACGACCTTGTAATCACTAATCCCTGTATCAGTCATGATGCTGTCTATTAGCTCTGGATTGTTTGTGGCTAAGAGGTCAAGTGTGTTTTCGCAACCATATACAATTCGCGTGGGTTCGTGGACTAACTGCTCGAAATAATTTTCGGAACATGGGATTAAATGTACGAGGGTCAGTCAAAAAGTAATGCCTCCTATTTTTTTTTCTACGTTTAATTGTCAGGAAATTTAAATGCAATTACATAGGTTGAAAACCACAACATTGAGGATCATTTTGTCATTTTTCAATGTAATCTCCGCCCATCTCTACAGTTTTGGTCCATCTTTGAACAAGGGCATGTATCCCAGCACGGTAAAAATCACAGCTCTGCTTCCTAAGCCATTGAAGCACGGATGTTTTGACAGCCTCCTCATCTTCAAAATGAATCCCACGATGAGCTTCTTTTAGTGGCCCGAACAGATGGCAGTCTGATGGTGCCAGGTCAGGGCTGTATGGGGGATGAGGCAAAACTTCCCATCCAATTTTGACAATCTCGTCAGAGGTGTGACGACTGGTGTGTGGTCTTGCATTGTCATGCAAAAGAAGAACATCTGCCATTGATTTTGTTGGGCGAACTCGCTGAAGACGTGCTTTAAGTTTTTTGAGGGTTGTGACGTATTGAACAGAATTTATTGTGCATCCCTGCTCCAAAAAATCAACCAGAATCACACCCTCTGTATCCCAGAAAACTGTTGCCATAACTTTCCCTGCCGATCGCACAGTTTTGAATTTTTTCTTCCTCGGCGAGCTTGTGTGACGCCACTCCATTGACTGCCTCTTTGATTCGGGTTCAAAAAAATGCACCCATGTTTCGTCCCCGGTCACAATTTTTTTCAGAAACTCATCTCCCTCCAAACGGAAGCGCTGCAAGTGTTGGGAGGCTATTGTTTTCCTTGCCTCTTTATTCTGATCGGTTAACATTCTTGGAACCCACCGTGCACAAACTTTTGAGTACCCCAATTGTTTAATAATCGTGATGACACTGCCTTTACTAAGAGAAATAATGCGACACACTTCATCTGCAGTCACCCGACGGTCACCACGAATGATGTCATCAACTTGCTGAATGTTGTGTGGAGTCACTGCACTCACCGGCCTGCCGCTCCGCTTTTCGTCAGTCAACGGTGTTTGCCCTTCAGCTTCCTTACAACGACGAACCCATCGTCTAACAGTGCTGACATCCACTGTCACAACACCATACACCTTCTTCAGTCTTTCATGAATGCGTATGGGCGTTTCACCTTCTGCATTCAAGAATTCAATCACACAACGCTGTCTCAAACGAACATCGATGTCGGCCATCTTACAAACTTCTGCTGTGCTGCCACCTGTTGACACAGAAAGTTACTACTGCAGTGGATTGCAGAAGAAGGTTTGAGGAATGGCGCCAAATTCAAATTTTTCACTTAACTTAATTTTTTTAAGTAGAAAAAAAAATGGGAGGCATTACTTTTTGACCGACCCTCGTAGAGGTCATCACCTTAATACAGTTACTTGGAAGCGTTCCTCATTGCTACAAGCTCTAGCTATTTACATATGCTGCAATACCCAATACATGTTTTTACTTTTTTCACCAATAAGATAACAATACCTCTTTTTATTTGTGCTACCTCACGTTTGTTGTGAACAGCACCTTCGGGGGATAGTCAATACCAGAACAGCGATCATGTATGTGACTGCAAAATGAAGGAACAATGCTTTTCGAAACGGAGTACCGAGACATCCACTACCCTTTCAATGGGAAGATGAGATTAACTGAACATTCGAATAGTTGTTGGAAGTGCTCTACAATATCGCAGACGCCTCCATTTTTCATATATTGTGATGTCTTCCAAATTTTTGTCTGTGAGAAGCATCGCATCTGTTTTTATTTCTACCAGCCTGTGTTGTGGTAGCTGTACATTTTATGCCATATGATGTTCAGTTTTCTGTGAGAGCCCGAGGATCAAAACGTGTTAATGTCGATTTAGCAGCAGCTGACACGGTTCTCTAAGTCATGGTAGAAAAAACCAAGTGTATGGCGGTGAACACTGATTGGATGTGTTACAACCGCAAATAAACAATGTATTAAACTACTTATGAAGGAGCAATACAGGAACCCTCTCATATGGTTGATAGTCTATTGGGTACAGTCATCCTGCAGTACAGGAGATGAAACTTTACACCGCTCTTGGAAGTGACTTCGATCACGAACCACCTGTTCCAATGAACCAATACCTGTATATTTAATAGGAACGTCACCTATGTTTGGGTGACAGACATGAATGCACCCTGAGAGACACAGATCTCCTTCGGACAAGCTGTATGTAGTTTGGAGATGTGTCGCAAAATCTTCGTCCTTCCTCCGTGCCATGTATCATGTGTAGTCTTCCTAATTTTCCCAACAAGAAAAATCACCATAATTGCTCGTACTATCTCTCCTACTACCTCATGTTGCAGGGGAAGGTTTCGTTTGGTGCTGGTTTTACACACTGTACACGGCTGACATCATGGTGCAATTTCTACCGAGTGGCCAACATGCGCTCCTGTCGCGTTAACTCAGCTCATCTTGTTTCCCTACAGGATGCAGAAGGTCTTAAATATAGCACTCTCCGAATTCCGTACAGGTCAGACTTAAATTAGGGCGATCACATAGACTAAGCTGCATGGATGGCGGGGGCATAGACTTAGGTGCATTAACAAGATACAGAGGAACTGTCTAAAAAACATCACTGGACTTTCTGTTATATGGGATCCTTAGCAGATATGTTCAAAAAAGGTGACTCATTTCGAGATATGAGTCTGACACGAATATGATTCACCAGTGGCTGTAATCATTAAAAGATGTTTCTGCAGGATACAATGCAAATAAGTGGTTGAATGGATAGACTTGATTCAAAATCGCTGACAGCATTTCTACCAGAAAGCGCAACATTATCAGCGGCTCATGTGTGTACCTGTAGAGTCAAGACCGCCTTTTATGCAGGGTGACAGTAACGTGGTTGCGCCGGCCGCGGTGGTCTTGCGGTTCTAGGCGCTCAGTCCGGAGCCGCGCGACTGCTACGGTCGCAGGTTCGAATCCTGCCTCGGGCATGGATGTATGTGATGTCCTTAGGTTAGTTAGGTTTAACTAGTTGTAAGTTCTAGGGGACTGATGACCACAGATGTTAAGTCCCATAGTGCTCAGAACCATTTGAAGTAACGTGGTTGCGACGATCGTGTTTTTAATAGCACGGTCCTTAATGTATGTTGTGGGCTGTAGAATCCCTCTGTGATCAGCTTCAGATGTCATTCTCAATAATGTTCCTCGAAAAGAACATTATGTTCCTTCCACAGATTCCCATTTAACATACATGGTGAGTGTGAACCGACTACAGAAAAAAAAAATAATAAAAAATTACTCGCCATGCAAAGTGACTCTCATGATCAATTTAATTTCGAAATAACGAGGACATTCTGCAGTAATCGGTAGTTTTCGCATCAAAATAGTCGAAGTTTTTTTTCCTGATTTTTCGCAGGGTGGATATGTATCAGTTGATCATTTGTGATCGGTGGCGGTACACTTCGCTGCACAAAAAAACCAGATGCGAGTGCAGTCTAACGGAAGAAATTATACCTATTTTGCTCATAAAAATAATGAAAATGGACTCTCTATTTTCATGGAAAGACGAGATTTATTACCATCACGAATGTTTTTTCCCTTTTTTCAGCAGTTGCTTTATTATATGAATTGAGTTGATGTTAAGTAGTCCAGCACAGAACAGCGTGCGACTTCTCTACGAGACCATGGCTTTACCCCAGTCCCAGTTGGAGTGTCCTACGTGACGTTAAACAAAAGTGATTTCCACCCCAGAACGAGAGGCCTATTAGAGGCGTTGAGGACCTGTCTAGTCTGTGACAGCTCGTCACTGTAGGTGCGCCCCCTAACCAATAGGGGTGGCTGTGTCACTAGACGTCCAAGATGCATTCGGGACAGCCATTCTTTTATCTCTTATTGTTTAGTTAACTATACCTGCTTTTGTGTTGACAAAGGACCATCGTCTCAAGGTGAACATTGTCCAGCATATGTTGTGAGGTTGCTGATGGAGTAGCTCCCTCCACCCGTCCATCCACCCTGTAGGTGATTGGAGGGAGGGAGGGGAGAGGAGAGGGCCTCCATTCTCGGCAGTTTGTGATTGTACAATGAGGAGAACGCACGTTCAACTACCACCTCCTCTACAGTCTTTCAGGATGATTTTCCCCTTACATGCGTTGCATTATGGCACATTTAATACGAGTACAGGTTTTTTCACGACAATTTCAAGTGTAATTAGAACTTTGACGCGTTTTTTCCAGCAACTGTGATAGCGTGTATTGGCTTCAGTTAGCTGGGCTGTAGGGAGATTTTTAGTGGCGTCTGTAGCGAACTCTGATGTCAAAGAATGATAGGTACTGTATGCTTGCAGGTAATACACTTATTAAACCCCTCTCTGTCCAACGCCAGCCTTTAGTCAGTTGAATGTATTTCCCACCAACAGAATAAAGATAGTACCTCACACCCCAGCCCTTTTCCCGCCACCTTCTAGATGTAGGGTAGAGTTTGAGTGTTTCTGTCACTGGTTTCGAGTGGTATTACGAAATTTTTTCCCAGCAGGACAACACCAATTGTATGGTATCGTCAGTTTTTGCGCTGTATTGCGATTTTATGCCATCCTTGTGTAGTGCTATGCATATAGTTGTGTAATTAGGACCGATCTTTGTGATTAATTACGTAATTAGGGTCGATTTTTGTGTCAGGTTCCCGACCAAAATAAAGAAAGTACACTAACCTAACCTTCCTCTCCCGCATCTAGACAGTTTCCATGTGTTAGGGGGTTCACTTGGGCTTTCCATACAGTGGAATCAAGGTTCGAGTTCCAGAAAGGACACCACCATTTTTAATTTCCCGTCAATTCCAAGCATAGCTGGGGATTTAATTGTGTTGGGGGGGGGGGGGGGAGGTACATTGGGCTTTCCACCCATGAGGACCAGGGTTCGAGTGCCGAAAAGGGCATTACCATTTTTAATTTCCCGCCAATTCCTGGTTGGGGGCTGAGGTGGGATGTCAGCGCAGCCCTGGCAGAAAGAAATTCCCACCAAAATTAGAAATTTCCGTCACAATTTGAAATTTTCTCCAAAATCCGAAATTCCCGCCAACACGGTAGGTTGGGGGAAGGGTGGGAGGCGGATGAGGAGGCTGGGCACATGTGCAGCTGGGAAAAACACATAACGTCATCAAATGGGGGGGGGGGGCGTAGTCGGGGGACGGGAGGCTGGGGTGGGGCTGATTAATTGATCATTTTAATTAATTTGCGTGTCAAGTTGATATCAAAAGTGTGCTACAAACGTCAACTTTCTACTACTATCGTAAGGTTCACTACCATAATCTGAGAAAGATGGGGCTATCTTACAACTCCCGCAAACCAACACTTTTAAAGAATTGTGTCGGTTCCTTGGTGTGCTTAATTTTTACTACCGACGTCTGGCGCACGCAGCTGAGTTGCAGAAGGTATTAACAACTGCACTCACTGGCCCAACGTGCAAAGGTAACTGAATTGTTCCATGCTCAGAAAACATGCTCTCCACTTCCAAGGCGGCCAAATAAGGCACATCAGATGCAGCATTACTCGTACACCACGACCTGTGAGTCAGGTAGCGAGTGGCATGATGCTTCAACAACGTTGTGATGACGCACGGCAGCCATTCTTCTCACATAAACTTTTGCTGTCTTAACGGAAATGGAGCACCTACAAGCTTCTGACAATCTATGAGGCCATTAAATTCTTCAGGTCTCAACTTGAAGCCAGAGGGTCCACAATTTATACTGACCACAAGCCACCTGGCGTGTGCCTTTCGCCAAACCAACATCAATTGTTCACTTCGGCTGCACAGTCAGCTGGTCTGTGTAGCTCAGTTTAGCACAGCTGTGAGGCCCATTTCTAGAATCGAAAACATCGTAGATGTTAACAGTGTCTCACAGTCACAGCTGATCGTCTTCACTCAACTTGCGGAAGCACAACAGAGCGACGAAAAACTGCGTAGTCTGCTTGAGGATTCTTCAGCATTAGACCTCCACTAACTCGATGTGCCTGTAGCGGATATGAAGCTATTTTGTGACATGTCTAATGGTTAGCCCTTTCCTTTCATTTCGAAGACGTGTCTTTGATACTTGGATGACGCTCCACTGTCGCTAGTTGTTGTCAGCTGATGTACGTCCAAACGCTTAGTGTCAAAGAGTTCACGTGCCGTCCACCAGAGCAACTGCGTTTTCGTTGGTTTAGCAGTCCGCGCAGCAGTCGCGCGGAACGCCCTTCATTACGTTCCTGTGCAAATCTTGTGGTAAAAATCGTCGTATTTCATAAACAGTTCAGGGTATCGAAATAAGGTTTTTTGTAAATGAAGACACACAAAGAAGTCGTATTTTGTCGCTCGAAACGTTTTGGTCAAATGTTTGACTGGATCGAAAACAAGATTCCCCATAAATTATATAAAAGGTATTATCCGAATTTTCATAACGAAACGAAGAGTGAGAAATGGGCAAATGGAGTGTCAAAGTGACCTGTGTGAGTTCCAGTTTTGCAAAAACGTATTTAACGGCTTGGAACTAATCAAGGGAAACTTAATTACTGATTTGCGGGAAAACTGAAATATTTCACAAACAGCTGTTGCTAACTATGGAAATCATTTCTTTAAGGCCTAGCTATTTTGTTTATAAAAAGATATGTTTGCGTAATATTTAACTGTCCAAAAGGTATCCTTCGAATAGAATACTAAATTTAGGACATTTCGACAACAGGAGATGCTAGGAAGGCAAATGAGGTGTCTATAAGATCATCCTTTCTGTATAAAACTTGAAAAAGAAATGACCGAAATCGGTCAATAATTTTGAGAATGAGTCGTCAGAAAGAAGTAAAATAGGCTAGAGGAACATTTGCCGTGCCTTTGAATGATGCTCAAAATGATTTACAGCCAATGAGGAGCATCAAATGTTTCACTAATCTATTTCGTTACTTACTTGTAGATAAAACATTTCATAAAACGTTCGACATCTTTTTTGAAAAAGTTTGTATGCTTTATTTATGCAAACTGTTTAGATTAATTGAAACACTAGTCGTTAACATTGAACGTTGATGAATTATGTTCCCAACAATCAAATACCAGTAAAATTTCATTGTTGTTCGAGGTGTTTTACTAGGAATTTAATGTTTTATGATATACTGGTATGGGTGTGTACAGACTAAAAGATAAAGTAGTACATTTCAATACAAGTATACATATACTTAGAGATGTCGTGGAAATAGTATAGATAAAGCTCAGTACACACAACAGCTGATAGGATTGTAGTTGAGTCAGTTTATAAGATGCAGCGAGGACCTACAAAAATTTAAACCACTAGGTACAGATGCTACCGCTACAACATGGATATCTTGTTTGAAAAGTTACTCATTTTTTCATACTTACAGCAGTCAGTTGTCTTTTGCACTTATCGGCTGTTGAAGTTTCTTGGTCACATAAGACACATTCGCCTTTAATTCATTTGTACATCTACATCTATACTGTGCAAACCACCGTGACACGTATGGGAGGGGCTAAGTATCATTGTAGCAGTTATTAGGATTTCTTCCCGTTCTATTCACGTATGGAGCGCGGGAAGAATAATTGCTTGAACGCCTGTGTGCTTGCAGAAATTATTGTAATCTTATCCTCACGATAGCGAAGCGTAGGGGCTTGTGGTATATCCCTACAGTAATCATTCAAAGCCGGTTCTTCAAATTTTGTTAACAGATTTTCTCGGGCTAGTTTACGCCTGCCTTCAAAGGTCTGCCATTTCAGTTCCTTCAGTATATCTGTGACACTCTCCCAGAGATTAAACAAATCTCTGTCCATTCTTGTTGCCCTTCTCTGTATACGTTCAATACACGCTGTTAGTTCTATTTGGTACGGGTCCCGCACACTTAAGCAACGTTCTAGGATGGGTCGTACAAGTGATTTGTCAGCAATCTCTTTAGTAAACTAATTGCACTTCCCCAGTATTCTACAAATAAAGCGAAGTCTGCCATCTGGTTTATCCGGAACTGAACCTATGTGATCATTCCATTTCATATCCTTAGTAGGTGTTACACCCAGGTATTTGTATGTGTTGGCCGATTCCAGCAGTGATTGATTGATATTCTAGTCTTAGAATACTTTTTTTTCTTTAATTTTGTGATGTGTGCAATTTAAGATTTCTGAATATTTAGAGCAAGTTGCCAGTAATCTTATTAAGATCTGACTGAGTATTTATGCAGCTTCTCTCAGATGGTACTTCATTATAGATAACTGCATAATCTGCAAAAACCCTGGCTTTACTGTTAATAGTGTCTGCAAGATCATTAATATACAACATGAAAAGCAAGGGTGTCTATATGTTTCACTGAGGCACATCCGAAGTTATTTCTAAATCTGACGACGACTCTTCATCCGAGATAACATGTTGTGTTATCCCTACCAAAAGGTCCTAAATCCATTTCATGAGGCAGTAGAACGTATCTCAGCTGATCCACGTATATTTGGAAAATTTGTGTGGTGATCTTCGTAGTTGATGACATAAATTATGAAATTCTTCGTGATGGTTCCTCCCTTTGTAAATTCCATACACAGCGCACCTTCGTCGCCTTAATTTCGTTAAGTAAAGCTGATTTTGCTTACTTTCGAGCGACATTATTTTACGGTTTCCGAGCACCGTTTTGTAGACACAGCTGGTCGAATCCGTTAGCCGTCTTCTAGGGGGAGTGTGTCGCTCGAACGCACGGGCACCCGAGCGTATCGCCATGTGCTGCCGCTTCTTGCTGGACCGTCGCAAGTCCAAACGCCGCTCGCTCCCGGTCGCTTCTGTCGCTTACGCACCACGCGGCCTGAAAAGGTGTAAGGTAGCAGATTTTGCACCTTGCATGATGCTAAATCAGTACTAATACACCGAATAACAATTGATAATTGGCCCACCGGACACAGCATAGGAAGTTGTGTGTGTCGTGTCAGACTAATGAGTTAGGCTCAGAGGCTGGAACACGGCTGGAACCCCTAAGGAAGGTGTTTATGTCATGTCAAACTAACAGGATGGCCGCGGCCGGACCCCTTTGTCGGCTGGCACTTCAGACCACCAAAGACGTTCGGAGAGGCTGGGCCATCACAACAAGAAGCGAGAAGGAGCTATATGCGAAAGAGAGAAAGACGATTTCGCGCCATAGTGGAAAATTTGCGGAAGACTTTGACGGGATTGGCGCAGGGTGCGTAGAGATACGTGTTAAAAGTTTGGCGGCAACAGTAACCGCGGGAGAATTCTGTGTCGTTGGTGGGTACGAACGCGCACGGATACATGGAAGTCTGTTTCGTGATTGGCTACCAACGCGCACGGATCCGTGCAGCGAAGAACTGCCAGGTCTGCAAAAACTCTGATGGAGGACTCTGGGGTCGGCTGTGGAAGAGAGCAGTCGCGGTGTCTGGCTGCCCTGCTTGGAGAGCGTGGGGAGAAGTAGGTTGGAGAAGTTACCGGCATTGAGTCCAGTGGTTACTCTCCAAGTCGAGTATACGACCCACACACGTAGCATTATCTGTTCCTCTGAGGAGAGAAACAGAATTGTACTAACTTGTGGTGTTCATATGCAATCTGAAGTGTACCTTTACTGCCGCGCACTTGAGTCGACCAACTACTCTGGGCATATGTGCAAGTAGCTTGAGTGTAGAGTGGTAACGGACTCCACAATTGAACACTTACGTACAGGAGTTTACGGGCGCAAGCCACGTCCACGTCGGAGATTAAAGCCAAGCTCGCTCACGGGGAAGACGGCATCACGACGTTGGCTGGACCGACCGTCCTAATCATCACGGAGAATTACGTTGATATTAGCAATCATCAGCCAAAGTAGGGCACTGTAATTCTAAATCGGTTCGTATTCCGCTAGCTCTTTGACTGGCGCTCTCTGAGTCTGTGTCCGTTCAGGCAGAACTTCAATAGAGTCACTTGCTGGTTGATTTCGTAGCTAGCAATCACCATACTTTTGTTTAATAATTAGAGTTAATGATAATTTCGATGCAAATGATACTGGGGGCATAACCGTGCGTTTAAACAGAGCCAACTTATGTCAGGCAGCAACTCAAGGTCTTCTAAGATTACCAATAGATATTTTTCAATATATCGATGATTTTACAATGAACCCCCGTACGTTGAAAAGGCATTCGTCACTCTCCAGGGCGTCGTTCTTACATTGGCTCACTTGCCTGGCCTTCTTGGCTTAGCTCATCATGCGCTCAACTGAACAGCCGAAAAATTCATGCAAGACTTCCAAAAAGAAAAACGAAATCTCTGACCTCATTCATTATAATTGTTAATTATTTTTATTAGAAGACAGGAATTAAACTCAGATAGAACGATTTTCCATAGAATCATGATTAGCGTATGAGACGCTCCAGTCTGTCAATAGACTACCACGTGTCGTTGTGGCGAGAGGACTATTGACGAAGCTGTATTCAATATATTTGTAAAGTTACGAGGGTGGTGCAAATTTTGTTAGTGGTGTTCATTACGAACATACAGACTAAGTGGCAAATATGCTCAAGTCATTTCTTCTGTTGCTGCTGATGTGTACCTGAGAGCAAACGTCATTCATCTCTGTACTACTACACATTTGCGTTATCTTACAAGGGGACCCTCCATGCGCTTCAAACATATTGTAGAGGCACTTACCCTGAGTACCTGGCTTAGCGACGGACCTTCATTTTTGAGAAAAATGATTTTGAAGCTCATTGCGTGCTTTGTTTACCCGTGACAAGGCGCCCGAGACCGCGCGACAGCAACAGGATAGAATTAAGGGAGAGCCTCCTGGTTTCAGTAATGTATAAGGCTTTGTGCGACTTGTGCTGCAAACCGAATCAGGAGGTAACTGATATAGGTAAACCTCACTGTTAAATTATTTTGTGTTTGTTTTCTAGCGGTAGCCGTTTCATCTGAGCGAACAAATCTTGAGTTAACAGTTTAAAATAAAATCTGTTGCCTTAGCCAGACCAGTGTAATCAATGTTTTATTGTATTTCAGCCAAAAAATACATAATCGCAGACATTTCAGTACTATTATAAGCTGAATAGTCTTTCACGTTCGTGAATAAATTGATTTAGTTTTCAAAATGGTTCAAATGGCTCTGAGCACTACGGGACTTAACTTCTGAGGTATTCAGTCCCCTAGAACTTAGAACTACTTAAACCTAACTAACCTAAGGACATCATACACAGCCATGCCCGAGGCAGGATTCGAACCTGTGACCGTAGCGGTCGCGCGGTTCTAGACCTTTAGTTTTCACTACGGGTATTACCGACATGATCTAGCCACGGTACCCTGCTAGTAATCTGTATAAATTGCTCACTCGTCAACTGTTAAACAAATTTCCTCCTCGGACTGATGAAACTTCATTCTCCAGATTACATATCGTGCCTTTCAAATTGTAAGGTGTCAGGCAAATCCAACACCTTCCATGAAAACCCTGACATAATAAGCAAATCCAGTAGTATGTCACATAGCTCCGAATAAATCGTGACATTAAATTAACCAAAGTAATACGAGTAACGAGTGAGCAAATAGAATGCCACAGACTAACACAAGAATGCCTAAATGCATGTCGTACCTTCCCACTGTGAGGCAGATGCAGTTCCGAGGGGAGAAACGAGGACAGAAGCCGAGAGCAGAACCGTGTTAAGCTAGAAGGCCCTACGATAACGGATGGAGTGGACAACCACGTCGCTAGCCCACCGCTAAGTCTAACACCCGCACGTTTTAGCGTGAGGCTTTTTCGCGTCTCTGTTACATCAAGGACCACCCCCCAGCCCATGTTAAAAGCTAGAGCCCTCCAGAAAAACAGTATAGATCTTACGATAACACAAAAAGGACCACTACCACCCGCAAGTTTTAGCGTGAGACTTTTTCGTGTCTCAGGTACGTCAATGACCACCCCCCAGCCCATGTTAAAAGATAGAGCCCTCCAGAAGAACAGTATAGATGCCACAGACTAACACAAGAATGCCTAAATGCATGTCGTACCTTCCCACTGTGAGGCAGACGCAGTTCCGAGGGGAGAAACGAGGACAGAAGCCGAGAGCAGAACCGTGTTAAGCTAGAAGGCCCTACGATAACGGATGGAGTGGACACCCACGTCGCTAGCCCACCGCTAACACCCACACGTTTTAGCGTGAGGCTTTTTCGCGTCTCTGTTACGTCAAGGACCACCTCCCAGCCCATGTTAAAAGCTAGAGCCCTCCAGAAAAACAGTATAGATCTTACGATAACACAAAAAGGACCACTACCACCCGCAAGTTTTAGCGTGAGACTTTTTCGTGTCTCAGGTACGTCAAGGACCACCCCCCAGCCCATGTTAAAAGATAGAGCCCTCCAGAAGAACAGTATAGATCTTACGATAACGCTAAAAGGACCACACCACCCGCACGTTTTAGCGTGAGACTTTTTAGCGTCTCTGTTACGTTGCAAACTATAAAAACATTGCCCCACCACGAAAAGTATAACGTTTCTCATTGGATAGACAGAATTTTTGTAGGCGGAGCTTAAGGTTAACATTGAGACCCTGATTGGTCAGGTTAAAACACTGCCAGATAGTTTTTTTTTTAAAAACCAACTTCGGTGAAATTGTAGTGAGGAGAAGTTAGAGGAGGGTTGCTTCCGAGACGGTGAGCTGGATGGCTGCTGCGCCGGCCGCTGCCGCCCTGACGCTGCTTAAACACCGACAAGGTTATGAACGCACGCGATGCCGCATTTTTGAGCGCATAAGGCTTCACTCAGAACTGCAGAAGTCTCATCTGTTACACGCCCTTTTTGCGTAATACTAGTGTCGATCGTTAATTAAAACTCATGGTGTTCACATTTGCCACTTGAAGAACAGATCTGGAACGCGATGATTTTTCTTTTATATAGTTATTGAGAAGCCACATAAGCCACTGTAATTTACGACAAGTTAGATAAGTAATTAAAGATAACTGAGGGTCACTGTAGACCATTTTGATAGTTTTCTCTTTTGTGAAACTTAAATTACACCTAGATTATAGATGTGATATGGCATAGGTCATCCTTCGATCGATTGTAGAACTTGGAAACCCATTCAGGGAATATTCGTTCACATTTTTGTTGAACGCAGTTGGTTTTTACCATCCTGTATTAAAACATTTCCTTTTATCAATGTGCAATTTATAAACGATGTTTTGTGAGTAGAATAAAATTTCCAATGGTAAACTTAACTGCTTTTTCGACGTTATTTTACCAGCTAACTAAAAATAGGAAAGCCTTGAACCCTTTCCACTATATTTAGTTGGTGTTAAGATTCTTTTACAGGGAGTGCAGTGGAGCTGACGCTGAGATAATTTAATATTTGGTTATATCATCGCTAGTCTCACTGAACTCTTCTGAATTCTATATGTCATGTGTGGTTTGGCGTCTCCTTACCAGCAACAGGTCCCAAGTTCAAACTAGTTAATTCCCTAAAAAACACGCTCAGAGCGTCGTTGCGCGAAAGTGGTAGGGAGACACGATATAGAAGAAACAGACACCACCATGAATGTTTAGAAAATCCCTTGCCACTTTTCTTCCGGTAATTTCGGTGTGAAGTATTTTTGAAAGACTTATCACATAGATTTACCAACTTCCATTACTATTCTACACATTGTGGTGTTACCGATTCTGCATTGATGAATCAGGTCAATCTGCATATATCAGGAATAGATGAACAATCAACATAACACCAGCTGTTTGGCTGCTGACTCATCAAACGACTGTACATTCATTCTAAATGAAATGAATGAGAGTGGTGAACAACTTTTTCTTGCCGCTCTCCCCTCTCGGAAATCCCCAGCACGCCCCTCCCCTTAACCTATTATCCAATTCTATGCCACTTTCCCTAGTCCCCCTCCACTCTGCCAAACTGATTTACTAATTAAATAAATCCTTATGTGTGGGACTTTCCTTGCATCCTACTGGTGGATACTGCCCCAGCATTTCTGGAAATGATCGATTGGCTGTGGAATATATATATTTTTTTAATAATCTGTGGGATTCAAGAAAGTGTACGGAATACAGTTAATTTATTTATGTAAATAATTTGTCGGGAAATTGATTGCAGAGTGTGGAATATTGTTTATTTAAGCATTTTGTGGGTGACAGGGTAGCGTCTGAAATATTTACACCATTTTGGGCGCTTTTTCTGGTCATTCAAGGAATACTGTCACGAAATCTACGTCAACGTAACTCACCGGAAGTACACTACTGGCCATTAAAATTGCTACACCAAGAAGAAATGCAGATGATAAACGGGTATTCATTGGAAAATATATTATACTAGAACTGACATGTGACTACATTTTCACGCAGTTTGGGTGCATAGACCCTGAGAAATCAGAACCAGAACAACCACCTCTGGCCATAATAACGGCCTTGATACGCCTGGGCATTGAGTCAAACAGAGCTTGGATGGCGTCTACAGATACAGCTGCCCGTGCAGCTTCAACACGATACCACAGTTCATCAAGAGTAGTGACTGGTGTATTGTGACGAGCCAGTCGCGAGGCCACCATTGACCAGACGTTTTCAGTTGGTGAGAGATCTGGAGAATGTGATGGCCCGGGCAGCAGTCGAACATTCTCTGTATCCAGAAAGGCCCGCAAAGGACCTGCAACATGCGGTCGTGCATTATCCCGCTGAAATGTGGGGTTTCGCAGGGATCGAATGAAGGGTAGAGCCACGGGTCGTAACACATCTGAAATGTAACGTCCACTGTTCAAAGTGCCGTCAATGCGAACAAGAGGTGATTGAGACGTGTAACCAATTGCACCCCATATCTTCACGCCGGGTGATACGCCAGTATGGCGATGACGAATACACACTTCCAATGTGCGTTCACCACGATGTCGCCAAACACGGATGCGACCATCATGATGCTGTAAACAAAAACTGGAGTCATCCGAAAAAATGACGCGACTGGCCATCCTGATTTAGGTTTTCCGTGATTTCACTAAATCGCTCCAGGCAAATGCAGGGATGGTTTCTTGCAAAGGGCACGGCCGACTTCCTTCCCCGTCCTTCCCTAATCCGATGACCTCGCTGTCTGGTCTGCTTTCCCAAACAGCCCAACCCGAAAAAATGACGTTTTGCCATTCGTGCACCCAGGTTCGTCATAGAGTACACTGTTGCAGTCGCTCTTGTCTGTGATGCAGCGACATGGGTGACCGCAGCCATGGTCTCCGAGCTGATAGTCCATGTTGCTGCAAACTGTTCGCGCAGATGGTTGTTGTCTTGCAAATGTCCCCATCTGTTGACTCAGGAATCGAGACGTGGCTGCACGATCCGTTACAGCCATGCGGATAAGATGCCTGTCATCTCGACTGCTAGTGATACGAGGCCGTCGGGAACCAGCACGGCATTCCGTATTACTCTCCTGAGCCCACCGATTCCGTATTCTGCTTAGAGTCATTGGATCTCGACCAATGCGAGCAGCAGTGTTGCGATAAACCGCATTCGCGATAGGCTGCAATCCGGCCTTTATCAAAGTCGGAAACGTGATGGTACGCATTTCTCCTCCTGACAAGAGGCATCACAACAACGTTTCACCAGGCAACGCCGGTCAACTGCTGTGTGTGTATGGGAAATCGGTTGGAAACTTTCCTCATGTCAGCACGTTGTAGCTGTCGCAGCCGGCGCCAGCCTTGTGTGAATGCTCTGAAAAGCTGATCATTTTCATATCACAGCATCTTCTTCCTGTCGGTTAAATTTTGTGTCTGTATCACGTCATCTTCGTGGTGTAGCAATTTTAACGGCCAGTAGTGTAAATAAAGTGTTCGAAACCTCAGTACCTTCTCGCACCGCCGCCCTGCTGCGCCGCTGCTCCAGCCAGCGCACGGCTGCGGGTCCATCCACGCACGCGATAAGCCGTCTCGAGCGCCTGCTTCTGGCTGCAAGCGACCGCGGAGCACAAGTCCTGGGAAACCATCACCGCTCTCTCTCTGAAGTCTGCGCGTGAACCGACGTGTCCCAACACGCAGATGTGGTTCTTATCCCTCCTCAGAATTCCGCACTCCTACTGGCTAATGCTGAAACAGTGAAGCTAAATAAACGCGACCCCCTCCACCTCATGCTCATGCTGCTATCGACCGTGACGAGGTCTGCTCCATTGTTTTGTACTCACTCGTGTGTGCGTTAATCATTAGTATGCCTGCAACATCAAGCATTTATCAAGCGGCAACAGCAGCTGTGCCAGTGGCGGCTAGAGTCCCAGATTGTCGCATGAATGGGAATTACCAGGTAAGCGCATATTCAATTTGATAGCACGAGATCGGATCCTGTAGTGTAAATTTTCGTAAAAAAGTTTTGCAGTATCAAATCTCTGTGTGTTCAGGTTTTGGAGTTTATTTTCGTAAAAAAAAGAAATGTTTCACAGTCTGAAATTGCTGTCTATTCAGATTTCGAAGTATTTTTTCGTAAAAAAGTTTCGTAGTACGCCGGCCGAAGTGGCAGAGCGGTTCTAGGCGCTACAGTCTGGAACTGCGCGGCCGCTACGGTCGCAGGTTCGAATCCTACCTCGGGCATGGATGTGTGTGATGTCGTTAGGTTAGTTAGGTTTAAGTAGTTCTAAGTTCTAGGGGGCTGATGACCACAGCAGGTAAGTCCCATAGTGCTCAGAGCCATTGGAACCTTTTTTTTTTTCGTAGTGCCAAATCTTCGTTTGTTCAGATTTTGGAGCTAAAAGAAGAGTCGGAAAATGTGTCGAGATTTAACAGCATTTGTTTATATTTAGGCGTTAAGTTTTCTTATTATTTCTTCAGCATACACCCTCCGAAACGTGGATGAGCTGGAGGTGGAGTGGTTGCAGCAGCAGCAACATCATCTTCAGCAGCGTATATCTTCTTCTTTGTATACGTAATATGCCGCTGCTATTCAGTGGCCAGTGAGTCTTTGTTGATGTACATATTTCTAGGATCAAAATCGATAACTATAAGTTTTTCGCTAAGGATTTTGTAGTACTGAATACATATCGTCTTACTGTTTCAGTATATGTCTAGAGGACAATTGATGACCTGGCTGCTGAAAACTAGAAAACGCAGCGGTAGCAGCACTCTAAGTAGTATATATTTCTTCTTCATAGTACTGCGCATATGTGTAATATCGTGCTGTTAGACAAAAATTTCATCATATATGTAAAATATGTTCCATATTCTTTGTTGTTGATGATTTCGAGGAGCAGGAGCCTGGAGGGGCAGTGGTTGTGATGCCTTGCACATTACAGCTATCGTGTAACTACACATTTGTTCGTTACATTTTTTTCTTAATTTTGTGTGCCTGCTTTTTTTTTAAAAAAATCAATATGGTCTGCTGCAGGTGACTCTCGAGACCTCGATTGACCGATCCACGGTGATTTGGGCGAGGAGATGCCTGAATAGGTGGAACAGATGGAGTTGTAGCTGCATCACCATGAGGAGTCACCGGATCACTTGAGTGGTCTGCCACGGAGCCAGGGCGATATCTTTAATACATACTCGTTCTGCTCGCAAATAACCAGTATTCTTTCTTTCCTTGCAGCAACTGGCGGTGTCTGGAATGAGGTACTTATTTCTCGCTATTCTTTCTCTGGAGCACAACCACCCATCCAGAACGCAGTGCCGCGGGTACCGGGAGCGGTGAAGAAACAGCCAACAACACGCAGTCCCTTGGGGCATGCTCTGCCGCATTACCTCGACATCGCGAGGGAAGCCACTGCCGTGCAAGCAGTCGCAGCCGCAGCCACTCCCACCCCCTCACCAGCTCTGCTCTGGCGTCCATGGTCAGCCCTTCCTCCGACTCAGGACTGTGGTAACAACCACCTCAGCAGCCGCAGCTGCCCCCAGTCTGCTCACACGGCATCACCCACAGTCTCCTCCTTCCCCTACATTCTTGCCCGGATCGCAAGGTATGTGCACCTCCCTACTCCACCACGCAACAAAATGTTCAAATGTGTGGGAAATCTTATGGGACTTAACTGCTAAGGTCATCAGTCCCTTAGCTTACACACTACTTAACCTAAATTATCCTAAGGACAAACACACACACCCATGGCCGAGGGAGGACTCGAACCTCCGCCGGGACCAGCCTCACTGTCCGAGACCGCTCGGCTAATCCTGTGGTGCTCCACGCAACAGTCATCAACAATCCCTGTAGTTATAGTAATAGTAGAAATAACCCTGTGGCTAGCGGCAGTTCTCTCTCCCGTCCTTTTAGTGAAGGACATCAGAATAGTAACATCATGCCGCAATCAGAATACTTGTGATTGTGGATACCTTTGAGGAACAATTCTCATTCACTAGGATCAAGAATCCACAGAAAGGTGCTGTGTGTAGGTTTTCTGCCTCCCTGTTCTGGAGACGGAGCTACTCAAGGTTGTTAATGATCTGCAGTATCCCGCCATTAAATGCAGCTGTGCTGTCCCCCCCACCCCCACCCCCAAAGATAATGAAGGCTTGTCTCATCAGTGCCAGAGGTATGTTTAGGGGGGGGGGGGGGGGAACGTTCGGTGCACAGCACACGTGAGAATGGCGTGATAACACGCAGCACACCGGTCTCTGGTGGCTGGGTGGTTTCGTGAGTCCTCCTTGAGTACTATGATGATGATGATGAAAGTCCCATACTTCTTTACAGAGCGTAGGGGAACGACACGGGAGACCCGCGCCGCCTTACTAGGCAAGGCCCCAGTGGAGGTGGTTTGCCATGGCCTTCCTCCGACCGTAATGTGGACGAATGATGATGATGAAGACGACACAACAACACCCAGTCATCTCGAGGCAGGAAAAATCCCTGACCCCGCCGGGAATCGAACGTGGGACCCCGTGCTCGGGAAGCGAGAACGCTACTTCGAGCTGTGGACCCTCGAGTAATATACTTGGTGGGTTTTCCGAGATGGAAGTAATAGGCTTGGCTAAAGCACTCACAAGGGGACCCTCCATCATGGATTTTGATGCCCTTCAAATATGTCGCACTTATCCTGAGTACCTGGCTATCCGGGGTTTTAGCGACTGGCCTTGGTTTTTGAGAAAATCGAGTTTGACGTTCATTGCGCGCTTTGCATACCCGTAACATTACATATTTTCTCGTAAGTAATCGTAGCGCAACGGTAAGTGTTCCAAAGATTCACGGCTACCGCGCTGGAGGTGCCGTGTTCGAATCCTGCTCATGTACTGTTTCTTTTATTTCAAAATCGACCGAATTTTTCATTTTTATTTCAAAGAATATCAACTAACAGTGTAAGGTGTGCGAAATTATAAAGATATATTCAATTATTAATTTTTTTCAAATATTCATTTCGATTGTGGTTCGCAGTTGGAGTTCAAATGTTCGTACAACGGCCGCTTCTTGTATTACATCAAATCGATCTCTGCCTGTTATCACCCCCTCTCCCGTGAATACCGTTAACCATAACGCGAACTCCAGCTTCTAGTTGCGCCCAATGAAGATGCGAGTTGTATTCCTTTACGTTCGCATCTAACTACAGCGTCAGTTGCTCGCAAAGCGTCTCGAGTGCCGTGTGTTAGAGAATTTCTGTGAAATGGAAGAACCAAGTGTTTCTGCTGTAGTGCAGCAACAAGATATTCCACAATAGAGGAGTTGGACGAATAATCAAAAGGCAAAATCACAAATGCCATTAAATACTCCAAAAATCCACTCCGCGAGCAGGATTCGAACACGGTACCTCCAGCGCGGTAGCCGTGAACCTTTACCGCTGCGCTGCCCTGATTCGCTTGTAACGTAAGTAATGTTACGGATATACAAAGTGCGCAATGAACTTCAAAATCGATTTTCTCAAAAACCAAGGCCCGTCGCTAAAAACCCGGAGAGGCAGGTACTAAAATAAGTAAGTGCCTCTACAACATATTTGAAGCGTATCAAAATCCATGATTTAGAGTTTGGAGCCAAATACTACATCTCGAACCCACACATATGTCTACCATCTAATAAATGGAGGGTCAAGCTATATCAATCTCCCTAAAGATATAGCTGATAAGAAGGCATGTATTAATATTGAAAATAAAAATGATCAGGCTTGTTTTGCATGGTCAGTCCTGGCTTGTGAAACAAACTGCTATTACTGGGATCATCCAAAG
Source organism: Schistocerca gregaria (assembly GCF_023897955.1). Taxonomy (NCBI): domain Eukaryota; kingdom Metazoa; phylum Arthropoda; class Insecta; order Orthoptera; family Acrididae; genus Schistocerca; species Schistocerca gregaria. Next base: position 89,053,439 of record NC_064926.1, on the reverse strand, counting down.
TGTACAATTGGATAAGATAAAAAACTGAACATTTTCGGCACCTACATTTGAGGCGCAGAATACCGTAATAACGTTTCATTTTTACAGCCTGGAAAAATACAAGTCAGATGAGCAGAACAAGGATATTGCCGTTAACAACATATTTCTCAAAATTTGCTGGTGAGCGTAAACTGTATGTAAATATCCTGCTATTCTCTGAAGAGGAAAATAAATGAAAAACATGTCCCGCCTTCTCGGCTCCCAGATGAGGAAACATAAACAGCATATTTACTTACGACACCTCAGTGCCTTTTCAACAAGCGAGTATTTAGCAAAACATCTAGTAGATTGCACTTTCACGGACTCGGTACATATTATTCTGCCTACTGAAGAAAACATTCACAAATTTTAATGCCCGTTTGTGGTCTATGATGTCTTTGAATGTCTCCTCGCTCCTGTGACCTGCTGCGAAGGTGGCCCAACGGCCTCAAATATTGTCTTCACAGAAAAACGCATATCATATGCTGCCGCATCTCAACCACTACAAATTTTACGTCGGGGATAATCTTGCGGTTTGGTTTCTCACTGACAATGAAAAACTTTTGTGGGAGGCTGATAAGCTTTACAGTGACAATGTTGCCATGACCAGATCGAAGGAGAATGGAGATTTGTTGTAAATATCAGTTGTAAATATCAGTCTAATACTAAGCATCACTCTGTAAATTCTTTAATATAACTGCTTTTATTACGATGGTCATCTCTCCCTGTACAGATTGGAATCGACGTTTTGTTAAAAGATCGCGCCCTAACTAAAAACACTTGATTCGCACTCCAACTCGCGAATCATATTCGTTGTGCTCAGCCCTCGTTTCCATCCACCAGGTGGCATGTCAGTGATATCAAATTGGTCAACTAATTAATTGAATTGATCATGAGAGTCCCTTTGCATGGTGAGTAATTTTCCAGAGGTTAAAAGCCGTCTGGCTTGCCTCCTTCCATTTATAGTAAATTTATCTGCCTCTTGTCAGGGCTGGCGATAGGCAGGACACTTGGTTGATCTACTTAAAGACTCATTACTTTGATTTATTACAGCGAAATGTATTTTATAAAAGTTTCAGTGGTGGTCGGTGAAGGGGCTAACCGTTCCAGTCCGCGAATACTGAGAAATTCACGAATGCGCACTGCTCTAAATGCGGCAGGTGTGTCAGGGGCACTCAGAGCTTTGTGCTGGGTTGTGCCTATCAAGTGGCCACCGACGGAAGCTGATGGAACCTACCGGTCCTTTTCATTAAGTCGGGGCCTATGGTACGACTTGCCTCTTGAGATAACTGAGGCCACCAGTTTGTAAAGTGCTTGCTGGGCACCACAATTTATGGCAGAAATATACAAGTCTTACCTTGTTAGGGCAAACCACGGTGAGAACAGGTACCTCGGGAAATTAGGAAGTGTTAACTAACACTCTGATTCGCTGACGTCATACAGGAATTTCGGGAACAAACTAGAGAGGAAAATGTGCTCTGAATTGGCCAGTGATTGGTGGCATTACGGAGTGGCAATTTGTAAGACGTGACATTGACACCATATTGTCAGAAAACAGTAACCTATTTTCCTGAATGGCGTTTGGGCCAGATTGGCACAAATTGCCAAGTTGGGAGCTGGTGGAAGAGAATGGAACACTCTTGGTTTGACTGTGGATGGAGACAGGTCGCTGGTTCGAGACGTCGTAGCGATGGAGGTATCTGAGTCCTGAAGAGTGAGGTTCTAATTCTTCACTACGACCACCGTCCTCTGGCTTTCTGCCAGATCAGACTGGTGAAAGTGTGTAGCTGCACGGCTCACTAGGAGAGGGTTAATGTTTAGATAGAACGTTCATCGTCGCCACAGCTCCGCTAAACTCGATTCAAGCATTAGTAACTTTGATGTCGTATTCAATCGACCACTGGGGTGTCTAACTTAGTCGTTGCGTAGTAGTGGATTAATAATTTCATGTGCCGCTAGGATGCGGTAGCCATCCCTCCGCTTGCCTATCCTTTTGTTTTTTGTCAGCAATTAACTTCACTTTTTGAAACTTCCTGGCAGATTAAAACTGTGTGCCGGACCGAGACTCGAACTCGGGACCTTTGCCTTTCGCGGGCAAGTGTTCTACCGACTGAGCTACCCAAGCACGACTCACGCCCCATCCTCACAGCTTTACTTCTGCCAGTACCTTGTCTCCTGCCTTCCAAACTTTACAGAAGCTCTCCTGCGAACCTTGCAGAACTAGCACTCCTGAAAGAAAGGATATTGCGGAGACATGGCTTAGCCACAGCCTGGGGGATGTTTCCAGAATGAAATTTTCGCTCTATAGCGGAGTGTGCGCTGATATGAAACTTCCTGGCAGAGAGCTGTGAGGACGGGGCGTGAGTCGTGCTTGGGTAGCTCAGTCGGTAGAGCACTTGCCCGCGAAAGGCAAAGGTCCCGATTTCGAGTCTCGGTCTGGCACACAGTTTTAATCTGCCAGGAAGTTTCATATCAGCGCACACTCCGCTGTAGAGTGAAAATTTCATTCTAGAACTTCAATTTTTCCTAGTATGTTGATGGAAATATTTTGTAATTGGTTAATATAATAAATAGTCGTTTTATGTTTCATTTGTGTTTTTGTTTGAGGGAGCACCGATTTATTCTACTGACTCAATGGGTAGTTATATAGTACGATTACTGCAATTGCCCACCTTATGATTTTATGTTATGGCATTTCGAGATAGCGATTCCACTGTGTAATTTGCAGTTAACATAGACTCTTAAGGCGAGTGTGGCAGAGTTTACGTAGGTTCATTTCTCTGATAGGGTTCACAGTCCACACGCCGTGAGATTTTGCATCCAGAATGGATGGTAACTCTCGTCACACGTTTCACTCTCTCCTCTACTCCTGCACCACATTTACCGCTGTCCCTGTCGACGCCACCAGGTCGCATGAGCACGGATGCCACGACCGCCACCAGGTCATGAGCCTCCACCCTACACGTTGGGGCTTTACCGCTGCCAAACGACAAGCCACCGCTCGCTATGCTGGACAGCTGCAAATGATTCCAGACTTACAAAACTTGGCGCTTAAATATGGTTGGGTGAATACTAAGATGATGAACAATATGCTTCCCCTAATCTCACTTCCAAAACGGCATGTTCTCAGATGTGTTTTCGAAATATGTCAGAAAGTCTGACCCTGTGAACAGTAGCAAAATACCTATATGCTGACTACCCCATCCAAAACGTGTATGAACCTGCAGATCTGGGTTTACCTGCAGAAGCATCTCTATTGGCTCCCACCAAATTGGTGGGTGAATGGATCGAGAACGCCAATGGAAATCCACGGATGGAAGACAATGTTCTTTTCGAGGAATACTATTCAGAAAATTTAGGGAACTGGCGTTTGACGTTGACTGCAGAAGGATTCTAGTACTGTCGACAAACATTTCGCTTAAGGACCTTGAAGATAAGGTACAAGAAATTAACGCTCATATAGAGGCATATAGAGTCCTCTTTTTTCCTTCACACTGTTAGCTAGTGGAACAGGAAAGGAAATGACTAGTAGAGGCGCAGGTTACTCTCCGCCAAGCGCCATACGATGGCTTGTGAAGTATGTGTATGGATGTAGATGTAAATTTAGTCTACCTATTAAAATGTCAGTCCTTCTATTTATAGGTACATAAAATTCACGGAAGAATTTTGTCTCTTAGTTATCAAGAAAACGAAAGGTAGAACTTCTGCTGCTGATTGTCTCTCGTAAACACCTTAGTATTGTCGCTGATTTTCTCATTTCATTTGTTTCAACAGACACTTGTAAGAGATTATAATATGTATGCTCGTAACACTTAGAAGAAGTGGTATCTACATCTACATCTACATCCATACTTCGCAAGCCACCTGACGGTGTGTGGCGGAGGGTACCCTGAGTACCTCTATCGGTTCTCCCTTCTATTCCAGTCTCGGATTGTTCGTGGAAAGAAAGATTGTCGGTATGCCTCTGTGTGGGCTCTAATCTCTCTGATTTTATCCTCATGGTCTCTTCACGAGATATACGTAGGAGGGAGCAATATACTGCTCGAGTCTTCGGTGAAGGTATGTACTCGAAACTTTAACAGAAGCCCGTACCGAGCTGCTGAGCGTCTCTCCTGCAGTGTCTTCCACTGGAGTTTATCTATCATCTCCGTAACGCTTTCGCGATTGCTAAATGATCCTGTAACGAAGCGCGCTGCTCTCCGTTGGATCTTCTCTATCTCTTCTATCAACCCTATTTGGTACGGATCCCACACTGCTGAGCAGTACTCAAGCAGTGGGCGAACAAGCGTACTGTAACCGACTTCCTTTGTTTTCGGATTGCATTTCCTTAGGATTCTTCCAATGAATCTCAGTCTGGCATCTGCTTTACCGACGATCAACTTTATATGATCATTCCATTTTAAATGACTCCTAAAGCGTACTCCCAGATAATTTATGGAATTAACTGCTTCCAGTTGCTGACCTGCTATTTTGTAGCTAAATGATAAGGGATCTATCTTTCTATGTATTCGCAGCACATTACACTTGTCTACATTGAGATTCAATTGCCATTCCCTGCACCATGCGTCAATTCGCTGCAGATATAAAGCTCACATCTCAACTCCTCTTTCTTCAGGGTATTCCTTACCTGCCAAATTCTTATGAATCATCCAGTCTTCAATATATAGCCTCCAGGGTACAGGGAACTCTCGGGATACAGGCGGATAGAGCATGTTGGTTGATCCATCACCTGTTACATCCAGGATAGGGTTCTATGACCGATCCATCACACGTTGTGGTTGGGTTATGGTCCGAATGTGTATCCACCATGCATTACAGTTTGGAAGTCTGCACACATATGTCATAGTCAGGAGAATGGTGTACATTAGGAGAAATTGGTATGGAAGCAGCGGAAATAGAAAGAAAAGCATCTAAAGCAGAACTGGTTGTCATTGAAATGGACCATCAGGCTGTACTATTGCAATGGCCTTTTAAAGATAAGTACTAGTTTATGGATTCGGATAATCAGAATGGATATGTGCCACTACATAGCTTTTGGAAGAAAACTTTATATCTTCCTCCGCTAAAAATAACGTGCTCTGATTTATGACTATGGAAAAGGACTATTCGAGTCTTATCCTTTCTGAATGCTAGCGATATGAAAATATATTCAAAAAATTGGTATGGGACGTATATGGTGCAGAAGACGGTAGCCTTAGTGGAACATCTGCTAATTATGGAAGGGAATACCTTACACTGCCTCACTGCACCTAAATATCCCAGACAGTTAGTTGTTTGGGACCTATGTTAATGCGTCTGATACCATGCTCCTTAGTATTATAGGGCATTTCTTCCTTCTTAGAAAATTACTTTTCGAAATTAGAATGGAAGCTACATGAATGTATATGACATGGAAGACTCTGGTTTTAATGGAACATTTCTTAATGGCGGGAAGGAGCACCGCACACAACATCGCTTTACTTAAATAGTCTTTACAAATGTTTGGTAACTACACTATGTGATCAGATGTATCCGGACACCTGGCTGAAAATGAATTACAAGTTTGTGGGACCCTGCATCGGTAATACTGGAATTCAATATCGTGTTGGCCCACCTTTAGCCTTGTTGGGAGCTTCCACAGTCGCAGGCATGCGTTCAATCAGGTGCTGGAAGTTTTCCTGGCCAATGGCAGCCCATTCTTCACGGAATGCTGCACTGTGGAGAGGTACCGTTGTCGGTTGGTGAGGCCTGGCACGAAGTCGACGTTCCAAAACATCTCGAAGGTGTTCTATAGGATTCAGGTCAGGATTCTGTGAGGCTAGTTCATTACAGGGATGTTATTGTCGTGTAACTACTCCGCCACAGGCCATGCATTATGAACAGCTCCTCGATCGCGTTGAAAGATTCAATCGCTATCCCCGAATTGCTCTTCAACAGTGGTAAGCAAGGAGTTGCTTAAAACATCAATGTAGGTCTGTGCTGTGATAGTGCCACGCAAAACAACAAAGGGTGCAAGCCCACTCCATGAAAACCACGACGCCGGCCAGTGTGGCCGAGCGGTTCTAGGCGCTTCAGTCTGGAACCGGGTGACCGCTACGGTTTCAGGTTCGAATCCTGTCTCGGACATGGATGTGTGTGACATCCTTAGGTTGGTTAGATTTAAGTAGTTCTAAGTTCTAGGGGACTTACGACCTCAGATGTTAGTGCTCAGAACCATTTGAACCATTTTTTTGAAAACCACGACAACACCATAACACGAGCACCTCCGAATTTTACTGTTGGCACCACAGACGCTGGCAAATGACGTTCACCATGATATTCACCATACCCACACTCTGCCATCTGATCGCCCCATTGTGTACCGTGATTCGTCACTCCACACAACGTTTTTCCACCCTTGAATCGTCCAATGTTTACGCTCCTTACACCAAGCGAGACATCGTTTGGCATTTAGCGGCGTGATGTGTGACTTATGAGCAGCCGCTCGACCATAAAATCCAAGTTTTCTCACATCCCCCCTGTCATATTAATTGCAGTGGATCCGATGCAGTATGGAATTCCTGTCTGATGCTCTGGATAGATGTCTGTCTATTACACGTTACGACCCTCTTCAACAGTGGGTGGTCTCTGTCAGTCAACAGACGAAGTCGGCCTGTACGCTTTTGTGCTGTACGTGTCCCTTCACGTTTCCATTTCACTATCACATTGGAAACAGTGGATCTAGGTATATTTAGGGTGTGGAAATCTCGTATACAGACGTATGACACAAGTGACACCCAATCACCTGACCACGTTCGAAGTCCGTGAGTTCCACGGAGCGCCCCATTCTGCTTTCTCACGATGTCTAATGTCTACTGAGGTTGCTGGTATTCAGTACCTAGCAGTAGGTGGCGACACAATGCACCTAATATGAAACACGTATGTTTTTGCGGGTGTCCGGATACTTTTGATCGCATAGTGTATGTTACAGGCACCTGATTCTACTGCTTCGGTGGATGCGCTGTGTTTTCATCGAGAGCACATTACATTTTGAAACCAGGATGGAGCCTATATGCATATATGTGGCATGGGAGACTCTTGTTTAATGGAACATTTGTTAAAGGTGGGGCAGAGTACCACGAACAGCGTTACTGTACTTAAATATCATTGTCTCACCTTTGGAAACTACGCGACAGTATTTCGCAAGTAATTGTTTTTTGTATGCTTTGAATTCCACATTTATTACAATCAAAAATCTGTTGGAGTAGATATAACACATTGCAATGTGCTTTTGTTCATCTTAGAATGATGGAAATCACGAACAGCACATCTCCAAGCACAATGAAGATTGATGCCCTAGCACTGCTGCTGTCGAAGACGAGAATGTCGAGACAGAATGTGTCATACCTAGCCGTCAACTGTCTCTCGATATATACGTCAATTTTCTGCGTAGCTTCCTTCATGCTACTTGAGCGGGCCCCACCTTCGTATCTCACTACACAGTCTCAGTTTCCTACACAACTTTGAAATCATTGTCAGCTGCTATCCCGATATTAACATGCATAGACCTGTTGGTGGTTGAATGATACGTACGTGCGAACGGTAACATCAGCTCAACAGCTCGACATTGCATAGTCGCTGTTTACCAATCCTGTGAGCCCACATCTGTTCGTGTGACGAGACTGATCTGCGAAACCAAAGCGTCATGTGGATGCAGCTAGGAACGTATTGGTTGGTATATGTGTACTACCTTCGAAAATCAGACGGAAGAAATATCTCTGGGAAAGACGATGTATCTCTCCCGGAAACATAGGGGTGAATTCGGATATGTATGGAAGTATATAGGCATTTTTTTTATTCGATCAGTGTGTGAGCTTTGAACAGATGGGTGTCGATAATACTGGTGCGATGTTTTCTCTACCATGAACTGTGCAGCTGCTTGTAGCGTATTTGGTTTAGATGTGAGATGATTTAGATGTGAGATGTATGTAAATGGTGGAGTTGTTCGGAAGGAGGCGGGAAGAGTTGAATTGAAAGTAACTTAACATATTGCACATTAGTAGGACTAGAAATTTGTTGAAATCTTAAGCGATCCAAGTACTAAGAACTCAAGAATAGGTGAACTCAAGCAAAAGAATGTGTCAGGTTCGAATTCATCTGCGTGGATTTTTAAGGCGTGACGGTGTAGGAGGCGAGTGCCCACAAATCCCGTTGGTATTCACCTAGACGCTGTTGCACTACAATTCGGATAGTGGTGTAATAGACAATAAGGATGACTGCAGTTGTTGGAGGAAACACTGACATTGATTTGGTCTGGCTTGTAGTTGTTCGTTTATTGGCTCTCCATGTACAGTGGTGGATAAGCGTGTAAGTACTGGGTTTGCTTGTAATAAATAACTTACACTACGCATATCTGTACTACCCATGTGAATATAGTCTGCTCTAGATGGAAAACTGTATCACGGCCAGTCCACTGTTGAACAGCACGTGGGCGTAAAAAAATGAGCGATGCTGTGATTAAGTCCCAAATCTCTCCCTACTCCACCACCTCTGAATTCAATGGACAGTGTATTGGAAACTTTGTGATACTGTTAGATTCGTGTTATGGGTGCATACTCCATTTGCAAATATGTGATGTATTTCTCACGAAACGCTATGCTATAAACCATGTGTCTGACTCCGTTATACTGTCTTATCTCTAGCGCAGGAGATTAGGACTCGTGCAGCGAGATATTAATATACAATCATTCGATATCGATGAATTGTATGTATTAGGCTTTGATTTCTTTCCGTAGTCCACCTTTATTCTGCATCATTTTGGCTTTGCTCCAGTGTGCTATTTCTCACGCTGTGCTATCCCTCCATCCACACAGTGATGGGTGGAGGACAAGACAGCCTTCTAACTAACGGAACAGCGCTGTCGGAACCTGATAGGCTAGCAGGGTCTGTGACTTGGCGGAGGACATCACTTAGTCGCGGAAATCAGGTGGATTCAAATGCTGTATATCGAAGACTGGATGATTCGTGAGAATATAGCAGGTAAGTGATTCTCTCACGAAAGAGGAGTTGAGAGGTGAGCTCTATGCCGCATTTCAAAGTGTCGTGGGCAAACATAATAAAGCTTCCAGCATATGCCTTGCAAAGTCACTGCTACGAGAAAATTAGGAGCTAATACGAAGATGTTGACACCCGAAGTTAGCAGCCTAGGGCGCCAAGCTCGTATTTTCTGCCATACTCAGCTGCCATATCCGTAATTCGACCGTTAACTTGGCCTTACGTATTCTTCTTGTACTCGAAGAAAAGTGTTTTAAGGATACTGCATTTGGGGAACTGCGATGGCGAACATTTATCGAGTTGTTGGCATTCGAATCTAGCAGAAAAGGGCGCCAAACACTATTTTCACCCATACTCAGCTAACGATATCTCGCAATGGGTCTTGAATATGGCTTGACGTTTTTTATTGTTCTAAAGGAGAAGTGCTTTCCGGATACTGTACTTGAGGAACAGCGGTGGTGAGTATTTGTTGAGTTATTAACTTCTGAAATTAGCAGCCAAGGGCGTTAAGCGCATATTTTTTGCCATACTCAGCTGCCGGTATCTCATAATCGGAACTAAATTTGCTTAGTGATCTTCGTATTGCACTGAAGAAGGAGTACTTTAATGAAGCTGTATTTGGGGAACTGCAGCAGTGACTATTCATCGAGTTATTGACATCCGAAACTAGCAGGCAAGGGCGCCAAGCGAAAATTTTCTGCCGTACCCAGCTGCGCATCTCTAGTGATCGGAGCTGAATCTGACTCGATGTTGTCTTGTTCTGCTAAAGGTGAAGTACTTACCGGACGCTTTTCTTTGAGGGGGGGAGAGGAAAAGCGGTGGCCTATATTTATCGAGTTATTGACATGCGAATTTAGCAGCCAAGTGCGAATTTTGTGCCATACTCGTCTGCGCATATCTCGTAACCGGACCAGATTTCTTCATGTACTGAAGGAGGAGTGTTTTCCTGATGCTGATTTTTCGGAAGTGCAATAGATAATATTTATCGAATTATTGACATCAGCAGTTAGCAGCCGAGGGCGAAAACGTGTATTTTCTGTCACACTCAGCCATCCATATATCGTTATCGGACCGTTTTCTTATGGTACTATAGGAGGATCGTATTCCGGATGCTGCATTTGGTGAACTGCGAAGGAGAATATTTATAGTGTTATTGACATTGACACCATGGGACTTCATCTAAAAGATCGCGGGTGGCGTCCGCCGGGACCCGAGGCGAATCTGACATTACTTCCAATTACTTGTGTCAGATCGCTCCTGTTTTCTTTCTTGTCGGCCTCCCTTGGCCAAATCTTGTTTTTTCGGCACGACAGCATCAGGTTTAGATGCCTGAATGCTTGAGGGTGTCTTTCAGTTTCTTGCCTCTCTCACCCCAGTTCCGCGGAGTCTGAAGCGGGACCGTAGCCCAAAGTTGTTGGTGAAGTCCCCAACGACAGCTATGGCGGAGAGTGAGGGTTCGGTATGGCACTTATGCTTGGCAGAGGAGGCACAAGATCCGGAGTGCCGTAGGCGAGACTAGGGCTCAACCTGAGCAAGTAGACAACTCTTGCAACCCAGTCTACTCCACATGTAGTGACCCATCACTCGTGTGCAAACTGTTGTTCGAGACAAGAAAAAGTGATAAACGCTGTGCAAGTGGTGGTTTTTATTTACGTCCCGGGCAATACAGTTCCTGCAGAGAGGACACTCCGCCTGCACCTGCAAAGTTGCGCATAACAACGTGGGGGGGGGGGGGGAGGGGGGAGGGTCGCAGTTACCGGTTTAAGCCTTGCGCTGAGGGACTTCTGTGCAAGCGGCAGGGGTGAGCCTCGTCGGTGGGACAGCCCATAGCGGCCAACGGGCTGGTTATCGCCCATCGCTCCCCTGAAGCTGGGCAGCCCCCAGTCATTAAGGGACTGTCTATCGCCCACATTGCGCCTCTATGAGTGTATGGAGCAGCTAGCATCCAGCAGTGCTTAATACAAGATGGGTTCCTGAGGCATCTGGAACAGACAACAATAAAATAGCTCACATGAACAAAGTCAACACTTCAAGAAGACGGTTTGACACCTGGAATGTGAGAACTATGTTAGAAACATAACTGACAGAGAACTGCTGCGTCTTCGCACTGATGCGGCTGCATTACAGGAAACTCGTTTCTTAGGGAAAGGAGCCTGCATGGAGATAATAACATTTTTTCTGTAAAGGGAGACAAATGGGAGAAAGACATCAGCTTGGAGTTGGCTTTGCATAACGAAATAGTCTTCTCAGCTGCTGCGAACAACCAAAACCAATTTCTGAACGGTTAACAACTTCGAAATTAAGGACAATATCTGGGTCCTTCACATTAATTTCAGCATATGCTCCCATTGTGAAAGCGCCACCTGAAGTCAAAGAAAAGTTTTACGAAGACCTGCGGAAATGCTTGGAGAGTGTTCGTGGATCAGATAAACTCATGTTACTGGGAGACTTCAATGCCAGGATTGGGAATACATGGCACAATTGGCTTGAGTGCACTGGAAATATGAACGAGGATGGTCAGCGACTGGCGGAACTTTGCAGCTCTCTTTCTCTCTGTATCACTAACACTTATTTCTGCAGCAGAGCCGTGCATAAAGTAACTTGGAAGCACCCACGTTCAGAGCATTGGCGTCAGCTCGACTTCATCGTAACCGGAAGATGTGACCTATGTCATGTCCGTAACTTCCTTACTTGCTACAGTGCTGACTGTGTAACTCATCATACTTCACATCAAAACATGTTGACTCGGCTGAGAGCATTTTTCGAAGCTTGAAGATCAACACCAAAGTCAACGAAGCCGATGCGCTACATAAAAATTCAGAGAAGATGTTGAGATGAAACTGAGTCCTGAGCAATTGATAACTGCGCAGAGTGCCGAAAATGTGTGGCATCCAGCTAAAGAAAATATGATGCAAACAGTTATTAGAACATTTGGGAAGCAGGGTAGGACTCAAAGCGGCTGGTTTGCTGAATACGAAAGTGTGTTGTGCCCATATATAGACAAGAAACGTAATGCTCATATAGAGGTTATGAATAAACCTAAAGAGCAACGACTAATAGTCGAGCACAAGGCCCGCAAAGCATATCTGCAACGAGTTTCTCGCCATTGTGCAAATAGATACTGGACCTGCCTTTGCAAATCTATCCAGATCTGCTGAGACAAACGAGATTTCCGTTGCATGTATTGCAGTATGCTGCAATAAAAGATGTTAATGGTGACCCAATCAACGATAAAAACCAGCAGCTAGATAGATGGGTGCAGCACTATGCTAACCTATACTCAGAAGAGGTGAACATATCTTCAGAAGATTTGGGTACTTTACCAACTAATGTGTTATGTCTGACCTTGATGATCCTCCTACTCTCGATGAATTCGCACTTAAGGGGGGGTCGTTGATGAAAAACACACACTATTTTAAAAATGCACCAAATACACAGTTTGGGAGATACGGCAATGAAATTTTGTACCACGCTTTACATAGAAATAACACATTTACATATATAATCCTTGGATTATATATATTCAACTTTTGTTGAATGAAATTTGAAGTTTTATTTTCAAAAAATAATGTATATTCCTTTTTCTCTGAAGTATCAAGAAATTTCTACAAAAATTTCTCTATTTTATCTCTATATGTTTAAGCTTCTCTCACGAGGTTTTTGGAATAGGTCAAATAGGAGAATTTTCATAATTTTTTAATTATAATTCCTGAAGTATAATTTTAAACTCGTGCAAAATTCCAAGCATTCTGCCCCATATCTCACCTTGCATCCAGAATTTCAAAATTTTCTTTTGAGACAACGTTTGTTAGGTTTACAGAAATATGTGTACAAAATTCGATAATTCTAGCATTCATAGAATCTGACGAAAAGGTACATAAACTTTAAAGAACAAACTTTACAGGAAACGCAATTTAAAGTTCAACGTAACTTTTTTCCTTATGTCATTTCTTCAGAAGGCACCACATTGGTACTCTGGGTCGTCTCCCTTGAAGGCTTCTCTTCTGGTTTCTTCTTGTCTGTCTTCTTTCCTTTACCAGGTCTTCAACTGACTTTTCAGCTGCAGAGACGAGCTGTAAATCTATTTTTCTCAGGACGTCTTGAGTAAAATTTCTTATCTTGAAGCCCATTCTTTCTACCTTCATCCTAACGACGTTTCCATCATTAAATACAATAACTGCATCATAAGTTGCAAACCTGACAACTGTAGCAGGTGCAAATGTGTTTTTAGAGCATCGTTTCCATATTAGTGAATTTAGAGACTCATTTGGATTTTAGGTTTTGCCATGAACACACCTTCTGATCGGCCAAAGATGATCTATAAAACCAAAGAGTGTATATCACGACCTTCTAGATGCATCCCGCACACGTTTGATGGAATGTAATACGCAGAATCGTTGTTCACTGAGCTGGTATTGAAGTGCTGCTTCAAAACGTGGGCGTGGCAGGGAGGCCGCGTCACATTTTTAATTAATTTTCAGGCACTTCGGATGCGATTTCAACATTGGAACTTTGGGAACTTATTGTCCATGAGTTGTACTGACAAATAAAAACTAAATTGAAAATTGACATTTTTGGTCAATTTCATCAAAAGTCTAAAGTTAGGCAGTAGTACAGGCCGTGATAACTTACCGGCTGAAACCACCAAACTTGTCTTGGTTTCGCCGACATTGCATCAAACCGTACTGCAGTGCTGGGAAGAAGGCACAACATCTCAAGAAATGCGAGATGCAAGTATAGTAACAATCTGTAAGGGAAAAGGCGACAGAGGCGACAGTTACAACTAGCGATGATGAAACGGAAAAGGCGACAGAGGCGACAGTTACAACTAGCTATGATGAAACGGAAAAGGCGACAGAGGCGACAGTTACAACTAGCGATGATGAAACGGAAAAGGCGACAGAGGCGACAGTTACAACTAGCAATGATAAAACGGAAAAGGCGACAGAGGCGACAGTTACAACTAGCGATGATGAAACGGAAAAGGCGACAGAGGCGACAGTTACAACTAGCGATGATGAAACGGAAAGGGCGACAGAGGCGACAGTTACAACTAGCGATGATGAAACGGAAAGGGCGACAGAGGCGACAGCTACAACTAGCAATGATGAAACGGAAAAGGCGACAGAGGCGACAGTTACAACTAGCGATGATGAAACGGAAAAGGCGACGGAGGCGACAGTTACAACTAGCGATGATGAAACGGAAAAGGCGACAGAGGCGACAGTTACAACTAGCGATGATGAAACGGAAAAGGTGACGGAGGCGACAGTTACAACTAGCGATGATGAAACAGAAAAGGCGACAGAGGCGACAGTTACAACTAGTGATGATGAAACTGAAAAGGCGACAGAGGCGACAGTTCCAACTAGTGATGATGAAACTGAAAAGGCGACAGAGGCGACAGTTCCAACTAGCGATGATGAAACTGAAAAGGCGACAGAGGCGACAGTTCCAACTAGCGATGATGAAACGGAAAAGGCGACAGAGGCGACAGTTACAACTAGCGATGATGAAACGGAAAAGGCGACAGAGGCGACAGTTCCAACTAGCGATGATGAAACTGAAAAGGCGACAGAGGCGACAGTTACAACTAGCGATGATGAAACGGAAAAGGCGACAGAGGCGACAGTTACAACTAGCTATGATGAAACGGAAAAGGCGACAGAGGCGACAGTTACAACTAGCGATGATGAAACGGAAAAGGCGACAGAGGCGACAGTTGCAACTAGCGATGATGAAACGGAAAAGGCGACAGAGGCGACAGTTACAACTAGCGATGATGAAACGGAAAAGGCGACAGAGGCGACAGTTACAACTAGCGATGATGGTACTGAAAAGACTGTAAACTTTGGTTGCTCGTATCTATTCTGAGTCGCAGTGCGGATTTCAAGCTGGCAGATCCACAAGTGGTACGATAAGCACCTTTCGGCAAATACAAGTGCCACGAACACAGAGTGCCATCATATGAGGCTTTTGTCGATCTCAACAAAGCTTTCAACACCGTTGGTATGGAGGGACTCTATAGCATATTGGAAAACAATGGATGTCCACCAGATTTGTCGTCCTTAATATCTATTGATGACAATATGCATGGCTGTGTAATCTTCGATGGTAATACATCTAAACCATTCACTATGAACTGTGGCGTAAGACAAGGCTTTGTGTTGGCACCTACAATTTTCGGAATTTTCTTCTCGGCCCTGCTCCAAGGGCTTCTGAGAATTGCAATTTTGGCGTACACCTGCTTACTTGGGAAGATGGAAGACTTTTCAACGTCAATCTTCTGAAGAGTAAGACAAAGCGCTAGGAGATAATCGTTCGTGAACTCTATATGCTGATGATGGTGCAATTGTTGAGAACTCTGGAGAAGAGCTGCAAGAGCTAATATCGAGGTTTACTTGTGCGTGCCAACTTATCTCGATGAGTGTAAACAGCAGTAAAACTGTAACTGTGGTTCAGGGTGCTAATACACAGCCGAATTTCGCTTCAGATGGACCTACACTGCAAGTCGTGGATAATTTCTGCTACATTGAATCAAATATAGAATCAAACATGTCTGTAGACAAGGAGAATGATTATCGCATTGGAAGAGCTGCGACAAGTTTTGGCAAGTTCTCTACATGTGTTCGGAAAAACAGCAAACACCCTTTGACCACTAAAATTCTTTTGAATCAAACTTGAGTCCTCAGTACCCTTTTGTATGCATCAGAAACATGGGCTACTTATGCCAAAGAAGAACGTCGCCGTAATGCTTTCCACATGCGGTGCCTCAGATCCGTCATCAGAGTAACGTGGAAGGAGCGAGTGACCAATGAAGCAGTGCTATCTAAAACTAACTGTAACAGCATTTTAGCTGTCTTGTAACTGAGACGACTCCACTGGCTGGGACACGTCTACCGTATGGATGCTGAGAGGTTACTACGTGAGGTGATGCTTGGAGAGACTTCTACAAACAAAAGATCCGCAGAATGTCCCGTATTGAGGTTCAAGGACTCCTGTGAACGAGATATGGAGAGCTTTGGCATCGACACCAACAGGTGGGAGGCACAGGCTAGCATGAGACCAGTGTGGCGTAATGATATGTCATCTGTAATGTAGAAGCATTACGAAGCCTTATTTGACAGATTAAGGCAGGAAAAGCTTCGCAGTGCTACCACTGCTCCTGCCTCATAAGCTAGATATACTTGTGACAAATGCCGCAATAGATGCAGTGCTGGCACTGGCTTGATGAACCATATGACAAAACGTAACTCATAACCAGACACTGTAACAGTCATGTACCAAGATGTTATGGGCTACTGACTTGTGAAGTTAGTAGCGAAGGACACCAACTGTGAATTTTCTGCCATACTCAGCGCTGCATTTCTCGTAATGGGACAGTAAATCTTCATTGATGCTATCTTTTTGTACTAAATGGGAGTATTTTCCACATGCTGCATTTGGGGAACTGTGATAGAAAATATTTATCTAGTTACTGACATCCTAAGTTAGCATCATAGGGGCGCAGACGGGTATTTTATGCCACATGCAGCGCCCATTTCTCGTTATTAGACCATGTATACGACTTAGTGTTCTCTTATTGTACTAAAGGAGAAGTGTTTTCCGGATGCTGCACTTGAGGAACTGCGATGGCGAATATATATCGAGTTATGGACATCCAAATTTAGCAGCTGTGGGCGCCAAGACCTTATTTTCTCCCATACTTTGCTGTCCATACCTCGCAGTCGTACCGTGAATCTGGCTTCACGTTCTCTTACTGTACTAAGGGAGGAGTGTCTTCCCTATGCTGCATCTGAGGAACTGCCATGGCGAATATTTATCGAGTAACTGACATCCGAATTTAGTAGCCAAGGGCGTGATTCGAGTATTTTCTTCCTTATTGAGTTGCCTAAACGTCCTAATCAAACAGTTATCTGAATAAATGTAGGTTAATTCTTACAAAGAATGTGTAACGTATTACTATGTTTACGACGTTCCTCATCGAGCCATATACGTTATCTCGCATTTCTAACTGCTTCTCTCACACAAATAATGTTAAAAATTCATAAATTCAGCGTCGCCACTAGCCCAAGCCCTTCCTAACCATTTAGAAAAAAAAACGGAGCTGGAATATTATTAGTTTAATTACTTTAATAATTTAATTACAAGTACGCAAATTCCTTTAAGCAGCCAGATAAATAGCACTCCATGTCGTGCATGAAGCAACTTGATTAATTCAGGAATGGAAGTCAGAGTAAGGTGGTAAGATCGACACCAAAGAATTTTTCTTTCACATATATTATTTATTGTAACTAAATATTTGGTTGCACATCCTAACTACACATAACTGGTGTCTCACTCGAAATATTTAAGTAAGAATTAGTGACAATGAAACAGAGCACAATTTAACAACGGTAAGAAGAAACAGAATACGGGGGTGGGAGACATTTATACTATCATCTCCTTTGCTTACCATAAAAATATCTCAGTGAGATTTGCATTACTATTCTGCGCATGCACTATTCTGGACAGAGGTTTAACCAATACACGAGGCTGTGCGATAATTATTTAACATACTAACTGCGTCTGCTGCTTCCAAACGGCTGAACTAGAGCAAGTGGTGCATTACCGATCAAACTGTTGTGCTGCTTTGTAGAAAGCACACGAAAGAGAAGATATTCTTGCAGAAATTATAGCTCATTAAGCAAGCAACTGTTAAAATAAAGCCTACTGCGGTGCCGTGGTGGACCAGAAGGGTCATTGATTACCAAACACGTGGCACAAAATCGACACACAAAGACAAAAGCAACTTCCACAAAACAAAAGATTAAAATCATTAAAAATCGTACTCGGTTCACACGCTTCAGTTAAGCTGAAGTTCTTAAGTTATCTGGCTACATTTTGCCTTATTGAACCAACATGGTGAGTTCTCTGGATGCTGCAGGAGTAGTGTAGTTATAGAGGCACAAACGCATTCTGTTAGTGTGAGTTACCTACATTAGGGGCATTCATGCATTTAGGATTCAACCTATTGATCTCTTTTGACTAACAGGTCCTTAACCTATTGTTCTGCTAAGTGGATTTTGACCCCCTATAGATGATTTGTGACTTCCTGGGCGTAATTTGTCCTTATGAGATACATCCCCCACCCCTCCCCCTCCTCCTCCCAACCCATCTGGAAACCCCCACCCCTCCCCCTTCCACTCGCCGACAGACTTGCAGGCCTGAGTTATTCCAACAAACCCTTCCACTCCACCAATTTGACTGAAAAATTACTTAAATTGATCAATTCATGAACCCTGCGCCTCTGGTAAATACCCAAGCCCTCCCCTCCACTTCCCCCCACTCGGAAATTGGTGGTTCTGCGCTGGAGAGTAGGGATCTCAGGACAGAAAATTCAATTACACAGTAAACTGTATACTGCTTACCTATAAAATTCAATTTTCAAGGGTTGGATCTCTGTTGCTCGTCATTCTTTGCTATGTTGGAAGATGGAAGCCTTGTAAAATACGTCGAAAAGAATTAATTAAATCCATTGTTTTTTTATTCCGAAGACACACAAGGAATATCATCATAAAACACTCAACATGTAACCGTACTGTTAAAAATCTTTTGATCGCGAAGAACACGCCATCTGTTGCCCCCCAGACCACATGGTCACACAATGCACTGGTGCGCAAGAGACCACACTACACCTGCTCGGGACCCCGCGACCACTGTCAGTTGCCTCCACACAGCCAGACCGGAAGTTGCACAACCCCCCCCAAAAAGACTTCTTGTGGAGCGACACTTTGATATTTGATGCCTGAGAAATTCGTGGCGGAACGCATGCACTCTCTCTCTCTCTCTCTCTCTCTCTCTCTCTCTCTCTGTCGCTGTCTCCCCCCCCCTCTCTCTCTCTCTCTCTCTCGCTGTCTGTCCCCCCTCCTCTCTCTCTCTCTCTCTCTCTCTCTCTCTCTCTCTCTCTCTGTCTCTCTCTCTCTCTCTTTCTCTCTCTCGAGCGATCATGTCCTGTAGCATGCCATTGCCGTGCTTGCACGCATGGTCGGTTCCAGTCGAATCAAACCACAAACAAAGCAGCATTTATCTGGTAAGAAATGATAATTATTCGAAACCCTCAGCTGCCAACTTTGGTGTTGATCTACCTCAATGGGGCAGCTGAAAATGTGTACTCCAGCCAGGACTCGAATCCAGGATTCTTGTTTACATGGCATTGAGGTATATCAACAACAAAGTTGGCAGTTGAGAATTTCAGTAGTAATGGGGTCTGTTCAGGACAAAATAGGACAGCCAAAAAATTTAAGCAAAATTAAGTGAGCAAAGCCAAACTGTCGAGCATCACGCCCCACAAAGGACATAGTTAAGAAGTGTAAGCACATAACAAAACTAAATCGAAGTGAGGACAAATGATCACCACCAAAATTCATGCAGACAGGTGCAGGCTACTAAGAATCCGCAATAACAAGATCCAAAAACAAATAGAAATCAAACCCATATTAACGAAAGCATTGAGAACAAATGATGGGTTTGAAACAAAAGCAAATCCAAATAAATAAGCCACTTACAGAAAATCTAAATCAAATTGTAAGTAAATACGACAACACATGGATATGAAGACAAAAACAGGTCTCTCTTTCTATCGAAATAAATCATAAGTAAATCGCTTACTTAGTTACAAGTTAAATCTAAATATCATAACAACTAATCAAACAACCTTTCTGCTCCATTGTTCCATGTATACAATTAAAGTAGAAAAATCCGAAAACATTTGAAGAATTAAAGAGTCTATACTGTAGACTCCCTTCAGACCCAGAGAGTCTATACCATAGACAAAACAGAAGCCACACCTAAGAACCCGCAATAACAAGATCCAAAACCAAATAGAAATCAAACCCATTTTAACGAAAGCATTGAAAACAAATGACAGGTTTGAAACAAAACCAAATCCAAATAAATAAGCCACTTACAGAAAAACTAAATCAAATCATAAGTAAATACAACAACACATCGATATGAAGACAAAAACAGGTCTCTCTTTCAATAGTTACCAAAAGCGAAATAAATAAATCGTAAGTAAATCGCTTACATAGATACAAGTTAAATCTAAATATCGTACAGCTAATCAAACAACCTTCCTGCTACACTGTTCCATGCATACAATTTAAGGCGAAAAATCCGAAAACATTTGATGAATTAACGAGTCTATACTGTAGACTTCCTTCAGACCCAAAGAGTCTATACTATAGACTCCATTCCAATAATCAACCACACACAGTTTTTATCAATGAACCCGGCTTGTATTATTTAGTTATAAAGCTAATATGAAAGAAGCAGGTAAACCATAAGCAGTGAAACACGGTTCTCTTTCTAAACAGGGATCGGTGAAACAAGGTGCATCTTCTAAATACGACAAACAAAGGGCCGTGAAACAGGGCGCATCATCTACTTATGGTGAACAAGGGGGACCTAAAACAGGCCCCCTTAAAAATAAAGGGGCCCAAACCAACATCCTCATGCTACATTTATAAATGAATCAGTAATTGTCATCATCAAAAAGTGCAAAACCTTTGGCTCAATCTGAAGGAAACACATGAGGGAATTACTCCAACCTCTCTTTATCTCATTTTTACCCTCCAGGGTTTTTTTGAAGTCTTCCTGTAGTCCAAGTTCCATTGCCAGGTCGTCTTCCAGCGACTTGATGGTTGCTGCACTTCCACTTCTGTCACCCGTCATCAGGGGGCAGAGCTCCAGACAGCAGCATCTTGATGAACGATGAACCCCATTGCTTGAGTGTCCAGCGCAACTCCCGGCCTGGGGCAACTGGGAGCACAAGTAGTCCTTTGCAGGTTGTATATATAGTTGGTACTCTAGTGACAAAGTATATTCTAAAAGCGCTACTTTCATCAGCATATTCTGGACGTAAATATATGATTTCCTTCACATTATTGTATTTCATTTGAAGAGACGAAATGTAAACTCTGTGCAAATGTTAATATGAATACCGAAAACAGCTTTAAAAATAATTAATTTGAGTTTAAAATGAAAAATGTTTCCTTATTACCTCAAATGGATAAAGATCAGAGCCATCTGTTGACAGAAGCTCAGTGCTGGCACGTGTCTCAGTGTATGAATCAGCGCCGTGCAGCTGTCAGAGATAGCGAGGCTAACAAGGTCACTAGCTGATTGTATCACGCACAGTGCAGAAAGCACGCCACGGATGACAGTTATCGTTCCTCTTACCGATTACACAGCAGAACATTGTAGTGCCTCTAATTAAAACCGGCTTTTATGGATTCGCCCATAAAAACATCGTAAACTAAAATTAACAAACAATTATTTACAAACCCCAACCCATTTTCCTTTTCGTGTACATATCATCAGCAATACCAGCCGATGGTAACTTTTCTTCTCAATCAGAATCTTTACTAAAAGCCAACACTTTATCTTGTAGAACTTTATCTGCCTCATGTCTCTTACTTAAATCTTTATTCTCATGATAATCTATATTGTGTTCTTTACAAGCTTCATCTAACCTATTAATTCCTTCATCTCCTCTGTTTAATCTTTCTTCCAGCTTTGAAAACGGACCACATTAGTTATAAAAAGGAATGTGAAGCTCAGATATTTTAAGATTATTCAAAGCTCAATTAATTATTCCTTTGCCATATTTCTTATTTTCCCAGAATGATGGTGTTAACATGTTAAAGAATTTTATAATGTATAATGTACCTTTGGGGCTATTAATCACAAAATCGTTAAACTTCGACGTTAACATTTTCATTATTGCAACTTTCTCATTTCGAAAATTATTGTTTCCTGCTTTCTCTTCACCATTAATAACAGCCAGATGATCAATTAAGTCTCTAACATCGTTCATCCAAATGTTTTCGATTGGTAGCTCATTATATTCTTCAACAAAACCTTTACCTCTTTTTGATCTTGGAGTAATCGTTTAAAAACTTGATTCTGAGCTACTATCGTTTATACAGTGTTTTTCTAGAATGTGCTTAATTATTGATTGATATTTTGCCCCTCTATTCGATCTAGGCTTCCCATTACAAAAAAATTGCGTTTGACTCAAGTAAGATTTCTGTATAATTTTGTAAATCATCTTCATCAAATTTATCATCAAGATCATCCAAAGTAATATACTTTTGAGTAAGAAGATTCATTAATCCATCAGTGGCTTTATATTCTTTTCTTCATACAGTTAAATAATCGTAGTGTCTTCCTCCAATAGTTAATGTGTCAAAATTTACAGGTTCATCAACAACATATTTTTCAGCACCAATTGATTTTAAACCGAAAATTTCGTCATTGCAGTTGCTCAGGTATCCCAGTAAACATGTTCCTATAAAAGCTGGTTTTGGTTTTGGTTTTGGCTTTGGAGTTGCTAGTCCTTGTGATTCGTCATCTTATTGATAATCATAAGCCATTTGACTTGCTATGTATTTCATTTCTCTTTTCTTAGTTTCTTCATCATAATCATGAAGCACATTATCTACTTCTGATTCGTTTAATGTTCTACTGTTTCCCATCTCTTCACTTGTATTAAATTGAAATGGAATAAGTTTGCTTTCAAGTCGTTCACCAAGGTTACCAATTGCATCAATGATAGGTTGTTCCTGTTTTTTGTATTTGTCATATTCATCAACTCTTTTGTTTGTAAATCCTCTAAACCGATCACTTAAATATTCTCTCATTTTAATTGCTTCTCGTGCTTCATTTACATCAAAAGGATTCTTCATTTTACTAATCATTTATTATACAAAATAATAAAACGTAAACACAACAAAAAATGTAATGTAAACGCAATGTGAAAAAACGTGAACACAACGTAAACGTAACGTCAACGCAACGTGAAAAGACATAAACGTAACGTAAATGTAACACAGTCTTGAAACTTTTCTGCTTCTCGTTACTTGTCCCATAATTAATTAGTGTAAACCAGGTTCTTGCAAGCTTGATGGTTATATAACCATAAAGCACTCATATTACAATGGGTCTAACATATAACAAGAAAAGAAGCATTAGACTAAAGATTCGAGCTGAGAGAGAACAGTTTTAAAATTACTAACTACTTGTGCTATTGTTTCAGTTTTTTTTGCACTCTATTCCAAATGTTCAGAAATTATATTTTTCAACTTTAACAAATGTGTTTGTAAACTCATTATAAAGGAATACTTTGCCATCTTTAAAGAAATACAATAGCACATCAACATACCTAAATACAGAATCAATATTTGCAGGTATGCCTGCGAAGTCTCTAAGAAAACCATATCGTTTAACCGTATACCTACATTCATTCAGTTCAAAGGAGTAAACATCATTATAGAAAACAAAAATTCTTCCTGTGTTCGTATTTACAATTCCATTTATTTTTGTATTCGTTTGAATTCCTATATCAGGCAAGGTTTTCAGATAACGACTAACAAGACGTAAGTCTGGAAATGTTATCATGTACATTATGTTGTTTATAAAAAGAACAACTTCGCCAAATGGACGTTGATAAATAGCGGTAATTTTTTCAAAGTTAACAGGTAAAAATGTTAACCATTTGTGAATATTTTGAGGATTATTGAAGTTTTATTCGCTAATTTGTTTTATCCAAACCCACTCTTTATGAAATACATACTCATCTCTTTAACAATTAAAAAAACTGTTAACTTTCTTTAAATCACATAAGTTTGGTTGTTGGACAGATGGTTTAGGTAGTTGTGGATGTTGAAGTGGAGGGGTTGGTACTGGGTTTAGTTGAGGTAATTTATTTTTAGTTCCATATAGATTTTGAATTGCTAGTATGTCATCAAGATCGAACCCGCTACTTCTATCATTATAAAAGGCGTACATTGCAGCTTGAGGGTTATTTGAATGTTGAATTCCAAGTGCATGACCAATTTCGTGAACAAATACCTTAAATAAGCTAATTTAACCATTTAAACTGTTACCATCGTTTTCCAAGTTCCATAATTCATCAGCATCCATATGAATTTCAGTTAGACTGTTTTGCGAATTAGGAAAATAAGTGTGTGCAGGTGATCCACCTCTTCCATTAAATATGGTGTTGCAGTATTCTCTCTTCTTCTGGAAGATATGCTTGTTAGATATTAGAATATCTGGATTGTTTTTATGAAGTTAAAAGACAAGATTCATATATTGTGTCCACAGATCAAATGCTTCCTGAGTCAATTTTAATACTACTCCACTTGATAAATAATAATGCCATTTCAGTGTGTTCTTTAACCATTTTTCGTGATGTACATTAAATACATTGAATTCAAGCTGATCTTCAACACCACATCTTGGCGAAAGAAGTAATTTTAGTGTGTCAGAATCCATTTGTCCAGTGATATTTAAATTGTAAAATTCTTGGAAAACCGATAAAGAGTGACATGATATAGCTTCATCAATCTCACTTAAATTGGCATAAATATCTTTTAAATAGCCATAGATGTGGAGTTTATTGATAACACATAATCTCTGGTTAGCATCTCAAACTGTAATAAAGAAAATCATGAACAAGAATCGTAACATATTTATTTTAAGAAAATTTATCAAAAACATTCGAACAACTAAGTGATGGGCGATTTGCCTCCCCCTTTAAATGAACAAACAAAAGTTACTGAAGACCATGATGTTAAGATATGTTATAAGGGTAAAAATATTGCAATGATACTCGGATATGAGAACTTGAAACAAGTAATCGAGAGACACGTAGATTGTGAAGATGAAATTAAATATGAAGATCTTACATGAGAAAAACAGACCCCATCTTCTAAGTATGACAAGCAAAGGGGGGAGGGGCGTGAAACGGAACCCCCTTACAAAACAGGGAGCGGTGAAACACGGCCCCCTTAAAAAGAAGAACTACATACTATATTTATAAATGAATTACGTGTATATTTGCTTGCTTTCAAATCTAAACTGTCATCAGCTAAACAGTTTAAATGATGGGTTACGAGTGAGGTTTCACCTTCAATAATCGAAAAATGTATACTTCATTACTGTTGTTGAGAATAACGATGTTAAAATATGGTTTAAAGGTAAAGATGTAGCAGAGATTATTGATTATAAAAATACAGAAAGGACTGTAAGAACATATATAGATGAAGAAGATAAAAAGCACAAGAAGAATTAAGACTGGCCGATTTGGTTGCTCTAACATATAATGAAAAAAGAACTATATTTATAAATGAATCAGGTCTATATTGGCTTGCTTTCAAATCTAAACTACCACCAGCTAAACAGTTTAAATGATCGGTAACAAGTGAAGTTTTACCTTCAATAATCGAAAACTGTGAGCTTTATTATTGAAGATAATGACGAAAAGGTATGGTTTAAAGATAAGGATGTAGCAGATGTTCTCGAATATAAAAATTAAAGACCATGTAAAATCTAAATACCAGAAAACATACGAACAACTAAAGGGTAATGAATCGTTACCCTCTTTAAATAAACAATCAAAAAAGGGTAACGAAACACTACTCTCTTCAAATACACACCCATACACAGTTTTTATCAATGAACCTGGTCTGTATTCTTTAGTTATGAAGTCTAACATGAAAGAAGCAGAACAGTTTCAAGACTGGGTTTATGATGAAGTTTCACCATCAATAAGAAAGACAGGCAAGTATGAACTAGAAAGCAAGAAACAAAACAATTAATGAAGCCAAGATGAAAAAACTAAAACTCAAGACAGAAGTAGAAACATTAGAGCTTAAACAAAAAATTGGCCTACTACAACAACTACTTAGCTTTCATGGTTAATACCATAAAAGCATATACAAAATTAAAACTAAAAAGCAGTAACTCACTATCGCGTACTTCTTGTTCGTTTGGTTTTCCTGTAAATTAAATCTTGTGTTAACTTCTACTGTCACTCAAATTGATTTTACCTCCATAGACAAGATATAATTGTTTTTCATCATCATTAATTATTTTTCTGTTTTTTTTAATAAAACGATTCAATGTAATGATCAAGTAAAAATACCTTGTAGTCACCTGTGTGAACAACGACCTTAGCACCAACTTTAGTTTTGAGTAGTTCAGTCTTTTTCATTAATAGGCCCTTCAATGTGATATTTGGTTTACCTATTTCATTGAGTTTAGTGATAATGGATTCCAAGATTCTATATTATATAAAAGTTTTGTTTTTTGTGATGTTCAAGGTGGAACTGGTTCTTCTTCATGAGTATCATATTCATCATCAGAAATAGTTGGATTATCAAAATCATATTCATCATCAGTATCAAAAAGCATCCTGTTAACAATAATTTCATTCTCTTCAGGTTCTTGTGTGTAAAACCCATATCTTAAAATGTGTCTACAGAATAGGCAGGTTTTGTTATTTTGTAACCAGGTTTCTAAACATGATTAACAGAAAAAATGATTGCAAACTATTTCTACTTTATTAGAACAATGATTAACGAACAAACATACGCTAAAATGTTTTCTATTTTTCCCAACACTTTTATACATACTGTGATTGAGTCACTCGATTACAACACTCGATACCTTGTTCTTACTTATTAAAGCATGCCAATTAACTTTATCTGCAAACTCTATAATGAATTCATCTAACAGCTTTCCAGTCAACTTGAACTTCAAAGTGTGTAATGAATTGTTCACTTAACTATTGATTTTGACAAACTACATGACACAATTCGTTGTCATATTTGTTGCTGAAATCACTTAAAAACTGTTCTGAAAAGTTTTTCTGGCACACTAGAATTATTCGCCAACAGCTCAGTGACTTATATTTATATGCAAACTCTCTAATGAAATCTTCTGATAGTCTTTGATGAGTAATGAAATGTAACCAATTGAATTCTTTATCTTGAAATTCTCTAATGAAATCTTCACTTGGTTTTTGTGAACAGCCAATACTGTGCCAATTGACTTTATGATTGAATTCTCTTATAAAGGCTAATGTGAACTTTTGACTGTATGATATTTCAGACCAATCTAACTCATTTTCAAATTCTCTTATGAAGCCTTCGAAAGGTTAGGGTATGTTGTCACTTTTTTACATTTAATGTTCTTAGTTCTAAGTGTTTTCGTTACATCATGTCTTATTTCTTCATCATCATAAAGCTTAACATGTTTGTCATTGGGCATAGTCATTAGAACTTTATTAATGGTGTTTTGTTTACTCTGTACCAATGCAATCAGGTTGTCTTTCTTAAGTTTCCTCAGAGTTTTATCATTCATTTTAAGTTCCTTTATTATAAGGTTAAAAATGATTTTTAAATTCATTTTCGGTTCAAATAGGACACCAAATGGATTTCCTAAATCTTTCAACATTTTACAGGACATATGTTCTTTTATGAACACTGTCTATAAAAGCGCTAATACTAAAACACAAAACACATTCTTAAACACTAGTAAACACACACACACACACACACACACACACACACACACACACACACTCACACACACACACACACACACACACACACACACACACACACACACACACACACACTCAAAAACAAGATTGTGATTTGAAGGCATTTCTTTATAATGGATTTTGTTGATGATATGAAATGTAATTATAATATATGCTAGTGATTAGTTATTTAGGTAAACATTTGGTTTGATTTCTTTCAATTAATTAATATCCATATGGTATTGTGCCGATTATGTTGTTCATTTCTGTTAGTATAACTCGTTTGTTATAATCCATCTTGAATTCTTTTTCCATTGATTTGTTGACTAACTCCTTTCTTTTCTTATCTCTTGTTATTTGGTTGTATCTAAGGGTTACTTTCTCTTGTTGTTTGGCGATGTGTTTCTCATACTTTCTTCGTTTAGTCTAATGGAATTTTCGTGGTTCAGTGTAAAACCTTTGATTTTTATGTCTTATTATTGTCGGCCTTGTAGTGGTTGCTCTTCAGACCTGGCGAGTACCATCCTGTGATATAATTGTTCCTACCTAGTTCGTCTGTCTATTTGCCAAGGTTACACCCTCTATTTACTTCGTTGCTGTTTTTTGATAATGTAGACAGTGGAGTTGGTATCATAATAAACCACTTCTTGACCTAGTTGATCTAGCATGTCGTATAGTCTTAGTCGTGCATGTGCTGTTGTGTAAGGTGCAATGTGGATGTTGGTAGAGTTAGAATTCTCGACGTAAAGGTCTTTGTATTTGTAGTTCACTTGCACCATTTCGTCTGATATAAACAAAGATTCTGTGATATCAGTTTTATCATCCAAAAGCAGATTGTGCCATCGTTGAACATCTGTGATGTATTCTGTTTGTGTGAGGTTTTGTCTTTGTCCGAGTTTTCCCCATAGAGAGTTTAAACACAACTTGGCTACTGCTCTCTTGCCTGGGTTGGGTTTTATGTTCTCAGGTTCTAATTCGATGTCCAACGTTTCCTTAATGTCTTTTATATACTCGTCCACAGTGTTGTAATCGCTTTGCCATGGTGATGTTTCTAGTTTGATTTTGATAAAGTCTCGTATGTAACCTTTAAAGAGTTCATTTGATTTCTGATGGAAGTGTTGCAATTAGTAAATCTCGATCAGTTTGTAACCTTTTTCAATATCTTTGTTTAGTTCGATTGTTGTCCAAGTTCCAGTTATCATTCTTTCTTCATTGGTGTGCTTACACTCTTGAGTTTGGTCTATCATGCATTGATTACATAGGGAGAACATCAGTTTGTTTATGTTGTTGTCTTTAACTGGTAGGACTGGATAATAGAGTTGTTTGGGTGGAAGAACTTTACATTTGACATAACCGAAATGTTTCTTTAGTGGGTAGAGTTTAGGGTCTATGTTACTGTTGTGGAGTGGCCTATTGGAAATGGATCATTGTAGAGAACCATTGGATACAAACTACAAACATCAATGTATTTCATTTTCTTGTCGACAACTTTTAATTTGGATGTGTTTGTTCTGCCACCGAAGAATGCATCTCGGAATTTGAGTTTCTCTATGACGTTTGTTTTGGTAATCAGTTGTTTGTACTGTTTGTCTTTGATCCAATTACATTCCCACATCTCTAGAACGTTGTAACCTGCTTCTTTCAGTTGTTGTGTTCTTCTAATTGTTTTTTCGTATAAGTCTTCCATGGTTTCGTGGTTAACGTTGTTGATAGTATGTTTTTTGTAACAAGTTTTACAACTGTGCCAGAAACAACCATGATACTGATAGACTGTCTTTGTTGTTGCGTCAAACCCCTCGACCTTTGATCCGCAGATTGTTACTTCACCATTGTTTAACGCGTGTTGTATGTTGGGGTTGTTAAAGAAGTTGAGCCATGGAATAGATTGTTTCGAGAACGTTTCCTTATGTTATTCCTTAATGATACCAATGGTTTTTTCTTGCAGTTACTTTGAACGATAAATACTCATACACACGCTTGCTATAGTTAGTTATTGTAAAGGATCAATGTTGGCGATTTGTAGGAATTGGTTTCTTAGTTCTATACATCCACGTCTCAGTATGTCGACATCTGAATCACAGTACTCTCCTAGTTCTTTGTTAAAGTAAATACGTAATTTTCTTGTTGTTTTTGATTGTACCATATGAGAAAGTTTTCTCTTTGTTCTTTTTTCATTGTGCATACTCCATAGTATTTGTTGCTGGTACTGGACCGACATAGCTTTGATTGTCAGGTATGTTAAAGAAGTTTGGGAAGTAACCTTTCTTTAATTCTTCACATCAAACGTTTTAGGGAACAATGATAATGCTTGTGGTACGAAGTTGATGCTGTTGATAATCTTCATTTCAGCCTTAGGTATTTCTAGTAACATGAGTTTGGTTCCGTTGTATATTGTGTAAGGTTTAAGAGCGTTCTTTATGCAGTATTGTAGGATGAAGTACGAGTCATAAGCTTTGGCGTTGTGGGCTAAACATGTGTAACCTTTATGTTCTTTGGATATAAGCCATTTACAGAAGTCATCGTTGATTTCGAAATAGTACTTGTTGCCTTCAAAATCGTGGGCAACTACATAGTTGACCTTGTGGATGCCTGTTTCCTGTTGAGCCTCATAGTAGAAGAAGATGTATTTTTCTCTGTACTTGCATTTGTTATTCTTTTTAATCAGGCAGATCAGAAAGTCTTTAATGTGTTTTTTTGAAGTCTTCTGTCGTTATTTGGTCCTTTTTCCACTTAGGATATAGAGACTTTAGTTTTTTCCAGTTTGCCATGGTGTTGTACATCCTCTTTTCTTTGACTAGTTTTTTAGCAAGACTTTACTTACCCCATAGCTTATACACCATCAAAAACAGATTCGTAATAGATAACGTTTTTCCGTATTACAAACACATTCAACTTCAACAATGTCACATCCACATCCTTTTTGTTTGAGATACTGCATGAAACAACGATATGTGTCTTTGGCTGGTTCTTGACAGTTGTTGCAGAAGTAATAGCCGCACTTGTGTCCCTTGTCTCGTTCTAGTATCTTGTTGCAACCTTTATACTTATAAACTGCTGGGCAGGCTTGATTGTGGTTGTTCTTGCAAGTTTAGTCATTACAGTATCTATTGCAGTCCTCACAGTAAATCTTGTTACCTTCTTGGCTTCGTGTTGGGGTTGATGACACATATAACAAGTTGGTACTGATGGTTTACATTTTTCGTGTCTTGATTTTGTATTGTATGGTTTGTCGCATTTGTGGCAGTAGTAGTTACTTCCGATAAAGGCTTGCAAGCTGTTGATTACGTCGAAGTGGTTGACGTTTTTGTATAGATATATTTAGCTGTAAGACGTTGTTTACGGCTGTAGATGATAGAGTTGAGGTTCTCGGCACATACTATTTTTATTTGGACGTCTAATAGTTCTTCACATCGTTTAATGTCTTCTAGGGTAAAGCCTTCTTCGTTGTATTCACTTAATCGGTTGCACAGTTCGTTTGCTAATGTTGTTTGTAGGTTTCTTCCTTTACGTATGTATGTAATTTCATTATCGCTAAGTTCTTTCCCAAGAATATTGTTTGTTTTGTATCTTAGTGCTGTGATTATCGCTCTTGGACAACAGAGCTTATCTTTGTTATTGATCATAGTTATGCATTTATTAGCTCTTTTGTCTTCGACTATGTTTAGTAGTTTCCTGTTGGTCTTACTTCCTTTAGGTATATTGATCAGTTGGATGTTTAAGGGATGTTTCTTCAATGTTGACTGCCTCATCAGATGTTAGTATCCTTTGTATATGGTCCAATACACTTCTTGCACGGATTACAGAGGTTATTGGTGTTGATATTGCTTTGGTTCAGAAGTTATCAGTTTGGGCTACAACTCTTATTTTGTCACCTTTTTGAAAGTTTGATTTTTGTTTGGCTTGGTTAATTATGTCATGAACGGCTGTGTGCACTCGTTTCATGGTTCAAATAAGTGTTTCACCTTTTGTGTTTGTTAGTTTTATTTTGTATTCTGTTGTGTAGGATTTAAATTTGTAGTTGAATAATGGTTCATTTGTCATTAGTATTTGGTAGTAGTTTTCGGTTTCGAATAAGGACTGGTCAAACAGAAAGATAATATGTAGCACCCTACATTGTCTTCTCTCTGTGTTTCCAATGTGACGAATAAATGTTCTTGGTAAATTGAGTAGTTTAATTCTGTAATTGTCAGCTATTGCACTTGTTAATTGGTTTTTGCTCATCTTAGATACTCCTTTTACATTTTGTTCTTTCGCTGTTTTTCGGAGGACACTGATTTTCCAGTTCTTAATGTCTGGTTCAAAATTAGTTCTTTCCATTACGTATTCTGCTACATGATATATTTGTTTGGCTAGTTCTTGTTTGTTTAACCTATAGTAGTACTTAATTCTAAATGTCTTGCTATATTCTCTCAGCTGTTTAAGATTATAATGACAAGCAAAATCTTTAATCACACTCTCATTCGTAAGCTCATTACTATATTCAATAATATTATTATCCATCGTATTTATTATACAAGAAAAGTTGTTTATAGTCTTTCAATTTTTTATCTTCACCGAAAATAAATTAATGATTTTCGGCCATTTGTGAGGGTCTAAGGGGGTACCCTACGGACTTTTTCAAAATTTTCTTCATTTTTCAAAATTTTCTTCATTTTTTCATATCTAACTTCATCGATGTGTAGTGCTAGGGAGGTCTGATTGTAACCTCCTTTTCACTATATACTTGAAGAGAGGTCTGATTATAAAAAGAGAGATCTGTTTTTGCCTTCATAACGATGTTTTGTATTTACTAGCGATTTGATTTATTTCGATTTAGTTTCATTTGTTTTCAATGCTTTCATTCATTTCTATTTGGATTTGGATCTTGCTATTGCGGGTTCTTAGTAGCTGTCAACTGTTTGCATGAATTTTGGTGGTGATCATTTGTCCTTGCTTCAATTTAGTTTTGTTATGTGCTTATACTTCTTAACTATGTGCTTTGTGGGGAGCGACGCTCGACAATTTGGCTTTGCTCACTTCATTTTGATTAAATTTTTTGGCTGTCCTATTTTGTCCTGAACAGGCCCCATAACTACTAGTTTCGATTAATTATCATTTCTTTCTAGAGAAGCTTCATGGTCATCATTGGTATCTGTTCTTTCGGAACAGTTCCTATCTTCATATTTATCTGGTAAATCCATTACTGTGAATGTCTCGGAAATGTTGCCTCACTCCACCAGATTGATTGAATACGTAATTAAATTGAGTCTCTCTGTGAGGGACTGTTTTTTCTTGCTTCCTATTGGTGGATACTAGGATAGGAATACTTGCTGGGATTTGATCCTGCAACCACCCTGTTTTCAAACTCTACTGGTCATTTTTTTCCTTTGCCTCCAATAGGCGGTTATTGTCACAGTTAGGTCATCACGTTGGGGATAGCTGAAAATTTCAAATTTCAGCTCAGTTGCATGCTATATCCTTAAACAATTTGTGAGAGGGTATGTATCTATGTGTGCTTGCAATACAACTATAGGAAACAATATGTTGATCAGTCCAGAATTTGATATTGCGATTGGGTTTTGAAAGCACTATGGAATATTCTCTATAGTCGGAAGGAAGAAAGGTGTGCTGTGTGCTGGGATACCACTTCAAAACAGAGTCCACCATGAAGTACTGAAAAGTACTAAACATGACACACTTAAATGGTGATCCAGTCAGTAGCAGCAGTTGTCACAGCTTGATGTTGGAGATCGCTGAAACACTTACACGTCTCACACTTATATCCCAATGTCCACATGGCAGCATGCCAGTCCCCTGATATGCCGCCAATACCAGTGCTCAGAGGTCGGTGAAAGCTGCTGCTGCTGCACCCACAGTCGAGGACATGTGTTTATCTCAGACCCTCAGCCAAAGAAAGCATACGGGGATTTTTGGAGTGGTAGGAATCTGATGTTTTGAATATGTCCAGCACCAACATCACAACGATCGATACTGAATCGTTTAATTGTCCATGGAGGAAGACCACCTACAATAAATCAGACTTTAAGGCAGATATCGATAGTTGACAATATGGCAGCAATAGTGGGGGAAACAAACCAGTGTGCTTGCGTTTCCGTAACATGTGTGTGGAACATTGTATATGTGACGTTGAAAAGAAGCAAAAGCATTTACTAGTAGCTGTTATTTATGCTATATGCTGTGAATGCCATTGCAATTGCTGCGCTAGTATTTATTTTCTAGATTCTGTAATAAGTTTGGCATAATTTAAAGTGTCAACTGTTCTTGTGATGGGTTGTAGCTATTGCATACCAGGATGTAAACCCAATTACAGCAAAATATACGATACCTCAACATTTAAGTTTCCCAAAGAAACGGCTTTGGGGAACAAATGGATTAAACTAATTCATATGATAATTTTTAAGTGAACGATAAAACTACTGTATGCATTAAGCATTTTGAACCTAAGTTTGTGGTTAGGGAAGACATTTTTCCTGTGGAAAATAGTGAACCAATACATGTGCCACGAAAAATAGCAAATCTAACAAATGATGCAATTCCAACTATCTTTCCTCATCAACCTTCTTATCACACAGTACCAGTTCCCGAGGAACGTGATGAATGTAGTTTCAGTAAGTGGTGTGAAAATGACAATATACATTTCAGCGTCTTAAAGGCGAAGTGCAGTAAAGGTGCGTTTGTCAATTTACAATTTCAGTGAAGGATGACTATGTGTCTTTCATTAAATTAAAGGATGATTCAGTCAGTGGTGTGCCATTAGTTTCAGTGTGCTTCAAGATATCAAGTTCCTTGGAAGTAAAAGTTTTTCACAGTGTGCACTAGCTTAAGTCAGTCAGAAATAACTGGTTGAATGGAAAAAATGAATCCTTGATAATGCCAAATACTGAGGATACATTTTCTTTCATCAATACCTTTCTACACAGTGATGAAGGGAATGCTACATGGGAATATACCGTCAGTGAAGCAAAGTTTTCAGATTTGAGGAACCTGTTTCATTCTGAGAAAAATAAACTGTTGATACTTTCCCCAAAGCTAGTGAGAAAGGAAGTATATCCAGCTTCTCTTGAGAGACAGAATGTTACACATGCTCTCAGTGTTTTTGATTCTAAAAATGTGGCAGCACTAGAAATTTTGAAAAGTTAGAGGATTGAGATTTCTGATGGCACCATTCAGTTTTTATAATTAATCATTAAATGGCGGATAGTTTCTAATGTACAGCATTCTATGAAAGGCAAATACATATCAGATGATAATTCTAGCCCAACCAGTGAACCTACTGACTCCAAACTTGTGTTTTGTAAAAATTTGAAAACGTATCTTGATATCTGGCATGCATTGCCTACTCATGGAAAATTAACCAATGAAACATATACTGCTTTCTCTCACGCACTTGCACCAACAGTTCAGTTATGCAGATACATTTTTAACACTTACAACTGGTCCTACATTCTTATAGCAGAATTACACACAGATGCTTTAGAAGCAAGGTTTGGAGCTTTGTAGAAGGCTAAGTGACTGCACATATAATGTTTCAGTTGAGCAAATCTTGGAATCTGAGAGGAAACTCAAAGTAATAAGTCTACTAAAGCTCAGATCTACTAAACATGGTGAATTTACATTAAATGATTTTGAAGCAAAAGTAAATTACAGCATAAAACACCAAACATATGAAAATTTAGATAAATTAGAACCTGCTCTAGAGGAACTAGCAAACATTCCCATGATGGATGAAGATTTGAAAGTCTTGGTTTGTATTGCTAGCTACACCAGCGAAACAGTGCTTGAAAAGCTGCAAAAAGGTTGTGAAGAAATGTTACAGACAGCGATGAAATTTTGTTGCAGTGTGAAGCCAAAGAACTCCTTTCCTATTTCAACTAACTGAATTGTGGGGGACTGAAGTGTCCTTCTTCTATAATGATTTCCTTGTGTTGTAATATGTATAAACTTCTTCAAGTTCTGATTAGCAGCACATATGAACCAGAATTTCTCAAACTAGAAAATCAAAGAGATGCAGTACTTGCCTTAGGAACTGAATTGTGTGAAAATGCCATTAGTAACCTCAGTGATGTGTGCAAATGTTGCATTCCTTTAAAGACAATAATCAAGAAAAGTATTAAAGTGCTTTCAAATATGTTTATTAATAATTACACAAAACTGTTGAATGAAAAGTGTGTTTCAAAGGAAATCGTTCGAACACTAGTCAAACAAGAAAGAGGAACTCATGATGACATTGCAGCAAAAATAACAAAATGCAAAGTGGCCAAGCTGAGCGGCAAATAAATCCAACAGGTACTCAAAATCAAACCACTTCTAGCATATTACGTAATGACACTGATTAGAATTAAGTGAATATTGTTTAATACCATTTTGAACTTTTGTTACACGCTTCATTTATTATTGCTATGTGGCTTCTATTTTGCAAATTATTATTAGTGTCCTAATATGCCATTTACATGTGTTGTGTAGTAGTTGGTTGGATTTGTTTTGAGCTGCATCTCAAAATTTTACTTCGTCATAGTACTTATTACGTAATTTGTGGCTTTAGTGACAACTTTTTATCTAAGTCTGATTATAGAAAAGTACATAACAATACGACATTTCTTACGCAATTTAGAATCTAATTTCCATTTATGAAGTTTGTAAATACTTCGTATTAGGGTAGCGCTGAAATACTTGGCCTAAGACTGCCGCCATCTTGGTTTCTGTAATATGGTCTGATGTATTGTAGGTGGTCTTGCGAGGAGAGTACATGTATCACACGTGATCATGGAGACAACCCGACGCATGCTGGGTATTAATTCGCTATTCGGCTATCCGTCTCTGGGACCCGCCCCTGCAGCTGCGGGCAACAACCGACTAGCCGGCCAGCTGGAACTTTTCTTTGTACCCGCAGCCAACGAGGGTCTTAATGCGGAAATGCCCATTCGTTATAACCACAGGCTGCCCCCCCCCCCTCCCCCCCTCCCCCACGCGCTTCCGCACGCCAAATGGCGTCGTCCCAGGAAAATAGCCACATGTTCACCATTGCAACTACAATTAAATATTACGACTGCGTTCTTCAACGAGCGAAGTAGCGGAGACACGTCTGCCTTACAGTTATCGATGCGCTGAAATCTGAATCTCCCACCTCAAATCCATACTTCCCTTACGACTGCACTTGCCGGAACAATGGTAACTTTGCACCCCAACACAGACTTTATAAGCATGCCGATCACAGCGAGTCTGTCACACAACATCCCCTACTAAGCATGACACATCGCCAATAATTGATTGCTGGTGGCACCAAACGATATTGAGCGAGAATCCGCGATGGATGGATATGATTCATTTGTTTTTCGTGCGAGTGGTACCACCGCCTCTTCGGAAGAGAGACGTAATCGTGTTATAAGCTAACACCGGTGTATGCTCCTAATAAAATCACCCTTATCCCCAAATTTAGAAAGTTATTTGGCTAAGGAACGTGGTATTAAGCCGATATTTGCAACCCCCTTTTGCCGCTGCTAGATATTTCCCACGCTAACAAACAGTATTTGTAGTGCATTCCCTATACCGATACCATATGGACATTGTTAACAGATATTCTGCGATATATCCATGCGTCTATAGGCGAGGTAGGATGATGGTTGATTGAGAATGATGACATACAGTAGACAGTGTTCTATGTGAGGAATCACTTAAAAAACTGCAACTCTAGACTGAAGCCGTAAGAAATGCACAAAATCCTATGACCAATACACTGGCTTTTCAGATCTATAGTGTTGAGCTGTAGCTGTGGAAAGCCAGTGTTTTGGTCACAGGATTTTGTACATTTTGTGTTACTACAATAATTGTATACAGAAGAACAGAAAAAAATTGAGGATGTGTTAGGTGACGATCAGTTTGGCTTTAGGAAAGGCAGAGGCACCACAGATGCAATTGTGACACTGCAGTTGGCAATAGAAGCAAGGCTAAAGAAAAATCAAGATATGTTCGGCCGTTCGACAATGTCAAATGGTGCAAGATGTTCGAAATTCTGAGAAAAATAAGGTTAAGCTATAAGGAGATGTGAGTAATATACAATATGAACAAGAGCCGAGAGGGAATAGTAAGAGTGGACGACCAAGAACGAGGTTCTTGGCTTAAAAAGGGTATAAGAAAGGAACGTAGTTTTTCACCTTTACTGTCCACTCTGTACCTCAAAGAAGCAACGATGGAAATAAAAGAAAGGTTCAGGAGTGGAATTAAAATTCAAGGTGAAAGCATATCAATGATACAACTTGCTGATGACATTGTGATCCTGAGTGAAAGTGAAGAAAAATTAGATGAACTGCTGAATGGAATGAACAGTCTAATAAGCACAGAATATGGACTGAGAATTTATCAAAGAAAGACGAAAGTAATGAGATGTAGCAGAAACGAGAACAGCGAGGAACTTAACATCGGGATTGATGCTCACAAAGTAGATGAGGTTAAGGAATTCCACTACCTAGGCACCACGGACGGAGCAAGCAGGACATCAGAAGCAGACTAGCACTGGCAAAAAGGGCATTCCTGGCGAAGAGAAGTCTGCTAGTATCGAACATAGGCCTTAATTTGAAGAAGAAATTTCTGGGAATATTAGTTTGAAGCACGGCATCGTATGGTAGTGAAACATGGACTATGGGAAAACCGGATCAGAAGAGAATCAAAGCATTTGCGACGTGGTAATGTAGGTGAGTGTTGAAAATTACGCGGACTGAAAAGGTAAAGAATAACGAGGTTCTGCACAGAATCGGAGAGGAAAGGAATATGTGGGAAACACTGATATGGAGAAGGGACAGCATGATAGGACATCTGTTAAGACATGAGGGAATGACTTCCCTGTAGTATGAGGGAGCTGTAGAGGCCAGAAACTGTAGAGGAAGACAGACATTGGAATACATCCAGCAAATAACTAAGGACGTAGGTTGCAAATCCTACTTTTTGAGATGAAGAGGTTGGCACAGGACAGGAATTCGTGGTGCGCCTCAGAAGACTCATAACTAAAAAAAAAAAAAAAAGCTTTACGGTTTCTGGTAGAAATGTTGTCTGCGATTTGTAATCAAGTCCATCCACTCAATAATCACATAACCACATACTTGCATTGCATCCTATGGAGACATCTTTTAATCATTACAGGCACTTGTGAATCATAGTCGTGGTGGCGTTCTCACACCTCGAAGATAGTCACCTTTTTCGAACCTATCTTGTAGCAAAACTCCAATTTGGTTTTCTAGACAGTCCATCTGCATCTTGTAACTTTTCCTCAGTCTCTGTCCCGCCCTCCTTGCAGCTTTGTCAGGTGATCGGTCCAATTTTAGTCGGAACTGAGTGAAAGTAGCAGAGCGCTATATCTGAGACGTTTTGCATTCCGTGGAGAAATAGGGTGAGCTGAGTTAATGCGACATGACCGTGTTTTGACGGCTCGGTTCATATGAAAAGATGTCATATCGCCGCCAACCGTGTACAAAGTGTAAGGCCGGCACCAGATGAAGCTTTCTCCTGAAACACAGCGTGGTAGAAAAGACAGTAAGAGCAGTTATGGTGGCCTATATTACTAGGAAAATTAGGAAGACTTCACATCATACATTAACTGGAAGAGGAATGAGGATTTTGCTACTGCATTGCGGTACATCTCCAAACTACATACAGACACTGCAGTCTGAAGGAGATCCGCATCCCACAGGGTGCATGTCTGTCACCCAAACATTCTCTTCCTTATCGTCATTTTGTGGTATGAAAAAGCGAAAAATTACGAATTATAACAACTTTGCTAACTTCATCCAGTAGGCCATGGTCAATGCTTTGACGAGGAGCTAAAGGAAAACAGGTATAACATACTGTATGTGCAGGGCGCATCGTTCGAGAAATACGTAGGATCGGCACTCACGAATATGGCGAAAGAACAAGATAAAGACGCGACATGGAGAATGCTGAAGGACAAAGTTCGAGCGAAGTTAGATACCACTATAGCACGTTTGTATACAATCCAGAACGGAATCCTTTTCTACAGAAGGAATCCGAATACAAAGGACTGGGTGTTATGTATACCAAATGAAATTGTCAACAAGCTGGTCATTATGGGGCAAGGAAATGCTGCAGGAAGTCAAGAGAATCCGTTTACTTCATTAATATGGAAAGGAGGATAAAGAACGTGCTCAGCAGCTGCAAATTGTGTCAGAAGGCAAAATCATTAACTATCTCCTGCAAAGCACCGCTTTTTCCAATAGTGCCAGGTAGATTGAGGGACTTTGGAGCAACAGATTTGTTTGGCCCTCTTCCCAAGTCAGTACAGGGATATAGATATGTTTTGGTGACAGTGGAATTGGTTTTCAAAGTACGTTACTTTTACCCCATTGAAACGTGCAACGGGTAGGACAGTAGCAGCAGCAATAGTTAACGATTGCTGCGGGAAGTAGGATTGTAGAAAAGTTCATAGAGGACAATGGTCCACAATATAGATCCACACAATGGCTAACCACACTGAGGAGAAGAAGGATAAAACCAGTATTCACATCCAGATACCATGCCGCAAGTAACCCGAGTGAACGGGTTGTACAGCAACTAGGAAAGTTGTGCAGCATCTATTGCCGTGACAACGTAGAAGCTGGACTGATTTTCTTTTCAGAACATTCTCAATGAGCTACCACATGGAACAACCGGTTTATAACAAATGACAGTGCTAAGGAATGAAGCACCAGCAGATCCAGTCAGGGAGCTGGCAGATTTCCAGCCAACAGGGAAACAGAGGCACACCGAAATTGTTAAGACTGCGATGGAGCGTATCAGAAGAGCGGCTAAGAACAGGCAGAATAAGCAGAAAGG
Organism: Schistocerca gregaria; assembly: GCF_023897955.1. NCBI lineage: Eukaryota > Metazoa > Arthropoda > Insecta > Orthoptera > Acrididae > Schistocerca > Schistocerca gregaria. The sequence goes on along the minus strand of NC_064926.1, from coordinate 89,013,217 downwards.
GGTGATTCGTATGATCAGATTGACAGTACTAGACAAGATCCTATAAAAATCTCATCGATTATCAAAGAAGCACAGGTTCCTGACTAACAAATTCTTTACTGTGTATAGCAGACCATTCAGCGTGAGGCGAATAGTTCATGAAAATGCTGTACTGGCAGAAACAATCAGAGGAAAACGTTCGCGTGGGCTTCATCACATTTCCAACATCAAACTGTGGGAAAATTAAGGATGACTGGAAACTAGGCAAGTTGTGGTAGAGAGTCAGTGTGTATTTTTCTGTTGTGTAGCGTCGAATCAAACATAAGAATTTGCTGGCGGGACGTCAGGAAGTATGATGGAATAGACTGGTCGAATGAGTCAGGAACAGGAGCCGATAGAGTGGTGTACATATGAATTTTTGTCATATTAATAATGATTAAGGAGAAACGACGTGATGGACAGTAGTGGATAAAGATGGTGAATAAATAGAGATTCGACGTGATGTACCGGTGGTCAATAAAGGTGAATAGAGAGAGGGGAGTAATCTAGAGAAGTCGTAGATGTATGTTACAGAGAGGCCTGTGTATACTGTAATTGAGATTGATGCGAATGGCGAAGGAGGACCAAGAAATGCAGAGTAATGGATTGACAGAAGGCCGAGATACGAATGAAGAGATGAGGATAGCTGCACAACGTGAAGAACATAAAGGGAGTATGAGATCTATATCATAAATATTGTGGAATACTGACGTAAGATAGAGACTATTGGGGAACTTACCTACTACTTTGTTTGAGTGATAATCTAGTTTTACCATAACGTTTGCAATCTAGCAAAATAGTATTTTTTATGTTGAAGCCTTGTACCAGTAGAACTATCAAAACAATGCAAAGACTGTGTGCCGCTACTTTGCGGAATGAATAACTGCTATATTTTTGTTGTTGTTCTTAAATTAAAGGTAAGTAATGTGTGCCATTACTTTGCAGGATGAATAATTGGTGTGTTTCGTGCTATGGTAAAATGTCGCTAATCTGAGCTGTTATTTAGCAGAATAAATAACTGGTAAAGTGGATGCAGATGTAAGACGACCCAGAATTATACCTGAGTGAAAGGATGTAATTGGATACTGAAATGCTATCTCCATGACAACTCCATGGATTATATGGTTGAGTATGATGAACTGATGGTATGATATGGTAACGCGAGTGTGATTGTGTTAACGTTAGCATACTTCTAGACCTATTCTGTTGGTGTGTTAGTGGGTTGAATGAGAAAGACGGTGTGGTGTTAGCTGAATGTGTACTGTAGACTAGTGCGATCTATGAGCCAAACACTTCCAAGACACGCACTCCTATAAAGAAAATGCTCACTATCTACCCTAGAATATTATTATATGTTAGGCATAATCGTGCTTTGGAAACATGGTTGTATTTTTGAAAGGATTTGATTAATGGTACTTTTCAGACTTTATGTTATTTTCGAGAGAGTATTTGAATATTGTCACATGTGTAAGGCAAAATTGTGCTTTAGAAATGTTTTTGAGATGAACCTTGATGGTAGTTTAGTACATGTTTAGTTTAGTGTCTGGCGCAAACGTGTTATAGAAGTATTTCTTAGAGTAAAATGTATAATATGTAAAGAAGTACCACTTCGTTCTGTCACAGGCTCAGAAGTGGACTGTATATTATAGATTTAGAACCATTCGTTTCAAAATACTTATTGTGACAGGATTTTATAACAGTTTACTACTTTATGTTATGTGCTACGCGCCTATGAGAATACTTTCTTGTTTATAACAACGTACGACATGTACTGTCATTAGCACAAGAGTGGACTGTGTATAGTAAAGGAGTAAAAGTACTGCTGTTATGAAGGATTATAAAGCAGTCCTCTAAAGTATTGTGCGCTCATGTTGCAGATGTACAGAATTTTGTGTTTAAATAATTAAGGGCTAATGTAAAACAAAAGATAGAAGTTATGTGATTCTTTCTTAAACACAAAAAATTAGTTTAAAAGGGTGTGTCATTTTAGAGATATATCGTTTTGCAAAATTTGTTAGGTAATTATCTGTTGGTTTCTGCATGTAATCAATGTTTCTGTAATGTGTATTAGAATACTGTAAGAGTTTTTTGTCTGTAATGTTGCCACGCGGGACATTTGCCACGATTTTACCTTCTCCGAAGGGTCGGGTCCCTTTTCTCCCCCCCCCCCTTCCCCCCTCCTCTTCCTCCTCCTCCTGCTCACCCGCCCGCTCAGTGTGTTTTCGAAGTTCCTAACGTGACCATCAGTATGGAAGTTATTACAACGAACAAGGGCAGGTCTCCTGCTCATTGCAAAGGTTACGCGTATCTTAAACAGAGGGAATCTAAAGAAGGTGTTGTTTCATGGATGTGCTTACGCCGAAAAGCGGATCATTGCAAGGGAACAAGGGAAAGCTGCTTTCGAGGAACGGAGAAGTGTTGAACGTATGAGAACATCTCTGTGGACCACCTAACGGTGCGGCTCTGAAAGTGAGGAAGCAAGTGGAAAAGGCGAAGAGAAGGTCCCGAGAAGAAACTACACAGTTATCGGAGATATACGCGGATGAAGTGGGAAATCTACATAATAAAGTTTATGACTTTGTTACAGTGATGCCTAATTCAGAATCTATGAAGAGAACCATGCGTCGTCGATGGAGTCAAGAGCGGGAAGCGGGGGAACCAACAAGAGCCTAAGAACTCTTATGAAATTGATATTCGTGAAGATCTATTAAAAATAGGAGATGGCAGTAGTTTTCTTCTGGGAGACGATAGATTTAGAGGTGAGAATAATGAATTTTAGTGGAAGCAAAGGAAAAGAAAGTTTAAAAACATGTTCCTATTTTTTTATGGATGGAACATTTAAGAGATGCAGCAAGCAGTTTGCACAGATCCACAACATACACGTAGACTTAGGAGGCCTGAGTAAAGAAACAAACATTCTTCCTACTGTATTTGCACTGCTCCCTAATAAGATGAAAGACACATATGTTAGTCTGTTTCGTCTGATAAAAAAGGCAGTCTCTGAGTGGTGTCCTAAACAAGTAAAGGTGGACTTTGCGGCAGCTGCGATATCGGCCATTCGTCAATTCTATTTCCATATGACAAAGAGTTTATGGAGAAGAATTCGAATTCTCGGTCTAACTGAGGAGTACCGCTAGACTTCACGCCAACATGTGTGCAGCGCTGGCAATTGTAAAACCGAAGGGCGTAAGCAATGGATGGATTGAGATTCATGCAGAAGCTCCTGATAACGGAAGGTTCTCTCAATTTTTTGACTACTTTGTGGATAACTGGCTAGAGAATGAGGATATCGCAATAGAAACGAGTGACTGTTACGGAAAAAGGCACAGAACGACGAATGCTGTTGAAGGGTGCCACAACAAAATGAATAGTGTTATTGGAAACCCTCACCCTAGAATCAGCTATTTGGTGGAGTGCTTGAAAAAGGAAGCAGAGCTCACAAACTGCATGTACATGAAAATGAATCTTGAGGTAAGAAGAGGAAGAAGAAGTACTTGAAGCTGGACGAGAGGATAGAGAGAATCATAAAGAATATGAAGAGACTGGCAACATTACGCCTTGCTTGAAAGCCATTGCCCATATTCAGAAACTGGTTAAAAATAATGTATTAAACATTATTAAGACCACTGAGTCCTCGCAGATTACTGAGATAAAATTATCAAAACATTGAAGCAGCGTTATCGGAGCTAATATTAAGTTGTAATTGTAAATAGAGTGATTTTACACACGCAAGTGTGGTAAATGGTCATTTATCATTTTGACGGTCCAAAGCCTGTGCAAAGTGTGATACGAATCAGCCCTTAATGTAAAAATTAAAAAGTGTTTCAAGCCTCACAAAAGTATCCTTATTGTTGTCACTTTAAGATAACTTTTTTCCACCTTCCAATATTATGGCCATACTATTAAATAATTGTGAGTGCTAAAATAATTTTCTGAAGCTTCAGAATAGCAACTATCACCTAAAATATCATGGTTTGTTAAACTGATATTATACGCTTTTGTAAAAGAAAATGGGAACTGAACCTTTGAATTGCACGTAAAATTGACTTCCCAAAACTGATCTGATCCTAAGGTTGACAATTTTGGCACCTCAAATATTTTTTTTATTTAAGTTTAGCTGCGAACATTTATACTAGATGTAAATCTACTTAAGTACATTTAGATATAGTCCTTTAAAAATTAAAATTTCTTACTAAATTGTATATTTAAACAGGCCAGTAAAAGCAAGGAGCTTACTACTGAAAATTACTAAAGAACATCAGAATCAAATGTATTAGAACTACTTTTCTTATACATTAGAGACTTTTTGAAAAGATATTGGATCACTTCCTATGTCACTGACAGTGTAATTTCAGTTGCTTTGCAACACCAGGGATATCTACTTCTAAATTATGTTTGCAGCTGTTCTCATTTCGAATTCTGGAATATTTACTTCATCTTCTTTGGTGGACGAATTTCGGAAAATGCATTTACTAACTCCACTTTAGTGGCACTGTCATCAGTAACATTACTGTCGCTGCCTCGCAGTAAAGGTACTTACTGAGCCTTTCCGCTGGTTTACTTAACATAGGACCAGAATATCTTCGGATTTTCCGCCACATTTCTAGAGATAGTTTCGTTGTGGAAACTATTAAATGCATCTCGCATTGAAATCCGCACCAAATTTCGAGCCTCAGTAAAACTTCACCAATCTTGGAGATTTTGTGTTCGTCTAAATTATATGTCCCTTTTGCGGTGCTCCTGCAACAGCTTTCTGTCGTGTTTTGTGTACCGAATACCTCGAGTGCTATTGATACTATTTCTTTGAACTTAAGCCACATATGGTCTTCATTTACATAGTTTGGAAGTATTGGAGACTATCTCTTAGAAAGGCGTCACCCGAATTTTTAGCTGCTTTTATAAATAAATATATTTCGCGTTTAGTTTTGGTAAATTTCTTTGTTACGGAAGTGAGCCTCGCTACGGCTGCGTGTTCCTAATCCCTGTATCGTCGTGATGCTCAGGATTATTTGTGGCTAAGAGGCCAAGTGTGTTTTCGTAATCAGTTATAATTTGAATGGCCTCGTCAATTAGTTGTTAAAAATAATTTTTTAAAAAGCAATTGGAACAATTATGGAAGTTGTTTTCTATTTACAATAGGGTATATGAAAATGTATTTCTGTCAACATGCGGAAGTTAGATTGAAGTAACTGCTAACTATAATTTTATGAGTAGGGTACCTAGTTGTGATGAGACTCAAGTTTTCTTTGAACTGTTCAGCAACTGTTTCATCTGAGACAGGCGGCCGGTAAAAGGATCCAGTTATTAATTTATTCCGGTTATCGAATATAATCTCTGCCCATACTAAGGCACAGGAGCTATCTGCTTCAAAGTCGATTGTGAACTTACATTATTTTTCCTTAAGTTGTCCTTCTTGTTTCTGTTGTAGTGCAGACAATTACAGTTACGGTTTTTCCCTCCAGAACCTAAGATGCTTTCTCTGTGACCCTCTAAATACTAGAGCTAAACAATGTAGAACAACAACGTACGTTACAAGCGTAGCATTCTGTACTACTTCATTTTCTTTTTTCTAACAATTTAAAATTGTAAGTCGACTTTAGATGACATGTCAATCATAGATGTTCTTATCTCTATTTAGTGAACGTGTTTTCATTTATGTTTTGAACAATGCCGCTCTACGCTTTATTAACTAATGGTAAATTAATATGGAGTACGTCGTTCTTCTTTTCAAACATTCACATACCCATTTATTCTTTCCCTTTTGTCTTTTGGGTATGCAGTTGTAGTAATTAAAGTAGGCACAAACGCAGTGGTCAAAAAGAAATGATTAGCGTAGATTCTCATTGTCGTTATATCGTTCCTTTCTTGTTGCTCCCATGCAGATGGACTGTTCCTATCGCAATCAGTAAGCGTGAAAGGAAGCTACCGTACAGGCAGAGGGATCTATATTTATACTTGGTAGAACTAATTACATACTGACATAATCGTCGGTATTGCTTTCGTTTCCCAATAGTTATAAGCTCTGTATTTGGCCAAGATGTGGAGGAAGGTGCCTTACGTACTGATTGTATCGAGTAAGATGTGGAGGCAGCGGTTTGAAAGCGGACAGACCTAAGGGATCACTACTCAAGCTACATGGCGATGGGGCAAGTGTGACAAATGTCCGGCGTGGCAAATGTCCGGCATTCGGACGGACGAGTCTACTGGTCGGATGTCGCAGCGCTGACGGATGCGCTCGGAGCGGTCCGGTAGCCGCGGAAGCTAGGGCAGGCCAAGGTCACGTCGGCACGGCACAGGCTGCCGGGAGCCACGGCAGCCCACTCCGCTAGTGGTCTGCGAAGGCCGCACGCGCTCGCTACACCAGGTCATCGGCCCGGGGGAACGCGCTCCTGTCCCTGGACCATTCATGCATGAGCCGCGCCTCCCTTACAGCTGGGGAGAGAATCCCTTGAAAGCAGGGGGAAGCGCAGCGGCGGCAAGAGAGCTGAATGAACGACCCATGGCGCTCGCTAAGAGCAACTATAAACTAGAACTTAGACAGAAGAGCCGTGAGGCAACACGACTGCTCATATGTCTCATTAAGTCATTTTGTCTTTCAACTGTTTTCTTTTCACTCGACCACTGAACAATGGGACTCACAATCTTTTGAAAGTCACGTGTTAAAGGCAGGAGTGACACTTTGTATAGCTATAGAGGACAGTTGTCATTTGGTTATCAATTATTATTTGATTAAAGAACATTACAAGTACAGTTGATGCTTCACAATGACTGTTGGTTTGTGTAGACAACGGTGTCAATTGTCGAAAGTCAGATTGAAAGTGGAGTGACAATTACACAATCAACTGAACGGACAGTACCATGGATTATAGGAGTTGTCGAGTTGGATCTTCGAGAAAGGAAACATTTGTGGGTAGCCAGGTTTTCGTGGAATGTGATATAAAAATTACATTGCATTTGTTGTAGCAGACATTTCTCTAATTGGTGCGTGAATAAGTGCCGATTTGATGGAACCAAAGACTTTTAATTACACCATGAACTGGAAGGACAGAATCGTGGAGAGTAGCAGTTTTAGTACCATTTCAGGACAACCAGATTCTTGGGGAATGTAATCTACAGATGACGTTGACATTTGCATTTAATATGAGATGCAGTTCACTGGCTAGTATGTCATTAAATGCCGATTTGAGTGACCTAAAGCCTTTCGTTCGGGTAACCGTAGGAGATCTTTGACACCAAGACAGTGTTTCTAGGAAACCCTTCAGCAACTTTTTGACCCTTAGAATATCACAGAGTGAAATAATTCCACGTGACTCGCAAGATAGGGAGTGTTGTATTTGTACCTGTATAGCGTGATTTTTTTTTTCATCGTGAAGAAACAATAAGTTTATTTGTACTTCATTAACAAATGTGTTTAGAGTAGTTAGTATGATTTTCTGATATGGGTTACCAAGTTCACGTATTTGTTTATTAGAATGTCTGGTACGAAATTTGCTCCAATTGTTGGCCAGTGTGGTAATCCAAACGTAACATGTCCTGTTAGATTGATTAGTAGGACTGTCACGCTTATAATTGACAACAGAACAATGAACAGTAGGATAGAATACGAGACTTACTAGAGAATTATAGCGCTTACCGCTAATTATTAGGTACATCTACTGATCAAAGTTGATGGACTGACTAGCTCAGCAGTAGGTATTTTTCTTAATTTTTTAATTTTTTTATTTTTAGTGGTACATATTACAACTTGTAAACAAGGAACAGGTTGAGCTCACAGTCAAGTAGTGGTTGTAGTAGTATAAATAATGATTGTTAATGTAAAACCTAGAAAAGTTAATTTGGGTATGATATGGTTACGTTCCCCACCCTCTCCCCCCCTTCCCCCCACCCCCCACCCACACGAACCATAGACCTTGCTGTTGGTGGGGAGACTTGCGTGCCTCAGCGATACAGATAGCTGTACCGTAGGTGCAACCACAACGGAGGGGTATCTATTGAGAGGCCACACAAACGTATGGTTCCTGAAGATGGGCAGCAGCCTTTTCAGTAGTTGCAGGGGCAACAGTCAGGATGATTAACTGATCAGGCCTTGTAACACTAACCAACACCGCCTTGCTGCGCTGGTACTGCGAACGGCTGAAAGCAAGGGGAATCTACGGCTGTAATTTTTCCCGAGGGCATGCAGCTTTACTGTATGGATAAATGATGAGGGCGTCCTCTTGAGTAAAATACTCCGCAGGTAAAATAGTCCCCCATTCGGATCCCCGGGCGGGGACTACTCAAGAGCACGTCGTTATCAGGAGAAAGAAAACTGGCTTTCTACGGATCGGAGCCTGGAATGTCAGATCCGTTAATCGGGCAGGTAGATTAGAAAATATAAAAAGGGAAATGGATAGGTTAAAGTTAGATATAGTGGGAATTAGCGAAGTTCGGTGGCAGGAGGATCAAGACTTTGGTCAGGTGAATACAGGGTTATAAAAACAAAATCAAATAGCGGTAATGCAGGAGTAGGTTTAATAATGAATACAAAAATAGGAGTTCGGATAAGCTACTACAAACAACATAGTGAACACATTATTGTGGCCAAGACAGACACGAAGCCCACGCCCACCACAGTAGTACACGTCTATATGCCAACTAGCTCTGCAAATGACGAAGAAATTGAAGAAATGTTGTTGTTGTTGTTGTTGTCTTCAGTCCTGAGACTGGTTTGATGCAGCTCTCCATGCTACTCTATCCTGTGCAAGCTGCTTCATCTCCCAGTACCTACTGCAACCTACATCCTTCTGAATCTGCTTAGTGTACTGATCTCTCGGTCTCCCTCTACGATTTTTACCCTCCACGCTGCCCTCCAATGCTAAATTTGTGATCCCTTGATGCCTCAAAACATGTCCTAACAACTGATCCCTTCTTCTAGTCAAGTTGTGCCACAAACTTCTCTTCTCCCCAATCCTATTCAATACCTCCTCATTAGTTACGTGATCTATCCACCTTATCTTCAGTATTCTTCTGTAGCACCACATTTCAAAAGCTTCTATTCTCTTCTTGTCCAAACTAGTTATCGTCCATGTTTCACTTCCATACATGGCTACACTCCAAACAAATACTTTCAGAAACGACTTCCTGATACATAAATCTATATTTGATGTTAACAAATTTCTCTTCTTCAGAAACGCTTTCCTTGCCATTGCCAGTCTACATTTTATATCCTCTCTACTTCGACCATCATCAGTTATTTTACTTCCTAAATAGCAAAACTCCTTTACTACTTTAAGTGTCTCATTTCCTAATCTAATTCCCTCAGCATCACCCGATTTAATTTGACTACATTCCATTATCCTCGTTTTGCTTTTGTTAATGTTCATCTTATATCCTCCTTTCAAGACACTGTCCATTCCGTTCAACTGCTCTTCCAAGTCCTTTGCCGTCTCTGACAGAATTACAATGTCATCGGCGAACCTCAAAGTTTTTACTTCGTCTCCATGAATTTTAATACCTACTCCAAATTTTTCTTTTGTTTCCTTTACTGCTTGCTCAATATACAGATTGAATAACATTGGGGAGAGGCTACAACCCTGTCTCACTCCTTTCCCAACCACTGCTTCCCTTTCATGCCCCTCGACTCTTATAACTGCCATCTGGTTTCTGTACAAATTATAAATAGCCTTTCGCTCCCTGTATTTTACCCCTGCCACCTTTAGAATTTGAAAAAGAGTATTCCAGTCAACATTGTCAAAAGCTTTCTCTAAGTCTACAAATGCTAGAAACGTAGGTTTGCCTTTTCTTAATCTTTCTTCTAAGATAAGTCGTAAGGTCAGTATTGCCTCACGTGTTCCAACATTTCGACGGAATCCAAACTGATCCTCCCCGAGGTCTGCATCTACCAGTTTTTCCATTCGTCTGTAAAGAATTCGCATTAGTATTTTGCAGCCGTGGCTTATTAAACTGATAGTTCGGTAATTTTCACATCTGTCAGCACCTGCTTTCTTTGGGATTGGAATTATTATATTCTTCTTGAAGTCTGAGGGTATTTCGCCTGTCTCATACATCTTGCTCACCAGCTGGTAGAGTTTTGTCATGACTGGCTCTCCCAAGGCCGTCAGTAGTTCTAATGGGATGTTGTCTACTCCGGGGGCCTTGTTTCGACTCAGGTCTTTCAGTGCTCTGTCAAACTCTTCACGCAATATTGTATCTCCCATTTCGTCTTCATCTACATCCTCTTCTATTTCCATAATATTGTCCTCAAGTACATCGCCCTTGTATAAACCTTCTATATACTCCTTCCACCTTTCTGCCTTCCCTTCTTTGCTTAGAACTGGGCTGCCATCTGAGCTCTTGATATTCATACACGTGGTTCTCTTCTCTCCAAAGGTCTCTTTAATTTTCCTGTAGGCAGTATCTATCTTACCCCTAGTGAGATAAGCTTCTACATCCTTACATTTGTCCTCTAGCCATCCCTGTTTAGCCATTTTGCACTTCCTGTCGATCTCATTTTTGAGACGTTTGTATTCCTTTTTGCCTGCTTCATTTACTGCATTTTTATATTTTCTCCTTTCATCAATTAAATTCAATATTTCTTCTGTTACCCAAGGATTTCTAGCAGCCCTCGTCTTTGTACCTACTTTATCCTCTGCTGCCTTCACTACTACATCCCTCAGAGCTACCCATTCTTCTTCTACTGTATTTCTTTCCCCTATTCCTGTCAATTGTTCCCTTATGCTCTCTCTGAAACTCTGTACAACCTCTGGTTCTTTCAGTTTATCCAGGTCCCATCTCTTTAATTTCTCACATTTTTGCAGTTTCTTCAGTTTTAATCTACAGGTCATAACCAATAGATTGTGGTCAGAGTCCACATCTGCCCCTGGAAATGTCTTACAACTTAAAACCTGGTTCCTAAATCTCTGTCTTACCATTATATAATCTATCTGATACCTTTTAGTATCTCCAGGGTTCTTCCACGTATACAACCTTCTTTCATGATTCTTAAACCAAGTGTTAGCTATGATTAAGTTGTGCTCTGTGCAAAATTCTACTAGGCGGCTTCCTCTTTCATTTCTTAGCCCCAATCCATATTCACCTACTATGTTTCCTTCTCTCCCTTTTCCTACACTCGAATTCCAGTCACCCATTACTATTAAATTTTCGTCTCCCTTCACTATCTGAATAATTTCTTTTATTTCATCATACATTTCTTCAATTTCTTCATCATCTGCAGAGCTAGTTGGCATATAAACTTGTACTACTGTAGTAGGTGTGGGCTTCGTATCTATCTTGGCCACAATAATGCGTTCACTTTGCTGTTTGTAGTAGCTTACCCGCATTCCTATTTTCCTATTCATAATTAAACCTACTCCTGCATTACCCCTATTTGATTTTGTGTTTATAACCCTGTAGTCACCTGACCAGAAGTCTTGTTCCTCCTGCCACCGAACTTCACTAATTCCCACTATATCTAACTTTAACCTATCCATTTCCCTTTTTAAATTTTCTAACCTACCTGCCCGATTAAGGGATCTGACATTCCACGCTCCGATCCGTAGAACGCCAGTTTTCTTTCTCCTGATAACGACATCCTCCTGAGTAGTCCCCGCCCGGAGATCCGAATGGGGGACTATTTTACCTCCGGAATATTTTACCCAAGAGGATGCCATCATCATTTAATCATACAGTAAAGCTGCATGTCCTCGGGAAAAATTACGGCTGTAGTTTCCCCTTGCTTTCAGCCGTTCGCAGTACCAGCACAGCAAGGCCGTTTTGGTTAATGTTGCAAGGCCAGATCAGTCAATCATCCAGACTGTTGCCCCTGCAACTACTGAAAAGGCTGCTGCCCCTCTTCAGGAACCACACGTTTGTCTGGCCTCTCAACAGATACCCCTCCGTTGTGGTTGCACCTACGGTACGGCCATCTGTATCGCTGAGGCACGCAAGCCTCCCCACCAACGGCAAGGTCCATGGTTCATGGGGGGGTGAAGAAATGTATGATGAGATAAAAGAAATTATTCAGATAGTGAAGGGAGACGAAAATTTAATTGTCATGGGTGACTGGAATTCGATAGTAGGAAATGGAAGAGAAGGAAATGAAGTAGGTGAATATGAATTGGGGGTAAGAAATGAAAGAGGAAGCCGCCTGGTAGAATTTTGCACAGAGCACAACTTGATCATAGCTAACACTTGGTTTCAGAATCATAAAAGGAGGTTGTATACATGGAAGAAGTCTGCAGATACTAAACGGTGTCAGATAGATTATATAATGGTAAGACAGAGATTTAGGAACCAGGTTTTAAATTGTAAGACATTTCCAGGGGCAGATGTGGACTTTGACCACAATCTATTGGTTATGAGCTGTAGATTAAAACTGAAGAAACTGCAAAAAGGTGGGAATTTAAGGAGATGGGATCTGGATAAACTGACTAAACCAGACGTTGTACAGAGTTTCAGGGAGAGCATAAGGGAACAATTGACAGGAATTGGGGAAAGAAATACAGTAGAAGAAGAATGGGTAGCTTTGAGGGATGAAGTAGTGAAGGCAGCAGAGGATCAAGTAGGTATAAAGATGAGGGCTAGTAGAAATCCTTGGGTGACAGAAGAATTACTGAATTTAATTAATGAAAGGAGAAAATATAAAAATGCAGTAAATCAAGGAGGCAAAAGGAATACAAACGTCTCAAAAATGAGATCGACAGGAAGCGCAAAATGGCTAAGCAAGGATGGCTAGAGGACAAATGTAAGAATGTAGAGGTTTATCTCACTAGGGGTAAGATAGATACTGCCTACAGGAAAACTAAAGAGACCTTTGGAGAAAAGAGCACAACTTTCATGAATATTAAGAGCTCAGATGGAAAGCCAGTTCTAAGCAAAGAAGGGAAAGCAGAAAGGTGGAAGGATTATATAGACTATACAAGGGTGATGTACTTTAGGGCAATATTATAGAAAGGGAAGAGGATGTAGATGAAGATGAAATGGGAGATATGATAGTGCGTGAAGAGTTTGATAGACCAAGTCGAAACAAGGCCCCGGGAGTAGATAACATTCCATTAGAACTACTGACGGCTTTGGGAGAGCCAATCCTTACAGAACTCTACCATCTGGTGAGCAAAATGTATGAGACAGGCGAAATACCCTCAGACTTCAAGATTATAATAATTCCAATCCCAAAGAAAGCAGGCTTTGACAGATATGAAAATTACCGAACTATCAGTTTAATAAGTCACGGCTACAAAATACTAACGCGAATTCTTTACAGACGAATGGAAAAACTGGTACAAGCCGACCTCGGGGAAGATCAGTTTGTATTCCGTAGAAATACTGGAACACGTGAGGCAATACTGACCCTACGGCTTATCTTAGAAGCTAGATTAAGGAAAGGCAAACCTACGTTTCTAGTATTTGTAGGCTTGGAGAAAGCTTTTGACAATGTTGACTGGAATGCTCTCTTTCAAATTCTGAAGGTGGCAGGGGTAAAATACAGGGAGCGAAAGGCTATTTACAATTTGAACAAAAAGCAGATGGCAGTTTTAAGAGTTGAGGGACATGAAAGGGAAGCAATGGTTGGGAAGGGAGTGAGACAGGGTTGTAGTCTCTTCCCGATGTTATTCAATCTGTATATTGAGCAAGCAGCAAAGGAAACAAAAGAAAAATTCGGAGTAGGTATTAAAATCCATGGAAGAGAAATAAAAACTTTGAGGTTCGCCGATGACATTGTAATTCTGTCAGAGACAGCAAAGGACTTGGAAGAGCAGTTGAACGTAATAGATAGTGTCTTGAAAGGAGGATATAAGATGAACATCAACAAAAGCCAAACGAGGATAATGGAATGTAGCCGAATTAAGTCTGGTGATGCTGAAGGAATTAGATTAGGAAATGAGACCCTCAAAGTAGTAAGCGAGTTTTGCTATTTGGGGAGCAAAGTAACTTATGATGGTCGAAGTAGAGAGGATATAAAATGTTGACTGGCAATGGCAAGGAAAGCGTTTCTGAACAAGAGAAATTTGTTAACACCGAGTATAGATTTAAGTGTCGGGAAGTCGTTTCTGAAAGTATTTGTATGGAGTGTAGCCATGTGTGGAAGTGAAACATGGACGATAAATAGTTTGGACAAGAAGAGAACAGAAGCTTTCGAAATGTGGTGCTACAGAAGAATGCTGAAGATTAGATGGGTAGATCACATAACTAATGAGGAGGTATTGAATAGGATTGGGGAGAAGAGGAATTTGTTGCACAACTTGACTAGAAGAAGGGATCGGTTGGTAGGACATGTTTTGAGGCATCAAGGGATCACCAATTTAGTATTGGAGGGCAGCGTGGAGGGTAAAAATCGTAGAGGGAGACCAAGAGATGAATACACTAAGCAGATTCAGAAGGATATAGGTTGCAGTAGGTACTTGGAGATGAAGAAGCTTGCACAGGATAGAGTAGCATGGAGAGCTGCATCAAACCAGTCTCAGGACTGAAGACCACAACAACAACGACAACAACAACATGGTTAGATTTTGTATTTGGATTTATAATGTATGACGTGTGATATGATGTCTTATCTGGTCGATATTATGCACCAGGATATAACTCGTAGTATATTTCATGATTTTTTCAGTTCACTTTTTGTATTTGGACATTGCTTTTAGCGCAATTGTGTGGAGATTAGTACTCTACATACAAATAGTGTACTGTATATTTCGGAAGTGGGCAACGGTCGCAAAAACCACGTGTTGTAATTATAAGATGAAATACTTGCTTGTCGTAGTATTAAGGTGAAATACTTGCGTTTTAAAATCTAAGTTGAAAATATTTAAGAACTGTGTTTGCAGAACTTGAGTTAGAGACAAGCATTTCCACGAGGTGAGTACAGTGTGAATCTCAATCTGACTATGAGACAATAAAAGAATAGAAGTTCTTGTCCAAGCTTTCAGTTGAGGATCCGTGTGTGAGGTAAATAAGATACCAAATGATTTCTATTATGAGATACATTTGTGTTACGCTAGCTTGATATTCTGATACTCAGAGAGAATTAAGGTGAGTCAGCCATCTACCTGGCAACGCCATGCGGGTTGCATTGCACAGGGAGATGTGCATAAATTCTCCAGAGGTGTGGTAGGGAAATTTATTACGTGGGTCAGTGACGTGTGAATCTGGGATGACTATTGATTGATGTGGGAAAGGGGAACAAGTAGATAACCAAAC
This sequence comes from Schistocerca gregaria, assembly GCF_023897955.1. Taxonomy (NCBI): domain Eukaryota; kingdom Metazoa; phylum Arthropoda; class Insecta; order Orthoptera; family Acrididae; genus Schistocerca; species Schistocerca gregaria. The sequence continues at coordinate 88,998,025 of NC_064926.1, read as the reverse complement.
ATTTTGTTTTTGAGATGCCAATTTGATTTATTTTGTATGTTTAATCTGTGTGATTTGCATGACACAGTAGGGAATTAGTTTCAAATACGGTGGGTCAAGCACAATTTTCCTTAGTACAGCCCGATAGTCAGTAAATTCGTTATGTTGCTAATGATTGAGTTTATGACAGTATGGGAGAGGATGAAGTAGCGAAAGGTTCCTTACCAATACAGAAAGTGTACAGTAGCAATAAACAGAAACATTACGAGACCATAGAATAGTAAAATGCTTTTGTAATGTCATGTCCATTGGGTGGAGAATCTCTTCTTTAACTATGGTGTTTAAGGTTAATGCAAGAAATTATGCAATATTAGCGCGAAAGAATTTATTATAATAAAAGAGGAGGTACATGAAACAAATGGTGGTCTTGATTATTGAGTTTTGTTGCTATTTTGTTGAGGCATTATACCGTAAGCTCCATTTTTTTGCTAGTATGCCCAAGCTTTGATTAAAATATATGCCACAGAAAGGAAATGTGGTCTTTCAAGAGTGGAGTGAGTCCATAAGAAATGTGCGGACGCTATTAGTCAGATGCGTTATCCATTCCGTTGCATTAAGAAGTAAAGACGAGAATAAATTATAGCTTTACTGTTAGGTGCTAGGGCTCTAATTTCAAGCATAGTTGCTGTGGGTATGATAGTCAGAAAATGTTTCTGATGTACGAGTAATAAAAGCACTCGCTTGGTTGGCCGCTCATCTAGTAGGCCTGACTACCGTATACCACGGATGAGGGCAGCCTCCCAGACTCTCCTACAATCTTTTCCCTTGTACTGCAAAAAAATTGCACAGGACACGGAAGCAGACCCAGATCTCAAGATTTTGTTACATCACATTCGCACGTGTTGGCCTCATTCATTGAACAGTATTCAGAGCTCAGTTGTACGCCGATATTTTGCACGTCGGTATAAACTTTCAGTTCAACCGGATGTGACACGAGTTCAGAATGACAGTGGACATTCGCGTGTGTTTATTCTCAAACTGCTGCAAAAGGATTGCTCCACCACGGACATTGGGGATTTGTCCGCACTAAACATTTGGCGTGACGGCATTTTTACTTGGCCCGAGATTCAGTCGACATGGCAACGAGTGTACATTGACTTTTCAGGACCATTTTGGAACATTCGTTGGCCCATAGAGGTGGACTCTTTGAGCAAATTCCCATTTGCGGTGTCTATGACTTCTACCACATCACGTAGCACCATTGTCCTTCATATTTTGCATAGAAGGGTTGCCAGACGTACTGGTGTCGGACAACGAACCACAGTTCACGTGATTTTGAACAGTTCTACATCTACATCTACATCCATACTCCGCAAGCCACCTGACGGTGTGTGGCGGAGTGTACCCTGAGTACCTCTATCAGTTCTCTCTTCTATTCCAGTCTCATATTGTTCGTGGAAAGAAGGATTGTCGGTATGATTCTGTGTGGGCTTTAATCTCTCTGATTTAATCCTCATGGTCTCTTCGCGAAATATACGACGGAGCAATATATTGCTTGACTCCTCGGTGAAGGTATGTTCTCAAAACTTCAACAAAAGCCCGTGTCGAGCTACTGAGTCTCTCTCCTGCAGAGTCTTCAACTGGAGTTTATCTATCATCTCCGTAACGCTTTCGCGATTACTAAATGATCCTGTAACGAAGCGCGCTGCTCTCCGTTGGATCTTCTCTATCTCTTCTGTCAACCCTATCTGGTACGGATCCCACACTGCTGAGCAGTATTCAAGCAATGGGCTAACAAGCGTACTGTAAAAACGACTTCCTTCGTTTTCGGATTGCATTTCCTTAGGATTCTTCCAATAATCTCAGTCTGGCATCTGCTTTACCGACGATCAACTTTATATTATCATTCCATTTTAAATCACTCCTAATGCGTACTCCCAGATAATTTATGGAATTAACTGCTTCCAGATGCTGATCTGCTATTTTGTAGCTAAATGATAAGGGATCTATCTTTCTATGTATTCGCATCACATTACACTTGTCTACATTGAGATTCAATTCCCATTCCCTGCATCATGCGTCAATTCGCTGCAGATGACCCTGCATTTCAGTACAATTTCCCATTGTTACAACCTCTCGATACACTACAGCATCATCTGCAAAAAGCCTCAGTGAACTTCCGATGTCATCCACAAGGTCATTTATGTATATTATGAATAGCAACGGTCCTAAGACACTCTCCTTCGGTACACCTGAAATCACTCTTTCTTCGGAAGACTTCTCTCCATTGAGAATAACATGCTGCGTTCTGTTATCTAGGAACTCTTCAATCCAATCACACAATTGCTCCAATAGTCCATATGCTCTTACTTTGTTCATTAAACGACTGTGGGGAACTGTATCGAACGCCTTGCGGAAGTCAGGAAACACGGCACCTACCTGGCAATCCGTGTCTATGGTCCTCTGAGTCTCGTGGACGAATAGCGCGAGCTGTGTTTCACACGACCGTCTTTTTCGAAAGCCATGTTCAATCCTATAGAGTAGATTTCTAGTCTCCAGAAAAGACATTATAGTCGAACATAATACGTCTTCCAAAATTCTACAACTGATCGACGTTAGAGATACAGGTCTATAGTTCTGCACATCTGTTCGACGTCGCTTCTTGAAAACGGGGATGACCTGTGCCATTTTCCAATCCTTTGTAACGCTACGCTCTTCTAGAGACCTACGGTACATCGCTGCAAGAAGGGGGGGCAAGTTCCTTCGCGTACTCTTTGTAAAATTGAACTGGTATCCCATCAGGTCCAGGGGCCTTTCCTCTTTTGAGCGATTTTAATTAAAATTAATTAATAGCTTTGTGAACGAAACGTCATTCGTCATCTAACAAGTGCTCCGTTTCACCCCCGTTCCAACGGAGAAGCTGAACGATTCGTACGCATATTTAAACAGCAGATGCCCAAGTTTCGCACCCTCAACACACGGGAACAGGCGCTGCAACTCTTTCTCGCCTCCTATCGCTCCCACCCACGAGTCAGACCACCACCGGCGAAACTTCAGCACAGCCGCCGCCATCGGACGCTGCTACACTTGCTACACACGCCGTAGCATCCGGAGCTGTCAACGGTCTGCAAGTATCGCTTTGCGCCGCACGATGTTGTTCTTTTCAGGGTTTGTGGCAACCGTGGGTGCTGGGAAAGAAGCGTGATCCAGGAACGCATTGGCGCTCTTACGTACTTGATTCAGGGCTCGACGGCTTGCAGCGCCGCCACCAGCACCAAATTAGTGCGTGTCATTTGCCCCGTGATTCCGTTGCCTTTCTTGTCCCAGACTCACGGGACGACGCCGCCTTCGCAGCTGCCCGGTGTTGTCACCAGAGCACTGCAGGAGGAGCGGATGGACGATGTGCACTCGACTCCAGCGACCACGCACGCCGACCCGGTGGACCTCGACCCGTAGTCCCAGCCGCCGTAATCGCCCCAGCACACACCGTCAGACCTGGACGTGCGCCCTGGCAGCAGTTTTCCTGAGGATGTTCCTGTTGCCTCTTAAACCAGATGGCGGCCTGTGATGGGGACTACGCCGTCCTCCACAGTCACGGCTCCCGGCTCATCTCTATGTCCAGCGTCGTGCCTCCCCCCCTCGTCCTCCCTCGTAGTCGTTCTGATCCTCCCTACAAGACGACGGTGGGGTATTTCGTCAGGGGGAGGAATGTGCCGGCGTAAGCTGTCTCCAGCACACCAGGCGGCAAAGAGGTTGCGAGAAGATCGATAGTAGGCGCTCGATGAAGTGCGCCTATCACGAGAAAGGCCAGAGACACACGCAGAAGCAACAATCGCCCTCTCGACAGCATGTATTTAGGCCGCCGCCGCTGACGTGAGGGCTGACTCACTGACTCAATCATCCAGTTGGTGTCGGTCAGTGCACTCGCACGGCGGGTATGGTTCATGGCAGATCACGACCGTACATAGCGACCAGATTAGTGCCTACAGTGGGACTACCAGTGATACTAAAGTTTGTAAAAACAAGATTACCGATATCGTCTGCAAGAGAACTATTACTGATGGGCTCTATTCAAGTTGAGTAAAAGTTATGTAAGTAAAGAACTCTATTAATCCAGGTGTGCATCTGTGTCATAGAAAGAGGATACCGGCCACCCATAACAAAATCCTTTCCAGTGCTTCCTTGTGGCACAGGACACTACACCATTAATCTGGTTCCATGTGTTCTCATTGACCTAAAGGTGGAGTGTTCTCTAGATGCTCGAAGTGGGATATTACGAAGCGAATATTTGATTATTGACATCAGAAGTTAGAAGCCGAGGGCTTCAAATGAGCATTTTGTGCCATTTTCAGCAGCCCACTTATATTAATCAGAGCGTTAATTTGGCTTTATGTCTGGGTATTGAAGTAAAGAATGATCGTTCTCTGGATGTGGCAAGTGAGAAACTGTGATGGAGTTTACTTATTGAGTTATTGACGTCGTAATTTAACAACCGACATCGCCAAGCCCGTATTTTCTGCCACATTGAGCTGCTCTATGCTGTAATCGTGCAGTTTAACTTGTTTGATGTACGCTTATGGATCTAGAAGAGGAGTGTACTCTGCATGCTGGAAGTAGCATATTGCGAAGCGAATATTTGTTTAGTGATTGACGTCAGAAGTTAGCAGCCGGCGGCCTCAAAGTGTGTAGTTTGTGCCACTTTTAGCTGCTCGCTTCTCCTCATCAGACGTTTAATTTGGCTCTGCGTTTGTATTTTGAACTAAAGAAGAAATGGCCTCTGGATGTTGTCAGTGGGGGAAGTCATGGCCAGAATTTATTGAGATATTGATGTCAAAATTAAACAACCGATGTCGCCAAGGCGATATTTTCTGCCTCATTCAGGTGCCCTTATCTCCTAATCGGACCGTTAACCTTGTTTTATCTATTCTTATTGAAATGAAGGAGTGTTTTCTGGATGCTGGAAGTAGGATACTTAGAAGAGAAATTTTTTTGATTATTGACATCAGATGGTAGTAGCCGATGGTGTTAAGTGTGTATTTTGTACCGTCGACAGCTTCCAATTTCTTCTAACTGGACCTCTAATTTGGCTTTATGTTTGCGTATTGAATTAAAGAAGGAGTATTCCCTGGTTGCTGCAAGAGAAGAACTGGCTTGGAGAATAGTTATTGAGTTATTGACGTGCGAATTTTGCAACCGACGGCTCCAAGTCTGTATTTTCTGCCACATTCTGCTTTCGTTATTTCCTAATTGGGCCGTTAATCTGGTTTCATGTGTTCTTATTGAACTAAAGGAGTGTTCTCTGGGTACTGGGAGTGAGATATTGTGAAGCAGGAGCCGAGGGCTTGAAATGTGTATTTTGTGCCATTTTCAGCTGGCCAGTTCTGCTAATCGAACTCTTAATTAGCCTTTATGTTTGCATATTACACTGTCGAAGAAGTGTCCTCTGTATGCTGCAAGCGAGAAACTGCCAAGGCGAATATTTATTCAGTTATTGATATCCTAATTTAACAACCGACATCTTCCAGATTACGCTGCTCTTATCACGTAATCGGTCCATTAATCTGGTTTCATGTACTCTTATTGAACTAAAGAAGGAGTGTTCCTTAGATGCTGAAAGTGGGATATTGCGAAGCCAATATTTATTTCGTTATGACAGTAGAAGTTGGCAGCAGAGGGCTTCAAAGTGTGTATTTTGTGCCATTTTGAGCAGCCGACTTCAAATCTAATGTTATGTTTGGCTTTGTGCTTGGTTATTGAACTATAGAAGCATTGTTCTCTGCATTCTGGGAGCGGGGTATGGCGAAGCGAGTATTCATTTGGTTATTGACGTCAGAAGTTAGCAGCCGAGGTCTTCAGGTGTCTATTTTGCGCGATTTTCAGCTGGCCACTTCCTCTAATCGGACTGTTAATTTGGCCTTGACGTTTGGTCATTGATCTACAGACGAAGTGTTCTCTGGATGCTGCAAGCAGTCCGAGTAGGCAGGCTTGTAACGTAGCTACGCTGGGGTGTGTGGACACACGTAACAACGTTCCAGTGAACAAAGTTCCATCCTTTTCTAACACTGAAATGTTTAAACAGAAAATTCATTCAACACGTGAATCCCCGATAGTTTTTTAACGTTTAAGATAAAAGGGCAGGGATAGTTTCAATCTCAAGACGGCACCTAAGGAAGTGGCATAGTTAGGCGTACTTGGAATGTACCAAAACAACTTTCAAATTATGTGCAGCGCTCACCTTCCTGTGTTTAGAGTAAACAATTTTAAAGTGCCCACTTATGATCTTCACAGAAAAAAACAAATCCCATCAATTATCACGGCAGACAAGAGTGGCACAGATCTCTAGCAATAAAGAAAAAGATTTAAATTTTTGCACTGAGCTGACCGTCCTTAATTTGAGAATAAATAATATTAAAATGACCTTGAGTAATCCTTACAGAAGAGACAAGTCCATTACTACACAGAGTAGATAACTCCCATGTTATTACTATCATTACTAATATACAGCTCTCCTCCCAACACTGCTTGTTCGTCTTAATCGGGCACCGTTATCTGGTTTTGTGATTTGTTATTAAACTAAAGAAGGAGTGTTGCAAGTGCTATATTCCGACGGTAAATGTTTATTGAATTATCGACATCCCAAGATATCAGCCGAGTTAGACCATCGCGTATTTTCTGCCGTATTCAGCTGCCAATATCTCATGACAGGACAGCTGATCTAGCTTCATGTTTTCTCATTGAACTAAAGAAGGCGTGTTCTGCGGATGCTGCAAGTGTTCAACTGCGACGGTCGATATTTACTGAGACGTTCGCTGCCGAGGACGCCAAGTGTATTTTTTCTGCCGTGTTCAGCTGCCCGAATCTCGTAACCGGAACCCTAAAGCTGACTACTTGTTTTCCTTTATAACTCTCTGGATGCTGGTAGTGGCATATTGCGATGGCGACTATTTGTTGAGTTACTGACATCCGAAGTTAGCAGACGAGTTCATAATGTGCGTACTTTCGCCATACTCGGCTGCTTGTTTCTCTTAATAGGGCTGTTAATCTAACTTTGTTTTGCTATTGAACTAAAGAGGAAGTGTTCTCTGGCTGCTGCAAGTGGGATATTGAGAGAAGGAAGACTTATTTAGTTATATGCCTTCAAAATTTGCAACGTAAGTCGCCAAGCGCGTATTTTCTGTCCTTCACTAAAGAAGGCGTGAAGTATGCATACTGAAAGTGGTATACTGCGACGACCGATATTTAATTAATTATTGACCTTCGAAACTAGCGATAAAAACGCCGGTCACATAATTTCTACGGTATTCAGTTGCCCTATCTCGTAATCGGATCGTTAATGTTTCTTCATGTTTTGTTATTAAACTATAATATTCGTGTGCTACGCGTGCTACAAGTGACATATTGCGACGGCGGGTATTTATTTCATTATTGGCTCATCCCTCTGACAAAGCAACCATTCTTTCATAGTGAATGATGCTCAGTTCAGAAACATGAAAGGAATTCTTAATATTCATCGCACATCGTGGACTTGCAATTTCCCACTACCTGCTTCATACTTTGGAAGTAACTTCTTAAGAGACAGTTGTTCCTGCCATATATCTATTACAAGTGAAATTTGAGATTCTCACGGAATATCGAATGTTCTGTCTTCCCGGAATACGTCTGAGGAACCTCCTTAACAATCGCCGATATTTCGAAAGATGGCAGCCCGTCAGTTTCAATCACGCATGAATCAAGAGAGCACTATGCCGGGCAGTTTAAAACCTCGTTTAGCAGGGATACGTCACCTAGGAAACTGGAAATGACGTATGTAGGGCAACGCACACAGTAAACAAGAAACGCCACGTCAGGAGATTACCAACGTCAGACATTATTGATAGTGAAACATTAACCAACAACAAGCTAGCAAGCATGGCTACCTAAGTGTTTAAACGGTTAGAGAATGTCAACATAACCGTCTGTCTCTTAATAAAGTCACACCCTAGTTTAATCTGAACAGTTTCTTCAGCAACGCTATCCCAGTACCTGGAAGTGCACGCCAAAGCCTGTGTTCATGGCACAAGATCGTCTGCAGTATCATGGCAGTCTTTTTCACAGACTTCTGCTCGCTGATCTAAGCCTGAGAGAGGCTTATGCTCCCTTGAAGGTACTCCGCGGTGCTAATGGTGTGACGATGTATTGCATTTTCCTTTATTCGTAGTTAAAAATGGGCAGTCAGATTCAATCGCTGTTATACTACGCCTCTCTTAAAAATGAGCCGTGGCAAAACTGCGTAACAAACAGAGATGGAAATATCCACATGATGTACAATATTAGCGTGGGAGCTCGGCTATTAAAGATGTATCAAATTCCTGACACCGTGAGTGTATCATAGGAAACTACAGCAAAAATTTTACATACCAGCTTATTCTGAAGAAGTTTTTTGTCAGATGGGTATTAGATTCGGTGAATCACGACTATAAACAAAGGTAAATGCGAACCTAATTGAAAAGAGTGCAACTAATTTTGTGTAACGATTTACAACAGCAAATCAGACGTGAGTCTACTAATTGACGCCAGAGTACCATATAGAAATAAACGTCTTACGCGGAGACCAGTGAACCCTTAGCAGAAAGGGCGTCATTAGTTACACCTGCTGGAAAGCTTATGTACAGTCTACTCTGGGAGGCGAAATGTTCATTGTCCCACAAAGGCCGAAGTTGTATCTTCCGAACACTACCTATTTGTTCAAGACCATTTGGATAACAGACTACTGGGGAACAGGACTGGAAAAAATTTTGAGTGAAATGAATGACGACTGTAGATGGGTACTAACCATGCCCTGCAGAATCGCATTTAGGGACTGAAATTTATGCAACGAAAAAATGATTTATGACACCTTAGGGCTATGTCCTTATGAGAACCCCCCCCCCCCCCTCGCCCTCCACCTCCCCCCCCCCCCGCCCACAAGCCTCTGGGAACTCCCCTCGCCAGTACAAGTCCCCTTTCAGGCCTGATTTATTCAAGTACCCTACCCCCCAACCCTCTCAATTTATTTGAATAATTAATTGAATACATAAATTAACTAACCCCACCCTCTCTGGTATCTCCCATACTCCCCTCCCACCTCCTAGCTGGATATTGGGGGATCTGGGCTGGAGAAGAAGGGTCTCACGACAGGAAGTTCAGTTACACAGCAAAGAATATAAAGTTTATTTATAAAATCCAATTCACAGAGTTTGGATATCTCTTTCTCATGCTTCTTTGCTGTATTGGAAGAAGCAGGTCTTGTAAGATACGTCAAACAGAAGTAATTAAATCGATCGCTTTTTTCCAACACACAAGGAATACTGACAACATAATTCACTGCACGTAATTACACAGTTGAAAATCCTTGCCACAGACCAGAGAGCATTGTGCGCTCGTGTGCTGCCCGCCTTGCTGAGCTGCACCCTGCGGGCATTGTCCCAGGGGCCCCCCGACTACAGTCAACTGCCACACGATCGGCCGGCTTGTGTGGCGTGCAGATTGGAAGGTAGTTGCGCTAATCCACAAACAGAGCGTTATGTGATGGCAATCCTCTGACATTGATATCTGAGAAATTCCTAACGAAACACGTGCTCTCCTTCTCACTCTCTCTCTCTCTCTCTCTCTCTCTCTCTCTCTCTCTCTCTCTCACACACACACACACACACACACACACACACACACACACAGACACATTGCGTTGTGTACCAGTACTTGGAAGAATTCTGACTGAGCGTTACAATAGTGTCTTAGAATACTGCACTCATTTTTTTGTGAGAATCTGACAGCCGGGTCACCCCCACAACTGCAGTCCACTTTGTTCACAGCGGTGTACTTTTCCACCTCAAATGGCTGCTTCTGGGTGCAGCAACTGAACAATCTACCCAGGTGATTAGAAGCAGCTGCTCTATGTGCTTGCCATGCAGTGGGTCTAGTGACAGAGGTATCTCACAACTCCACCAGCAGAGGACACTGGAAGAATTTTCTTCTCCCCCTCACCCCTCTGGTTACCTCCAGTCAGACAAAGCATCAGGTGCCAGCAACTCTTCGATATTAATGCATGGGAAACTCCTCTCCAATCATATGCCCTCTCTCCTTCTCTCTCTCTCAGGTGGCTATTTCCCGCTGAGTGAGTGTCTGTCACGTACCACATTAACGACTAAAATGTCCTGAAGAAAGTAGTTGATACCTGGTAAATACGTCCTCTCTCCTTCTCTCTCTCTCAGGTGGCTATTTCCCGCTGAGTGAGTGCCTGTCACGTAACACATTAACGACTAAAATGTCCTGAAGAAAGTAGTGGATACCTGGTAAATCCCCAACCGTCGATGTGTTTGAAATGTTCCCTCTCTCTATCAGATTTATTGCCGAAATAATTAAATCTGTACCCTTTCCATGTGGGCAGTTTTTCCTTGCATCCTATTGGTGGACACAAGGACTGGTATATGTCCTGGGTTTCGATCCCACAACACAAACCAGGGAAAGACCCTCTATTCCCGCAGCACTACAGGCCGATTAGCCTCTTGCCGACACTCAGCAAGATCTATGAGCGCCTCCTGCTAAGACCTATACAGGAACACATTACCAGAGAGCAACTTCTGCCGAATTTCCAATTTGGTTTCCGGCAGAACCACTCTGCCCCACAACAGATCATGAGAGTGGTTGAAGCAGCCACAGAGGGTTTCAACCACAGAGGCTACTGCGGGATAGTGCTACTAGATGTAGCCAAAGCCTTCGACTCAGTATGGCATAGAGGGCTTCTCTACAAGTTGTACACACAAGAGTTCCCCAGGAGCATAGTCAAGCAGATTAAAAGCTATCTCACGGATAGAACTTTCTCTGTCAAAGTAGAAACTGCCACCTCCACCAAAAGGCATATTCGTGCTGGGGTGCCACAGGGATCGGTCCTGGGGCCCGTTTTGTACAGTCTGTACACTGCGGACACGCCGACCGCCCCCGTGGTGCACACCGCACAGTATGCAGACGACACAGCCTTCTACACTAGAAATGCGAACAAGGACCTGGTCATCCGTAGGCTACAAAGGGTTTTAGATGACACAGAAACTTGGGCCCGACGCTGGCGCATTACCATCAACTCTGAGAAGACGCAGGCAATGCTGATTACCCGTAGGCTCGGAAGGCGCGAACCTCCTCAACACCCCCCCCCCCCCCCTCCACCTTCACCTAAACGGATCCCAACTCCCCTGGCGCAGAACCGCCAAGTACCTTGGACTCTCGTCTTAGGTGGAAACCCCACATAGACGAGATCCACAGGAAGGTCTGCGCCAGAATGTCCATCCTGTACCCAATCCTTAACACAACCAGCTCCCTCCCCTGCACAGTAGGAGTAAACGTTTACCAGGCCCTGATCCGGCCAGTAATGGAATATGCGTGCCCTGTCTGGGGATACGCGGCGAAGGAGCACCTGGACAAACTCCAGAGGCTGCAGAACCGCGCCCTCAGGAGGGCACTGCACCTACCCATGGGATTCCCCACCGACGATCTGCACGCCGCTGCTGAAATACCACTCCTCAAAGAAAGATTCCAGGATCTGGCAAGGGCTTTCTACGAGAGATCTTCCAGATCCGAGAACAACCTTATCCACTCCTTAGGTCGGTATGACATGTCCCGCGATAAGCACAAACGCCCCATGACGATCTTTGACGATTAAGTCGAAGATTAAATCCCAATATCCAATCCTCAATCCTGCTCCTTCCCAAGAAACACCAATATTCTCGCCAACCTCAGGCAAGTACCAGACACACACACAGAACATACATCACATATCACAGACAACCAAAAAACCACAGCTAAAAAAAAAAAAAAAAAATCACACACACAAGTACACAGGGGAGTAAAAGCCAAAAGGCTACAAACTCCCACACACACTTCCCCAAAGAGGGGAAAGTATAAGATGAAGAGAGAGAGTTCGATCCCACAACTGCCCATTTTCCAAACCCTTCTGGATTTATTTCCTTGCCTGCTGCTGGCGGATAATGGCACAGTTATGACCTTTGGCAGGAGGTTCATCACACTGGAAGCAGCTGAGAATTTCAAATTTAATTTCAGTTGCATGCAATGTCCTTAAACAATCTGTGGACAGGTTGGAATGAAATGTGTGCTCTCAGTACCACCACTGGAAAACAATAAAATGACCATTTGCGGATGTGCTGTCTTGACTGGAGTCTATGCTGTATAAAATGATGGAATTAAAAATTTCGGCGTCAATTTGTACAGCCACAGTTGTACAATTTCTGACCACTGCACGTCTGATAAGTGTATTTTCTAAGGCACTATGTAATTCCTAATTTTGTTCTCACAGCTACATCAGGAAAAAGAAAGGAGGAGGATAGGGTCTACTGCATGATAAAAATAAAAAAATTCTTTGTGTGAATGCATGGTTTCGCGACGATATGAATTAATAAAATTTTCTCGGGCTTCCAGCCGCGGCGGGTGGGATTTTAACCATCTGACGCGGCTGGAAGTCCGAGAAAAGTTTACTAAATAAAACATTCCAGTAAAAGACACAGTGCACTTCAGTGTATTGAGGAGCACTAAACCACAATCATTGTAGTTATCACAGCTAGATGCTGAGATCGCTGAAAGCACTCATACATATATCCTACTCATTCCCTCCCCTCATATTCTCCCCCCCCCCCCCCCAGATGTCTACGTGCAGTGCTCCCATCACCTCGTACACCATCAGTGCCAACACTCTGAGGTCAGCCAAAACTGTAACTGTGAAATGGATACTGAGTATTGGTTCACTATTCAGCTATCTAGAGGGTGACGCAAGGACTGCCTCTGGGTCTTACCACCCCCCCCCCCCCCCCCCCTGCTGCGGGCAAGAACTGACTAGCCGACCACCCGCACCTTTTCTTTGTACTGTCGTAGGCTAAGGTAATCCGTGACTTCCAGTCACCGGCTACCGCCGCCACGCATCCAAACAGCCGGCAAAGCCGTCCTAAGAGAGCAGACGCGTTTTATCACTGCAATGACAATTAAATACTACGATTTTAATCCCAATCTGTTACATTCCATAATGAGCGAAGTGTTGGAAATACATTCTCATGGTGCCTGTAGCTCTGGGACAAATCTCACGTCGAAATATTAATATCTGTATCCTTCTTATGACTGGAAGCAATTTTTCATGTATAGTCTTTCATGTCCCTTACGGCTATCGATGAATTGAAATCGCAGTTTTGCAGCTTTAATGAATACCTTCTTTACACAGTCATTTTCGTTGCACATGTCGGAACACTTGACATGCCAACACATATTTCATAAGCCCGGGAAAGCGGCCAGCGCATGGGCAGGCACTTCCTGCTGTCGATGTAAAAGGCTTTTAACTGTGTAATTATGTGCAGTGAGTTATGTTGACGGTATCACTTGAGCGACTGGAAAGAAAGCGGTCGACTTAATTACTTTTTTCGACGTATCTTATAAGAGCTGGATGATGTGCAAAAGAGAAGCAAACTCTGTGAATTGAATTTTATAAATAAACCGTATGTATGTAACTGAATTGCCTGTCATGACATCCTTCCTCTCCAGCACAGTCCAGCCAGTTTCTAAGTGGGAAGTGGGAGTGGTGGACTGGAAGATTTAAAGAGGGGGAGAGGTTAGTTAATTTATGGATTTAATTAATTGTTCATCAATTGGTTAAAGTGTGATAGGGGGCTATTCGAATAAATCAGGCCTGAAAGTGTGCTTGTATAGACAAGGAGAGTTCCCAGAGGGATGGTGAAGAAGCAGTAGCAGGGCTAGGGGTGGAGTGTTTCTCACAAGGACAGATTATCCCCAGGGGGTCATAAACCACTTAGCAGAATTTTATGTCACATGTAGGGCAGGGGCAAATTGATACAGTGTGATGGCGGGTATTCGAATAAATCATGTCTAAAAGTGGACTTGTACTGGCGATGGAGTTCCCAGAGGTGTGGGGGGAGGAGGAGGGAGAAGGTTGGGGGGGGGGGGAGGGAGTTTTCTCATAAGGACAGATTATGCCCAAGGTGTCATAAATCAACCTGCAGGGGTTCATAAACCACGTTGCAGAACCATAAATCAATCACCTGTCACAATTTTATCAACTTCTGTATCAACTTGATATCAATAGTGGCCCACAACCTGCTTTACCCTACTACTTTAATCATCTTAGTTTGAAATATTTAGACAAGATGTGCTACGTAAATCAAAATACCTTTGAAAACAGTTTTTCAATTTCTATTTTTGTAAATACACCAGTTTTTTTGTCAGCAGTTATGGTTTATATACTTACCCACTCAATAACTGTGTAGTTTGGGCCACGTTGCACCAAGGAACACGAGAAAGGCAAAAGAAGATATCATTTCCTGAGGAATGACTGTCAGCCTAGGACGCTTCTCAAATTGGAGTAATCGAAGAGAGAAAGAGAGAGCGAGAGAGGGGAGAGATAGATAGATAGATAGATAGATAGATTGATAGATAGATAGATAGATAGATAGATAGAGAGAGAGAGAGGGGGGGGGGAAGGGAGAGACGGAAAGCATGGGAAATTACACACAAGCTGAGAGATCAGTCACAGATTTGTTTAGTCAGTGCCAGATCATCATCAGAATGGTCAACGAATTCCACTAGATGATGACTATAACGATTGTCTATAAGGCTGTGTATGCTATTGAGCGTTACTTTTGAAATTCCGGAACTACACGGTGCAACATGAGTTGGGATGCGTGATACTTACTCCAACATGGATCTCAATCTCTATACACTCCACGACGCTTTGTACGATAGCTTGCGAATCAAAAGTGAAAATATAAATACAGAATGAGCAGAAGGTCTTTCTCTGATTACATAAATTATTTGTGACTAACTGTACTAGATATACCTGCGGGTCTTTGTTTAAAAAATGGTCGCTCATCTCATACAGTTTTTTATGAGTACACTTCCACATGCGCCCCGTTTTTTTCTCACAGATCCTCTAGGTGACACTCAATTTCTCTCTATAGATTTGCAATATCTCTTACGTGACCGAATCTACAGCATCTCTGATTCGTGCCATGATACGTAGCACACGAGGAACTGGTGAACTGAACACGTTATTGTTAAGGTAAACGTAGAAAAAAAGTCGATAATGATTATGTGTGGTGAACGTGGTGGCCTTTGTGTTGGACCGCCCCTACTGATCCATCTGTAGCGAAATGTGTCATCCAATAATTGACGAATAAATAACATCCAGTATAGGGGTGCACCATCTTCTTGAAGCGCTATGTACGACTGAAATTCGTGAAATTGAGATGAATGCAGTATGTCCAGGAACACTGTTGCCGAAATGATAGGTTCCGTGAGAAACGACGCTACAGATAATTGTGTTGTGAATTGTAATCTACACCATACATTAACTTTCGGACTGCCCCTTATGTGCTGTACCATCATATGTGGATTCTCCGAACCCAAAGGCCGGACATTAAGTCTGTTTACTTTCCTAGAGATGTGACAAGTCGCTTCATAGGGAAACAAAATGTACTGAGCTAGTCATTGTCTGCATCGATTCTTTCCAGCGTGTTGCTAGCAAACTCAGCACGTTTGGGCCTCTCATCCGGCTGAAGAGCCTTTAGGTGTTACACTTTGTATGGAAGCAAATGTAACTGTTTGTGTAACACTTCACCACAGCGCTCTGAGGTGTGCCTGTTGCTCTTGAGACACGTTACTCCGGTTTCCGCGGACTGAAGTGGACTGCTGGACACTCCGTATCAGCCGTGCAGTCGCTCACTCAAGGCCTGCCGCTCCCTGCCCCGTCCCGACACAGCCCATCTCTGTCAATTTTTCATACCGTCCTTCGAAGCTCTTCACATTTCGCAAATCTCGACCATAGGCTCTTTGGAACTGTCGATGAACCGAATGGCCGACCGTGTTTGATAAAAACACTCTGCCCTTTCTCCTGAATAGAAGCCATTATGACAGGAGAACAAATAACACAGCTGGATCATATTTCCGTAGGAATACATTTATGTAATTAGGGAAAGACTTCATGCTTAGCCTGTAGATTCCAATAACGCGATTCCAGTTTTACAGAAGCACTGAGTCTTCTTTCATCTTAACTGCGTACACACTATAGCTATCAGACTAATTACGTGTCACGTAATTTAGTGTGAATAATAATTTTTCTTCGTAATACATCTTTTACCATGTAAAGGGCAAATCAAAAGAAATATATCGATTACAAATGTCTATAAATGTTTAACGAACATCGATAGATAGATAAGAATACAAATAATTTAAAATACATTTAAAAATTTCGATCGTTGCGTAAGCGCCGTGAATCGGAAACCGACGCGAGTGCGATGATACATAAGTAAAACATTTCACGCCATAAGTGGAAATGACGGATCCCGTACAGAAGTTATTCTAATTGTTGGAAATTAATAGCTGTCGTTTTGTCATCACATTGTAGGAAAGGTTTCTTCAGCGGTACACTCGAGTACCTCTAAATACCGAAATTCACAGATGTTATCGATAGTTCGAAGAGGCAGTTTTTTTTTGTGAGAAGGAAAATTTTCTTTCCGGTCACATGTATCTGTATAAAACGAAGAAATAATTCACCTTTCGTTTGAAAATAGAGCGTGGAAATCAACGTAAACAGTCGTCAGGGAGGCACAAAAGCCATTATAATGTTCTCAAAAGGAAGATGAAAATGACGTCAAGCGTAGTCTTTTTACAGGAAGACTAAGACGAATCTACGAATTCTGCGGCAATGCTGAAAGTCATGGAGGAAGAAAAATTTGCTGGATGTCTCATTTTTCACGATGAGGTAACATTCTACGAGATTGGCAATCTTAATGGGCACAATATTCCATTACGGGGTGCAGCAGAGCCTTCGTAAGTGAGTGAACATCAACGCGGTTCACATACGGTCAACGTGCTCTTTGCCCTGTCAACACTAAAACTGTGCGGTCGATTTTTATTAATCGACCTAATGTTTCAACAAATATTGATGTAGACGTGCTTGAACAATGGCTGACGCCACACCTTGACACGGATTGCACGGATTACATCCCTTAGATGTAGCACCCGCATGCTGAGGATTGCTGATTCTCAAATTTTTAAATCTTCCAAATCACTAGTTTGTTCGTAGTGGACATTATGACACCGTGTCACTCTCTTGGCCACCTAGAACTCCATATCTGAAGTAATTGACTTCTTTGACATTGTGATCACCAATCTTGATGTAAAATTTATGGCTATTCTCATTTCTGTTCCTTTCGTTACTTTCGTCTTCCTTCGGTTTACTCTAAATCCATATCCTGTACTCATTACACTGTTCACTCCATTCAATTGATCCTAATTCTCTTTCATCTTCACTGAGGAAAGTAATGTCATCAGCGAATCTGATCACAGATATCCTTTCAGCATGAATTTTAATCCGGCTATTGAAGCTTTCTTGCCTCTTCAGTATGCAGACTGGGCAGTGGGAGTGAATGGGTGCATCTCTGTCTTATCCCCTTTAAACCCGAGCACTTCGGTCTTGATCTACCAGTCTTATAGTTCCCTCTTGGTTCTTGTACATATTATATAGTACCCATCTTCCCCAATAGCTTACCCCAATTTTTGTCAGAATTTTGGGCATTCTCGATAGTTTTATACTGTCGTACCTTTTTCCAGGTCGACAAATCCGATGATCAACTGATAGTCACCTAACCGACTCTCAGTTTTATTTTCCATTTCTCAGAATATTATTCTTGTCAGCAATTTGGTACGTCGCCAGTCTCACAGAATCTACACACCAGCTTGAATAGTCGTTTGATTGTCAGTTCCCTAATGGTTTTAGAATTTCCAATGGAATGTTATCTGCACCTTTGTAACACCACTATCGATTGTGAGCAATTGGTACAGCGAAACTTTATTTAAGAAGTGTTTACTCGTTACTGGTCAAGTTCTTTGAATCATTAGAGGGAGGTAGTACTTGGTAATCTACAAATTGTTTAACGTAATAGTGTATTTAAATAATGGAATTTTATTAAATATGTTGCTTATGTATCAGAAACTGCAGTGTAAATAAACTGGTTCATACTTAGGGATTTTATATTGTATGATATAAAAGACATAGTGATTCCCCTCCACTACGGAAGTAGATTGTCGCGCAAAGAAAAGGTGGAAGTGGCGGTCAGGCTGAACGGGAGCGAGAGAGCACAGCAGGCAGTCAGTGGCCAGCAGTTGTGCAGTCAATACCGCAGGTGCCGAGTCTCATGCCGGCACGGTACCTCAGCGTGTTCGGTCAGAGGGTTAGCTGCCCTCTGTAATAAAAAAAACCTGAGTTAATCGATCAACAACGAACTTAAACGGATGTCTTACAAAGTCCGCCCCGAGCAGATGCAACGAACAAAAAAGAACAAAATGGGATTAAAAATAACAAATTGAAAAAAAATTCAGAGGTTCGGTATCCTCATCTATGACGGAATACCCTTGGATGTAGTTACTGCTATAAAAGTGTGCTCTCGTATTGGGAATGGCTCTAAAATTAATATTTACGTCGCCGAGAAGAAATGAAATAGAGCAATAATCCGCCAGATGAGAGACTAGGTAGCTGCCACCTCCTCGCCACCGCTGTTGCGCTACTGCTTCAACAACTTCAGGAGGTTACAACTGTGTATTAGTATGGTGTCTTTAATTTTGCAATAATAATTCAAGTGTTGCAAAAAGTGGTATTTGAACCATGAAATTTTCCCCTTCAATCAACCAAGCAGGGTCCTTTCTTCAAAGTGTTTAAGTCTGAGTATCCTGTTTGTGAAAGACTGATATTAATCTATTTTATTTTACGTTCAGTTTATGAAAAGCTCAAATTTACTTTGAATAGCTTCTAATTTACAAGTGTCATTTTTCAATGTGTAGAAACATTAAGACTGTCAGTGAAAACTACTCGCTTCACGAGTAATATAAAGAGCACATAATATTCATCAGATGAAAAGTTTTAGATTTACTATGAAATTTTTAAATAGGAAAGTGCCAAATGGTTAGTACTAATGAATGTAAATATGACTGGTTAAAATCACTTGCTTCAAGAGTGACGAAAGAGAAAGAAAAACTTGAAATCTTTTCAATATTTGCTGTAATATGAACTTAACTACCAATGCAGATAAAAATATTGCTAGTGTATATAGTTTTCAAGCTTTGAGCGCTAAATGATCTTAAGTGGGGTTGTAGTTCAACATTTATTATAATGTGAAGGCTTTCTGTAAAGTGTGCTTATTTGTGGATAAAGGAGTGGTCAGTTTGTAGGATTCCACTATATTACAGGGTGATTCAAAAAGAATACCACAACTTTAAAAATGTGTATTTAATGACAGAAACACAATATGACCTTCTGTTATACATAATTACAAAGAGTATTTAAAAAGGTTTTTTCACTCAAAAACAAGTTCAGAGATGTTCAATATGGCCCCCTCCAGACACTCGAGCAATATCAACCCCATACTCCAACTCATTCCACACTCTCTGTAGCATATCAGGCGTAACAGTTTGGATAGCTGCTGTTATTTCTCGTTTCAAATCATCAATGGTGGCTGGAAGAGGTGGCCGAAACACCATATCCTTAACATACCCCCATAAGAAAAAATCGCAGGGGGTAAGATCAGGGCTTCTTGGAGGCCAGTGATGAAGTGCTCTGTCACGGGCTGCCTGGCGGCCGATCCATCGCCTCGGGTAGTTGATGTTCAAGTAGTTACGGACAGATAAGTGCCAATGTGGTGGCGCTCCATCCTGCTGAAATATGAATTGTGCTTCTTGTTCGAGCTGAGGGAACAGCCAATTCTCTAACATCTCCAGATACTGTAGTCCAGTTACAGTAGCACCTTCGAAGAAAAACGGACCAAAAACTTTATTGGCTGTAATGGCACAGAAAACGTTCACCTTAGGCGAGTCATGTTCATACTGAGTTGTTTCCCGTGGATTCTCAGTGCCCCATATACAGACATTGTGATGGTTGACTTTCCCGTTAGTGTGGAAAGTTGCTTCATCACTAAACACAATCTTTGAAATGAAAAATTCATCTATTTCCATTTGAGCAAGGATAAAATCACAGAAATCGATTCTTTTAATCTTATCAGCTGCAGACAGTGCTTGAACCAATTTCAGACGATAAGGTTTCATAACTAACCTTTTTCGTAGGACTCTCCATGTGCAGCTCTCTGCTAGCCGATTTTCCTGGGCTGCGAACAAATGCTTTCTGGATGCGTGCTACATTTTCATCACTTGTTCTCGGCTGTCCAGAACTTTTCCCTTTGCACAAACACACATTCTCTGTAAACTGTTTATACCAACGTTTAATACACCACCTATCAGGAGGTTTAACACCATACTTCGTTCGAAATGCACGCTGAACAACTGTCGTCGATTCACTTCTGCCGTACTCAATAACACAAAAAGCTTTCTGTTGAACGGTCGCCATCTTAGCATCAACTGACGCTGACGCCTAGTCAACAGCGCCTCAAGCGAACAAATGTACAACTAAATGAAATTTTATAGCTCCCTTAATTCGCCGACAGATAGTGCTTAGCTCTGCCTTTTGTCATTGCAGAGTTTTAAATTCCTAAAGTTGTGGTATTCTTTTTGAATCACCTGTATTAATAACAGAATAAGTCAAACTTAGAATAAGTTTCTTTGAATGAACCTGAAACAATGACAAAGTGAAATGCATATGAAATGTATTGTGAATTTTATTGAACTGTGGTCAGATGCTAGTTGTCTCGTTTTAGTCTTTGAGAACATTTTTTTGTGCTGAATTATTTAAAGACTGAAGTAGTAATTGTAGTCAGCAGGGATAAAGTCTCTATTTTGTTTCTGTGAATGTAAGTCTTTGCAATTGAGTGCTATTGATACCCACTGTGTAGTTTTGTCTGGATATTGTAGATGTTCGTAGAACTTTTCTGAGAAAGAATCTATGAAAGTCACTTTTGCAATAGTATATGCAAATCCATCGAAAATAATGTTTTCACATTATTATACCTAATTAGGCTAGCGACCGTTTTATTATTTCATTGATATTAAATCTGTTACTGTAATTTCTTACCAAAACTTAGTTTTTCTGTTGTCTACCAACTGACACCCTCACGAATTTCACTTTCGATTCCCTCTATCTGTTAGGTAACCCACGGTCAAATTCAAAAATCCTCCCAGAGGTTTCAACCATTTTTGGTAATTATTAATCCGCCGTTGTGTTATACCTTGTCTTAAATCTTCCAGAGCTCTTTTAAATTCTGATTAGTACTCGATCCATATTTTTTCCATATCGACTCCAGTTTCTTCTTCTGTCACGTCATGAGATACTTTCTCCCCTTCACAGAAGCTTTCAATGTACTCTTTCCATCAATCCACTCCCTTCTCTGCGTTTCAAAATGCAGTTCCAGATGCGCTCTTCATGTTGTCGCCCTTACTTTTAATTTCATTGAAGATTGTTTTGTCTTTTCTTCACGCTGAGCCAGCGCTTCCTACGAGCATTTCTTTCTCCACGTCTTCACATTTTTCATACAACTATTTCGTCTTAGCTTCCCTGCACTTCATATTTATTTCGTTTCTAAATGAGATATATTTTAGTTTTACTGTCTTTCCCTGGACAATTTTGTGCTTCCTTCTTTCGTCAAGCAGTTGAAGTATTTTCTCTGTCACCCACAGTTTTTTCACAGCTACGTTCCTAATACCTGTGTTTTTCATTCCGGTATTTGTGATTGCTTTTGTCAGAGGTGTCCATTCCTGCTTAACTGGACCGCCTAGTGCGTTATACATTGTCATAATATCCACATCCTCAGCGAACTTCAAACGCATCTCATCCTTCCACAGTACTTTAGTGTCCCACTTCCTCCCACATTGAGTCTCCCATAAAATTGTCCTAATTTTCAGTCTACTCTTCAACATTACTAAATTGTTACCTGGGTCTATATCTTCTCCTGAGTACAACTTAAAACCCAAATCTGATTTCGGAATTTCTGACTGATCATGATGTAATCCAGCTGTAATCTTCTTGTGCCCCTGGGTATTTTCCACGTATACCTACCTCCTCATCTTGTGATTACTGAACAGAGTATTCGCTATTACTAGCTGAGTTTTGTTGCAGAACTTATTTAATCTTTCTTCTTTCTGATTGTTACAACGCAGCCCATATTCTGCAGTAACTCTTTCTTCTACACTTTCCCTTACAACCGCATTCCGGTCTCTCGTGATTATTAGATTCTTACTTCCCTTTACGAACTGAATTACATGTTCAATATCCTCGTATACTTTTTGTATCTCGCCATTTCTTGCTTGCAACTTCGCCATGTATGTATGAATTATTGTTGTCGGTGTTGGTCTGCCATCGATTCGGGTGAGAGCAACACTACCAATTAAACATTCACTGTAGTACATTCTCTGCCCTACCTTCTTATTAATAACGAATTCGATTTCTGTCATATCATTTTCTGCTGCTTACCCTATATTCACCTGACCAGAAATCCCCGTCTTGCCGCGCGGCGAATCCACGCGATATAGGACATGGGTGTGCGTTGTCCTTAGCGTAAGTTTGTTTAAGTTAGATTAAGTAATGTGTAAGCTTAGGGATCGATGACCTCAGCAGTTTGGTCCCATAAGATCTTACCACAAATTGCCAAAATTTCCAAATCCTCGTCTTCTTTCCGTTTCATTTTACTGACCCCGACTATTTCTATTCTAAGTCACAGCATTGTTCTTTTCAGATTTTCTAGTTTCCCTGTCATGTTGAAACGTCTGACATCCCATGTTCCTCCTTCTAGAACGTTACCCTTTCGGGGATGGAATGTTATCTGGACACCTCCTCTATGGCATTTCACTGTCAGAGATCCAAATGGCGGACTAAACCGGAACCTTTTGCAGATGCAGAGATCATTACGACACTTTTTCAGTTACAGGCATGTCCTGTGAATATACCGCATGTGTCTTTCATGATTTTCATTGCTTCCTGCTCTCTCATGTCGTTTATCATTGCTGATCCCTCCACCTTTTAGTGGCAGTTTCTTACCCCAAGGGCAAGAGAGTACCTTGAACATCTGTCCGCTCTTTGACGAGGCCATTGGAAGAACGAGGGTGATTTCTTATGCTGGAAGTCTTCGACCACCTTCCTGCTGATTTTTATTCAAAACGTAAGCGGTGGCTGGGCTCGAAATTGGGGTTCAAGACGGTTTTATGACTAAGCAAAAGCGTTACCGCTGGGCTATGGATTCAACCCAGGAGACTACTGCGAAACACGTATGTAAAAGGTTTTTAGTCCTCTTTTAGACTCTATATATTTCTTGTCGATGTTCCACTGTGCATAAAATACGTGTAGCTTTATATGATCATTATAGTCATTTTGGATTGTCTTGCGTATCTTCACACCAGTGAGCCACGCTGTTGATATTCAATTTAAAGCAATGTTTTCCGACTGTACAGAAGCATGAATAGAAGTGCGAAACTTTAATCTACTAAGAGTTTGTCAGCTATGCTTGGTAGTAGTGACGATGATCCATTAGGTGCAGGTGAACAGATTGGTGGCCGCGAACTGCTCAGTGTCCCTGAGTAAAATCCCAGCTCGATATATGTTGGTGGGAGAATCCAGAAGGGAAGCAGACACACAACGAATGGTTCGCGGTGCCTTGGGCGTCCGCCTGCTCCAACTCTATGGCATGACCAGTGTTGGTTGTCTCTGGGGCCACCAAGGACTCTGACCCTGCGTCCTCACTTTGAAGCCAATGTGGGACCCCACTTTATAATCAAACTGCGAACAAACTAAACCTTCGTGCACGAACTGTGTGAAAATACGAAGGTTTGCCAATATTTTATTATGGTTCTATGTCAGGTTAAATGTGAGGAATTAGTTTTGACCCACTTGACGATGAGCATGATTGTTGTAATGTCATAGTTCTATGCTACTGCTGTGATCTTTATTCCAAAGGCTGGTTTGATGCCGTTTGCCAATATAGTCTAACCTGTGCAAGCCTCTTCATCTCCGAAGAATTACTGCCACACACGGCCATTTTAACCCACTTACTTTATTCACGCTTTGGTCTCCCTCTACAGTTTCTACCACGCACATTTCCCTCCACTACCAAACTGGTGATTGCTTGATGCTTCAAGATAAATGAACTCCTTCTTTGAGTCAAGTTATACCATAAATTTCCTCTTCCCAGAATACAACTCAGTACCTCCACATACACTCTATACCTACAGAATCTTCAGAATTCTTCAAGCCGCACGGACAGTGACAAGAGGCCTCGGACCGAACGGCTACACAGGTGCTGACTTGTCATCTTCCTGGAGAAAAATATAGAACTGAGTCTAACGTGTTCACAAAATTCATGGAAATGCTGAAAAATGGATCTGAGGGAGTGCTAAGAAAATAGGACGGAACAGTTGCGAGTTGCGGGGGCTAGCAGTGTATTTAACACTAAATTCTTGTAGGCTCTTCACATGTAAATGTTGCTTTAAGCCCCCCCCCCCCTCCCATCCTTTTGCTGTTGCACATGGATTAAAAAGAAACGCGAACTGACTGTAATCGACCCTGCAAGTGGAGTAGAAAAGAGTTTGGCATCTGCAATAACTTAATTTGATAAATAAATAAAGGAAAGTTTCATTAACTTAGTGAGAAATGGTAGGGTTGCTCTACCGATTAACAAAATGTAAGTTCTGTCCAAAACAACAATATGATTTACTACGACTAAACTCAAAATAATAACCAAAACATATGAAACATTTACAATACATCAAATTGCCTCAAATTGGATACTTAAGTAAATGCTGTGAAGGTGAAGTTGTCCCTAAACTAGACTGTGAAATTTATGACGAAGTGGTATGTGGAGCCAATTCCTTGCAACTCAAATCTTAAGAGTAACACACAGCCAACCCAACATTAATTGCTGCTACAGTAGTGAGAACTCAGACAATGAACACCCAAGACAGCACAAAGTTAGAAAAGACGAACAGGCGCGCTCTGCTGAGCTCTGATTATCACCTAGCAAAATTGCCTGCTTTGCCAGTGCTGTGGACGTACATTGCCAAGCTGTCTTCTTAACTGCAAGGACACGATCTGGCGTACCGGAGGCGAAGGCTGGTTGCTTCGACGTCCCGTCGTGGTGATGGTAATGTCGCGAGTATAGCCCGAAACAAATTATCCTGGTCTGGTTGTTCCAGACTAAAGACTTCCTAGCAATACAAATGCGCCTCTGAGGGAGACGAAGAAGGCTCACCACACAATCACTGACGGTACAGTGACTGATTTTAACAAGCGAAGTCACACAGTAACTCCGATACAGTGAACGTTAGCCAAAACTGCTCAAGACAGACAACATAGGCCGCGTGTACGCAGAACGCTCAACTGCCAACTGTACTCGGAAAGTTACGTTGAAGTCGATAATAAAGCAACTTCGTCAAACAGTTATAATTAAATAAAAGTATATTAGACAGACAACGGAAGGCAGGCTGTCCAGAGCAGCGAGAGCTCAGTCTTGTAACCTACTCCGACCGAAAGGAGAGAGCCGACTCTCTCAAGAGCACCCGTACAAGGCGATCACAGAACATTCCCACCCCCACGACAGTGGCCGTGGTTAAACGTTGCAAATAGCAACTCAAAAACCGTCGGAAAATTCCACTCTATTGCCGAAGCACTACCATTCTACCAATGGAGATTCTTGGCGCCAATTTCTGCGCCGATTTTGCTGCGTCATGGAGCTATGCCCTGAGCAAGCCAATCACAGTTACAATTTTGCAGAAAACGCGGGTATTTGCCCGCCAAGACTGCCTGGGAACACAAGTCATTCCTACGCCTCGCTGGTAGCCCGCCAGAAACGGTTTTCACTAAGTTTCTGCAAAGTAACGGAATCTCTAGCCCAGCCTAGCCCAGCCGCTCCTTTAGGCCCCCTCTCTTATGACAATGTCGGCGGCTGGAAAGCATTCACTCGACTCCCTCACACCCGTCGGCTTAACCCTTTCAAGATCAGCAGAGCCCGTCTGTCACCAGACCACCCGGGTGACGAGAGACGCTGCGTGGGAAGTCCACGTGTGAAGGATAAGCGACTTTTCACCGCATGCAATTAGAGAGGACGATCGAATTACTCAGACTAAGATAGAAATGTAAGAGCGGGCTTCTGCCTCCTCTCATAGCCCCTACGCCATTTTAGATTGTAATTGGTGAGCAGTTGGCTCACTTAGGAGCAAGGTAGTGAGTCAATCGCCCAAGAACAATCTTGCAAACTGAGCCCACATGCTGCACTCTATTTTTTTTTTAAAAAATCACTGCAACTGAAAAATGCAGCTCATAGTGGGAGGATTATTTATGATGTAGCCAACTACACCTTCTTAATATGGAACTCTAACACTCACATGACACATCCATACCCAGGGAGCCCCTTCCAAACACCGATTCACACAGACATTCACGCTCTAAATATGGCCCTGGCATGTGAGCCAAATATGGAGCAGTTTATTCTTTACAATCAGAGTTGGAGTGCTCCGCAATTAAATGCGCAAGATGTTACAACAATTTTAATCATTAAACTAACCTGAACTCAATCACACATGATAATATTTAAGTTAACAACCTCTTTGTGAGCTTTCAGAATCTAATTACAATTCATTGTCTCCCTGCAGCAAGAATAACCTTTACAAAATCTTCCCTGAACTGATGGTCCATTCACAAAGTGGTGGTATCTGCTTCAGTTTATGGGGACTTCAGGTACACTGTTTGCATGCACACAACAAAAGATACAGAATACAAAAAAAAAAAAACATGTTGTAGAGAACAGTACAGTAATTTGTAATTTGTCCACCCTACTCTATCACTTACATAAGAATTACATACAAATTCACAAACACATACAAGGTATAACATACATTACAAAAACAACTCTAGAGACAGAAATTTAAGAAAAAAAAACAATGTTCATGGGGTGTCAAGTTGTGCTTGCACAATGCACAATGTTCACGACTGTGCTGAGAATGAGGCACTAAATCACAGTGTTGGAAATATTCGAAGCACTAAACAAATTCGTTAGTTTCTCTGAGGGGGTTGGTATGTTGAGTCATATGCATTGATGCACGTGGTTCCATGTCTTGAGCATCAGAAAGGGGGGGGGGGCTTTTGGGATGGGGCCACAGTACTGCCATCACATAGGGCTAAACGTCGGGTGTTGTGCTACGTTGTTGCAACAGCAATAGGGCGTGCTGGAGCATCTGCAGTACGCTGTTAAGATTGCAGCAAGACCCACACATGTGATCACAGGATAACGGTAAGAAGGCATAGTGATAGGCTCTCCTCATGTCGATTAAATGTCTCTGAGATCTACTAGTTGGGATGCATCCAGACAGGATCGAACTAAGAGCGACGATTGCTACAACTCCTCTCTAAGTGAGAGGAAAAGTTAGAAATGAGACAATTCATTTGTTAGAGTTTGTGGCACGATACTGCTTTGTGTATGCAGATCGGCCCATGCTAGTGAGTAGTAAAAACTCAAATAGGTGATTATATAGCGTCCCTTTCTGTCCCGAGGCACATGAGGCGCAGGTTCTGACACCTTATGTGATC
This sequence comes from Schistocerca gregaria, assembly GCF_023897955.1. Lineage (NCBI taxonomy): Eukaryota > Metazoa > Arthropoda > Insecta > Orthoptera > Acrididae > Schistocerca > Schistocerca gregaria. The sequence continues at coordinate 88,970,514 of NC_064926.1, read as the reverse complement.
TTCTTCGTGTACTCACGACATCGTGGTCTGCTGCAGGGAATCCCTCCAAACGGCTGCCGCGTCCGGAGAGCTAGCTGGCTGTTGCGTGCTGGTCACGTGTCAGTGTCAACGGCCAGCCACACTTTCGCTTGTGGCCCGGCGAGGGCTGTCTGCCGCCTAATCCCTCAGGTATACGGCCCGGTGACTGTCAGCTTGTGGGACCGGACGCTGCCGCACCCTTCTCGGCAGGTGGCGCGCTGACGCTCCCCTTCTTGCAGATAGCCGATGACCTCTTGTTTTTTGCTCCGGCCGGCCTCTGCATTGCCACGATTCCCGTCATCTGCACAGTTCTGACAAAAGACTTACGCCTAACTTTTTCCCATGACCTTCTATGTTATAATAAATTTACGTAACGATACATTGATGGTCTGTCATTCAGACACTCTTATTTCACTTTTATAGTTATTAATCTATGGCTATCATTATAACAAAATCTTGGTGTATCTAATCTAGACATGGAAATAATTCATCTTAATATTTGTGTAGAGACCGATCTCACTACTGTATATGGTGTGTGACAAGTGATGCTATGTATTGGATGAACAACTAAATGTGTGGGCTCCCACTAATATTACCATTACTTATATAGATCGACAGCAGACGTGCTCAAGAATTAACTACCATTTGCCAACGATCTACATTCTATGTCTTTTGAATAAATTATGTTATTATGCCCGTCGAAGTTTTACTGTGCTATAAAGAACATGCAACTATTCTACTTTCGCTCGCCCGTCGTCCCTCCATCTCGGGTCTGTGGTTTGGTAACCTGAAAAATAGCATCCCAACAGGCGCGCGCCATACACTTGTTGTAGACAACCCCCACAATATTGATCTAGTTATTGTTAAATCCTACAGTTTAGCTTATCCTAGCATACGGCACCTTTCGTATTTTTTTTATTTTTTATTTTTAACTTATACAACACTCTTACATAATTCCTGTTACGCTCAGATGTCTCGCTGCTCGCCGCTATTGATGGCAGTGATGTGCGCGCCGTACGACACGGCCTCCGAGTTCTCACTACGCCTCACTGAAACTCCAGAGACTGGGTTAGCCATGGCTACACAAGACAATAAATTGTAGTTGCAACTTCTTTTTTCTATGTGATGCGGTTTTCGCGATCAAAGCACACAATTCCAGAGTCAATGTAATATGACCAAGCCAGGACTGGTTCCTGTTGAGGATTCCGTCGCTCACCAGCTACACAGTATGTCACGAATCTCCAAGTATAATTCCTTGGTTATTCATCTGTGACAGTCACAAGCAGCACGCTAAATCCCCAACCAGCACATTGGCATGGTAGGCTTTAAGCCTGCATTTCTAACGTCTAGGGCACCATTGGAGTCAAACGCTCACAGGTTCACCGCGACTTACAAAACAACGATGCTGGCGCACCACAGTAAAAACAATACTGCCCTTATTCATCCTCGAAATCACACGATGTACCACAATCTTGCAGTGGACTTACGCGTGCCTGCAAGCATTGGTATGAACGTCTCGCGAAGTGGTTGTGGCCGCTATGGAGCGTGTCACGACTTCCCAGAACGCTTCTAGGAGCACGTTCTTGTATGCACCCGTTTGTGCGACATCTCACTCATCATTATCCCTCAACATGAACACCAGACAGGAAAGGATAAAAACATTGCTCATGGAAAGGTAGTGTCTCCTACTCCATCGACATTGGAAGTCGCGAACATAAACAAAACAAAAAGTTAGCAGCAGTAAATTCTTACGCGAGAAAACGCAGCTTGTTAATACTTTAACAATCTTAATCTATTAATGCAACGATTATTGTTCCCCGAAGAAAGGTTCTTATATTTGCCTGTTCTACTATGTACACCACTTAAACTACTATTATTCCACGAACTTCTTTGTGTGAGAGATGTGGTGGAGTCCTATGGACTAGCACCAATGCCTTGTTAGACTCACCCTCCTCTCACGTGCATTAGGATTTGCAGGTCTAATTTCAATCTCCTGGTTCTCCTGTTGTCCTTGATTTCGCTCTCTCCAATTACGGTCGCTTTGCCGTTCGTTATTCCTCCTGTCCCAGATTCCGTGTCTACATTGACCCTGTTCCCTGACGTTCTGGTTTCTGTGTCTCTGGTTTCCATAACCTTGAATAGCGTAACCTTGATTTCCGCAACCCTGGTTTCCTAACTGACAAGTGCGATAATGCAATCTGTTGCCGTCTTCCCTTGCTGGCCCGTGGTACTTGTTATTTTGCGCCTTCTTTCTGTCCTTTACGTCTTGTTTATCAAAGACTACTTCGAGTTTGCGCAATACACTCTTGAATGCTTCTATGTCAGATCCACACTTCCCGACAAGTGCCTGTTGATCCCTAACTGGCAATTTGGAAAAGCAAAATTTAATGATTTCTCCGTTGCTACATGGACTATCTAAAAACTGATTCTTCTTGAGTAAATCATCAAAAAATTTGGTTGCTCTCCTATGCCCGGACACTTCCAGTTCAGGACAAAATATTATTTCCTCTTTAATCCTGTCTTGCGTTTCCTTTGACCAGTAGGTCCGCAGGAATGCACCACCAAATTCCTGACAAGTCCGACACGTCGCTGCCACACCCCATATCTTTTCCGCGGCTTGGCCTACGATGTGTCGACACATGAATTCTAATTTTGCCTGGGTTGGCCATGACGACGGTAATGGATTTGTAAACTGCATCACCCAGCTCTTCAGATGCACCGACCCTCCATTATCTTTGAATTTCTGGAATTTTAGTATCGACAGGAAGTGATTCTGATCAAAATCCTGTCTGATCCTCGCACTGGTGTTGTCATTCGTTTCCGATACTTGCACGTCTGCTGAGTGTCCTGATCTATCTTGCTGATAACAGTGATGTGCTACCTCTGTATCACAGTGGAAGTGGCATTCAGCATTCACTCTTCTAAGTGGGCTGCAATTATTGGAGCTATTACTCGCTGTTTCTAGGTGTGCATTGTTAGTTCCGCACTCTGTCACTGGGCTAGAGCACAGCGGGCTTTTCCTCGGAGACACAATTCTGTGTACTCCATCATTGGTATCCGAACGCGCAGTGCTCGTGTGCCCGTTTCGGTCTAGTTTTGCTATCCGACTCTCTACTTCTTTCATTCGTTTCGTGACGTTTGTAACCGCAATATTACCTTGAGTCTTTAAGGCCGCTAGGAATTTTCAGTGGGCTTGTGTCGCACGTCGCAAGCGCCCTGCGAGTTGAGAAGTTACTTTTTGCGATTTTCGTTGCCCCTGTTGCTGCCGTTTTGGCTAGGCCTGCTACTTTTTGTGCTACCATTGAAATTTGTTTTGCTTCTCCACATTCTTTCTTTATTGTTAGTAATTCCCCTCGAATTTCTCCTGTATGCGAAATTATTGCCTCAGTGTCTTTCTTACGCTGTTCGCCAGCTTCTTCCTTCTCCTTCTTACGCTGTTCGTCACCTTCTTCCTTGTCCTTCTTTCGCTGTTCATAATCTTCTTCCTTCTCCTTCTTATGCTGTTCGTCAGCTTCTTCCTTTTCCTTCTTAGGCTGTTCGTCAGCTTCTTCCTTGTCCTTCTTTCGCTGTTCATAATCTTCTTCCTTCTCCTTCTTATGCTGTTCGTCAGCTTCTTCCTTCTCCTTCTTACGCTGTTCGTCAGCTTCTTCTTTCATTGATCGTAGGAAGCTCAGTATAGGGTTTATGTCACCTTTGTGACCGTCTTCAAACATGGGCGATGTAACTCTGGACACCTGGGCGCTAGACCTCTGATGTGACCGAGCTGGCCCCTGTCTGCCCTCGTTCGTTTGATTATAAACTTCTGCTGCCGCCTCGACCTGTGTGCCAGTCTCTGTTTCATTCTCTACCCCACTATCATAATCACGGCCGCGACATTGCTCTAAGATCGCGTCCAAATCACCTTCCTCATCAATGACCCTGTCGTCCTGTCCTGCTAAAAATGTGCCCATCTCATGTCCGAACCTGTCACCGTCAGTAAACTGCCCCTTATCCATTATGCTATTCTATGTAATTACATGCACGATTTGTTGTGGTACAGAATCCGCACACAAACCCGACGAAGTGTGATGTGGTACGGACACCACATCAAAGAAACACATAAAACAATGATCAAACAAAAAATATATACGCTGAAAACAATATCTGTAATCATGCGCCGCTACTCAAAACTAATCACGGAACTACAAGAAAAAGAACTTGGGTATTAATCATTAAAAAAAAAGTAAGTAAAGAAATTTTAAATATTCGTACTGACAATACTGCTTGCTTATCAGTGATTCACAGGGAAGATCCGAGGCTAAGGGTAGCCATTTTATGCGAGGTGCCGGTACTAGCAGTGTATTTAACACCAAATTCTTCTAGAATCTTCATAAGTAAATGATGCTCTAAGCCCCCCCCCCCCCCCTCCCATTCTAACTCCGACTTTTGCTGTTGCACATGGATTAAAAAGAAACGCGAACTGACTGTAATTGACCCTGCAAGTGGAGTAGAAAAGAGTTTGGCACCTGCAATAATTTAATTTGGTAAATAAGTTAAATAAAGGAAAGTTTCATTAACGTAGTGAGAAATGATAGGGTTGCTCTACCGATTAGCAGAATGAAACTTCTGTACAAAATAACAATATGATTTATTACGACTAATCTCAAAATAATAAACAAAACATATGATACATTTACAGTACATCGAATTGGCTAAAATTGGATACTTAAATAAATGCTGCGAAGGTGAAGTTGTTCCTAAATTAGATTGTGACATTTATGACGAAGTGGTATGTGGAGCCAATTCCTTGCAACTCAAATCTTAAGAGTAACACACAGCCAACCCAACATTAATTGCTGCTACAGTAGTGAGAACTCAGACAATGAACACCAAAGACAGAACAAAGTTAGAAAAGACGAACAGGCGCGCTCTGCTGAGCTCTGATAATCACCTAGCAAAATTGCCTGCTTTGCCGGTGTTGCGGACGTACATTGCCAAGCTGTCTACTTAACTGCAAGGACACGATCTGGCGTACCGGAGGCGATGGCTGGTTGCTTCGACGTCCCGTCGTGGTGATGGTAATGTCGCGAGTATAGCCCGAAACAAATTATCCTGGTCTGGTTGTTCCAGACTAAAGACTTCCTAGCAATACAAATGCGCCTCTGAGGGAGACGAAGAAGGCTCGCCACACAATCACTGACGGTACAGTGATTTTAACAAGCGAAGTCACACAGTAACTCCAATACAGTCAACGTTAGACAAAACTGCTCAAGACAGACAACATAGGCCGCGTGTATGCAGAACGCTCAATTGCCAACTGTACTCGGAAAGTTACGTTGAAGTCGATACCAAAGCAACTTCGTCAATCAGTTACAATTAAATAAAAGTATATTAGACAGCCAGGGGAAGGCAGGCTGTCCAGAGCACCGAGAGCTCAGTCTTGTAACCTATTCCGAGCGAAAGGCGAGAGCCGACTCTCTCAAGAGCACCCGTACAAGCCGAACACAGAACATTCCCGCCCCCACGACAGTGGCCGTGGTTAAACGTTGCAATCAGCAACTCGAAAACCGGCGGAAAATTCCACTCTATTGCCGAAGCACTACCATTCCACCAATGGAGATTCTTGGCACCAATTTCTGCGCCGATTTTGCTACGTCACGGAGCTATGCCCTGAGCAAGGCAATCACAGTTACGATTTTGCAGAAAACGCGGGTATTTGCCCGCCAAGACTGCCTGGGAACACAAGTCATTCCCACGCCTCGCTGGTAGCCTGCCAGAAACGGTTTTCACTAAGTTTCTGCAAAGTAATGGAATCTCTAGCTCAGCCGCTCCTTCATGCCCCTGCGGGCGTGTCTCGGCCGCTCTTATGACAATGTCGGCGACTGGAAAGCATCCACTCGACTCCCTCACACCCGTCGGCTTAACCCTTCCAAGATCAGCAGAGCCCGCCTGTCACCAGACCACCCGGGTACCGAGAGGTGCTGCATGGGAGGTCCGTGTGTGAAGGAATAGCGACTTTTCACCGCATACAATTAAAGAGGAAGATCGAATTACTCATACTAAGATAGAAATATGAGAGGGTGATCTGCCACCTCTCACAGTAAGCAAGTGGAATGGAACATCTTACAGCCAAGATCAGTGAAACAAACAAGGCTATAAGGAAGATGGGTAATGAATTTAATCAAAAGACAAACGCACTCATTTGTCTTTAAGAATCACAAAGGTTTATTCTGTATCTGAGTTCATGTTATTATACCGAAGTACGCAGTCATGTAGTCAAACCGATATGACATGTTTTCTTTCTACAGTTATTACTTAAAAGCTCCCCAGTTCGAGCAGCCAGCTGTCGAAACAATACTTTATCTACGATATATAGACGCAAAAATGTGTGAAAAACCTTAGTCATTCACATGAATTGAATGCATTCCAAAGTAGCTGTTTTGTCTATATGCCACCCTATTCATTGATATCAACTGATTACATTCTATATGTAACTGTTTCCTAAAAACACATAAAAATGTGCATATACTGAATGCATACTATAGACACAAGAGCTTCATAAAAGGTAATGTGAGCGTAAAAAATAATCATTCACATAGAATGAATGGATTCTATATGTACCTGTTATGTATATAAAACGGTTGTCATCGACATACTCGCAACCTGAATGAATGATACATGTAATTGTTTTCTAAGAGCATAAACATTTACATACACTCTATGCATCCTATATACACAACAGTAAAGTTAATATGCTCTCTTTCTTTCTCTCTCTCTCTGTCTCTCTCTCATTCACACACACACACACACACACACACACACACACACACACACAGAGAGAGAGAGAGAGAGAGAGAGAGAGAGAGAGAGAGAGAGAGAGAGAGAGAGTAATACATAAATAAATACATGCACCTCACTTACTCGCATTCAAGTGAATAGTGTAAGTATGGCAGAGTTTCAGTTCCTTCATCACAAATGAACTGCTTATCGTCATGAGATGATAATCAGATTCTTAGTTGTTCAACTGCATAAACCATGTGGCTCATAGATAGAAAATTAACCTGTCGTACCACGTGTGGTATGTCAACACTAGTGTGTAGACACTCCAGATGATCCTCAATCGTAATACTCTGTGTGACTGAGTGACTCACACAGCCTTAGTCCCATGTAGTCAGTGACTCGTTTGCGTGTGTATTTACACATTTTGGATCGTAGACCTATAAACTCCACGATTACTGATCCATTTGCCTCGACTTTCATCAGCCCAGCGACCGTATTATTTGCAGGAATTATACTGTAGAGACTGTCAGCCAGATATCCTGATGTCTTGAATGCATCAGACTGGTATCTTATAAGTTCATATGGATCACAACCTTTCACCCAGTAAACAAAACTGTCTGTATACATATTTGGCTCTTCAGAATGAGTTTTGGCAAACTCATAATGAAAGTGGTACATGTGAAGTTTAGATAGATGTAATACAAACATAACGACACAAACAAGTTTCAAAAAAATGGTTCAAATGGCTCTGAGCACTATGGGACTTAACTGCTGTCGTCATCAGTCCCCTAGAACTTAGAACTGCTTAAACCTAACTAACCTAAGAACATAACACACATCCATGCCCGAGGCAGGATTCGAACCTGCGACCGTAGCAATCGCACGGTTCCGGACTGCGCGCCTAGAACCGAGAGACCACCGCGGCCGGCCAAACAGGTTCGTGAACAATATTGAAACATTCGCCATTTACAGAGCCGCACATTCACCTTTGAAGATAGCTGCCAGTTTAAATGTTGGTAAAGTGATGTAATATCTAGCTCCGAATGGCTCAACCCATGCTCCAGTTAGATGAATTTTGCGACGATTTCTAGTATTCTCCATTGTTTTTCGAAACCCGTGTTCTTCATTAATTTATATAAATCTTTTTCAGAAGTAGATGTCACAGAAGCCCTCTTTTCGGTGTTTAATATTAATGTATATTAATATTAATGTATATTAATTAAAGTATATTAATATTAATATTAATGTATAAGAAATTCTACTTGAAGGCGAGACTGCAGATGATTTTTTTCTTCCAGTTCCATCCCCAAACTGAGACACTGCTTTAGGTTTCCATAATGCTCTATATATCGATATTAATTTTATAGCATTGTCAACAGTCTGGGATGACAACTGTTTCGTGGAATCTGATGCTCTAGACACAAAAGCAAATCGCTTTGTGCATCATGCATAATAACAGGATGCATCAGTTCTCACTCAAGAACATATCCTTCACCAGAATCATCTGCCACAGTTGAGATACCATCAGTTAATCTGTTGATTTTGTCAATGGCTAGCCTCCAAAACTCCCCAACACGTAGATATTGTTGCATGGCATGCCCATTCAAATTGTTTACATCCAGGTATGAAATGTAGCATGAGTTGACAGAAATGATTTGTATGTTTCATAATATCGCAGATTATTTGCTTCAGCATGTTCATGTGTACTTTGGTAAAGGCCTCCACGAATCTCGCATTCAAATAACAACAACAACATGTCGATATCAGATAAAAGATCGAGTTAGACATTTGTGTAGTATAAATCAGGATCCAGATCGCATGTCTTCAAGCAAACACTACAGAATGCTTCCATGGGCGTATGTCAGTGTTCGGGTAAAGCCTAGCATATTGACCTAAGCATATTTTCAGCATCCATAGGGATATTACCTGTACGTTTGCTGAAGAATGCGGATATATCAGGCAAGATGGTTTCGTTTCTCCATAGAATCCAGAGAGGAGGAGAGAAAGAGAGCATGTGTTTTGACAGGAATTTCTCAGTTATCAATACCAAAAGGTTGCCGCCACCTAACGTTTTATTTGGGGATTAGCACGATTTATGGTCTGCATGCTGCAAGAGCTGGTGCTGTGTGCACACCTGTCTCCTGGCCTGCATGTGCGAGAACATGCGAGGTATCTGGCACGTGGTGCACTGCAGCAGATGGTGAACAGCACGTGCTACATGATAGAAAGATTTTTAACAGTGTTATTATGTGCAGTGAGTTATGTTGGTGGTGTTCCTTGCAGTATCGGAATAAAAGTGATCTATTTAATTACTTACATTCAATTTATTTTACAAGATCTGCACTTCCAAAACAACAGAGAATGATGAGCAAGAGAGATTCAACAACTGAAAATTGAATTTTATAAATAAACATAATTGAATTTCGTACTGTATAATCCTTCCTCTTCAGCACAGACCCGCCATTTTCCAGGTAGGGAGGTAGTGAGGAGTGTAGGAGGGGAGGGCTGGGGGGTTTACCAAAGAGGAAGTGTTTAATTAATTCATCGGATTTAATTAATTAATCAGTCAAATTGATGGAGATGGAGGGGGCTATTCGAAAAACTCATGAATGAAAGTGTACCTGTATCGACGAGGGGGAGCGATGAAGGGTTGTGGGAGGTGGCAGTGGAGGGAGAATGCTGGGGGACTTTCTTGGAAGTGCGGATTCACAAATCAATCACAGTAGGTTAAGGCATGGGGGATAGTGTCATAAATCAATTAAGTTTGCCCTGGAATGTATGCAACCTCCACTAACAAAATGTGCTGACACCAGCTTTATTCCAGTACTCCCTGTTTGTTCTGATGAGTGACTTTCTGAGTTTCAAAATATCTGACATAAAATGGCCATATCTTTCGTATGCTGTCACTCAGAAACTTCAAATCTGTATTCTGCCAAGGGACCATAGACATTAGTATGTGATATACATTTCAACTTAATATGTTGACCTGTTGCTGAGAAAGAAGTTTTCAACAATCAGATGGACAGAAAGACAGTGATCCTATTAGGGATCTGTTTTTATGGACTGAGATATAGGACCTAAAAAATGGAGCCATTTGTGTACATTATTGACTTGTGCGATGTGCAAAGCTATCCGTCCTTATACCATGGGATGACTGTATGTCAAATCGGAATGTCACCTGAGACTTTTTTCATCAAGTGAAGTTACGATATGTCAGAGAATGACCTGTGGCGTGTTCTCCATGTAAGATATAGTTACACGAAGTTGGTGATGTAACATGGAACATGTTGGTCCGGGCATCAGAAACATACGCTGATCAAACATACATTACGGCCACATATGTAACTGCCGGTATGTCCTCCACCTTTGTCAGAGATAACAGCGGCGACGCGCTGTGGCATGGAAGCAATGAGGCCTTGGTAGGCCCGTGGACTGAGTTGACAACACATCTGCAACGTACGGGTCATCTAATTCCCTGAATTCAGGGAGTAGCGCGGTGAGCTTTGACGCCAGGTTCAATCACATCCCACATGTTTTCGGTCGCGTTCTGACCTTGCGAGTTGGACACCAGCATATCGATTAGAACTCATCACCGTGCTCCTCTAGCTACTCTGTAACACTTTTGGGCTTGTGACATGGAGCATTATCTTGTTCAAAAGTGCCATTGTCATCGGGAAACATGATCATTATGAAACGGTGTATATGGTCTGCAAACAGCGTATGATGATCCTTGGCAGCCATGGTGCATTATACGAGCTCCACTGGTCTCAAGGATACTCATGTGAATGTTTCCCTGAGCATAATGGAGCCGCCGCCAGCTTGTCTCTGTCCCGCAATATAGTTGTCCTGGAAGACGACGGATTGGCGCCCTCCCTTTGGCGAGATGAAGAAGGTCTTAGGACTCATCGTACCATGCAACGCGCTTCCACTACACCAACATTCAGTGCCAAATGTCAAGTGCCGATTTCAGTTGTAGCTTCCAATGTCATGGTAATAACATTTGCAAATATGTGGATCGTCGGCTGCGGAGGCCCATCGCTAGGAGTGTTTGTTGAACTGAGCGTTCAGACACACCCTACCCAGCATCAAAGTCTCATGTTAGTTCGGCCACAATTCGCCGCCTGTCCTCTTTTACCAGTCTGCTCAGCCTACGATGTACGACTTCTGTAATGAGAGGTGGCCGCCGAACTCCACGATGTCTGGACGTGGTTTTACCTTGGTTTCGCCATGTGTAGAAGCTACTCACCACAGCACTCCTCAAACAACGACAAGTCGTGCAGTTTCCGAAATTCTCGTGCCAAGACTTTGTGCCACCATAATCTACACTCTGTTAAACTCAGATAGATCGCACGATTTCGCCATTGTTTGCAGGGACAGTATGCTCGCTGATACTACATGTACAGTGTGTGTGTGTGTGTGTGTGTGTGTGTGTGTGTGTGTGTGTGTGTGTCTGACCAGCAGTCAATCCTCACTAGGTGACGCTGCTGTCGCCTTGACGGGTTTATATCGATTGTATGTCGGTGGTCATAAAGTTCTGGCTGATCAATACAAATCGGCTAATCCCTACAGATCCCAAATATTAGTCTTGAGAAACTAATATACATTCGAAATTAATCAGAATTACTATGATGTAATTAGGCTTGTCAGACTAAGATTAAACTGTACTAATTCTGTGGAAAATGGCATGTGTCATTTCATTCAGTTTTTGGACTTTTTTCCTCTCTTTTGGACTCTATTTCTGAAAGTTTATCATAGCCGAGTTTTTCGATGAAACTGTACGATGCCAGTTGGGAACTGCGTGGCGCTGGGTCTCGGCGACGACAGTATCAGATGGTGGGTACTCCCCATTGCGACCTTGAGTTACCAAAGTGGGTAAAACGACTCGAAGAGATCTTCAGTTACACGGACTTGGCGTTTGTTAGCTGTGTAGGAACGATTTCAAAACAGAAATACTTACAGAAGAAATGATTTAGGTTTTATCTCGAAATGTTTAGTTTATTTAACAAACCTCATTTCGTCTATATTCATTGCCTTAACAGTGCTTAATTTTTTCATCATAATGTGAAGAGAAAGGTGTCTAGCCTCCATGCCTATTTGTCCTTTTTGCGACCCCAAACGTTTAAGACGACGAGCAGTTGTCTCAGGAGACACGTTGAAAGAGTTATTAAGCGTTTCCAGTAGTATCCAAGATTAAATGAAATTCCAACTAGCGTTGTCCGCTGAGTCAGATAATCCACGAATGCGTCTGTTTTAACAACTACACTTCGATAATTCACATATGAATGTTGTAACCGTTAGTGTGAAACATCCGACAAAAAAATCTACGAGCAAAGTATCCCAACTGCGCAGAAGTTCCGTCCCATGTTCACCTAGGGTAGCCTTTCCTTGCTACTTTACTTCCTCTCTATCTTAATTTGTCTGAAAATTGGAAAGCTCATCATCAGGAACGTTTCGCTGTTGTTGATAAGGCATCACCAACAGTTATATTGTAATCGTTATAAGTTGATTACACTTCTCAACTTTTTGGTTTTTATAGAACGAATGTCACTTTTGCTTGCATACATAATATAAAAATGAATGTCATTTACTTACAGTGTTCACAGGGAATCGCTCCAAGAAGTGCGTTTCTTAGATCGCTGTTTGCTTAAGGCATAAAACCAAAAACACCTACATCAGCTACGAAAGAGAAGGACTGCAAAAGTAATTGCTATATTTATATATATCTGCATGACTACTCTGCAATTTACAATTAGGTACCTGGCAGAGGTTTCATCGCAGCCTTTTCAAGCTGTTTGTCTACCATTCCACTCTCGAACAGTGCGGGGGAAAAACGAACGCTTAAATCACTTTGTGCGAACTCTGAGTTCTGTTATTTTAGTTTGATGATCATTTCTCCCTCTGTAGGTGAGCTACAACAAAATATTTTCATACTCTGAGGAGAAAATTGGTGATTGGAATATCGAAGATCCTGTCGCAATTAAAAATGCCTCTCTTATAATAAATATTATATAAGTATCATATCCGTGGCACTCTCTCCACTTCTTCGTGGTAATACAAAACGAGCTGACCTTCTTTGAACTTTTTCGATGTCCTCCTTCAACCCTATCTCCTACGGATTCCACACCATAAGTAACATTCCAAAAGGGGGAAGCGTAGTGTAATCAGATTCTTTAGAAGAGCTAATGAGGTTCTCGAGTGTTCTGAGAGTAGATTTCAGACTTTGGTTTCCTTTATCCATAACATTATCAATATGATGGTTTTATTGTAAGTTATTCGTCATTTACCGTACTCTTTAATTGTGCTGTTCGAGTCGCAGTCTATGCATATGGATATTTCTCGATAAGTAGGCTTTAGACCAAAATTATAATTATAGAAAAGCAAATAAAACTCATTGACCTCTACTGGGAATTTCTGTTCGCATTCAACGCAGTGGCAGCCGACGGCGCTGCTACATCAGTGGGCTCTCTCAGCTAATGAATGCCAGCCAGCTCACGATTCACATGAGCTGGGCAGCGGTGTTCCGCCTGTCGCTAGCCAAGTGGAGAACTGGCAACATTCTAGATTACGTTTGGCAACTTTGTGACCGTCGATTTGCTTCCTCGTAACATTCAGAATTATCTTGGTACATTCAATCGATATTTCCCTGTAATTTAGATGAAGTATTCTGAATAATTCTCACTTTTTGGATGAAACAGAGGTAGCAAATGGACGGTTTTAATTCTAGAAAGCTCGTTCTAACAGTAACTGCAGCCAAATTCGCCATTTCTGCTGCTAATTCTCTATCTTGGCCATCATTGGGACAACAACACAGCGCTGCTTGATGCAGACGGCAGCTCAGGGCGCCAAAGGAAAAAAAAAAAATATGTACGTAGCGTGCAAGACTTAGCACTGTGTATGTATGATTTAAAAAAATTAAACTAGAAATTCTGGCTCGTGAAAAAATCGTTACTTTTAATTATATTCTTTCCTTTGTATCTCAAATTAATATTTACTTCTTCAAAAAATTGAAAATCCCAAACAATAATTAATTTATGTTATCTGTTTGGCAAAATATTTTAAATTTATTATCGAGCTGCATAAAAATATTTTTGCTATATCTAATATTTGAATATACACATCCTCTACTGTTACATACTTCATTTACTTCTATCTCATTAATTTTGTTAAACAAATTAGGGTTGCTTGTATTAATGATCTCTTGAGCAGTGGTCCATTTATACAGAGAAATTTTTTATGAATAAAATTTAACAAGACTCCGGGCCATATTGAAGAAACCCGGTGGTTTTTTTTCCTTGATGTTTATTTATTGCTTCTTATTTTCACTTCTCATGTTTTCTGTGGTGCTGCCGACATGTCCGTTTTTTTTCTGTGACGCTGTTGCTGTCCCACCTTCTTCAGTTTGTAGATTATTGAGCTGCTACGTGAGAGCTGTCAGATTAGCTGCCAGATGTTCTTGAAGAATCCAAGACACCAAATGATTTAGTGATGGCCGGCCAAACCATTAGTTAAAGCACCAATTTTTCTAGTACAGGCTAGTAAAACCTGTTCGCAGGTAATATATATATATATATATATATATATATATATATAGTTGATATCTGAATGATAAACTTTATCGATTTATTTCTTTACGTCATTACATTTTTTTAGAAGAGATTAATTGTAAATAACTTGTAAATATGAATGTGAATACTCAAATTAAGATTAAAAAAGGATATTTTATGTGAAAAATTAAATATATTCCTGTGCTGGAGACTATCTCAGTGCCATCCATGAATGAAGTTGTCAACTGCTGTGCGAAACGTACAGACATATGGAGCAAGCAAGATGGAGATAAGTACCGTAGTTGGAGCAAAGCGGAAGGCATGCTTTGACATCTGTATCAGTCGTGCCGACTTCCTGAACCAGTCACTCGAGTCGGTTCCCTCTCGGAGACAGGATCTGTGTTGGTGCCCAAAATAATAAATTTTTCCTCTATCTTTCTTAAAATGCTTTGCAAAGGAAATGTAACAATTATGTAATTTTAATCAGTTTGTATAATTAAAATTATTCACTAAAAACTCTATGCTGGGCAAAATATGTTAAATTTTTCCTACTATACATGACATATAGGCAAACATGTCATTCTGAATTTTATCACTGAATGTGGCCCACAGCCCTATTGTGGTTTTCTGTGTGGCCAATACACTCATTTTTCTTTATATTTATAACATGGGTGGAATAATTTGCTATGCAATTGAATGCATTTACATTAACATCACCTTTCAGTTGAGTCACTCGCTTTCCCAGCCGGCCGGACTGGCCAGGCGGTTCTAGGCGCTACAGTCTGGAACCGAGTGACCGCTACTGTCGCAGATTCGAATCCTGCCTCGGGCATGGAGTGTGTAATGCCCTTAGGTTAGTTACGTTTAATTAGTTCTAAGTTCTAGGCGACTGATGACCTCAGAAGTTAAGTCGCCTAGTGCTCAGAGCCATTAGCACCATTTTTTTAAATCTCAGAAAGCATTGTATGCCTTCAGATAACTGCTTGGTCGATCTAGATTCCACATCTCTAGAGGAAAAACTTCATTTCTTCTGTTCTTTATATTCTGTGTCTAATGTGATCGAACAGAGAAGAGTCAGTCCTCTGATTATTCTTTCTATTTTTTTGCAACATAACAAAAATAAAATAAGGCATATCAAAGTGTGCAGAATATTTCTCTTCTCACTCAATCCTGCAATCTCTATGGTTTCTGATTCAGAGAAAGATATGTAAATCTCCGGATTTTTTAGTCTTTCTTCTCTAGCTCAAGTAAATATTCTGGTTCATATCCAACCACAGAAGCACTACTGCTTCCACGGAGTCTGGAACAGTTTTACCTTTCTTGGTAAGTGTTGTCACATCTTCAACACCTGCCCGATTATGGTCAGCCCATCGAAGAAATCTTCTCGTTCCTTGGGAATCAGTAAAACTTTTAGTTTTCAATCTTATTTATTTAATACGGATAATATTTTACTAAGCCATTTCTAAAAAAGAACTCTTAGCGGTAGCACCGTTGATGTTAATCAAATTATTATTTTCATTAGTTCCAGCTATTTCTAAATCCTTTATAGTATCAAATTTGGAATACATACATGATAATGTGTCTCATGAATTAATAAGCCACCAAATTCAGCATTAGCCTTGAATAAAGCAATAATACTAGTTTTTCGATGAAAATGATCGGTATTCTTTACAAACATTCCTTCAATTAAATTAAAATTTATCTCGATTTCTGTGGATCCTTTCATATACGTTGGCACAATGTGTTACGACTGTCCTGTAGTTTCTACAATCCTTCCTACTTCCTTTCTTGTATACAGGGACAATTAATGCCTTTTCCAAACTCTCTTTTTCTTATTCCACAGCAACCTGATCAGAAGATATAGCCACCGTTTCCAATCGTCTCCTGCAATCTTCATTATTCCAACATTTACTTTATCCATACCTGGGGAATATCCTCCTTTCATCTCGTTCAGTGCGAGTTTCTAGGTGAGCGTGTGGGATGTAAGAGTGTTTTCAGTCATGTAGCTGTGAATGGATCGTGTTTCTCAATCCATCGCAGCGGTATTTGTTGTTGTTGTTACTATCCTGTCAAGTGATAGACCCTTACCTCCCTCCTTCTTCGGCCTGGTGTAGCTGAGAGAACATTCAGCTTCGGAATTGTACAGTACTTTATAAAGTACACTTCGCAGACCTGTAGTGGTCAGGATTTCCACAACCGTGA
This sequence comes from Schistocerca gregaria, assembly GCF_023897955.1. Classification (NCBI taxonomy): domain Eukaryota; kingdom Metazoa; phylum Arthropoda; class Insecta; order Orthoptera; family Acrididae; genus Schistocerca; species Schistocerca gregaria. The sequence continues at coordinate 88,953,991 of NC_064926.1, read as the reverse complement.
CAGTATAAATTCACGTCGACATTTGAAATTCTAACTATTATTTCATACATCACCGGCTCCAATCGCGACGTCAAATAATAATAGGTTTGGGTTAATTAATGAAATTTCTCGTCAAAAACGTAACACTGTTTCCAGAATGAGATTTTGAATCTGCAGCGAAATGTGCGCTGATATGAAACCTCTTGGAAGGTTAAAACTGTGTGCCGGACCGAGACTCGAACTCGGGACCTTTGGCTTTCGCGTACAAGTGCTCGTCCAACTTTTTACTTTGGTTGGTTGATCTCATTTTGTTCTATATTGTTCGTTGAATTTGTTCGTGGAGAACGTCCGATGACACTCGTTCAGGTTGTTTGTTGATCCCTTTACTCAGTTTTTTTTTTATTACAGAGGGTAGCTAAAACGTTCCGGCGACCAACTGAGCTACCCAAGCACGACCCACGGCGCGTCCTCACAGCTCCAATCCTGCCAGTACCTCGTCTCCTACCTTCCAAACTGCACAGAAGCTTCTCTGCGAACCTTGCACAACTAGCACTCCTGGAAGAAAGGATACTGCGGAGACATGGCTTGGCCACAACACGGGGGATTTTTCCAGAATGAGATTTTTACTCTGCAGCGGAATGTGCGCTGATGTGGAACTTCCTGGCAGATTAAAACTGTGTGCCCGACCGAGACTCGAACTCAGGCAATTGCTCAACATCCGCCAGGCTGTGTGTAAGCCATGTCTCCGCAATATCCTTCCTTCCAGGAGTGCTAGTTCTGCGAAGAGCTTCTGTGAAGTTTGGAAGGTAGGAGACGAGGTACTGGCAGAATTGAGGCTGTAAGGACGCGTCGTGAGTCCTGCTTGGGTAGCATAACAGGTAGAGCACTTGCCTGCGAAAGGCAAAGGTCCCGAGTTCGAGACTTGGTCAGACAGACAGTTTTAATCTGCCAGGAAGTTATATAACGGTGTTGTTTATGCACACAGACTACTGTGCAATGTCGATCTGTTTTTTAATTCAAGTACTTTTAAACTGTGTGTGTTTAAATGGCTACACTACCGTTTTAATTAATATTCCTTGTGGCACATCTTCTGAAGCACCATTTGTGACATCTTCAAGATGTGATATTCCGCACCAGATTTAGTAACTCCTGAAGTAATTAGGGATCTTAGCGCAAGAAAAGTGCACCAGGAAGGCTGGGGCACTTTACAGTCCATGGCGGAATGAAATATTTTATGCTAGTTCCTGTGTCATCTGCAAACCAAACTACAGCTATCTCTCTCTCTCTCTCTCTCTCTCTCTCTCTGATTGTATGCAAGGATCTGTTTTTAAAGTATATTCTGAGTCAGCCTGCTACTAGTTTTATGACATCGTTAGTTTGTGTGTGGGTTACACAGTTACCGTGTCTGCCTTATAGACGCTACATCATGATCACATGACCAGAAATTAATTATTTATTGACTTCAGCAGTATTTATGGATCAATTCCCTGCCAAGTATTTGCTTTGGAAGGAAGGAGTCTCACGTGCATCGGTATTCCGCAGGGGTTTACTGGGTAAACGCTGCTTTTTTTTTTTTTTTTTTTTTTTTGCGTTTCGTACCGACCTCGACCGCTGGTGCATGAAGGTCGCGCAGTGGCACACTACCGGAGGAGAGAGAGAGAAAGAGAGAGAGCACGTGTTTCGACAGGTATTTTTCGGGTATCAAGTATGAAAGGGCTGCCGCCACATGACGCTTCTGTTTCAGGATTAGCTTGACTTCCAGTCTGTCAGTCGCGGGGCCCGGGCGAACAGTGTTGGACACTGGCGCTTGGTCCAGACGCTGATGGACATCTCACTTTGCAGTAGAGATGGGTCGAACTCGTTCATTCCCGTGAACTACTTCATTCATTTCACTCTTCTCCGTGAAGCGTTCAAATGAAGTAGTTCATTCGTAAAGTACGGAAACTTGGCGAAGTTGCCCAGTTCGCCGCTCAGCCGCGACTACGCTCGCCTCGCCTCGCTCGTAAAATAAAGCTTCCTAATACTTCATAATTTTACCAACAGATGGCCAAACTATGCAGTAACATGCACGCAACGTTTTACGCTCTTACAGCATCTGATTTAACTTAAATAGAGCATGGTCGAAGGGGACAAAGGAAAGATAAACAGAGAAGCCTGTCACATATAAAGAAGGTATTACATTTAATCTTGCTCGACATTTTCCCATGAAGCGCCCAAAAAAGTCTTTATCTGCCAAGTGAAACATTATTTATTGTAATCATGGACTGAAAACTAGGGCTACCATCGAAATGCAGTCCAATTTTATGTTCCTTTTAACATTTAATCCAAAATAGAACGAGTACGTTTACCACTGTCACAAAGTCTATATATCTACGTTAAGTAATTATACAGAAGAATAAAGTAAGAAAATAGTTTAATTTTTTAAAAGAAGTTCGCAGGCCTGCACGAAACTGAAAAAGATGCAGAAACAGTTAAAAGAGCCAATTCTGACACTAAAACAGAACACTGTTAGAAGATGGAATTCAACCTACGATATGCTGCGAAGAATAATCGAGGTTAAGAATTCCCTAGTGACAGTTATCACTCTGAATTATCCGGGGCTTCCAAATCTGAGTGCAGAGGACATTGCAAGTGTAACACAAGCCTGTGACCTATTGAAATTTTTCAAAGGTTGCACTGAGGAAATGTCAAGTGAGGATGTTGTCACTGCTTCTAATGTTATACTCCTTAGTCGCTCGATGAAAAATTGGTGTTGCAGGTTTGTTAATAACAACGAAATTCATGTAGACGTGCAACAGATGGCCGAAAAGTTAGCTGGAGGCCTGAAACGACGATTTCGAATTATACAGGAAAATTCCATTTTCGCAGAAGCAACTTCATTGGATCCCCGGTTCAAATTACATGGATATTCTGATAAAAATTCTGCTGAGAAGGTGAAATTAAACTTGATCAGGTACTGTGAGAAATTTGTGACGAACACATCCACTGCTACTGCAACAATCTCAGTTCCAACCACTGAATCTACTTCTAGTCTCTGCCTAGAATTTGATGAAGAGTTTTCCAGGCTGCAGAATAATCCACACCCGAGAGCTGCTGCAATAGTGGAAGTGGACAAATATTTACAAGAGCCCCTACTATAGAGACAAGGCAATTCACTACAGTGGTGGTCTTAAACGGCTGTCAGTATACCCCTCGCTCTTTGAACTTGCAAAACTGTGTATTGTCGCAACCTCCACAACGTGTGAAAGACTGTTCTCGAAGGCAGGACACCTTAGAACTGACAGAAGAAATCGCCTGACAGGAAAAAAGTGGAACAAATCATGTTTTTAAACGGAAATCTCTGAACATTCGCCAAGTCCGTTGATGTTTATTAATAAATATATATGTATTTTTTAAATTTAGTTAGGACAATCCTCAAACTGACATTTAGTGTAATTATTTCAATAATGTGTACGAGATAAACATTCCTACATGAATGATTATCTTTCAATCGTGGATTCCACGCACGCTTCAGTTCCAGACTAACAAGGTGAGCATTTTATTTTCATGTTGGCTGTGCATGCTCACACAGCCAGCCTCTTCGTTTTTATCTTTAATATCATTTGTCTGCAAGCGCTGGCAACGGTAGGCTACCCGTAGACGCGAAGTATAACTGCACAAATAGTCACGGGTAATGATGTCTGCACTGCAGGAAGCAAATGACGCTGCCTTCCCCTCGCCCCTCACCACCCCAACCCCTCCTAAATCTATCGTTCCCCAGAAACACCGTGCGATTCGTCGACAGGCAGCAGAGAGAGGACTGAAGGGAGAATGAGTGACGTAGCGCCGATGTAGTGAGTGAGGGAGAGGGGAAGAGAGTGAGTGAACTAGAAAAAAGTGTGGAGTGTGCTATCTGTGAAGAGTTTGTAGTACCAGTTCATTGAAATTGAGTAGTTAGTTCACACTTCACTGGAGTGAAGCGTTCATTTTGAACGACTCATTCACCAGCTCCCCATCACTACTTTGCAGGACCCCGAGCGACCTGTGCGTGTGGCGGCGCGGGCCGGCGTTCTGTGCGGGCCAGTGGACAGCTGATGGCCGACGGTGCGTGCTTGACAATCGAAAGATTTTTTACAGTGTAACTATGTGTGATGGGTGTTTCATGGTGGTATTCCTCACGTGATCAGAATAAAAAAAAAAAAGCGATCGAAAGGGTGGCACACGAATTGTTTTACCAATTGTTTCTTTCACAATTTACAACGCAGATATCCCGCTGGGATCTCTACCGCAGTACCAGCGGAACTTGGAAAAACAAATGAGTTACGAAATGACGCGTAATTCACGATACTGCCGCTAGGAGACTAGTAAGCAGCAATGGCTGACAATGGAAGACTGACGACACAGCAACGATCGGCAATTGTGTGAAACGAAAAGCCTTGTTGTGATTCATAGGCGTTTTCGACAACAGTTTAACACACGATGGGTCCCTTGCAAGAAGACCATCCACAGGTTGTATGATAAATTTGTACAGGAAGGAACAGTATTGGAAGCGAAGCGACCTCGGCCTAAGCGTGTTTGTTCGCCGGAGAATATTGAAGCGGTAGGAATTGCTGTGCAGAGAAGTTCCGGGAAATCGTGTAGAAAGGCAATAGTGAAAGTCGGAATATGCAGACGCTCGGTTCAACGCATTCTTAAAAGTGACCTCCATATGTACCCATGCAAGATGACCTATGCACAGAAGCTCACTGAAGAACACAAGCAGCAGAGACTACTGTTTGCTCAGTGGGCGGAGGATAGGGAAGAAACTCTCAACGTTTGGTTTTCAGATGAGGCCCATTTTCATTTAGACAGTGTGGTCAACAAACAAAATTTACGCTTTTGGGCCACTGAAAACCCACAAGTGTTTCATAAACGACAATATTATGCTCCCAGGACTACAGGGAGGGCAGCAATTTCCAGTCACGGACTTATTGGACCCATTTTATTTGAAGAAACTGTGAACAGCGACCGTTATTAGAGTATGCTTCGCAATAGCTTCATTCCACAGCTTCTTGCTACTGTCTTGCCCTTCAGCATGCAGTGGTTCATGCAAGATGGAGCAAGGCCACATACTGCAAACACTGTGTTGGAGTTTTTACAAGAGCATTTCGACATGCGGATCATTTCACTCAGGTTTCCAGGTCGCTTCAATGACGGACAAAATTGGACCCCCAGCAGTCAAGACCTCAATCCATGTGACTTTTTTCTTTGGGGTTACCTAAAGGAAAAAATTTTCCCGAAACGTCCACGTGATTTTATGGAGCTCACAAGACTTATTCTTCGAGCTTGCACTGAAATTACGGAAGTCATGTGTCGTAGGATAATCACTAACTTCAGTGTTCGTTTCAAGGAAGTTAGAAAACGAAATGGTGGACATATTGAGCATGTGCTGAGTTAGAACAAATCTTCATGGACGGCTCTTCCTTGTAGTATATGTTCCTTTCAGATTGGATTGACAATAATGTTTATGTAGGTTAATTCTTACAGAGAAGAAAACAGCAACCAGCCACTATGAATACTGGTCTTTATTTTGGTAAATAGCGCCGTTACCGTTTTCGAACTGGAACGTTCATCATCAGACAGCTATTCACATGATTTTCAAGATACACTTTACATTATCGTCCGTTTTCGATTTTTATTATTCCACTGTGGCGAAGAACTTTTGGTGTGTTGTTTTCGCATATTCCTAAATATATCGAGCACTTACGTAACTTGTACAGCACCATATTGTGCAAAGCACCACCCACACACACACACCAAAAAGAATTTGCCACATGTGAAGTTATCACAGAGATTACAGATTTATCTATAATCGGTAATCTTTATGATAACGTCACATGTGGCAAATTATTTTTGGTGTGTGTGTGTGTGTGTGTGTGTGTGTGTGTGTGTGTGTGTGTGTGTGTGTGTGGTGCTGTACAAGTTACGTAAGTGCTCGATATATTTAGGAATATGCGAAAAATACAATCCTGCAACTTCGCAACAAAGTAGCGTGGAATTTTCGAAGGCAACAACACACCAAAAATACTTCGCCACAGTGGAATAATAAAAATCGAAAACGTATCATAAAGTAAAGTGTATCTTGAAGATCATGTGAACAGCCGTCTGATGATGAACTTTCCAGTTCGAAACCGGTAACGGCGCTATTTACCAAAATAAATAGCAGTATTCATAGTGGCTGGTTGCTGTTTTCTTCTCTGCAAGAATTAACCTACATTAACTGTACACAGCCCCGCTCTCACCATGTCAGTTTTAGGCAAAATAGAATAAAGTTTATATTCAAAAACAAAATGGTAACACATTTCGTGCGCCACCCTGTATTTAATTCCTTATTTTCGATGTATTTTGCAAGACCTGAATCTTTCCAAACAGGAGAGAATGATGAGCAAGAGAGGTCCAACAGTTGCAAAATCAAATTTTTATAAATAAACAATATACCCTGTGTTATGCAATTGAATTTCCTGTCGTGAGAACCTTCCTCTCTAGCACAGATCCACCAATTTCCAGGTAGGGGTGGGAGGGAAGGGTTGGGGATTTACCAGTGAGAGAGAAGTTAAGTACTTGGTCAATTTAATCAATCAAATTGATAGAGTGGATGGGTGCTTTTGAATAACCTGAAGCAGCTCGTTAATACAGACCGTGGCACAATTGAGCTATTTCCCACCAACTGTTTTTAATCAGTTTCATTAATTAGTCAATTAATTTGATATCAGAATTGGTGCTGGGTTTCTGAGAGGGTGGGACAGGTAGGCATGACATGGAAAACCACATAACCAAACAATAGGTTAAGGAGTTGTCAGTCAAAAGAGCAGATTGTCCCCAGAGGGTCATGATGCACTTAGCAGAACAATAGGTCAAGGACCTGTCAATCGAAAGACAACAATTGGTTTGCCCCTGAATGCAGGCACCCTGCAGTAACTAGATCTAACAAGACCTAACATATGGAATACTGAGTGTATTGCTGTAGTATTGAACAATAGTCTGCACAAACCTTGAGTCGTTTTGGAAATAGCGTAGCTTTAGTGCTTTCCTGTGGGACATGTCATCAAATTACTGGTGCTAGAATGCCACGACTAATAGTCATACACAACTACAGTGCACTCTGGTCCAAGCTTGGTACTGTATATTGGTAGAAACTGTGTTACATTAGAGCATTCATGTCCGCAGCTCGTGGTTGTGCCGTAGCGTTCTCGCTTCCAGCGTCCGGGTTCCCGGTTTGGATTCCGGGCGGGGTCAGAGAATTTCTCTGCCTCGTGGTGACTGGGTGTTGCGTGATGTGCTTAGGTCAGTTAGGTTTCAGTAGTCTCATAGTGCTCAGAGCCATTAGAGCATTCATACATTGCCACCTTTACAATGATAGAAAGTAGCCACAATCATGTATGACTATCAGTTATTCATCTATACCTATGCAGCAGCACCCAACGTGCCATGGCTGTAGCCGATGACTCCCATTTTCGATTTATTTTTACCATTTGGTGAGCATCTGTTAGCATAGTAGAACTCATTAAATGACTCTAGTACTTTAGCGCTGAGCCTACAGGTAAGCGATTCGAATTCTGACTGCCCAAGAAATTTTTTGCCTTGAGTACTCCCCTACTTGGTGGTCAAGGGAGAGACGCGACAGGCTGTACACTTCTCGGCAGTTACTCCCTATGGCGGCCGCCTCGGCCACACGTCAAACAGTTTTGTAGTGTTTCTCAACTGCGAACCCATTTACTCCATTTCGAGCCTGCTGGGATTTGACCAAAAAGAATAAAAATCTACAAGTGCTCACCCTCTCGCATAGAAAGAAAGTTTGTCAGTGAGTGGTTAGGACTCTTTAGATCGTCAAAACTAACCCATCGTCAGATGCTGGGTTAAGCTTGAGTACAACCTTGGTGCTAGAGGAAACGAGTCGATTATTTAATGGCAACAACAAAAACACAGCAAAGTGCTCTACATGCACGTTTCACGATTATCAGCTTGACATGTAGGTTAAAGATACAACACTCAACCACGGCAGAGTCAAGCTTTCAACTCGCATGAGAACATAACAGCCTTGCAAATAGGTTGCTGAATAGTTGCTTAGCGTCTCCTAGCCACTGATGCGTAACGGCTCTTTCTTGATGGCCTGCTGAGCTTCACTCGTAAACGGACTCACAGACCAAAGAGGTACAGTGATTCAGTGACTGATATCGCTTTCAGGTGTTCACGTAGCGCACCCGTACCGTTACGGACATCTGAGGGTCGATGGCTCTGCCCTATGTTTGAGGTCTCCATAGAACCAGAGCTCCAAGCCTTAATAGAAAGCACTGAAGCTCAAATAGTCGCAGGTACAGAGAGCTGGGTAAAGCCGGAAACAAGTTCAGCCCAGTTTTTTTCAACCGATATAACAGTCTTCTCTAAGGATGGATTAAATACAGTTGGCGGTGGAGTATTTATTGCTGTCAGAGGTAGTTTGCCTTGTAGCGAAATTGAAGTAGATAGTTTGTGTTAAATAGTATGGGGAAGGGTTATACCTGACACTCGGACTAGAGTACTATGTGGATCGTTTTACCGACTCCCCCTCCCCCCCTCGACTCAGAAGATATAATTGCTGAACAGTTCAAACAAAACTTGAGTCTCATTTCAAATAAGTACCCCGCTCATACAATTATGGTCGGTGGTGATTTTAATCTACCCTCGATATGCTGGAAAAAATTATACGTTTAAAGCCAGCGGCAGGCATAAAACGTCATCCGAAATTGTACTGAAAGTTTTCTCAGAAAATTATTTTGAACAATTAGTTCATGAGCCTACTCTAAGCGTAAGTGGTTACGAAAGCATACTTGACCTCTTAGCAACAAATAACCCTGGACAAATAGTGAGTATCGTGACGAATACAGGGATTAGTGACAACAAGAGTTGCCGCTAGGCTGAATACCGTAACACCTACAACCATCAAAAAGAAACGCAAAGTATATCTATTTAAAAAAGCTGATAAAAAATGCTCTTAACGCCTTTTTAAGAGACAGCCTTCACTTCTTCCGATCTGATCATGTAAGTGTAGAAAAGTTGTGGAATGGTTTCAAAGAGATAGTATCAACAGCAGTTGAGAGAGCATAAATCAATAAGTGATGGTACTGATTCCCCATGGTACACAAAACGGGTCAGATCGCTGTTGCAGAAGCAGCGAAAAAAGCATGCCAAATTTAAAAGAACACAAAATCCCCAAGATTGACAAAGTTTTACAGAAGTTCGAAATATGGTGCGTAATTCAGTGCGAGATGCTTTTAATAATTTCCACAACGAAATTCTGTCTCGAAATCTGGCAGAAAACCCAAAGAAATTCTGGTCATACATAAAGCACACCAGTGGCAAGGCGCAATCAGTACCTTCACTGCGCGATAACAACTGTCAAGTCACTGATGACAGTGCCACTAAAGCAGAGTTATTAAACACGGTTTTCAGAAACTCCTTCACCAAAGAAGGACTGCCAAGATGAGAAACATACAAGTTGTACGTTGGATGGTGGTGCATAGCTATAGATGAATAACTGATAGTCATACATGATTTTGGCTACTTTCTATCATTGTAAAGGGGGCAATGTATGAATGCTCTAACGGCTCTGAGCACTATGAGACTACTGAAACCTAACTGATCTAAGGACATCACGCAACACCCAGTTATCACGAGGCAGAGAAAATCTCTGACCCCGCCGGAGTAACGAAGCAGCTTAAATCACTTATTAAAGGCAAGGCCTCCGGTCCAGACTGTATACCAGTCAGGTTCGTCTCAGAGTATGCTGACAAAATACCTCCATATTTAGCAGTTATATACAACCACTGGCTCACAGAAAGATCCGCACCTAAAGACTGGAAAATTGCTCAAGTCACACCAATACCCAAAAAGGGAAGTAGGAGTAATCCGCTGAATTAGAGGCCTATATCACCAACGTCGATTTGCAGGAGGATTTTGGAACATATAGTGTATTCGAACATTATAAAGTACCTCGATAAAAATGATTTATTTACACATAGTCAGCACGGATTTGCAAAATATCATTCTTGTGAAACACAACTAGCTCTTTATAGTCATGAAGTAATAAGTGATATCGATAGGGGATGTCACATTGATTCCATATTATTAGATTTCCAGAAGGCTTTCGACACCGTTCCTCATAAGCATCTTCTAACCAAACTGCGTGCCTACGGGGTATCGCCTCAGTTGTGCGACTGGATTCGTGATTTCCTGTTCAAATGGCTCTGAGCTCTATCGGACTTAACATCTGTGGGCATCAGTCCCCTAGACCTTAGAACTACTTAAACCTAACTAACCTCAGGACATCACACACATCCATGCCCAAGGTAGAATTCGAACCTGCGACCGTAGCAGTTGCGCGGCTCCGGAATGAGCACGTTATTTCCTGTCAGAGATGTCACAGTTCGTAGTAATAGACGGAAAGTCATCGAGTAAAACAGAAGTAATATTCTGCGTTCCCCAACGAAGTGTTATAGGCCCTCTATTGTTCCTGATCTATATTAACGACATATGAGTAGCCGAGTTAGATTGTTTGCAGACGATGCTGCCATTTACCGTTTTGTAAAGTCATCAGATGATCAAAACGAGTTGCAAAATGATTTAGATATCTGTATGGTGCGAAAAGTGGCAATTGACCCTGAATAAGGAAAAGTGTGAAGTTATTCGCATGAGTACTGAAAGAAATAAGCTAAATTTCGATTACACGATAAGTCACACAAATATGAAGGCTGTAAATTCAACTAAATACTTAGGGACTAAAATTACAAATAACCTAAATTGGAACGATCACATAGACAATATTGTGGGTAGAGCAAACCAAAGACTGCGATTCACTGGCAGGACACTTAGAAGGTGCAACATGTCTACTAGAGATACAGCTTACACCACGCTTGTCCCCCATATTTTGGAGTATTGCTGTGCGGTGTGGGATCCGCATCAGGTGGGACTAACGGATGTCATCTAAAAAGTACAAAGAAGGGCAGCTCGTTTTGTATTATGGTGAAATAGGGGAGATAGTGTCACAGACATGATAGGTGAATTGGAGTGGCAATCATTAAAACAAAGGCGTTTACCGTTGCGACGGGATCTCCTCATGAAATTTCAATCACCAGTTTTCTCCTCCGATTGCGAAAACATTCTGTTGGCACCCACCTACATAGGGAGAAATGATCATCACAAATAAGAGAAATCAGGGCTCGCAACGGAAAATTTAAGTGCTCGCTTTTCCCGCGTGCCGTTCGAGAGTGGAAAGGTAGAGAGACAGATTAAAGGCGGTTCATTGAACCCTCTGCCAGGCACTTCATTGTGAATAGCAGAGTAATCACGTAGATGTAGATGTGTTACCTTTCAGCAAAATAACAAAACCGTACACGTTGCACGTGCTGTCATGACCCACATGGACACAGCACGTTCTCGAAATCTCTCACGGTCACAAGTTTCTGAGACACTGGCGTGCCACCACTCGCCACCCAACACGATTCAGGAACTCAGGCCACAGAACTGAGTCAGCATGGAATGATGGCCTGTATTCGTCATCCAATCCCAGTTCTACTCGCTGGCCGTCATTCCACTAACAGGTGGCAGCACTGTAAGCCCACAAATCACCTACAGCTTTAATCACTTATTCTTCCTACTACACTGTTTAAGGACAATCTCTATACAGGAAACACAATGTTCTGACTGACTGATGGACTGCCTGACATCGCCCAGCCCAAAACAGCTAAGGATAGAAACTTGAAATTTGGAGAAGATGTGGATATTATACTGTAGGCGTAGTTAAATAAGGGACTTTACGAAATTCCAAACCTAAGGGGTGAGATAGGGAATGAAGGCTTTTTTTTTTAATGTCGCTATTATGGCAATTTTGAAGCTGATCACACGAAAATTGGTATTTGAGTTCCCGGTCAGATGCTTCAGCATTTTAGAAAATTTAACCCTATGGGAGTGAAAAAGTGGGTGAAAGCTTTTTTTTAAATATATTATTACTAAAGAACTACTAAAGTATTGTTAAAGCTGCATCCATGATCAACGATATTTGACTTCCGGGTTACAAATAAAAAAATACGTGTTGCAATGTTTCTGAAATTTAACCCATAAGGAGGCGAAATAGGGAATGTGATTTATTATAAAAATATTTTATTATGAAACCATTTTTAAAGCTAAATCTATGAAAATTTAAATTTGGCTTCTCAGTTAGAAATAAGAAAATATGTTTTACTGTTTTTGGAAATTTAACCTCTATGGGGATGAAAGGATTTATATAAATATTGAATTCTGCAAGCATTTTTGAAGCTAATTGTATGAAAATATTAGTTTTTGGCTTCTCTGTTAGAAATAAAACGTACGCATGTCACTGTGTTTGGAAATTGAGCCCTTAAGGGGTGAAACGTTTTATGAAAATATTTCATTGCGAAAGTATCTGTGAAGCTAAATCTTTGAAAACTGGTCTTTGGCTTCTCGCTTAGAGATGAAAAACTACGTGTCAAATTCAGCCCCTAAGGGGATGAAATACGGTCAGATTAATTCACTGACTCATCATCGCCCAGCCCAAACCACTAAGGGCAGAAACTTGAGGTTTGGAGAGGGAGTAGACATTTAACTGAATATTTAAGAAGGGATTCTCTGAAATTCAACTCTTAAGGAGGCGAAATAGGGGATAAAAGGCTGTTTGAAAGTATTGAATGTTGGCAGACTGCCCAAACAGTGCAGTTTCAGTCGCTACGGAGCGTTGGAGCGTAGAGAATCGTGTGTTCATTGTCGAGCAGTAGTGTAGAAACAATGATTCCAAAGTCACAGTGCAACGTCTTTTCCATCAAAATTTTAGAGTTGTGTGTCAAGGTGCAGTGCCTGATCGAAATACTGTATTCCGATGGGTTGCAGCGTTTAGAAGTACTGGATCCGTGATTAAGAAGAAACCACCTGGTCTTCCCCGTTCCGTTCGTACTCCGGGAAATGTAGACCGAGTGAGAACGGCAGTTCTTGCTGGTCCGAAACGATCGCCTACACGACAGGCTGTAGCGCTGGGTGTGTCTCGTCGTTCGCTTCACCGCATCTTACATGATGATCTGAAGTTTCACACGTACAAGATAATGATCGTCCAGCAGCTTACTGAAGGGGATTTTGTGCAGCGCAGAGAGTTTTGTCGCCTAATGGACGAAATTTTTACAGAAGATGCACATGCAACAGTGTTCATAAGTGATGAAGCACATTTTCATGTAGACGGTTACGTAAATGTTCAAAATTGTCGGAGAACCCACATGAATTAAACCGAAGATCTCTCCACAGTTTAAAAGTAACAGTGAGGTGTTGCATTTCAAAGACGGGGACTGTTGGGCCCTACTTTTTTAAGAGGAGGAAACTGCAGTTACTGTGACATCAGCATACTACGTTAAAACGTTAAACAAGTTTCTTCGTCCAGAACTTGACAGGCGTCCGGTGAACATGAGGGAAACATGGTTACAGCAGCTCGCACGGCGAGAGCATCCATGGAAGTGGTGCCACAAAATTGCCCAAGACACGTTATTTCGAGATAAGGTGATGTTTACTGGCCCCCACGCTCACCCGACTTGTCGATATGCCACTTCTTGTTGTGGGGATATTTAAAATCTAAAGTCTACATGAACAAGCCTCGCACAATCGATGATCTGAAGAATTCCATTCGTCAGGAAACTGAAAACGCGCCGAATGAAATGCTGGAGAGAGCCATGCGTAAGCGAGAAGGACGTCATATCCAAGACTTTATTCTTCGAACCTAATTAAAGTATGTATATTTCAAAACTGCATTAAAAATCTATCACTTAATGTTTGTTTTTATTATTTTTATCGAACCGTGTCCCAGTCATTCAATAGTGAAAAACATGCGTTTCTTCTGCTCCACCCTGTGAATTCGAAAAAAACCACCCGTATACGGCCTTAATTAGCGTGAAAAGCTTAGAGGATGTTGCAATTTGTGAACAACAAAAAACTGATTAAATAAGAACAACAAAAAAATGTTTGCAAGCCATATAGCGTAGGCGAGAAACGCACCGGGCGCGGAGCTACATGCATCTGGAAATGTGACTGCACACGCTAAATTCAAGGAATAAAATTGCTGGCAGCAAAAAATAAGTACATGAGAGAGAACGTAGAGATCTCAGTACCGAACATTTCAGCACCCTCAGTACCCTACAACGTAATCAAACAACGACCGATGTCAAGCTGATTAAAAGGTTCAGTCGTTACAGGATGTGAAGTTGGCGGTGGTTCGAGAATACCAACCGGCCGCTGTACCATACAACTGTATGTGGCGCTCTTCGAAGCCAAGTCCTTGCACGTAGTGGTGAGACACGCCGTCACTCAGCTAAGAGGTAGACTCTTTGCAACATAGCAAGACAATATCCTTACCATACATGTCGCCTACTGGGCGTAGAATGCCGAGTGAACTTTAGTAAAACCGACAAACTGCAGGGACGGTTTCTTGAGTGGGAATGGAGGAAAAAATGTCCTATGAACATGTGTCCCGAAAATTGATAGTTTTTACGGTAGATGGCGCTGACGAACGGAAGTTCCTCTGACCGCATGCTGTGTGTTCCTCATGTGTTGCTAGCTGTGTGCTGTGTGCTGTAAGCAGTTGAACGGTCCGGTATTCGTGTTGGGAACAAGCCGAGATAGTGTTTGTGTACGGCCAAGCAGATGAAGACGGTCGAGAGAGAGAATCCGGTCATCCAAATCTGGTGTACGCACAGTTCGCCGTTCGTCTGTCTGAAAGGACGCACGATCACACGCACTCCCAAAAAGGGATAGAAATATTGTGTGATGTGGTTGATGTCTGTGAGGATACTTGTTTTGATACAGGCGTGCTGCCTCTCGACCTTTTCCATCTGCTCGGCCGTACACAAACATCACCTCGACATGAAACTTGTTCGCATGAGAGCTGCTGTGAAGTTTGGAAGGTAGGAGACGAGGTACTGGCGGAATTAAAGCTGTGAGGAAGGGGCGTGAGTCGTGCTTGGGTAGCTCCGTTGATAGAGCACTTCCCCGTGAAAGGCAAAGTTCCCGATTTCGAGTCTCGGTCCGGCACACAGTTTTAATCTGTCAGGAAGTTTCACATCAGCGTACACTCCGCTGTAGAGTGAAAATCTCATTCTAGACACATCCCCCAGGCTGTGGCTAAGCCATGTCTGCGCAATATCCTTTCTTTCAGGAGTGCTAGTTATACAAGGTTTGAAGGAGAGCTTCTCTGAAGTTTGGAACGTAGGAGACGAGGTACTGGCGGAATTAAAGCTGAGGACGGGGCATGAGTCGTTCTTGGGTAGCTCAGTTGGTTGAGCACTTGCCCGTGAAAGGCAAAAGTCCCGAGTTCGAGTCTCGGTCCGGCACACAGTTTTAATCTGCCAGGAAGTTTCATATCAGCACACAGTCCGCTGTAGAGGGAAAATTTCATTTCCGACGCGAATACATTCTGCTGCTTACTTACAGTCGCTATGGAGCGTTGGAACATAGAGGAACGTGTGTTCGTTCTCGAGCAGTACTTTAGAAACAATGATTCTGTAGTCACAGTGTGACGTCTTTTCTGTCAAAATTTTAGGGTAGGGCGTCGAGGTGCTGTGCCTGATCGAAATACTGCAACACACAAGCAACACCCGGCATCTGGTCAGAGTACCTTTCATTCGTCAGCGGCATCTACCGTGACAACGATGCGATTGCGGACACATGTTAATAGGACTTTTTCTAATCCATTTCCTGACAGGAATCGGTCCCTGCAGTTAGTCGGTTTCATTAACGTTCACCCTGTATTGATTGACTGAAGTCAATCTCCAGCTGACTCCTGGCAGACTGAGGCAGTAAGTACCAATGAACTAAGGACCCTGATGAAAGTTAATTGGCAAAAATTTCAACTGAAAATTCCATGGATGCGGTGTTGTGGCCTATGTAATTTCTGAGTAAAAAGATTCTAATACTAAAATATTGAAAGACTTTAGGGCGCGTCGTACGCCTCTTCAAACCTGTTCAGTGTTGAGCGTTTCGGTCCGTCTGTTCAAACACCAGAGGAATCCTGAAGAAGATGCCACCAGGGAGGTTGGAACCTCCAAGATTGAAGAAGTTTTTAGAAGACTATGACGCTGACTATTTAACGCTTAGTAATCAGGTAGCCTATCTAGAGGAAATAATGTATTATCGATGGCATCACATAAGATGAACATCAACAAAAGCAAAACGAGGATAATGGAATGTAGTCGAATTAAGTCGGGTGATGCTGAGGGAATTAGATTAGGAAATGAGGCACTTAAAGTAGTAGAGTTTTGCTATGTGGGGAACAAAATAACTGATGATTGTCGAAGAAGAGAGGATATAAAATGTAGACTGGCAATTGCATGGAAAGCGTTTCTGAACAAGAGAAATTTGATAACATCGAGTATAGATTTAAGTGTCAGGAAGTAGTTTCTGAAAGTATTTGTATGGAGCGTAGCCATGTATGGAAGTGAAACATGGAGGATAAATAGTTTGGACAAAAAGAGAATAGAAGTTTTCGAAATGTGGTGCTACAGAAGAATGCTGAAGATTAGATGGATAGAACACATAACTAATGAGAAGGTATTGAACAGAATTGGGAAGAAGAGAAGTTTGTGGAACAACTTGACAAGAAGAAGGGGCCGGTTTGGTAGGACATGTTCTGAGGCATCAAGAGCTCACAAATTTAGCGTTGGAGGGCAGCGTGGAGGGTAAAAAATAGTAGAGGGAGACCAAGAGATGAATACACTAAGCAGATTCAGTAGGATGTAGATTGCAGTAAGTACTGGGAGAAGAAGAAGCTTGTACAGGATAGAGTAGCATGGAGAGCTGCATGAAACCAGTCTCATGACTGAAGACCACAACAACAACAAATGGCATCACTATACAAAAGTCTAAGCCGGCCGGTCTGGCGGAGCGGTTCTAGGCGCTACAGTCTGGAGCCGCTCGACCGCAACACCGTTGCCAGCAATCGTGTACAGCGGATGCGTTCCAACCCAGTAGTTTTGCACTATCGCAGAATAAACATAACCCTGCTATCGTACAACTCCTCCTCGCTCAAACTCAGAAGGTTGGTGGACGGTGTCTCTGTCACCTAAAAAGCTTTCGTGGCTCACCACGTCCAAACTCAGCATGTATTTAAAGCAAACGTGATTTGCGTCCTCATAGCCGGCGGGAGTGGCCGAGCGGTTCTAGGCGCTACACTCTGGTACCGCGAGACCGATAGGGTCGCTGGTTCGAATCCCGGCTCGGGCATGGATGTGTGTGATATCCTTAGGTTAGTTAGGTTTAAGTAGTTCTAAGTTCTAGTGGACTAATGACCTCAGAAGTTAAGTCTCAGAGTGCTCAGTGCCATTTGAACCATTTGAACAAAACTCTAACGTTATTGATAAAAAGTTCGCTCACAGGTTGAGCAGATGTAAGAAAAAATGTCAGACCAGATTTTAACGACTCGGAAGATTTTTACTGCCCATGAGAACAGGCACGAAAGCTTTCGGACTCTGCTCTACATGCCCACCGTCGCACAGGACAGTTAATCCGACGTGTAGCTCATAATTTCGGGCGTACACCTACATCTTGACCTGTGACGCTGGGTACCGCAGTGACGGCTGCCGCATTCACAGGTCGGTCGCGCGGGCTGAGTGTGGTGTGGTGTGCGAGTCACCATTAGACTGCAGATCCTCGCGCAGCGCCGGGCCGAGACAAAGTTCGCAGTGGTGGAGCCCGCCGCCCGAGGTCAGCCCCCACCACGCGGCGGCCACTATAAGGCAGCGGGCCCCGGACCTGCCGGCTCGCCGCGCCGCTCGCTTCTCGGCTGTTCGTCAGCGCGGAGCGACCACGCCTCGTCATGTCGGGGGGTCCAGCTACGAGCGCCGCAACCGCGTCGGAGGATGGGGTCATCCGCGGTCCGAAGCGCCACTTCCAGCTTCCCGAAGAGAGCCTCGGCCGTGTGCTGCTTCGGAAGATGATCGGCTACGGAGACGCCGTTGCGCAGGTCAGTGACTCGAATGCCGGACATTGCCACACTTGCCCCTTCGCCAGGTAGCGATCCCTCGGTGTGCGGCCATTTGCCACGCCGGACATTTGCCACGGGTTTTACCTGCTCCGGAGTGTTGCGTCCCTTGTCTCCCCCTCGCTCACTGAGCGATTCCGCTGGTTTACTTAACATAGCACCAGAACCGCTTTGGATATTCCGCCACATTCCTAGAGAGAATTTCGTTGTGGAAACCATTAAATGCATCTAGCATTGAAATCCGCACCAAATTTCGAGCCTCACTAAAACTTCGCCAATCTTGCAGATTTTGCGTTCGTCTAAATTATACTTACCTTTTTCGGAGCTCCATCTCTTATTAATTTATTTGGTATGAATCTCTCGAGTGCTGTCGATACTATTTCTTTGAACTTAAGCCACATATGGTCTTCACTTACATAGTTTGGAAGGATTGGAGAATGTCTCTTAGAAAGACGTCAACAGAATTTTTAGCCGCTTTTATAAACAGATATATTTCACGTTTAGTTTCGGTGAATTTCTTTGTTATGGAATTGAGCTTCGCTACGACTGTGTGTTCACTAATCCCTGTATCAGTGGTGATGATCAGGAATATTTGTGGCTAAGAGGTCAAGTGTGTATTCGTAACCATTTACAATTTGAATGGCCTCGTGAACTAATTGTTCAAAATAATTTTAAAAAAGCATTTAAAACAATTACGGAAGTTGTTTTCTATCTATAATAGGGTCTGAAAATGTATTTTTGTCAACATACGGAAGGTAGATTGAAGTCACTGCCAACTATAATTGTACGAGTGGGGTATCTATTTGCGATGAGACTCAAGTTTTTTTTGAACTGTTCAGCAACTGTTTCATCTGAGACTGGGGGTTGGTAAAAGAAGCCAGTTATTACTTTATTCCTGTTGTCGAATGTAACCTCTGCCCATACTAAGTCACAGGAACTATCTGCTTAATGTCGCTTTTGAACTGGAACACACGTTTCATTATTTTTCCTTAAGTTGTGCTTCTTGTTTCTGTTGTGGTGGAGATCATTACAATTACGGCTTTTTCCCTCCAAAACCTAGGATGCTTTCTTCTGTAAATACCAGAGCTAATCAATGTAGAAACACAACGTACGTTACAAGCATAGTATTCTGTATTACTTAATTACCTTATTGCCAAGATGTCCCTTACATACTGGTTGTATCGAGTAAGATGTGGAGACGACGGTTTGAAAGCGGACAGAGGTAGAAAGGGCGTCCCTTACCTGAGTGATCGCTACCTGGCGAAGGGGCAAGTGTGGCTAATGTCCGGCGTGGCAAATGTCCGGCATTCGATCCCTCAGGTAAGGGACGCCCTCCCTCGTTCTTATTCCGTCCGCTTTCAAACCGCCGTCTCCATATCTTACTCGATACAACCAGTACGTAAGGGACTTTCTTCTTCGACATCTTGGCGAAATACAGAGCTTCTTTTCCGAAATCGAAATGTTTATTTCTTTTGGGAAAAGAATGCAATTCCGACGGTTATGTCAGCATGTAATTAGTTCTTCCAAGTCTAAATATAGATCCCTCTGTTTGTACGGTAGCTTCCTTTCACGCTTACTAATTGCGATAGAAACAGTCCATCGCCATGGGAGCAACAAGAAGGGAACGCTGTAAACAGAATGCGAATTTACGCTAATCATTTCTTTTTGATCGCTGCATTGATCCCTTGCGGCGAAACATTAGTTAATAAAGTGTAGCGGGGCAATGTTCAAAACATGACTGAAAGTACGTTCGTAAACAGAGATAAGAACATGTATGATTGACATGTCATCTAAAGTCGACGTACAATTTTAAAATGTTAGAAATAAGGAAATGAAGTAATACAGAATGCTGTGCTTGTACCGTGCGTTGTTCTACATTCTTTAGTTCTGGTATTGACAGGGTCACAGGGAAAACATCCTAGGTTTTGGAGGGAAAAGCCGTAATTGTAATGATCTCCACCACAACAGAAACAAGAAGCACAACTTAAGGAAAAATAATGAAACGTGTGTTCCAGTTCAAAAGCGACATTAAGCAGATAGTTCCTGTGACTTAGTATGGACAGAGGTTACATTCGAAAACCGGAATAAAGTAATAACTGGCTTCTTTTACCAACCCCCAGTCTCAGATGAAACAGTTGCTGAACAGTTCAAAAAAAACTTGAGTCTCATCGCAAATAGATACCCCACTCGTACAATTATAGTTGGCAGTGACTTCAATCTACCTTCCGTATGTTGACAAAAATACATTTTCAGACCCTATTATAGATAGAAAACAACTTCCGTAATTGTTTTAAATGCTTTTTTAAAATTATTTTGAACAATTAGTTCACGAGGCCATTCAAATTGTAAATGGTTACGAATACACACTTGACCTCTTAGCCACAAATATTCCTGATCATCACCACTGATACAGGGATTAGTGAACACACAGTCGTAGCGAAGCTCAATTCCATAACAAAGAAATTCACCGAAACTAAACGTGAAATATATCTGTTTATAAAAGCGGCTAAAAATTCTGTTGACGTCTTTCTAAGAGACATTCTCCAATCCTTCCAAACTATGTAAGTGAAGACCATATGTGGCTTAAGTTCAAAGAAATAGTATCGACAGCACTCGAGAGATTCATGCCAAGTAAATTAATATCAGACGGAACTGATCCCCCATGGTACACGAAACACGACAGAAAGCAGCTGCAGGGGCACCGAAAAAGGCACGTATAATTTAGACGAGCGCAAAATCTCAAAGATTGGGGAAGGTTTACTGTGGCTTGAAATTTGGTGCGGATTTCGATGCGAGATGCATTTAATAGTTTCCACAACGAAACTCTCTCTAGAAATGTAGTGAAAAATCCATAGAGATTCTGACCCTATCTTAAGAAAACCAGCGGAAAAGCTCAGTAAGTACCTTTACTGCGGGTCGGGCGGCGAGTGAGGGGGAGGATGAGGAGGGGGTGGGGGGGGGGAGACAAGGGACCCAACCCTTCGGAGTCAGTGACTGCGTTGGCTGCTATCCCATTAATGATGGGTGAGCCCCACTTTCCTAGTAGTTTCACTTCGTCATCGGGCCATCAGCGAACGCACGAGGACTCGTGAAGCTTCATTTATCTGTACAGCGATGTTAATCTAGCTTCCACGTGCAGTACGAATACATCCTCACATTCAGTTAATGACTGACATCTGTTACATCCAGAGTGTAGTGTCTGTCATCGATCTGCATTATGTTCGTAGTCGTTATCACCCTATAGTATTTTCATTGCGTAACAATCTTCATTTAAAACCCGGAAAAAACTCAATTGTACGTCCCTGAACTAGGATTAATTTTTCTGACACAGCTTCGTTGTTACAGTGTGTCCAGCGATACATTATCAACCCGCTCGGTATCCCTAATTTATTATCTTAGCGCCGGCCGGGACGGACTTACGGTTCAAGGCGCTACAGTCTGGAACCGCGAGACCGCTACGGTCGCAGGTTCGAATCCTGCCTCTGGCATGGATGTGTATGATTTCCTTATCTTAGTTAGGTTTAAGTAGTTCTAAGTTCTAGCCATTTAAACCATTTGCCTATTATCTTAGCCGTGGAGCAACTGGCAGAACATTTTACGGTATCAGCGTATGGGCGTCGAGTAAATCTCTGTCAAAACCTAACCGTATAATAAATAGTCCGAGGAATTTGTAATTAGTAACATCGAGTCACAATTAATATCATATGCACTTCTAACAGAAATTACCGTTAAACCTCTTATTTCCTAATTTCAGGTCTAAGGTTTGCACGTGGTGTCAAAAATGGTTCAAATGGCTCTGAGCACTATGGGACTTAACATCTTAACATCAGTCCCATAGAACTTAGAACTACGTAAACCTAACTAACCTAATGACACCACATACATCCATGTCCGAGGCAGGATTCAAACCTGCGACCGCAGCGGTCACGCGGTTCCGGACTGAAGTGCCTAGAACCGCTGGGTCACCGCGGCCTGCACGTGGTGTCCTCTTGCAAGATTCTCTCGTAGTAGTTTCGAGGCTCTTGCATAAGTGCAGCACTCATATCTAGAAGTGTACCTAATGTAATGCAAATATTTTTTGAGAGCATTCTCCAAATTACGTAAGTGTTATTTACTATCGTGAGCAAGTGACAGTATCACGGGTGGTCACATACAGACTGAAAAGATAAATGTAGTAAACAATAAAAAAAGGTAAAGTGATATACAGCTAAGATTGCAAGTGATGTTATGCTGCAAGTAAAAGTAGAAATCGTGAACGTTTGCTGACGCTTTACGTTACCGTAAACGATTTCCAAAATTATTTCTATGACTATGTACGGCTTAACAACTCGAAACATGTGTTTTCTTTCAAAGGTCAATAGCTTTTCGAATATCGGCAAGGAAAGAACCTACAGGTACGCTTCGATGCATAACAGGAAATTATTTGAAAGTCGCAGCTGATTGTCACCGTAAATGCCGTTTTGCGTCAAATTTAAACGGATGTTTTCAAGGAACTAGTGCCAGACAGAAAGAAACAATTTAGACCTTTAACTCCTCTACAAGAATTCTGCGCTTCTCCTGGCAAACTGTTACGTCCCAGGCTATTCCTGCGCTGAAGGACACTACTGTTTCTTCGGGAGAACTAAAGTACTACACAGCATTCGCCTAAAAGGAAACTGCCTTACGTATTCGTATTTCTGTCATATTGGCTTTACTACTTGAAACTTCTCTATTTAAATGTATGAATCTGTACTTAAATTGCTGAATGACTGAGAAGATGGAACTTCTACGTTATTTGCTTCTGAAACTGTTGAGTAAAACTGAAAGTAGTGAGCCTACTTTCCTTTGCCGGCCGCGGTGGTCTAGCGGTTCAGGCGCTCAGTCCGGAACCCCGCGACTGCTACGGTCGCAGGTTCGAATCCTGCCTCGGGCATGGATGTGTGTGATGTCCTTAGGTTAGTTAGGTTTAAGTAGTTCTACGTTCTAGGGGACTGATGCCCACAGATGTTAAGTACCATAGCGCTCAGAGCCATTTGAACCTACTTTCCTTTACTTTTTCTTATCATGTCAACACTGACCCACAATATCGTAGCGCAACGCAATCTGACTGCTCAAACAAAATTGCAACCTGACTTCAAATAATTAATACAAAAGAATGGCCCTGAATAAGAAGCAATTCTGACAGTAACCTATACATTTCATGAATCACTTACCTCACAAAAACCTTCATTACGCGAACTACTGCAATACAGCGAGCGTCAATACTGCCAGCTAAATAAGAGTCTAACTACTAAAGCCACTAAGTACTAATAGGTATGTGGTTAGCAAAGGAAAGATTTTGTTGCAAACCAAATAATGTATTTTTTACCTTAATAATGTGACATCCAGTTCAGACACGAATATAAATCGTAATTGACATCCAGTACAAAGATATATAATCATGAATAATTTTCAATGTCCAAGTCGGAGCCTACGCTGACACTTCAGACCTCTACCTTCCATCAATGCTAACTTCTCACATTTAACACCCATCACTGCTGGCTGTTGACCTCCAACTGCCCAACAGTACTTCCATCACTTCTGGCGACTGATTTCCAACTGCCCAACACTACTGTCGATTAACTTCCAACAACGAGTCTAACCAGCCACAGAGTTTCGTACAAAGAAAGCGCAGAGATTCAATGCGAAGCGCTACACAGCGCTGCCAACACAGAAGCAGCCCACTTACACACTTAACTGAAATGGATGGAAGGCATTTAGAACTACTAGGAAAAGCTCTTAACATATATTACATATGTGTTGTGTGTGTTCTTTCGGACGTATCCGTATGGGTGAAGAGATAACGGAATTAATGGCATTTAATTGCTAGTTCGCATTGATCTTCATCAGTGGGGAAAATAGAAAATTTGCTCCTGACTGGGATTCGAAGCCGGGCCTCCTGCACACAAGCAGATGCTTCGTCCACCGAGCCATCGTCTTCTTTTCTTCTTTAAGAGACAGAAAATGCGTGTAAAGGCGGGAAAGAACGGACACAGTCGGCTAGCTTCTGGCTGGGTGGAGACGAGGGAGGCAGCGTTTTTGAAGAAAATACATTTATTTTTTTATTTTTTTTTTGCTTTTTGAATCCTTACAACTTGCTACATTAAAAAATGGAAAAAATCTTTTCTAGTTTTTGCCTGCAACCATTTTTCGTTTATTTTCTTTTTATTAATTAAAGAAGAAAAAAAGACAAATAGGGCCACAAAAATGAAATAAATTACGTAACAACACTCCTGAACGGGACGCTGACGAGAATTCCGCGAGGAACGGTTACTCGATCGATACCTTGACGGCGAAATATAAAACCGTCGGCACACGGACCGTGCTGTCGAACGTTAACGTTGAGCGTGCCGAGTTCAACGTGCTGCTGAACGCTCAGGAACGATGCGACTTGTGCATACGGTACGTGGGCCCCAACGTGGTTTACGCGATCGCAACGCACTCCAGCGGCAGTTTGAGGGATGTTTCTAGTTCCTAAATAACGCTGTCTACTCAACGGGCGCACGTGAAGTTCCCACGTTAGCTCTGTTATAACGCACATTTCCCCCATCGTCGAGGAAAAGGGAAGTACCATGTCCAATCAATAAGGACACAGGCTTATAAAAGTTCCATCACAAACAGTGCGGTACAAATTTGGAATACTTCTCCGCATAAGATAAACATTATTTCATCATTCCCACATTTAAGTAAAACCCCAAGGTCAGTCTTACTTGATCACTGTTCCTACCCAGTAGCAGCATCTTTGCATCATGTAAATTACGAAGCGTAAAAGAAAAAGGAGCAAAATATCTTTATACAGGTAGAGCAGACTGTCCTGTTATCAAGCCAATCGAGCAAAGTCATCCCTCAAAAAAAGGTGAACTTATATTTACATAACATCAAACATTATAGTATATACTTATATTAAACTACTAATAAAGTTTCAGAACTAAATAAAAACGCGAATGTTAGAAAATAAAAACCTGGTAGTGTTAAGACGCGAACCACCACCCCAACTAAAACTCATTATCTGCCAGACACACTACTCTTTACACTAAACCAACAACAGGCTGTTTCCTTAAAAATATTATGTTACCATTTGCTAAAAACGTTAATCGTAGGTAATTATGTTATTAATTGAAGTTTAATTATAACAAATTGTACGAAGAACTATGCGTTTTGTGTGGATCTTAAGCGTGTAGCTGCCTTCAAATAGCCTACTCTCATAATACGCTCGTTACAATAATTCTTTTGCCATGAATATGATGTTTCTCATTATTTTATTGGAACGAATCACGCAACTAACAACGGGTTTTCCAGTGATTCTCAATTTGCTGGTGCTCGAAACGGCATATATACATATAGGCTTGAAATTAATGCCAATATGGTGCCTCACAACTCTGTACTGAAGGGAGACGGCGTACGTGTGACGTAGGTGGCGTTGTGACATCTCATTGGTCAACGCTCAGACGCACGCTCAGAATATCTGATATGCCAGATATTACTCTCCATTCCACGCTATTACGTCATAAACTGGGCACGCTCAACACTCAACGTTCGGATGCACGGTCCGTGTGCCGGCGGCTTAAGGTTCAACTTATTGGAGAATAAGTCGCTATACCGTGGCAGGCGCAAACGCTTCCAATATGCAGTGGATATCTATTGGTGGAAGGCAAGAGAGTGCCTATCGCCCCCTGCACCTACACTGTAATAAACATAGTGGCTTCATTACCGTGCAATGGTATTTGACTTTGCCCTCGGAAAGTAGGACGAATCTGGACGCAGTGGGATATCAGCCGAAAAGGCAGTCTCAGAGGACCGCGCTAGAAACGCTAATTGTCCTTTAAGACAGTGACATCCCGCTTCGTACCGTGACATGTCGTAGCATGTCTATGGTGGGACAGTTACTTCACTGATCTGTAATCCTAAGTCCAATAGGAAATAGGCGCTTATCGTTGTGTACCACGTGATACGACGAGCACGCCACAGCCATTGGTAAAGCACTAAGGCTAAAATGAAACCGTACCGTCTTCACAGAAGTTTGCGATGATGCCCATTCAACCTTCGCCTTACAGTCAATCCCTCTCGAGGGCATTAACAAAAGTGTGTCAGTGAGATGCTGCCTCTGTAGAATATCAGTCCCCAAATAACCGAGGGCGATATAAAATTCACGGTCACGTTTTAACTGGAAATTCACAAACAGGCGGATCAACACTGCCCCGCCGGGGACAGTAAAATAACCTCTTTTGAACGCGCAACAGCCTCGTATGATAGTCGAAAAACGTGATGCTTCCATAAAAAACGACTAGACAGCTGTTTTAGTTTCCTGTCCACCATCGCGGGAAGGGAAAAGATCTGAAAGATGCAATACTCTGCGCAGGAGACGTAGATTTCCAGAATCGCGCCTTTCTGGAGCAGGTTAAGGGAATGCCGTTCACGTTCCAGGATTATTCCTTGTATCTTCCCCGAAGCCAAATTCCAATTGAATGTAGCCATTTGGGGTGTAAAACGGTCAATTATGACTCCCAAAGATGTATGCCTATCGACCGGCGACACTCACGAAATGACAACATTATCAAAACCCCGTAATTTCACCAATCGACATTTGCCTTCGTTGATGCGGGCACCAGATACAACGCAAAATACGCCCAGCGAAACCTCGAGCAATGGAATCTCAGCTGGAGAACGGAGTAACACCATCGAATCATCGGCATATGCGCCACCGGAATCTTCTCGCCCAAGAGTGTCCATCATTGTAACTGAGGGACGGTTCTTCGTAGAAAGGACTCAAGCGATTGAACAGAGGCGGCCGGGGTGGTCGAGCGGTTCTAGGCGCTACAGTCTGGAACTGCGCGACCACTACGGTCGCAGGTTCGAATCCTGCTTCAGGCACAGGGATGTGTGTGATGTCCTTAGGTTAGTTAGGTTTAAGTAGTTGTAGGTTATATGGAACTGATGACCTCATCTTCAAGTCCCAAGTGCTCAGAGCCATTTTTGATTGAACAAATAATAATATTGAAAGGGGCCTTGCCGACATTCTGCTAACGGGGTCAGAACAGTACGAGCAGGAATAGAACTTTGACGATCGGCCGGCTGTTCACCGGCCTCGCCACAGTCTTCTAATCAAAATTTAAAAATGTAATCAGTTCCTGCCTGGCCAGAACATTTAGCAATTAACACAATTTGGCAGCTTTATGCGAGACAGGCACAAACACTCCTCTCAACATTTCGTTGAAAAACAATTTAAATGTAATACCCAAGAAAGGCCAAAAGCGCACGTAACACTCCTTCGGCAGACCATCCAACCCCGGAAACCTGCGAAAAGGCTATCTTACAATATGGTCATACACACTGTTACTTTGAGAAGCTTCTAAGAATGCAGTGTTATGAGCAGATGTAAGTCTATGATCCGGAGCCTGAACAAATAAGTCGGTTGACGTGTAATGTGTTGCGAAAACATAGAAAGAAAGACGCTTTATCATTTAGCTACAATACAGCCGGTCAGCAAGTGGAAGCAGTTAATTCTGTGACTTATCTGGGAGTAGGGATTAGGAGTGATTTAAAATCGAATGATCATATAAAGTTGATCGTCGGTAAAGCGGATGCCAGACTGAGATTCATTGGAAGAATCGTAAGGAAATGCAATCTGAAAACAATGGAAGTAGATTACATTACACTTGTTCGCCCACTGCTTCAATATTGCTCGCCATTGTGGGATCCGTACCAGATAGGGTTGATAGAAGAGATAGAGAAGATCCAACGGAGAGCAGCGCGCTTCGTTACAGGATCATTTAGTAATAACGAAAGCGGTACGGAGATGGTAGGTAAACTCCAGTGGAAGACACTGCAGGAGAGACGCTCAGTAGCTCGGCACGGGCTTTTGTTGAAGTTTCGAGAACATACCTTCACCGAGGAGTCAAGCAATATATTGCTCCGTCGTATATTTCGCGAAGAGACCATGAGGATAAAATCAGAGAGATTAGAGCCCACACAGTGGCATACCGACGATCTTTCTTTCCACGAACAATACGAGACTGGAATAGAAGGGAGAACCGGAGAGAGACTCAAGGTACCCTCCACCACACACCGTCAGGTGGAACGAGAGTATGGATTTATGAATGCTAGAACACTCAGTGACTCCCATCCACATAGGGATAGATGGCCAATCATAATCGTAAATTCAGCACTATGATCTAACTGCTAGAAATATGTAGTTAATCTAACTGTATCGATAAACGACACTGTCTGGCATACTTTGGTGTATATGTCCGAGAATTAACAATCCATGGCCATTCAGCACAATCTGGTATACCGTACTCACAAACTACTGAAGGATTTGGTTTACCGATGATGTAGAAATTGGGAAGAATGCTGCTGTGTCATTGTTTGGCATTTAAATGACGGAAAAGCTAGTAAAATCGCTGAAATTAATGCGCTAACAGCTGTGGTGCTTATTACAATACATTGCCCCATATCGACAGTGTCTTGTCCGCCCCATTTGTCCACTGGAGCACTGTTGATTAACACATAATTATTGACTGACACCAGTTGTTTCAAATGGAGAGAGTCTTGGTGGAAGCAACACTTTCCGAGAATGGCCAATACAGAAACACTTATCACTCTCATGACGCAATATGAAGGAATCAATCGAAATAGAACACCGAGGCATCTGCTACACCGTCACTGTCGAAGATGAGATGAATTGTAGAGGTCATCACCTTCGGACAGCTGTTTGAAAAGGCTCCACAATGCCAAAAACACCTCCAGTTTCCATATGTTGCGATGTCTTCCACCATATTTGTCAATAAGAATCACTGCCTCTGTCTTTCACTTCAATCATCCTGTATGTTGTGAAAGCTGCAGCATAGTTCACACCAGGCGATGTCCAGCTTTCTGTGAGAGTCAATGGATCGAAACACGTTCATGTCAGTTTAGCACCTCACACAGACCTTGAAGTCATGGTAGAAAAACAATATGTATGGCTGTGTACACAGCTGTAGTCATACACTTCTTGTATGTTACAGCAAAAAGCAGTGTATCAAACAAAAACACAGGAATCCTGTCCTTGTGACTGATGTGGTCTTCCTCCAGTACAGGCAACAAAACTTTATGCCAGTCCGTGGAAGCTACTTCCACTATTGGTCGCCTCCTCCAGTAGACCAATAAATGCACAGGTATGTTTAATGTGGTCACCATGTAAGGTCAGTGTCAACAAACAGACAAATGAGAAATATGCAGTAAAACGTTATTGATTCCTCTACCAGGTGACGTTACCAAAGTTTTTATTGTTCATACATTTACTAAATTGAATATTATAAAAATAACGAAGAGGGAGAGAGGGACACTGTGCTTTCAACGAAGACTTGGTTACCGTTAAACTGTCGTATTTTTAGTGTGGTAACCATAGGAACACGATGAAGGGGATAAGGACATGTAAAGTGTGACATTTATATACTGTCAATTGGTATCCATAAACTGTAGGTGTTACGCTTATGAATTTCTTTGTGCAGTCCATGTATACTCAGCATGGTTGTGAATTTCTTCCTGCACGTTAATGTGCTATTTTTCGCGTTGTGATAGCTCTGTACCTCTCAGACTTTTAAGCGAGGCAACATTTCTGTCAGAATGTAAGTAAGAGAGAACATTCTTTCGTGAGTGTTATGTGCCTATAAATGGATGAACTGACATCTTAATACGTAGACTAAATTTATATTTGCATCCACGTCCTTAGTTAGCAACCCGTCATACAGTTTGTGGCGGAGGGTGCTGTGTAACATTACTGGCCATTCCCTGTCAGATTCCACTCGCAAACAGAGGGAGGGGTAGGATTACCTATATCGTTCCCTATGACAGGTAATTTCAATTTTTATGGAAGGTCGTAGCAATCGGGTTTTTAACACCTCGTTGCTTATAAGATGATTGTGTCTCTGTTCCTAAGAGACACTAGTGCCTTTCGCAAGAAAAACAACTGGGGCCCATCCATCTATTGCAGTTTTTCGCTCAGTATTGTTTGGTGCCAGCAGCATTCAGTTATTGACGTAGTATTATACACTACTGGCCATTAAAATTGCTACACAAAGGAGAAATGCAAATGATAAACGGGTATTCATTGGTCAAATATATTATACTAGAACTGACATGTGATTACATTTTCACGCAATTTGGGTGCATAGATCCTTAGAAATCAGTACCTCTGGCCGTAATAACGGCCTTGATACTCCTGGGCATTGAGTCAAACAGAGCTTAGATGGCGTGTACAGGTACAACTGCCCATGCAGCTTCAACACGATACCACAGATCATCAAGAGTAGTGACTGGCGTATTGTGACGAGCCAGATGCTCGGCCACCATTGACCAGACGTTTTGAATTGGTGAGAGGTATGGAGAATGTGCTCGCCAGGGTAGCAGTCGAACTTTTTCTGTATCCAGAAAGGCCCGTACAGGACCTGCAACATTAGGGTCGTGCATTATCCTGCTGAAATGTAGTGATCGAATGAAGGGTAGAGCCACGGGTCGTAACACATCTGAAATGTAACGTCCACTGTTCAAAAGTGCCGTCAATGCGAACAAGAGGTGATCGTGACGTGTAACCAATGGCACCGCATCCAGTCACGCCGGGTGATACGCCAGTATGGCGATGACGAATATACGCTTACAATGTGCGTTCACCGCGATGTCGCCAAACACGGATGCGATCATCATGATGCTGAAAACAGAACCTGGATTCATCCGACAAAATGACGTTTCGCCATTCGTGCACCCTCGTTCGTAGTTGAGTACACCATCGCAGGCGCTCCTGTCTGTGATGCAGCGTCAAGTGTAACCACAGGCATGGTCTCCGAGCTGATAGTCCATGTTGCTGCAAACGCCGTCGAACTGTTCGTGACGATCGTTGTTGTCTTGCAAACATCCCGATCTGTTGACTGAGGGATCGCGACGTGGCTGTACGATCCGGTACAGTCATGCGGATAAGATGCCTGTCATCTGGACTGCTGGTGATACGATGCCGTTTGTATCCAGCACGGCGTTCCGTATTACCCTCCTGCTAACACTCATTGGATCTCGACCAATGCGAGCAGAAATGTCGCGATACGGTAAACTGCAATCGCGGTAGGCTACAATCCGACCTTTATCAAAGTCGTAAATGTGATGGTACGCATTTCTCCTTCTTACACGTGGCATCACAACAACGTTTCTCCAGGCAACGCCGGTCAACTGCTGTTTGAGTATGAGAAATCGGTTGGAAACGTTCCTCAATGTCAGCACGTTGCAGGTGTCGCCACCGGCGCCAACCTTGTGTGAATACTCTGAAAAGCTAATCATTTGCATATCACAGCATCCTCCCCCTGTCGGTTAAATTTCGCGTCTGTAGCACATCATCTTCGTAATGTAGCAATTTTAATGGCCAGTAGTGTACTTAGTAGGGGATGTGTGATAAATTCGTTGTGATCTGCTTGGTTATAAAGTTTGTGTTGGTGGATGAAGCTACTGCAGTCGCTGTTTCGAGATGTGCGAAGATAATGACTATGTCCAGTCATAAGGAAGGTATAGATTTTTACATGGGTGATTGTGATTCAGTGCACCAATAGCTATAAGGGGGGGGGGGATGAAGGATTTTACATGGTAAATTATGTCTAGTCGTAAGAGGGATACAGATATTGATATTTCCAGAGCCACAGCCATCAGGAGGAGGTATTTCCAATACTTCGTTTATTGTTGAAAGGTATCAGATTGGGGCTGCAATCGTAATGTTTAATTGTAATTACAGTGATAAATATGTGGTTGGTTTCCTAGGACAACGCCATTTGGCATGCGGAAACACAAGCGGAGGTAGTGTGTGGCCAGAACGAATG
Organism: Schistocerca gregaria; assembly: GCF_023897955.1. Classification (NCBI taxonomy): domain Eukaryota; kingdom Metazoa; phylum Arthropoda; class Insecta; order Orthoptera; family Acrididae; genus Schistocerca; species Schistocerca gregaria. Next base: position 88,922,143 of record NC_064926.1, on the reverse strand, counting down.
GGCATTTCCGGCTTAAAGTTCTTGCGAGCGGTGTATTCAAAGAACTGCTGGCTGACTGGCTAGTCAGTTCTTGCCACATTTGTAGGGGCAGGTCCCGGCGGCAGGGCCCTCTCGATATCTTAACAGTGAACGAGTATTTAGTATGTGCTGTGTTGCCTCCACGATCGCACGTGTTGCATGTATTCTCTGTGCAAAATAAGGGACTCAATAATGAACATTGCCAAGTGTTGGCGCTGGACGTTTTCATAACTTCCGAATTCCTCCAGTACAAAGGTTCCGGGATAACCTCCATAGCCGTGCACTCTGGCAAACACGAGCGTTCACGTGGCTGCAGTTGAGCAGTAGTTTTCACCAACCTCTGTGCATTGGCGCTGGGGATTGGAGTGTTGCAAGTGCCCTCCGCCACACACCGTTGTAGATGTAGATGTGGACATTAGGACATGAGTGCACAAAGTATGTGAGTCTCTCGGTGCTCTCGAACATCTGGCCACGATAACTACTGCTATGGATTGGATTGGGTTTTAAGTGTGTCGTGTATAGTGCTTCTCAGTACATTGCAGTGGACTCTGCCTTGCAGTGGCATTTGCTGTTGTTTCTCTCCTATCACTGCTCCTCTTTCTGAATGTAGCCGAGAGAACCAACTGAGGAATTCTATATTGCTTTAAAAACCCAATCGCAACGTCAAATTTCCGATTGACAGCGACCTCCGACATCTAGCCATGACAATCACTACTACTACGGATTACATCATCACAAAAGCAGGCAAGGTGTTTCATGGAGGAAGACTGGATGATGACTGGGAGGTTTCACAAGTGTACCAGAAGCTGTCGCGATCTTTTTAGATGGTTCAGATGGCTCTGAGCACTATGGGACTTAACATCTGTGGTCAACAGTCCCCTAGAACGTAGAACTACTTAAACCTAAGGACACCACACACGTCCATGCCCGAGGCAGGATTCGAACCTGCGACCATAGCGGTCACGTGGTTCCAGACTGAAGCGCCTAGAACCGCACGGTCACACCAACCGGCCGATCTTTTTAGAATCTGTGTTCAGGTGTGGCGGTATTCCTTCAGATCAAAAGCGTAGTTATGTCGCAAATTGTTGAAATATTCTTGCGTCAACTGCAAAGCTCTCCCTCTCGTTGTGTAGTGTTACATTACTTGCTGTTATATCTTCAGTTTATAAACTGTGTGAAATATTCGACACAATGCAAAAATTGTGTAACCAATATACAATGTTCCATAAACAATATCCCCACAAATTGTTTAAATATTCCAGCTACGGCTCTCACAGTGTTCTGTGTGCAAGTGTGTTTTGATTAATTTTATGATATGTGTTTAGTTTGTGAAGAGAACAGTTTAATTAATGTTTCATGTGGCACGTCTTCTGAAGCAATCTTTGCAGAATTTTGTGCAATCTTCAAGATTTGTGTGTGTCAATACTCGGCACATCGCTTAACACCAGATTTAGTAGCTCCGAAGGCATTTTGCGTGCAGCGACAAGAGGAAGGTTGGGTTATTTCCCACAACTGTGCCACAAAGAAAGTGTACCATCGAGGAAGGTTGGGGTATTTCCCACAAAAGTACGCAAAGTGTCCCAGGGAGGAAGGCAGAATGGTCTGTGCCGGCTCCACATGGCCTCATCGGCGTGCCGCAAAGAAAGAACATGCGCCAGGGAGGTATTTCCAGCGCAACGTGAAGTGCTTAGCGCTGCCTTGCGGCTGCCGCGTCGTCGACCCTGGCCGGTGCTGCCAGCGCAAAGCGTGGCTCCTTCCAGGGGCTGTGACTGTTGTGGACAGAGCGTGCACGAGAAAGTTTTTCACAAATGTTTTGCGTGGTCTATGACACTGTAATTATGTGGTTCATTTCGCTATTAAAAAATAAAAAGGACCACAATTGCTTAACACCGTCTAAATTGTTTTAACACCAGCGTCAGTTTCGAGGCGTACTGGGTTTCCGAAAAAAAAATAAACAATATTACCAAATAAACTGTTTTCCGGTCCGCCATTTCGGATGACGTCACAGGACGATAGGGGGCTGGTCGCTCTCTGTGGGAGACTCACGTACCGGCTGGGGAAGACCCGTGACATCATCAGGTTCAAATGGCTCTGAGCACTATGGGACTTAACATCTGAGGTCATCAGTCCCCTAGAACTTAGAATTACAATTTTGCTGCCGCCAACTTACATTTCGCGGAAAGACCACAAAGATACGATAAAATAGATTAGGGCTCGTACAGAGGCATATTGGCAGTCATTTTTCCCTCGTTCTCTTTGGGAGTGGAACAGGGAGAGAAGATGCTAGTTGTGGTACGAGGTACCCTCCGCCACGCACCGTATGTGGATTGCGGAGTATGTATGTAGATGTAGATGTAGACTTCGGATGATTAAGCGCGTCAATCTACTTAAGATAGAATGCCTGTGTATTCGTGAAATCAGTAACACATGGGTGCAGCGCTGTGAACGTGGTTATTGGCATCTAGTAAGACGTGAGTATCCTCATAAAGTTCATTCGAAGATGTAGTCATTAAGAATCTTGAAATAAGCATCCTGGTTTATATTAATGATTACTTGAATTAAAGAGTCCATGGCATGGTACGAAAAGCACCTCAAAAACATTGCAAGAACCATGTCCGACCTGAACGACGCCGTCCACATACTCATAGGGCCATAGGAGTACTCGATCTGGAAAGCATCAAAACTGCGACCTGTAGTACAGCACTGCACGTCCACAGTTAGCTACTGTTCAGTCTGTGTGTTGTTTGGCCCATTGAAGACGTGCAACATTATGTGCAACTGTGAGCGATTACCTGCTGCACGGTACCCGACTCCAAATGTCCATTGCATGCAGTTCCCTTCGCAGTGCTGGCTCGGAAACTGGTTGGAATGGACGTGTACGCACTGCCAGCAGCAGCTCTTGTCGGCTTTGAAACAGACAAGGCTTGACACTTGTCGCCTATCCCTGTAGGTTCGGGGCTTCTAACCAGCGCTGTTATTACGCCGTGTGAATGATACACCGTTCGTCATTGACACTTTGGATGAGAAACGTTGGTAAACCAAAAAGATAGGGCTGTTTCACGCACACTATAGTGACGAAAAGTCCGAACACGATACCTCCTTTCTGTGTTACTGCCACGTCTGCATGTCTGCATGTCTACAGATCTGCTTTGTTTGCATATAAAAACTCGCACACACACACACACACACACACACACACACACACACACACACACACACACATATATATATATATATATATATATATATATATATATATATATATATATTCCTGGAAATTGAAATAAGAACACCATGAATTCATTGTCCCAGGATGGGGAAACTTTATTGACACATTCCTGGGGTCAGATACATCACATGATCACACTGACAGAACCACAGGCACATAGACACAGGCAACAGAGCATGCACAATGTCGGCACTAGTACAGTGTATATCCACCTTTCGCAGCAATGCAGGCTGCTATTCTCCCATGGAGACGATCGTAGAGATGCTGGATGTAGTCCTGTGGAACGGCTTGCCATGCCATTTCCACCTGGCGCCTCAGTTGGACCAGCGTTCGTGCTGGACGTGCAGACTGCGTGAGACGACGCTTCATCCAGTCCCAAACATGCTCAATGGGGGACAGATCCGGAGATCTTGCTGGCCAAGGTAGTTGACTTACACCTTCTAGAGCACGTTGGGTGGCACAGGATACATGCGGACGTGCATTGTCCTGTTGGAACAGCAAGTTCCCTTGCCGGTCTAGGAATGGTAGAACGATGGGTTCGATGACGGTTTGGATGTACCGTACACTATTCAGTGTCCACTTGACGATCACCAGAGGTGTACGGACAGTATAGGAGATCGCTCCCCACACCATGATGCCGGGTGTTGGACCTGTGTGCCTCGGCTCGGTCGTATGCAGTCCTGATTGTGGCGTTCACCTGCACGGCGCCCAACACGCATACGACCATCATTGGCACCAAGGCAGAAGCGACTCTCATCGCTGAAGACGACACGTCTCCATTCGTCCCTCCATTCACGCCTGTCGCGACACCACTGGAGGCGGGCCGCACGAAGTTGGTGCGTGATCGGAAGACGGCCTAACGGTGTGCGGTACCGTAGCTCAGCTTCATGGAGACGGTTGCGAATGGTGCTCGCCGATACCCCAGGAGCAACAGTGTCCCTAATTTGCTGGGAAGTGGCGGTGCGGTCCCGTACGGCACTGCGTAGGATCCTACGGTCTTGGCGTGCATCCGTGCGTCGCTGCGGTCCGGTCCCAGGTCGACGGGCACGTGCACCTTCCGCCGACCACTGGCGACAACATCGATGTACTGTGGAGACCTCACACCCCACGTGTTGAGCAATTCGGCGGTACGTCCACCCGGCCTCCCGCATGGCCACTATATGCCCTCGCTCAAAGTCCGTCAACTGCACATACGGTTCACGTCCACGCTGTCGCGGCATGCTACCAGTGTTAAAGACTGCGATGGAGTTCCGTATGCCACAGCAAACTGGCTGACACTGACGGCGGCGGTGCACAAATGTTGCGCAGATAGCGCCATTCGACGGCCAACACCGCGGTTCCTGGTGTGTCCGCTGTGCCGTGCGTGTGATCATTGCTTGTACAGCCCTCTCGCAGTGTCCGGAGCAAGTATGGTGGGTTTGACACACCGGTGTCAATGTGTTCTTTTTTCATTTCCAGGAGTATATATATATATATATATATATATATATATATATATATATATATATATATATATATGATGCACAACACTTCACTTAGGTGAGCTGTGGGAGGTCACGTGACAGCCTGGTACCATGTCGACCTACAGCGCCCCAAAGCGATCTGCGTGCTCTTTTAAGAGGAGTCACTTATAATTTGTCCGTTGAACATAGTTTTTGTTGCCAATCCGAAAAGAGGAGGAACACACGCATCTGTTCGCAGTGAAAACTTAGAGTTTGACGTGCACTGCAGGAAATGGAAAGTGTTATGATACATACATTCATGGAAAAAAAAAGTTTTCATCACCTCTGTTCCGAGAGTTCCGGAACCTGTACAGAAAATTGGAATAGAAATCAACATAAACATCGTTTCCGCCTTTTTTATTGCTCATGAGAACCACACATTGCATGTTGTATCACATACATCGATACCGTCAGAGGTGGTGGTCCAGATTGCTGTGCACACCGGTACCTCTAATACCCAGTAGCACGTCCTCTTTCATTGGTGCACGCCCATTTTCGTCGTGGCATACTAGCCACAAGTTCAGCAAGGCAGTGTTGGTACAGATTGTTCCACTCCCCAACGGCGATTCGGCGTTGATCCCTCACAGTGGATGGTGGGGCACGTCGTCTATAAACAGCCCTTCTCCGCCTATCCCAGGTATGTTCGATAGGGTTCATGTCTGGAGAACACACTGGCCAACTGGCCACTATAGTCGAGCGATGTCGTTTTCCTGAAAGAAGTCATTCACAAGATGTGCACGATAGGGGCGCGAGTTGTCATCCATGAAGACGAATGCCTCGCCAATATGCTGACGATACGGTTGCACTATCGGTTGGAGGATGGCATTCACGTATCGTAAAGCCGTTACGCCGTCTTCCCCGACCACCAGCGGCGTACGTCGGACTCACATAATACCACCCCAAAACAGCAGGGAACCTCCACCTTGCTGCACTCGCTGGACAGTGTGTCTAAGGCGTTCAGCCTGACCGGGTTGCCTCCAAACACGTCTCCGACGATAGTCTGGCTGAAGGCATATGCGACACTCGTCGATGAAGAGAACGTGATGCCATTCCTGAGCGGTCCATTCAGCATGTTGGTGGACCCATCTGTACCGCGCTGCATGATATCGTGGTTGCAAAGACGGACCTCGCCACGGACGTCGGGACTAAAGTTGCGCATCATGCAGCCTATTGCGCACGGTTTGAGTCGTAACACGACGTCCTTTGCATGCACGAAAAGCATTATTCAACATGGTGGCGTTGCTGTCAGGGTTTCTCCGAGCCATAATCCGTAGGTAGCGGTCATCTCCAGCAGTAGTAGCCCTCGGACGGCCTGAGCGAGGCATGCCATCGACAGTTCCTGTCTCTCTGTATCTCCACCATGTCCTAACAACATCCCTTTGGTTCACTCCGTGACGTCTGGACACTTCTCTTGTTGATATCCTTTCCTGGCACAAAGTAACAATGCGGACGCGATGGAACCGCCTTACTGACCGTCTAGGCATGGTTGAACTAGAGACAACAAGAGCCGTGTGCCTCCTTCCTGGTGGAATCACTGGAACTGATCGACTGTCGGACCTCCTCAGTCTAATACGCGCTGTCCATGCTTTGTTGTTTACATCTTTGGGCGGGTTTAGTGACATCTTTGAACAGTCAAAGGGACTGTGTCTGTGATACAATATCCACAGTCAAGGTCTATCTTCAGGAGTTCTGGGAACCAGGGTGATGCAAAACTTTTTTGATGGGTGTACTTACTTAAGAAATGAAGAAAAATAAGGAACTGAAAATTAGCAGAAATCCTAGAGATAAAAGTAAGTGGCTATAGTCACGTCTCAGACGTGGCCTCGGTGTGTTGCAAAAACGAATATGAACCGTGTTCCTCCTTCCTGGTGGAATGATTGAACTGTTTGGCTGTCGGACTCTTCCGTCTAATAGGCGCTGCTCATGCGTTGTTGTTGACATCTTCGGGCGGGTTTAGTGACATCTCTGAAGAGTCAAAGGGATACAATATCCACAGTCAACATCTATCTTCAGGAGTTCCGGGAACCGGGGTAATGCAATTTTTTTTTTATGCATGTACATATACCAAACTGATACTCCTATATTTCCATACCTGTGGGATTTGCTGAAATAAATTCGTATGAAAGTTGCTGAGCTTCTCAGGGTATTTGAACCTGAGCATGCTCAGAGGACTTACACGAACGGCTTATCACAATGTTTCTGACTTTGAGAAAGATCAGTTGACTTGGATGAGGAAAAACCGCATAGACTGTTGGATGTAGCTAAAATACTGCAGAATGAGCGATGATGAAGCGGACTCTGGGCAACAAAATGTCAAGAACTGTGGGTACCGGACCGTCCAGGAAGATTACGCCTTGAGAAGATCGTACGAATGTTCGGCTGACGAACAGACGGATGACAACAGCTGAAACCCAAACAGAATGTCTTCACGAGCCATCGGGAACAAATTACTGGAAGTTGAATTACCTCCAGTTGCCATGTCGTTACTGCTGATAACATACGACAGAGTCTTGAAAGGTGGCGACTCAGAAACTTTTAGGACATTAGCTTAAGTTCTGTGGTCTTTATCGATGAATCTCGCTTCACATTACGAGCTGGTGAAGGGCACAGGAAAGAGCGTCTGTCAGGAACCGTAGCTCTCCAGCTTCTGGAAGCGTAACATGCATGAGCAACTGCTGGATGCGACAGGGGGCCAAAAGTTTGCCAGTATGTGCAGAGAATGGTAAACCCTGTTCCTACACCCCTCGTGACTGGCGTACCAAATGTCACAGTTCACCACAATTCTGCTGACAACAAAGCACCTTGAGCAAAGTGCGATCATCCTCTGACTTGTCAGCCATTGAGCGTGGCTGGAACTTCCAAAGCAGGCTCCAGCCAGCAAACTGACACAGCATGTTTCCAGTGCGGCAAAAAAAAATTATCATGATAATATTCGAAGGCTAATTGTTTCCATGCCACTGTGGCGTATAGATGAGTGCATACTTGGCCGTGGGGTGACACCTAATACTGATGTTTACCATTAATATCTGTTCCGAAAGGAATGAAAATTTGATCATTTAAAACCATTTATTTAATGAACATCTCCGCCAAGTTTGATAAATACCAGACTGATGCTTTTTGCTGTAACATTTTTCATTTCCGTTGGTGTATATTGCCTGACTAATTGAACTCAAAAGCAACATTAAAAACCTGGAAAAACTTGCAACTGGTAATATCAAATTTTAAGGTAGGCCCTAAGTATGAAGCCCCACCCCGGCAGCTGTTAGGGAATGCTGTTAATTTCCATCACCGGTTACGTTAACGAAAGATCCTTAGGTGACATGTTCCTTGGACCTTGCGGAGTGCTTCGGCATACATGAAAACAGTTTCATGTGCACCAAAGGACACCGTAAGAGGTCAGGCAGCTGTCGCCTGGGAACGTACAGTTAACCGAACCGCTAGTGGAAACTTAGCAGTATGTGTTGCAGCACAGTGTGGATCATCTATAACATTAATTACTACCGGATTTATTTCGGTTGATGCTATTTTTCTTTTTTCTTCGTGGATTTTTCTGAATTACTCTAAGTGAGTTTTGACATGTTAATTCTTACAACAGAACGATCCACTCTTTTTCAATAAATGACAATTGTATGTTGACGTGTATTGTTAAACCGCTAATTCAGTTAAATTGTTTTGCAGACCTTTTGTGAATGACGCTGATATTAATGTGACGTGTGTAAAGCAATGCCTTTGACGCTTCCCGTTCCTCCACTAATGTAGTGTAAAGATGCTATTCTGCCGTCGAGATTTTGACCGCTGGTCGAAAATCTAAATCGAGAATTGGATCTTTAAATGGAAAAAGTTGTTGAATTACAAATAATTCTAGTAAATAAAATTATAAACAGCCGACCAGCTGCAATGGATAAAGAATTCTTTACCTAGGTTTCGAGCTCTGCAGGATCCATGTACTAATTTATATTTACGTGACAAATCCTAATTCTAGGGCTATATTTCATTTTGACAAATGGATCTATGCCGATATTTGTAAAAACTGCGATGGAATATTAGTCCTTACTAATGTAAAATTGCCACCTTCTGAAGAAGACAAATTTATATTTGTCGAAACCTAGGTAAAGAATTCTTTATCCATTGCAACTGGGCGGCTGTTTATAATTTTTATTACGTGGAAACGTTGTTGTTGTACAGCTATGTTTAAAATAATTCTAGTTTATAGTAATAATAATAACAATGAAGGACCTTCAACAGTTTCCGTAATTGAACATAGTTGTGGTTAACATCGAAATACTGTGTTATTAATTCTTACACGACGTATCACAGTGAGCGGAGGGTAGTTTACACAAATCGTGTCGGATGAAAGAAAATGAGGACGGATTCTGTGAAACTGGGCAAAGTTTCATGGTAAACAAGTTCTGAATTTCAAAGAGAGCAGATGACGCAAATTCAGAAAAGAGTTTACCTCCTGAGAAAAGTGTTACATATCAGTCGGTTTGTGAAAAAAAAAGTGGAAAAGGCAACGCATTATCTCCTTTGGGTAAACGATAACATGCAGTTGTATCGGAATGTTACGGAGGCACATGTTTATTTTAATGACGTAACTAACTGTAGAGCGGTTACAGTTGCTCTACGATAGATAATCTAGAGGTGCAGGTCTCGACCCACGATAGGACGTAGGACTTTTGTTTCTGTACACGATATGGCTTCGATATTTCCGGCGTAGCACTGTCCACAGGTCACTAGCGAATGCCGCTATCACAGCGATCCCACGGCACTCTGTGAAAGGTTGCAAGTCATGAGGCTTGCCTCCTTCCATTTTTAAATAATTCATTCGTGAGTACGTACACATTTAATGCGTCATTGTTTAAACAGGAACGCACTGTGACTGTATGGCACTTAATGAAGGGGTCGACAGTGAGTGCTTACTGCTTGCCTCGCGTCCGGATGACCTAGGCGGTCTGAGGTGATAGGTCTTCCTTACTGCCGAGTAGTCTCGACCACTGTTCTTGTTGGCACCGTGTGCAGAGAAACACGCCGCTCGGGAGTCGCGCCTCACTGTGGGGACGCAGCGTGGGAACCGCGGGCGACCGGCACGAGGCGCGTGTCCGGCCTGCCGTCACCGCACAGCGGTGTATTGTCCACCGTGCGTGCCGCGGGGCGTTTTTCTTCCAACTTTCGGGCCTCGGCACACGACGGGCCGGTTCCCAGGAAATTATTTATGAACAGAAAGAACTTCCTCAGCATCTGCAGGTGTTTGCGGACCGCCTTTCTCGTTGCGAGAGAACTACCGGGTGATCAAAAAGTCAGTATAAATTTGAAAACTTACTAAACCACGGAATAATGTAGATAGAGAGGTAAAAATACACACACCTGCTTGGAATGACATGGGGTTTTATTATAACAAAAAAACAAAACAAAATTCAGAAAATGTCCGACAGGTGGCGCTGGACAGCAAAATGTCAGTGACTGCGCATGACAATCCTGTATAAAAGGAGCTGTAATGAGAGAGAGAGAGAATCAGATCGCCGGTGTGCCACAGGGCTCAGTCTTGGGGCTACTCCTATACTCGCTGTACACTTTTAATGAGCCGCCGGCCGCGGTGGTCTAGTGGTTCTAGGCGCGCAGTCCGGAACCGCGCGACTGCTACGGTCGCAGGTTCGAATCCTGCCTCGGGCATGGATGTGTCTGATGTCCTTAGGTTAGTTAGGTTTAAGTAGTTCTAAGTTATAGGGGACTGATGACCACAGTAGTTAAGTCCCATACTGCTCAGAGCCATTTGAACAATTTTTTTTTTCTAATGAGCCGAAGATCGACCGTGTGCGGCTCGCCCTGTACGCGGATGACACGGCTCTATATGGGAGGAGCCTCAATGCCGCCGTCTGCAGCTCGCCGTTGACACCCTGGCAGCCTGGGCCGTCAAGTGGCGTCTACAATTCAATGGGGCCAAGACGCAGTTCCTGATCGTCACCAGGCGACTCGTTCCTGCTGGTCTGCAACCGCTCACCGTCGGTGGAAGCCCTGTCCCGTGGCGTCCAACGGCGCATTACCTCGGCGTCACCATCGACCGCCGACTCACGTGGGTTCCGCACATCCGCGAAGTGAAGAACAAAGTGCGGAACAGGCTCTGCATACTCTATCCGGGCTCCCAACTACCACCGCGGCTGGGCATCACCCTGTACAAGGCGCTGCTCCGCCCTGTACTCCAATACGCCACCGTCGTCTGGGGGAACGCCGCCACACGAACCTGAAGAAGCTGGAGACACTGCAGAATCGCATCCTTCGGCTGGCCTTGCACCTGCCTTACGATTTCCCCACCGCTCATCTTCACGACGTCGCGGAAGTACCTCTGCTCCGTGACCTCTTCCAGACGACCGCCCGCAGCTTTGACGAACGTGCTGGCCGGTCGCACAACGCCCAAATCCGGACGCTGGGACGCAAACTTCCGCGCAGCGTCGCCACCCGCTGGCCACACCTGCTCGCTGCACAGCTAGCACTGCAGAACTATGCTGAGGAGACACCCAAGAAGACATTCTACATGTGAAGACGCATTACATCGGCTTCCATGGGAGGCAAAGCACTAACTGCTGCGAACTCCATCACACATCGGAGGACTGATCCACGCGAGAGAATCAGATGCGCCAGCAGTCGCAGCATGTTGACGTTACCTGAAAAGGCGCTTTTAGTGGTTGGTTGGTTGTTTCGGGAAGGAGACCAGATAGCGTGGTCATCGGTCTCAACGGAGTAGGGAAGGATGGGGAAGGAAGTCGGCCGTGCCCATTCAGATGAACCATCCCGTCATTTGCCTGGAGTGATTTAGGGAAATCACGGAAAACCTAAATCAGGATGGCCGGACGCGGGATTGAACCGTCGGCCTCCCGAATGCGAGTCCAGTGTCTAACCACTGCGCCACCTCGTTCGGCCGCTTTTAGTGAAGCTGTATTATCAGAATGGGGAATGTGCTAGTTCAGCGTTACGATCCTATCGCCATAACAAGGGGATTCGAACGCGTAAAGGTCCGTTGACAAATGTAGCTGTGGCCAGAATGATTTCGAAGTTCGAAGCCACGGTTTGTTTAGACGATAGACCCCGTAGTGGCCGACCGAGCACAAGGCGTAATGCTGCTGAGACAGTTCAGGGAGAAATGGAGACTGTAGCGGGTTCGTCTATGCACAGGGAAGTCAGCGTTCGTGCAGTCGCACGTCGCACCGGCATTCCATACACTACTGTTTGGTTGGCATTTAGGCGTACCCTCCGATGCTTTCCGTACAAAATCCATCGGCATCATGAACTGTTACCTGGCGATTTAGTGAAGCGGAGGGCATTTGCAGTGTGGACGTTTCAAAAGATGGCGGAAGATGACGATTGGTTGAGTAACGTGTTGTGGACCGACGAAGCTCATTTCACGCTCTGAGGGTCTGTCAACGCCCACAACTGTAGAATTTGGGCGATCGAAAATCCTAGAACTGTCGTGGAAACTCCATTGCACGACGAGAAAGTCACGGAATGGGTTGGATTTACCACATCTACCATTATCGGGCCTTTTTTTCTTCGAGGAAATGCGTGACTCTGGTTTTGTATCTGCTACCGTGACGGGTGAGAGGTACGCCGATTTGTTACAGAATGACATCATCCCCAGCCTGGCTGATAAACACCTGCTGGAACGTACGATGTTCATGCAGGATGGCGCTTCACCCCATATTGCTAGACACGTGAAAGATCTCTTGCGCGCGTCGTTTGGTGATGATCGTGTGCTCAGCTGCCACTTACGTCATGCGTGGTCTCCCAGGTCCCCAGACCTCAGTCCTTGCGATTATTGGCTTTGCGGTTACCTGAAGTCGCAAGTGTATTGTGATCGACCGACGTCTCTAGGGATACTGAAAGACAACATCCGACGCCAATGTCTCACCATAACTCCGGACATGCTTTACGGTGCTGTTCACAACATTATTCCTCGACTACAGCTATTGTTGACAAATGATGGTGGACTTATTGAGCAATTCCTGTAAAGAACCTTTGTTATGCTAATTATTGCTATTCTGATCACATGAAGCGCCATCTGTCGGAGATTATTTGAACTTTAGTATTTTTTTGGTTCTAATAAAACCCCATGTCATTCCAAGCATATGTGTCAATTTGTACCTCTCTATCTACATTATACCGTGATTTATTCAGTTTTCAAATTTATACTGACTTTTTGGTCACCCAGTATATCTCTTTAGCTTATAAATCGTTTCTGATCAGAGTGTGAAACCCCCGCGCACTGCTGGCTGCCCGACAGTGCGGCGACAGTACAACAGGTGTCTTTTTCTTAGACTTCTTTGGTTTCCCACTCCAAGCGACTTCCTGCTCATGCAAAAATAAGCGTCGTAATTGGAAATCAGAAAGTGAGGTCAGAAGACGTACTGTGGGCGTCTGTAATTTTTGGTGAAGAATCGCTCTATTTGGGGGTGGGGGGGGGGGGGGGGAATTTGTCTGTCACATGGAAGGAGGCTGCGCGTCTCATCTTTATGCGATAATCGTGGAGAGAGCCCACCGCGTGTCTATTGGCAGTGGAAAACACAATGGGAGAAGATAGCGTATGGGCAACAATAATCAAGTCAATCCTCGAGTACAACTTGATCACAATATCAGACAACCTCTCTGCAATCGAACAGAGTCTTACAGGGTAACCCAGTGAGCCCTTTGCTGTATATTCTTGCCACTGAACAAGTACTCCGAATTGGAGAAAATGAAAAAGATGTATATGCATACGCTGACGACATGGCCGTAGGTTCAACAGATATACAGAAGCTGCAGAGAATCATTGAGGAAATAGACAAATGGTGCAGTGAACACAACGTACACATAAACATAACAAAGACAGAAATGGTAATTTTCAGAAAAGGAGGCAAAACACCCAAGAATGCGGAAATCAGCATCAGAGGTCAAAAAAAAAAAAAAATAAAAATCTCACGAGACGTTAAATACCTAGGAGTGACATTACAACTAACAGCCAAATGCTTCACAAAACATACAACAGAACGTGCAGCCCAAGCAATAATAACAATACAGGACATAAAAAGCATCGGTCTACTCAGTCTAGAAACAGCCATGAAATTATTCAACACAAATATCTTGCCAATCCTGGCCTATGGGATGGAGATTATATGGGACCACCTGACAGAAAAAAATCTAGAAACACTTGAAAAGGTAAAATCGACTTATCTAAAAAGAGTACTAGGTCTCTCAAAGACAACAAGATCTAGACTAGTGTACCTGCTAGCGAGAGAGACATTCCTAATTGACATCAGACTTCGATATATGATGCCACACATCAGGGCTTCCAGAAAGCAACTGAAGATCATGAAGGACAAACGAGAAAAAAAATATGGCCGGAGTTCTATGGCACCGAAGCAATGACGAACCGCTCACGGACAGCGCCAAACTTCGAACAGGGACATGTCGTAACTAGTCTTTCTATTCACGGCTTTCATCTTCTAATCTGCAAAACCAAAACTTATTACAACCCAACCACAACATATGTATGTGAACTGTGTAACGAAGCCTGTGCACGATATCGCATAGAACTGTGCAGTAAAAGAGTGAAATCGATAAATGAATATGCAAAAATGTAAAATGCAAATGTAAAATGTTAAGAAAAGTAACTGTATATGGCTATTTGGCAGCAATTTTATTAAATAAAAATTGGTAGTGGATATTCGCTGGGGTGCAACACGTGAACCATATTTTGAGGGAACAGGAATTTTTGGAGAATTTTGGAAAGTTGGTTCGGGGACGCGAACCGCGAGAGTTGTGGGAGGACAGCACGGACATAGGCTCGAAACTGCAGCGATGGCCTGGGTTGCGGCGATTGTGGCACAGTGCACCGTCAAAGAGTCTGTGCAGGGCGCAGATGTGTCCTGAGCAAGTATGGTGGGTCTGACACATCGGTGTCAATGTGTTCTTTTTTCCATTTCCAGGAGTGTATAATAGTGCTCTTGCTGACAATATCGGCATCTTGCTACTATCTGACGCTATGTACTGTCGTAGCGTGAAACGTGTACAGAGCCCGCACTGCAATGAATGACAGACACCAACTGGAGTGTGAATTAGTCCGTTAGTGACTGACTGACACTGAGCTAGCGACCGAGTTAGTGCAGCCCTCCAGTTGTTTTTCCTATATTGAGTTTCGACTGGCAGCAGCTTAGTATGCCGCTCTTCAGCCTACAGACTTTGTTTTAAAAAAGATGAAGATAATAAATAAAAAAACAGGCGATAAAATCGGGCACTTAAAGGGTAACATGGCGAAAAAATCGTGGAACTTAAAACATAGAACAAAGGGATGGTGATGCTAATAAAATACATAAGAAGCAGACAGGTAAAATAATTGACAGACAATTAAAAAAACACGGTGACAGTCTGGTTGCTGTTTGCGAAAGACAAAAGTCACACCCAGCGACAGCATGGTTTGTGTTCGGAATGGTTTCAAAAGACGAAACAATTCACTGGAACACTGCACTAAAACGTTGGCAAATATGACATACCACAGCTGAGAGCACTTGGGTGGAAACTGGACAGATGATGGGAAAATAAAAAGGGAGGAAGGAGAGGGAAAGCAAAAGGGGGGAAAGGAGCTGATGGAGGATGAGGACCCATAATAGGGGTGGGGAGTGATGGGCAGACATGACAGGGAATGGGGAAGGCAGAGGAGGGGAATACAAAAGGACTCGGGGGGGGGGGGGGGGGACAGAAAGGAGGTAGGGAGAGGTTCGGTGGGGAGAAAACAGGATGGAAGGTGGGAAGAGGGCGCCCAGGGAAAAGAACGGAGGAAAGGAGTGGGGGTGAGGATCAGAGTTGATAGGAGGCATAAATGAAGGGAGAAAGGGCATCATCCATGAGAAGGAGTTGATGGAAGCCACCTTGGGAAAGGAGATGAAAGGTGTAGGGATGGAGGGTAGGGGGACACACAACAATGAAGGCGTGGCAGGGGGTGGGGACGGGAGAGGAGCAACCAGGGGGTGAGGGGAAGCCCTTCAGTCAGCAACGGCGGCCTAAATACGAGCTGTCGAAATGGCGATGGCGGCGTGTTGCTTCTGCGTGTGTCTCTGGCCTCTCTTGTGACAGACGTGCATGATCAGCGACTCCTATCGATCTTAGCGATGCCTTTTTGCTGACCGATGTGCTGCAACAGCTTTTGCCAGCACATTACTGCCCCCACCCCTCAATTCCGCATCGTTGCCATGTAGGGAAGATGCTAACGACGACAATGGGGAGGCAGGCAGGACTCTGGAAATAGAGATGAGCCAACCAAAAGCCCTTGCTGTGGAGGACGGTGTACTCCCGACTGTACCCCGCTGTGTGGTTTGCGAGACAACAGGAACATCCTCCGGAAAACTGCTGCCAGGAGGCACATCGAGGCCTGAGGGTGTGTCCTGGGGTGACGGGAACTATGGGTCCACCAGGTCCATCGGGTTGGTGTGCAGGGATGGCAGGGTCGAGAGCACATCATCCATCCGCTCCTCCTGCGGTGCTCTGGTGGTATCATCGGGCTGCTGCGAAGGCGGCGTGGTCCCGTGAGCCCGTGAGTCGGGGACAAGAAAAGCAACAGAATCCCGGGGCAAATGACATGCACTAATTTGCTTCTGGTGGCGGCTCTACAAAGCATCGAGACCTGAATCAATTACATAAGACCGCCAATGCGTTCCTGGATCACGCCTCTTTCCCACCACCCGCTGTTTCCATAATCGTGCGGCGCAAAGTGATACTTGGAGACCGCTGACGGATTCTGCGGCGTTTGTAGCAAGTGTAGCAGCGTCCGATGGCGGCGGCCGTACAGAAGTTCCGCCGGTGATGGTCTGGCTCGTGGGTGGGAGCGATACGAGGCGAGAAAGAGTTGCAGCGCCTGTTCTCGTGTGTGGATGGTGCGAAACTTGCCCATCTGTTGTTTAAAAGTGTTTACGAAGCGTACTGCTTCTGTGGGCTGTTGGACTGTGAGTGAAACGGAGCACTTGTTAGATGACGAATACCATTTCGTTCACAAAACTGTTCGAAATCACATGACGTAAACTGTGGTCCGTTGTCCGACACTTCTGGCGAACCTTCTGTACAAAACATGGAGGACAACGCTTGAATGGCGCTACGTGATGTGGTAGAAGCCATAGATACTGCAAATGGAAACTTGATAAAAGAGTCTACCACTATAAGGCGATGAGTGTTCCAAAATGGTCGTGCAAAGTCAATGTGCACTCGTTGCCATGGCGATTGAGTCTTGAGAATGTCTGTGGCGCAGCGGATTGGTTTTCTGCGCATGCGCGACACTGTGACGTCATCTATTCAATGTGGGCGTCCATGTCCTGGTAGGTACAGTGCCGTCGTGCTAAATGTTTAGTGTGAACAATTCTCCATTGTCTTTCGTGCAGCAATTGCAACACATCCTTTGCAAAGCTTTCGGAATAAGCAAACGCGACTGTCCACTGTCTTTTTGAACTCGAATCACAACCTGTCGTACTGAAAGGTTATGCTGTCTTGTAAAATATCGACGCACAACTGAGTTCTGAATACTCTTCAGTGAATGAGGCCAACACGTGCGAATGTGATGCAACTAAATCTTGAGGTCTGGGTCTGCTCCGTGATTTGTGCAATTTTTATGTAGTGCAAGGGAAATGATTACAGCTGAGTCCTGCTCATGGATTTGGCAACAGCCAGCAGATGCATCAAAATCGGAGTCTGGCCCAATCGGAAGGCAAGATAGGGCGTGTGCATTGCCATGCTTTGCCGCACGTCTGTACAAAATTTCATACTGGTACTACGAAAGCAACAAAGCCCAGCGTTGCCATTTCTGAGCAGTGCGTGTAGGTACCGGCTTTGACGGACGAAACAAGGACTGAAAAGGCTTGTGATATGTCCCTAGAAAAAACTTGCGACGATGCAAATAATGATGGAATTTGTTCACATCATACATAATAGCGACCGTCTTTTTCTATTTGAGAATAATTGCACTGAGTTTGAGTCACAACTTTGAGGCAAAAACAATAGGTCTGTCTTCTGCACCAATTCTGTGCGGAAGGACAGTGTCGATTCCATAGGAAGAAACGTCGACTTGCAAAGCTACTGGCTTGGCAGAGTCAAAAGTGCACTAAACATCTGTCACTAAGCAAAACATTTTTGAGTTTCTGAAATGCGTCTTGGCAGTCTTTAGTGCACACGAAAGGTACATTTTTGCGACGCAAGCGATGCACTGGAGTTTCAGTCTGAGCGGCATTTGGTATTAACCGAAAGCAGTATGTCATTTTGCCTGGTGCTGACTGCAGTTCAGAGACATAGCGAGGAACAGGCAGGTCACGGATTGTGAGCAAATGAGATTGTAGGGGGTGCACCCTGACTGTTAATCATATCACCTACGACTGTAGCTCAGTTTGAAAAAAGTCACACTTTTCGAGACGACACTTTGAGCCCTGCATCTGACAACACTCAAAAAAGAGTGCCCAAATTGGCAATGTTTTCTTCTGGTGTACGAGCTGAGACGATAACATCGTTGAGATATTTTGAACAAAATTGCGCAGCGCGGGATTAGCCGAGAGGTCTGAGCGCATGGGTGTGTATGTTTGTCCTTAGGATAATTTCACACCCATTTGAACCATTTTTTTAACCAAGTCTGTCAGTGAGTGAGTGACAGTGTGGTAGCGACCGAGTTAGTGGGTCCCTGCTGTCAGCGGCGGATGCCGAAATAGGGTGTTGGTGGTACGTTGCTCGCGAATCTGTCTGTGGCCTCCCTCGTGATAGGTGCGCTTGATCCAGCGCCTATCATCAATCTTTGCGCTACATCTTTGCCAGGTGACAGCTCACGCCAGCACAGAAATGAACAGTGATGGCAACGACGAGAAAGTCACAACAGTAAGCAATGTACCTGCTGTCATTCTGAAGCAATTTTTGTACTATTTTAAAATGTTTCTAGTGGCAATGCTTTCTCCTTTCGCCAGCGATATTCGGTCATTTTAATGAAATGTAATTTCTCTACAGCTCTTTTTTTTCACTTTATTTGGATGTTTATCTCGTGCACGAACATCATGTTTGAAGGCATTATTGTCTCATGTTCATGTGTATGTTACCAACTCCACGAAAATATAGATTCGGTTTTATAAGAATAAGTGAATTAATTAAAAAGTACGTTATGATTCCTATCCGGCGAGGAACACCACAGCAATGAGTCTCGAAGTCATCGCAACTTCCTTGTGGAAGCCTCCTATAAAGCTGTGCGAGGTGGAATCCAAAATTTTCGGGACTGGTGCTGCCATCTGGAAAGTAGGAGTAGTAGATCTTTGCATCGCTAGATGGCGAGAGCTGCATTGTGCGGAGTGGCATTCAGCTGGGAGGACGTGTTGCGCGTCCACAGTGATTTCCGTAATACTCTTTGTTTGGTGTGTGACGATTTTACGATGGTTCCACGAACAGAACAACGCGTGTGTACAAATTCTATGCGAATCTCATGAAAAGTGCTATGGAGACCGTTGCAATGATTCAACAAGTGTTTAGGGGACAGAGCATGAGCCGCACACTTGTGTTTGAGTGGCATGCTCGGTTCAGGGCTGGCCGTACAGACGTCGAAGATGCTCACACTGGAGGGCTCGTTGCCAAACTTGAACAATTGGTTCGTGCGGATCGACGTGGAACCATTCAAGACCTTGTGGATGAAGTGGGTATTGGTTACGGGACATGTCAACAAATATTGACTGATGAATTGGGCATGCATCGTGTCGCGGCAAAATCAGAAGGCACAACGTGTTGAAGTGTGCACAGACCTTCGTCAGACCGCATCTGACGACACAACCTTCTTGTCACGGGTTATGACTGGCGACAAGAGCAGGATTTCGGTTATGACCCAGACACAAAGCAACAATCGTCCCAGTGGAAGAGCCCAGGCTCTCCAAGACTCATAAAAGCGAGACAGGTGAAGAAAAAAGTGAAGAGCATGATCATCATTTTCTTTGATACCAAGGGAACTATCCACAAAGAATTCGTCCCAACCAACCAGTGTATTCCGCGTACTGCTGTAACGTTTTGCGACGGCTCCGTGGAAACGTGCAGCGATGACGGCCAGAACTTTGGCGTCAAGGGAACTCACTGCTGCATCACGATAACGCGTCCTGTCCCACGTCCTTGCTCACCAGGACCTTTTTGGCAAAAACCGACATGGCGGTTGTACCCCACCCACCGTACTCGGCAGATTTTGCACCGTGCGACTTCCCGGTATTCGCAAAATTGAAACTCAAGTTGAAAGGCCGTCGGTTCGACGCTAAAGAGAGGATTCAAGAAACATCGCTGGCAATGATAAACAGCCTCAAAGGAAAGGACTTCCAGAAAGCGTTTCACCAGTGGCAGAAGCGCTGGGACCGGTGCGCATGTGCGGATGGGAACTACTTCGAGGGTGATGGTGACCATTAGTCCAAAGGTAAGGTTTTCAACAGATGGCAGCACCAGTCCCAAAAATTTTGGATAGCACCTTGTACACTTGCTGAAACAGGAGGTGTCGTCTCTCTCTCTCTCTCTCTCTCTCTCTCTCTCTCTCTCTCTCTCTCTTTGTCTCTGTCTGTCTGTCTCATTGATACTCTAGTGCGCTCATCTTTAGAAACACATAAATAGATAAATAGACTGCTGCACGTTAAAAGTAGTACACCAGGAATGAGACCAAACATCCAAGCTTTGCAGTAAATTTTGTGCGTATACAGGTTGCGAAATTTGCCACTCTGAACTGCCACCTTTGGCAGCAACAATGGCTCTACTTTGGATAGGCACCGAGCCGAAGCGAGCTTTTACTATACGAGTAGTTCATTTCATTTGTGCCAGAGTTGGAGACTCATAGTGGATATCAAGTAGTGGTGTGGCAGCCTCTTGGCTACCCCTGACCAGAAGTTTTCAGTGGTTCAGTGATCTGAAGAATGCGCAGGTAAGGGCAACTGTCAATCACTCTCAGTGTGGATGGAGATCGGGACAGCACAGGTGACGTGCGGTCTTGTGTTATCCTAGCGAAAGATAGCGTCGCACAGGTCTCGACGACAGGGCACTAGCACAGACCCTAACACTTTAGAAATGAACTGGATACCGTCCGGATTGCCGGTTAGGCGAACCAGACGTGATTGCGTTGGGTAGCCAGTAGCATCCTCTACTAACGCGCTTGCTGCTACGCCTGTTTGATGATGTAATCTGGCGTTTGTTCTTCGATGAGCTCCTGCATGGCGTCGAATGTGGCCCCTAAACTCGTCTATTCAATATTCGCAAAACAGTCATAGGATCCTTACCAAAGTGAACAGCACCTCCGCGAACGGTAAACTCTGTAGTCTCGAGTGCGGTATCGGCCGCTACCCGCTCGGCCGCACATTCAAATACGCGCGCCGCCACTTACTCCGCCGCGCTTCTCACAGCCGCCACCGAGGCACGAGGGCGCTGGAAGCGAGGTGCACGGAGCCCATTTTGTGTGTTAGCCAGTCGAATAACTTTCATAGTGGCCACTGTATCGAAGAGTGACAGATTTGTATGTGTTTTGTATCTGTATATGTTTCTACATTCAGATCTACTGTAAGAAAAAGACGCTGCAACTACAGCAACAAAGTCACATGTTATGTTTACTATTTGATATTAGATGTGGAGTACATTAGTATCAGAATTCTCAGTTAATGGACAGATTCCGTTCCTCGTTCCTGTATCCACTGAAGAACGCAAGGATGTCGTAACATCGAGAGGAGACAATCCTGCTGCTGCCGATTCTCACCTCGCGCTGCTGGACGTTTTTCCTCCTTACACTACGCATAATACAGGGTGTCCGAGAAGTCTTTCCCTGATTACATAAACTGATAACTCAGGCTATAAGTAAGATACAAATATGAAACTGGTGTCCAATTGTTTACAAACTATCGAAGTTTTTTTCACACATCGGTAAACTTCCACATGAGAAACCTTGGTAGCACATCTAGGCGATATTTAATTTGCGTCCACACATTAGCCAACATCTCAGACGAATTGCCTTTTCAGACGAAGCGACCTTTTTTGTCAGTGGAGTAGTGAATCGCCATAATGTGCGCATTTGGGGTTCACAACCCCCTGGCGACGTCATGGAGTGAACCAGAGGCAGTCCAAAGGTGAATGTTTGGTGCGCGCTATTGCACGATCGAATTATCGGGCCATTCTTCTTCGCTGAGGCTACCATCACATCTACAGTGTATCTAGACATGTTGCAAGTGTATGCTGTTCCTCAGCTGCTTCAGTATCCCCCAATGTCTTGTTTCAGCAAGATGGTGCACCGCCTCATTGGGGTTTGGACGTCCGTGCCTATCTCGATATGACCTTTCCTGGGCGATGGATTGGTCGTGATGGGCCAACGGTTTGGTCTCCACGTTCTCCTGACATAACCCCATTAGACTTCTTTTTATGGGGTTATGTCAAGGTAGAGGTCTACCGAATACGTGTACCAGATCTTAAAACCCTGCGGCAACGGATAACCACAGTCGTTGACTCGATCCCTCTAGTGATGTCGGTTAATGTGTGGACGGAAATTGAATATCGCCTAGATGTGCTACGTGCTACCAAGGGTGCTCATGTGGACGTTTACTGACGTCTGAAAAAAATTTGATTGTTTGTAAACAATTAGACACCAGTTTCATATTTCTATCTTACTTCTAGCCTGAGTTATCGATTCATGTATTCAGGGAAAGACTTTTAGGACACCCTGTACGATCGTTTCAAAACTGACAAATATTCAAATACTACTTACAGTTGAAAGGCGTGCTGTGTAATACTTCCTTATACTGAGTTTGGTACTGCTGCAAAGGTAATCATTTGCATACACGAGCATGTTGTGTTCGTCATGTCAATCTGACGTCTGCTGCAAGCTGTCTTCATTGTTATTACAGTTTTGAGGGCGAGCTTTTATAAGCTTAAGCACAGAGCTTCTCTATTTTAGGTATCAATATATTTAATTCTTGTATTTTAAAGCGACGATACGCATTTTGGCAACCAAAAGTAGTAATTAAAGATTTTGCCTAAACCACTGGTATTGAGTTTGGATTTTTCGGTACCCTTGCGATTAGCGGAGAACTTGGCGGCTAACAGCAACTACACATTTATCGTACCTTGTGCTGGTGAAGAAATTACGGTCGTGAATGGCCAGTGGCGATAAAAAAGCCCGAATTATCAGTGCGACTCTGGGAGTCGAGACTGTTCAGTGTTCACGGCACGAACCTGCGGAGATCCAAGCGGCGAGTGGATGGTTCAGCAAGTATTTTTTTTTTTTCTCTGAAACACTTGGAATTCTTTGTGTTGTTCGAAACAGACATTGGGAACCATTCTATCTTCAGACTCGTGAAGGCTCACAGATTCGTCTACATGGCCCAGGACTTCAAGTTTCAATGCCGGCCGCGGTGGTCTCGCGGTTCTAGGCGCGCAGTCCGGAACCGTGCGACTGCTACGGTCGCAGGTTCGAATCCTGCCTCGGGCATGGATGTGTGTGATGTCCTTAGGTTAGTTAGGTTTAAGTAGTTCTAAGTTCTAGGGGACTAATGACCACAGCAGTTGAGTCCCATAGTGCTCAGAGCCATTTCAAGTTTCAAAAGTGGAACAGACTTTTCTCCGGGAAGACCGCTGACAGTCGCTGGTGAATGCCACTGAGGAACAATATACCTTATAATATATGTTATCAGACGGCCAGTCTCTATCTGACGAATGAATTCTTCATTAGTATTAAAAAGTATTCTGTTTCTGATGACTAAATGCTTATTGTTCTGTACTTTAAACTGAAGCAAGTTGACTACTGTAATTTAGTACTGAGAATGAGTGGCGAATCTCCTCACTGGCGTACACAGTATTCAACTTGGAGACAAAGCCTGATAAAAACCTCAGATGCTAAGAGAACCCTCAGTTTATCCATAGCATTTAAATGTTCAGATCATTGCGCGTTGAATGCAGGCTCTAGCTAATCGGGCGGGCGTCGGAATTGGAATGCAGGTTTCCACAATTACATTAAAATTCGGAGCCTACTGTCCCGTCACGCTCACTTGTTCGATATCTCACAGGCCACTGGTGTGTCTATCAATACAAAGCATCATCCTATAGTTGTCGAACTATGTCATAGTGGTTCGTGGAATACTGCAAGGAGTTGAGGGTGCTCGGCTTCCAACAGATCTGCAAAGAGTTGAGTGAGAAACCGAAATTCTTCGAATCTCACGGTAGTAAGAAACTTTAGTGTGCAATGTGTTCGTGTAATTAGCCACAGCGTTTTCATTTTTTGGTTTAATATGTTTGTAGATTTCCTAATCCGTTTCTGTGAAGAACGTAATGACTCGTTCACGTGTAGCTAGCGCCCAGCCACAGGTTCAAAATGGTTCAAATGGCTCTGAGCACCATGGGACCATCTTAGGCCATCAGTCCCCTAAAACTTAGAACTACTTAAACCTAACTAACCTAAGGACACCAGACACATCCATTCCTGAGGCAGGATTCGACCCTGCGACCGTAGCAGTCCCGCAGTTCCGGACTGCAGCGCTTAGAACCGCACGGCCACCGCGGCCGGCCAACCACACGTCCTTGGTAAATATCACGTAAACACATCGCCGTGGTCACCTGGCTGGACCGGCTGTTGCGTGACACCACGTACTTCAACTGTCGACGAGTGTGCGTCGCAATGAGGAACGGCGGCGTACACCGACGAACGCAGCTGGCAGTGAAACACGAGCCGGCTGGCCGGTTGCGCCACGCGCATAGCATGCAGACCAACAACTGGCGCCAGTTTTTCCGTTCGCTACTTACGGCTGCGTTCCACCTCTGCACAGT
Source organism: Schistocerca gregaria (assembly GCF_023897955.1). Taxonomy (NCBI): domain Eukaryota; kingdom Metazoa; phylum Arthropoda; class Insecta; order Orthoptera; family Acrididae; genus Schistocerca; species Schistocerca gregaria. The sequence continues at coordinate 88,897,603 of NC_064926.1, read as the reverse complement.
TACTGTGACTTTCATTTTTATTCCCTTCACGCGCCATGTAGAGAGGTACCGCTTTCAGAACCGTAACACCGTTCACAGTGATAATAGCGAAATCTTCGGATTTTGTTGACAGTGTCACTAATCTCGCATTTGCAAAACGTTAATCCGGTGGCTGTGTTCTTCATCGTGAGGTGGGTACCAGTGTCCGCAGCTCGTAGTCGTGCGGTAGCGTTCTCGCTTCCCACGCCCGGGTTCCCGGGTTCGATTCACGGCGGAGTCAGAAATTTTCTGTGCCTCGTGATGACTGGGTGTTGTATGCTGTCCTTAGGTTAATTAGGTTTAAGTAGTTCTAAGTTCTAGGGGACTGATGACCATAGATGTTAAGTCCCATACTGCTCAGAGGCATTTGAACCATTTGGGTACCAATTTGGGTGAGCAGATTCTACGTAGTGCGTTCTCTAAATGTCAGTTGGTAATGGAGAAGAATACAGTTCACGGACGGAAAAAGGACTCCACTTCGAGAAGGAGTTGTACGATATAAATGAAAGTTGGTAGACGTGTTTCTACATCTGACAGATGATGTGTATTGAAATTCTCGCCAGTCAACAAAGAGTGCCGGCCGCTGTGGCCGAGCGGTTCTACGCGCTTCAGTCCGGAACCACGAGGCTCCTACGGTCGCAAGTTCGAATCCTGCCTCGGGCATGGATGTGTGTGATGTCCTTACGTTGGTTAGGTTTCAGTAGTTCTAAGCTCAGGGGACTGATGACCATAGATATTAAGTCCCATAGTGCTCAGAGCCATTTCTGCCATTCGGGGACTGTTGCGAGGCTTTCCTCAGAGTGTATTGAGTAGTTAGCAATACACCCTGAGGAAGGCACCTTGCAACAGTCGCCGAAACGTCGGTATTTTATACATGACAATGCTGGCTCAAACCCAGAAGAATTTTATTGACTGTGAAAACGGTCGCGGAAGCCTATGTTTACAGAATCAAAAGACCTTTCTCTCAAGAAGGCACAAATAATCGTTTAAAACGTATTTAACTACAATCTTTGTACGGTGTGTGATGACCTCAGATCGTAAGTCCCATAGTGCTCAGTCATTTGAACCTTTTGAACCACAAAAGAGTGGCCCTAGTGGCGCCACTATGAGGACGCAAAAAAAAAAAAAAAAAAAAAAAAGTTGTTCAAATGGCTCTGAGCACTGTGGGATTTAACATCTAAGGTCATCAGTCCCCTAGAACTTAGAACTACTTAAACCTAACTAACCTAAGGACATCACACACATCCATGCTCGAGGTAGGATTCGAACCTGCGACCGTATCGGTCGCACGGTTCCAGACTGTAGCGCCTAGAACCGCAAGGCCACTCCCATCGACTACGAGGACGAAAATCACGTTTGCTTTAAATACATGCTGAGTTTGGACGTGGTGAACCACGAACGCTTTTTAGATGACAGAGGCACCGTGCACCGACCTTCTGAGTTTGAACGAGGAGGACCTGTACGATTACAGGGTTATGTTCATTCTGCGATAGTGCAAAACGACTGGGCAGGAACGTATCAGCTGTACACGATTGCTCGCAGTAGTGTTACGAGAATGTACGGTCGCAACGAGACGTGACTCTGGACAGCTACGTGGCACTACCGAGAGGCAACACTGTATGTACGGCGTATAGGCCTGGCGCACCTGCAGCAGCAGTACGACCGCACCGACGCAACGAACTGTTACAAGTCGGTTACTTCGAGGACAGCTCCGAGCCAGACGCCCTGTAGCGTGCATTCCACTGACACCAAACCACAGAGCGTTTGCGGCTTCAGTGGTCTCCAACGAGAGCACGTCGGAGGTGTGTTGCGTTTTCTAATGAAAGCTGGTTGTGCGTCGGTGACCGTGATGCCCAAGCAGCCTGTCTGCGTTCTACACACGCTGGACTTCCAGCTGCAGTTAAGGTGTGCGCGCCGCGCGGGACTAGCCGAGCGGTCTGGGCTCCGCAGTCAAGGACTGTGCGACTGGTCCCGGCGGAGGTTCGATTCCTCCTCGGGCATGGGTGTGTTTGTTTGTCCTTAGGATAATTTAGGGTAAGTAGTGTGTAAGCTTAGGGACTGATGACCTTAGCAGTTAAGTCCCATAAGATTTCACACGCATTTGAACATTTTTAAGGTGTGGGGTGCGGTTTCGTATGACAGCAGGACCGCTCTCGTGGTTATCCCACGCACCCCGACTGCAAATTTATAAAACAATCTGATGGTTCGACCTATTGTTCTGCCATTCGTGAACAGCATTCCGTGGGGTGTTTTCCAGAAGGGTAGCGCTCTCCGATGTACCACCATTGTAACCCAGCATCGTCTACAGAGTGTCGACATGTTGGCGTGATCGATCAGCATACCTGTCTTCAATCGAGCGCATACGGGACACCGTCGGCAGACAACTTCGGTGTCATCCACAAACAGCTGTGTTGATGGAACAAGGGCAACAGGCGCTTAACTCCATCTCACAAACTGACATCTGTGCGCCACCGGTAGCTGACTGGCAAGCGCGACAGAATGTCAGTCCTAAGGGCCCGGGTTCGATTCCCGGCTGGGTCGGAGATTTTCTCCGCTCAGGGACTGGGTGTTGTGTTGTCCTAATCATCATCATTTCATCCCCATCGACGTGCAAGTCGCCGAAGTGGCGTCAAATCGAAAGACATGCACCCGGCGAACGGTCGATCCGACGGGAGGCTCTATCCACACGACATTTACATTTAACTGACATCTGGCTTCTGTACAAAACACTGCACGCATGTCTGCGTTCAACATGCTGGGGAGGGGTTATTGTAGCATCGTTTCACATTTGCAATGGATTATCTCTGCCTACATGAATCTGTGATCTCGCAATGTTAATCACTTAAGGGGGAGGTTTAATTCGTCCCGAAAAAAGTATGTTCAAAATGGCTCTGAGGACTGTGGCACAACTTCTGAGGTCATCAGTCCCCTAGAACTTAGAACTACTGAAACCTAACTAACCTAATGACATCACACACATCCATGCCGGAGGCAGGATTCGAACCTGCGACCTTAGAGGTCATGCGGTTCCAAACTGAAGCGCCTAGAACCGCACGGCCAAAACCATGTACTTTAAGAATTTTTTTCTCGTGATGTGTTTTAGATATCAATGTCAAATTTGGTCAAACTTGCTGGAATTTTTTCGACCGGAAATATCGAAGAGCAAAGGCGGAAGTGGCGTCTGAATGAAACAAAATTTCGATGTAGACCTCCATGCGCAGTATGTCACAGGTCAGCCGGCTCGTCTGAAATCAAAATTCACGTTATCGAAGTATATAAGATTCTTTACGAGTTGTACCTCGCTTAAGTTATTTGGACCACAGGAAACAAAATGGCGGCCAACTGAAAAAAATTGGGTTTTTTCATCGATTTTCCAACTTCGTCGGGCAAGTAAAAATATTTGTTGTTGATGGATCGGAATAAAAGTGCTACGACTCCTAGACAATTTAGCTAGCTTCGTCGCTAACAAAGAATCATGCCAATCGGTTACGTAGATTTGAAGTTACCATACCGCGTGATAAAAAACACGTTTGAAGTTTTCACTACATATAAATGAAATATTATGCAACTTACGTTCAATCTGCTATTGCGGGTCCATAAACTAGTCCTTCCTCTACCACATAGAGGGCGTTGTGCTGGATCTGGGCCATCCTGCGCTGCTCCAGAGCCGCTCGTACGGCCGGTGACAAGCGGTTTTCGGCCGCTTGAATCCGGTGGTCGTCCGAATGCTTGGCGAACTGCGTCCAATAGAGTCCCAGGGTGACGTCCACCGTTGTCACGGTCTTCAGAATTGCTGAATACCCTTCGTTGAAGCTGCTCACTTCCAGTCTTCGCACCAGAATGCAAATGTTTGGGGGCTAACTTCCAAACACACACGTTCAAACTTTCATTTGAGTTCTGTGCGTTTCCTGCCAAGCACCATTACAATAACTCGTCCTCCGAAAGAAAAGAAAAACTGGTACGTGAAAAAGGCCGATTTGAGGCAGATGCATTTTTTTGTTCAACCGCGAATAACAAACATTTCCGTTCCGTATTCGGAAAAACCGTTTCAGGGGTGGATTCTACACACTTTTATGGTTACAAAAATGAAATTTAAAAAAATCGATTTTTTGAACAAAAAGAAAGTAAATCTCCCCTTAAATATGTTACTTGTTGTTGTTGTTGTCTTCAGTCCTGAGACTGGTTTGATGCAGCTCTCCATGCTACTCTATCCTGTGCAAGCTGCTTCATCTCCCAGTACCTACTGCAACCTACATCCTTCTGAATCTGCTTAGTGTACTCATCTCTCGGTCTCCCTCTACGATTTTTACCCTCCACGCTGCCCTCCAATGCTAAATTTGTGATCCCTTGATGCCTCAAAACATGTCCTACCAACCGATCCCTTCTTCTAGTCAAGTTGTGCCACAAACTTCTCTTCTCCTCAATCCTATTCAATACCTCCTCATTAGTTACGTGATCTATCCACCTTATCTTCAGTATTCTTCTGTAGCACCACATTTCGAAAGCTTCTATTCTCTTCTTGTCCAAACTAGTTATCGTCCATGTTTCACTTCCATACATGGCTATACTCCAAACAAATACTTTCAGAAACGACTTCCTGATACATAAATCTATATTCGATGTTAACAAATTTCTCTTCTTCAGAAACGCTTTCCTTGCCATTGCCAGTCTACATTTTATATCCTCTCTACTTCGACCATCATCAGTTATTTTACTTCCTAAATAGCAAAACTCCTTTACTACTTTAAGTGTCTCATTTCCTAATCTAATTCCCTCAGCATCACCCGATTTAATTTGACTACATTCCATTATCCTCGTTTTGCTTTTGTTAATGTTCATCTTATATCCTCCTTTCAAGACACTGTCCATTCCGTTCAACTGCTCTTCCAAGTCCTTTGCCGTCTCTGACAGAATTACAATGTCATCGGCGAACCTCAAAGTTTTTACTTCGTCTCCATGAATTTTAATACCTACTCCAAATTTTTCTTTTGTTTCCTTTACTGCTTGCTCAATATACAGATTGAATAACATCGGGGAGAGGCTACAAATTTATTCCCGGAATTTCATTACTCTTCGTTATTTTTTGGTGTTGCGCTTTCTGTCAACAATGTATGTATAGCATCACTTATTATACCGGGTGATTCTTATCGACGTTTAAAAACCCCCGAAGCAACCCAAATGATGCTGAGATAATAACTTAATGCAGGACACGTGCGGCCACAAATGTCGGAAAATACCCCAGAAGTGGACGACAGATGTTGAACTGGTTACATCACCAGGTGACGGACGTTGCCGCACGTACACGTGTGTGCTCGAAGGTGCGATTGAGCGATGCAGTAGTTGCATTCGAGCAAGCGCTGTAAATTTCTAAGACATTACGTAAATGTGATCTGTTGCAAGGGTATAAGTTATGAAATTGTTGTTCTTGCTGTAACCGAGCAGAGGCTCTTCTTACACTACTGCCCATTAAAATTGCTACACAACGAAGATGACGTGCTGCAGACGCGAAATTTAACCGACGGAAGACGATGCTGTGATATGCAAATGAAAAGCTTTTTAGAGCATTCACACAAGGTTGGCGCCTGTGGCGACACCTACAACGTGCTGATATGAGGAAAGTTTCCAACCGATTTCTCATACACAAACAGCAGTTGACCGGCGTTGCCTGGTGAAGCATTGTTGTGATGCCTCGTGTAGGAGGAGAAATGCGTACCATCACGTTTCCGACTTTGATAAAGATCGGATTGTAGCCTATAGCGATTGTGTTTTATCGTATCGCGACATTGCTGCTCGCGTTGGTCGAGATCCAATGAGTGTTAGCAGAATATGGAATCGGTGTGTTCAGGGGGGTAATACGGAACGCCGTACTGGATCCCAACGGCCTGGCATCACTAGCAGTCGAGATGACAGGCATCTTATCCCCGGGTTCGATTCCCGGGCGGGGTCGGGGATTTTCTCTGGCTCGTGATGACTGGGTGTTGTGTGCTGTCCTTAGGTTAGTTAGGTTTAAGTAGTTCTGAGTTCTAGGGGACAGATGACCATAGATGTTACGTCCCATAGTGCTCAGTGCCATTTTTTTTTTTTTTTTTTTTTTTTTTTTTTTTTTTTTTTTTTTGCATCTTATCCTCATGGCTGTAACGGATCGTGCAACCACGTCACGACACCTGACGCAACAGATGGGGAAAACAACCATCTGCACGAACAGTTCGACGACGTTTGCAACAGCATAGTCTATCAGCTCAGCGACCATGGGTGTGGTTACCCTTAACGCTGCATCATAGGATCGCCTGCGATGGTGTACTCAACGACGAGCGTGGGTGCACGAATGGAAATACGTTGTTTTGTGGGATGAATCCAGGTTCATAATGGTCGCATCCATGTTTGGCGTCATCGCGGTGAACGCACATTGGAAGCGTGTATTCGTCATCGGGATACTGGCGTATCAGCCGGTGTGATGGTATGGGGTGCCATTGGTTACACGTCTCGGTCACCTCTTGTTCGCATTGACGGCACTTTGAACAGTGGACGTTACATTTCAGACGTATTACGACCCGTGGCTCTACCCCTCATTCGATCCCTGCGAAATTTTACATTTCAGCAGGGCAAGGCACGACCGCATGTTGCAGGTCCTGTACGGGCCTTTCTGGATACAGAAAATGTTCGACTGGTGCCCTGGCCAGCAGATTCTCCAAATCTCTCACCAACTGAAAACGCCTGGTCAATGGTGGCCGAGCAACTGGCGCGTCACAATCCACCAGTCACTAGTCTTGATGCACTGTGGTATCGTGTTGAAGCAGCATGGGCAGCTGTAACTGTGCACGCTACCCAAGCTGTGTTTGACTCAATTCCGAGGCGTATCAAGGCCGTTATTACGGCCAGAGGTAGTTGTACCGGGTTCTGATTTCTCAGGACAAACTGCGTGAAAATGTAATCACATGTCAGTTCTAGTATGATATATATGTCCAATGAATACCCGTTTATCATCTGTATATCGTGTTGGTGTAGCAATTTTAATGGCCAGTAGTGTATTTCATGTTTTTCTTTTTATTTTGTCCTTTCTTTCTTTATTTACACGCTGTAGTCAGTATGTAACGTTTCGTGTGTGTAGGTGAGCTAATCGGCCGGCTGGAACTGGTACGAGGCGAGATGAATATGTTGTACGGCTGAACGCTACTGGGCGCTAGAGCCGGGTGATACCTATAGGATGGTCGGGCGCAAGCCGAGACGCAGTCGCAGAGAGCGCGTCGCCGGAGGCAGCTAAAACCCCTCAGGCGGGAATGTGGACGGCTGCTGCTCGCAATGCCTCGGTGCAGAATATGCTCCAGGAAGTGGCCGAGTGTCAGACAATCTTAACGGTGGCCGAGATACAGCTCTTTGATATTCGACAAAACCTCATATCAAATATTAATGCAAATCCGAATACATTTGCGATCTCAGAAAATGAGGCGCATCCAATGACAATAATCTTTCAATATCTTTAAAACTACAAAAGTTTATGTCTCACAACACAAACATTTTCATAGCGACGCTCCGAATTAACAACTTTAAATTGATTAACTTCTCATGTTTAAAACACTTAACTCTTTCTCAGTAAAAACGATACCTGATAAATTTTCAACTATTATAAAAAATTTAAACCTACTATGAAAATTTTTCGTAGAACTTAGACGGTTATCCCCATGTTATTTTGTAACTAAATTTAGTATTTTCTTAGAATGCGTTGTCCTGATCTGTTTACTGACATAATGAGTGTAATCGTTCACCAGCTACATCACGTGGTAAAATTGTAATGGGGAGATAACTCCTGCTAACTGCTAGTGGGCTAAATATAACTTCACACCAAACAACTTCTTACGTTTAAAGCTGTCTCTAATCTGTTCTTTAAGCCACACTTTTTGACATGCCCCTTTAGCTCGCTGTGCTGCTGCAGACGTCGTCTTAACTTTCACATTTATATAATAGGAATTACATTTTTTTACATTTCTTATTAATTTTATACACTCTGTACTCTTCAGTAGTTCTTGGTGCGTTGGTAGTGCAGTAATATACCATATGCCTGGCTAGTCATACATTTGATTAACTTCTCGTGATTGGGATTCACAGTCATATACACTCCTGGAAATGGAAAAAAGAACACATTGACACCGGTGTGTCACACCCACCACACTTGCTCCGGACACTGCGAGAGGGCTGTACAAGCAATGATCACACGCACGGCACAGCGGACACACCAGGAACCGCGGTGTTGGCCGTCGAATGGTGCTAGCTGCGCAGCATTTGTGCACCGCCGCCGTCAGTGTCAGCCAATTTGCCGTGGCATACGGAGCTCCATCGCAGTCTTTAACACTGGTAGCATGCCGCGACAGCGTGGACGTGAACCGTATGTGCAGTTGACGGACTTTGAGCGAGGGCGTATAGTGGGCATGCGGGAGGCCGGATGGACGTACCGCCGAATTGCTCAACACGTGGGGCGTGAGGTCTCCACGGTACATCGATGTTGTTGCCAGTGGTCGGCGGAAGGTGCACGTGCCCGTCGACGTGGGACCGGACCGCAGCGACGCACGGATGCACGCCAAGACCGTAGGATCCTACGCAGTGCCGTAGGGGACCGCACCGCCACTTCCAAGCAAATTAGGGACACTGTTGCTCCTGGGGTATCGGCGAGGACCATTCGCAACCGTCTCCACGAAGCTGGGCTACGGTCCCGCACACTGTTAGGCCGTCTTCCGCTCACGCCCCAACATCGTGCAGCCCGCCTCCAGTGGTGTCACGACAGGCGTGAATGGAGGGACGAATGGAGACGTGTCGTCTTCAGCGATGAGAGTCGCTTCTGCCTTGGTGCCAATGATGGTCGTATGCGTGTTTGGCGCCGTACAGGTGAGCGCCACAATCAGGACTGCATACGACCGAGGCACACAGGGCCAACACCCGGCATCATGGTGTGGGGAGCGATCTCCTACACTGGCCGTACACCTCTGGTGATCGTCGAGGGGACACTGAATATTGCACAGTACATCCAAACCGTCATCGAACCCATCGTTCTGCCATTCCTAGACCGGCAAGGGAACTTGCTGTTCCAACAGGACAATGCACGTCCGCATGTATCCCGATCCACCCAACGTACTCTAGAAGGTGTAAGTCAACTACCCTGGCCAGCAAGATCTCCGGTTCTGTTCCCCATTGAGCATGTTTGGGACTGGATGAAGCGTCGTCTCACGCGGTCTGCACGTCCAGCACGAACGCTGGTCCAATTGAGGCGCCAGGTGGAAATGGCATGGCAAGCCGTTCCACAGGACTACATCCAGCATCTCTACGATCGTCTCCATGGGAGAATAGCAGCCTGCATTGCTGCGAAAGGTGGATATACACTGTACTAGTGCCGACATTGTGCAAGCTCTGTTGCCTGTGTCGATGTGCCTGTGGTTCTGTCAGTGTGATCATGTGATGTATCTGACCCCAGGAATGTGTCAATAAAGTTTCCCCTTCCTGGGACAATGAATTCACGGTGTTCTTATTTCAATTTCCAGGAGTGTATTATTTATTAGAATACATCATAGTCGCCGTTGACTGAATAAAATATTTATTATTACGATTGCAATTTCGGCCTTACGGCCATTTTCAAGTAACACTGTAAAAGTTACCTAAACACAAAAAATACAAAAGCGATGCACAGCGTGTGTGTGTACATAATTAAGCAAACATTTCATTAAGATAGTAGCGCACTTATAAAAATCGGTGAGAAATGTACATTACGTACATTCTGTCAGAGCACAAGACTATCTGACTGGAGTGCACGTCGTCCTTTCTTTTTTCCCTTTATTGCAAATTTTATACCTATACATAGTAAGGCTGGCAGCAGCATCATATGCTGCCCTTCAGCCTTCGAATCGGCAATGAGAAAAACATGAAGAAGATACATAATAGACAGATTGACGGGCAAAAAAACAGTAGACACAGAAATACAAAACACGGAGCCGTTCACACTCGACGAAAATTACACTGAAACACGTTGGCACGGCGCACAAACACCGATGATTCGACGGCACAGGTGAACGTTGAAGTGTGAGTCTGACGGTGAACACTAACACAAACACGACGGCACACACACGAGAAACCGATGGCCACGCCGTCGTCAAAATGCAGCCCTTTGACTGCGAGAGTCCCACAAGATCCGATGAGTACGACACGTATTACATCGTAATATGTTGCTAAATACACTACTGGAAATTGAAATAAGAACACCGTGAATTCATTGTCCCAGGAAGGGGAAACTTTATTGACACATTCCTGGGGTCAGATACATCACATGATCACACTGACAGAACCACAGGCACATAGACACAGGCAACAGAGCATGCACAATGTCGGCACTAGTACAGTGTATATCCACCTTTCGCAGCAATGCAGGCTGCTATTCTCCCATGGAGACGATCGTAGAAATGCTGGATGTAGTCCTGTGAAACGGCTTGCCATGCCATTTCCACCTGGCGCCTCAGTTGGACCAGTGTTCGTGCTGGACGTACAGACCGCGTGAGACGACGCTTCATCCAGTCCCAAACATGCTCAATGGGGGACAGATCCGGAGATCCTGCTGGCCAGGGTAGTTGACTTACACCTTCTAGAGCACGTTGGGTGGCACGGGATACATGCGGACGTGCATTGTCCTGTTGGAACAGCAAGTTCCCTTGCCGGTCTAGGAATGGTAGAAAGATGGGTTCGATGACGGTTTGGATGTACCGTGCACTATTCAGTGTCCCCTCGACGATCACCAGAGGTGTACGGCCAGTGTAGGAGATCGCTCCCCACACCATGATGCCGGTTGTTGGCCCTGTGTGCCTCGGTCGTATGCAGTCCTGATTGTGGCGCTCACCTGCACGGGGCCAAACACGCATACGACCATCATTGGCACCGAGGCAGAAGCGACTCTCATCGCTGAAGACGACACGTCTCCATTCGTCCCTCCATTCACGCCTGTCGCGACACCACTGGAGGCGGGCTACACGATGTTGGGGCGTGAGCGGAAGACGGCCTAACGGTGTGCGGGACCGTAGCCCAGCTTCATGGAGACGGTTGCGAATGGTCCTCGCCGATACCCCAGGAGCAACAGTGTCCCTAATTTGCTGGGAAGTGGCGTAGGATCCTACGGTCTTGGCGTGCATCCGTGCGTCGCTGCGGTCCGGTCGCAGGTCGACGGGCACGTGCACCTTCCTCCGACCACTGGCGACAACATCGATGTACTGTGGAAACCTCACGCCCCATGTGTTGAGCAATTCGGCGGTACGTCCACCCGGCCTCCCGCATGCCCACTATACGCCCTCGCTCAAAGTCCGTCAACTGCACATACGGTTCACGTCCACGCTGTCGCGGCATGCTACCAGTGTTAAAGACTGCGATGGAGCTCCGTCTGCCACGGCAAACTGGCTGACACTGACGGCGGCGGTGCACAAATGCTGCGCAGATAGCGCCATTCGACGGCCAACACCGCGGTTCCTGGTGTGTCCGCTGTGCCGTGCGTGTGATCATTGCTTGTACAGCCCTCTCGCAGTGTCCGGAGCAAGTATGGTGGGTCTGACACACCGGTGTCAATGTGTTCTTTTTTCCATTTCCAGGAGTGTATGTACTGAACTGTCAATAAACTATCACAGATACAATCTCAGTTGCACTGACAACATGTGCAGCTAAGTCCGTTGGCGCGAAAATACATTCACTAAAGATACTGCCTGTGCACGTAGCAAAGATACAATTTACCAAGGATACAGTTTATAAGCTTTATATTGTAAAGTCTTTTCATCTGTCGACATCATACAGCTTTCGTAATAGTGCTATGGTTGTAAGGGGCAGTACGATAGGATGGGAATAGTCATTTATAACATAACAGAGGCTAATACATGGGTTATCTGTTAATTAGCTCTCACATTGACTGAAGTGCTCCTAAATGAGATGAAGACAGAGCTCTGATGTATAAAACTTTGTACGTGTATACATTTTACGAATATGAATGGCGTAAAACGCTCGCCAGCAATCAAATTCACTGTGCACCACCACAAATTGGGACAAAGCTTCACAATGCCTTCGATGCTTCGTGCGACTTCAACAAACGTAATCTCATATGAAAGCACTGCACTGTAGCTGTCATCACTGAAAGCTATTTACCTGTACCCATCTTCTTTACCTATTTACTGCGTTTTTATATCTGTTTCATTATGCAAATATTTGTCAAAACATCATATCCGCCACAATTACACAGCAAATGTATACAGAACGAATAGCTCATACTTCATCATACTTGTGTTTTTATTTAATGAGCGGATTACTATTTTGCCAGTAACTCTATTTATGTGCTGGTTGCAAGTGCTATTAAAAAACTGTGCTAATTTAAAAGCGGTCAGTGGATGTGTTAGCGGGCACCACGTTTGAAAATAGAACCAAAAGACAAAAATGTTCAAATGTGTGTGAAATCTTATGGGATTTAACTCTAAGGTCATCAGTCCCTAAGCTTACCCACTACGTAACCTAAATTATCCTAAGGACAAACACACGCACCCATGCCCGAGGGTGGACTCGAACCTCCGCCGGGACCAGCCGCACTGATCAAAAGACGGTCAATACGATTCTTCTGGGTTTGAGGCCGCATTGTCATCTATAAAAATCCGACATTTCGGCGACAGTGCCGGTCGCTGTGGCCGTGCGGTTCTAGGCGCTTCAGCCTGGAACCGTGTGACCGCTACGGTCGCAGGTTCGAATCCTGCCTCGGGTATGAATGTGTGTGATGTTCTTAGGTCAGTTAGGTGTAAGTAGTCCTAGGGGACTGATGACCATAGATATTATGTTGTTGCAAGGCTTTCCGCAGAGTGTATTGAGTAGTTAGCAATACACCCTGAGGAAGACACCTTGCAACAGTCGCCGAAACGTCGGAATTTTATACATGACAATGTGGCCTCAAACCCAGAAGAATTTTACTGACTGTGACAACGGCCGCGGAAGCCTATGTTTACAGAATCAAAAGACCTTTCTCTCAAGAAGGCACAAATAATCGTTTAAAACGTATTTAACTACAATCTTTGTACGGCGTGTGTTTTTCATCGTGAGCACACTTGAGCAAACATACTGCCGTATTTAATTAACAACAAACCTTCATCTACGAGGCGGTCACGTCTGTAGTGCTTGAGAACGATGTATTCTTGGTGGGGATGACCTTCAGTTAATGAGAGTTGGACATTGGTGTACTGCTGGAGTCACGTGAAGACTGGGACTTTACGAGTGAAACGCTTAACGGAGAGACTCTACTTACGTTTGTTCTTGAAGAAGGCAGACCTGCCTGTGATATGGCGCCTTATTCGGTCGTGTGGCTGACAGCAATAGTACCATCCACATCAATTTTAATGATTAGAACAGAAATAATTATCGATGTAATAATAATTTTCAAAGGTGTAACGGAAAACTAAACAGGGAACAAAGATTTGTGAGGCTGGGGCCTCATGAAATGCAACAACGGAATTAGAGGTCGAGAAAGTACAGATCACCATGTATCAGGTGCGGAGATGACGAAATAAACCGGCGTTGTAAAGGACACGTCATTTTAAAAATCTTATGGGTGTCGAAAATTCGGCAAATAAACGACAAATATTGGAGATGAAGGTTATGAGAGGCAGACCGCATACGACAACATGCGTGATTCGGTCGTTTAGGTGATTGATTCTGGGCGCTGAACGGCCGCTATCGCACTTCTGAAGGGACTTAATAATTCGAGAGCTCTGAATGTACTCCACAGTAAGACTCTTAACTTTTTCCGCTTGTAATACGGAACTGTATGCTGAGTATGAGATATTTTGTTCTTTCTACGGCGTGTATTAATTTTTGAATCATCATGTTGAACTCTGAACTGTTCTGAGATGGTAAATTTTTCGTCTATTTTGATCACGACATGTACTTAGTTTTCGCGAGTCTTCGTTGACTATTTAGTTTCGGGATTTTTGCTACTATTCTCACAACGCTTTCCTGCATTTGATGATGGTATTTTCTGTATGTGTTTTCATTGAATATCGTAGGTTCGCTTCCCTTTTATGTGACATGTCCTTTCTCGAATAAACATTAATCGACTTAATTCTCTGTCGCCTTCACCAATTGTAAACGTTAGATTAGAACCCTATTTACTAAATTATTCATTTCAAGAAATATTGTTGTGGAGACGCTTAGGGAACTGAGATGAGAATCCCTGGAGGGAAGGTGACGCTCTTTTCGAAAAACTCTACTGAGAAAATTTAGAGAACCGGCATTTGAAGCTGACTGCTGAACAATGCTACTGCCGCCAAAATACGTTTCGCCTAAGGACTAAGAAGATACGAGAAATTAGGGCTGATACGGAGGCATATAGGCGCAGTATTAGGAGTATCTACGTATATATTGAATATGGGTGAACCCACAGAGTCGTCGCCAATGATGGAGCTTCCAATGATTAAGCAATCACCCAGTGCGCGTTGTTCAGATAATGTGAGTGGGCCACTTAGTCCAAATTCTGAAAATGGCAGTGATGGTCGATACTAGTGGAGCAGATAGTCCGAAATCAGAGAAGGGATATGTAATTGCAAATGATTCAATAACATGGTTAAAGGAAATTCTGGAAAATGGGTGCGTTGTATAGAGAGATAGGTTCAATAAAATCTGAGACAGGTTCAGTAGAGACAAGTGTAGCAGAAACAGTAAAAATTAAGTCAGATATTGAAAGGCTGATTGAGTTAAAATTAAAAGCCGTAAGAGCAGACGCAAGCAAAATTTCTGAAGAGGGTGGTCTGCTTAACACCAGAGTCGACTCAGTGGGATACTATTTCGTGGACAAGATGGAAAAAGGTACATTACGTGCTGGGTGCTGGGGTAAAGAATTGTGCGCAGAGGCAAAATACACTTGAGGAAGAGACCAATAAGTCTATTAATTTGTGAGGTTGAGTGATTAAAAATAAGGAACATGTTGAATCCAAATTATGAAAGGAGCTCGAACAGCAGTTTAAAGACATCAGGATAGAATTAAATACTTTGGCAGAGAATAGGCTGCTTCTGAACAAATTCTGGACGGAAGCGAAGCAAACGCGACTCCAGAATGTGTCCCTAAACGGACCAAGTTTCAAACAAGTAAGTGGGCCGGTGCGGATTTTTGTGTACGTGAGCTAAGTTAGCGCACATAAATCGTACTCTGGGAGTGGTGACGGAGATTATGACGCTTATGGAATATTTACAATGGAATCTTGTCAGCAGTCCGACTAACTCCGTCGATAAATTTTTAGATTTCTGTGAAAAACTTAACCAGGCATTGAAATTCAATAATGTGAACAGTACGGGAGCAATAGTTCCATCCAGATCAATTTTAATGATCAGAACAGAAATAATTAAAAATGTAATAATAATTTTCAAAGGGGTGACGGAAATCAAAACAGGGAACAAAGATTTGTGAGGCTGGAGCATCATTAAACGCAACAACAAAATTGGAGATCGGGAAACTACATACCGCCGGGTATCATGTCCGGAGATGGCGAAATAAACCGTTCTCGTAAAGGAATTATTATTTTAAAAACTGTGGGTGTCGAAAATTTGGCAAATAAGCCACAAATATTGGAGATGAAGGTTATGAGAAATAAAAATAAAATGGAGAGGAATTTGAAGCAGTGCAACCATAAAGAGGGCTCAAGAAATATTGTAAAATGTGTTGAGAGAATCGACATTGAGAATCATGCTTCACTGTCATTGACTGATGGCATCACAAGATCGACGCGATGAAACGTTTTGTTGACGTGACAAGTCGTCCAGAATGGTGGTTTGGAACTCGAGTAACTGGGTGAAATGCGTAGGAATTATGGGAAACCTTGTAAAACTACGAAAGTTGGTAGAAAATACCTAAAACTGTGGGTGATTTAGGGTACAGACATGCTCGCCTGGGTGTAAGAAAATCATTCCTTTCTTCCAACAATGCGACTGACAACTGATGGTCCATACTATTCATGCTGTATGGCTTTAAGTCCTGAAGAATACCCACATGTTCCACAAGTGGATATACATTGTAAGCTGTAAAAATGAAAAACACAGTGTCCAAAGATTTGGTGGTCATTATGACCGCCACCTAGGACACCAAAACAGTGATCATATACCAGTGTGCGGTATGCCCCGCCAATACGAGAAAGTAGTGCTCCTGGTCACCGAGACATCTGCTACCCTGTCACTGTGGGACATAAGTTTAAATGTAGACACCATTACCTTTGTAGGACTGTTTGGAGACGCTCCACCTCTGTCTCTTATTTCAAACATCCTATGTGTTGTTGTGGGAGTAACACAGTTTACGTCATGTGATGTCCAGCTTTCTGTGACAGACGATGGATCGAAATGTCTTAATGCCAGTTTAGCACTTCATGCAGACCTCAAAATCATGAGGAAAAATAAAAGTATGAAAGTGTACAAAGCTGTTGCCGTACACTACTTGGATCTGTTACAGCAGGAAAACAAAGTATCAATCTGCTTATGAAAGGACGACACAGGAGCCCTGTCTTGTAATTGATAGTCTGTGGACTATGGTTCTTCTACAGAACGGGTGACAAAACTTTACAAAGTGCATGGGACTTTGACCACTGGATACCTCGTCCAATGGACTAATACATATATATTTAATAGGATCACCTCATATGTTCGATGTCAACATACATAAGACATTTGTTTTCGGTATAGCAGGAAAGGTAGATGCAGTAATATCTTATCGAGTTCTATGCCAGGTGATGTGAGGTTCGAAGTTTTTTGTACTTCCCTGTTTTACCCCATTGAGAGAAAGAGAGGGGAGAGAGGGGTGAGGGAGATTGCTCTATCAACAAGTGTCTGGCATCATTACACTGTCGTATTTTTAATCACAGGGGTCTAGGGGTAGCGTGTTTGATTCATAATCAAAATGTCTTCGGTCCCGGGTTCGATCCCCGCCACTGCCTAAATTTTGATAAATAATCAGCATTGCCGGCCGAAAACTTCCGGCATAAGAAGTCAGCCTCATTCTGCCAACGGCCTTGTCAAAGAGGGCGGAGGAGCGGATAGAGGTTCAGGGCACTCTCTTGTCCTAGGGGTGTGAAATTGCCCCTAAAGGTGGAAGAATCAGCAATGATCAACGACATGAGGACGCAGAAGGCAATGGAAACCACTGCATTAAAGACACGTAACGTGTATCCACAGGACATGTGGCCTGTAGCTGAAGAAGTGTCATGATGATATCTCCATTGGCAAAAGATACCGGAAGAGTCCCCCATTCGGATCTCCGGGAGGGGACTGCCAAGGGGGAGGTTACCATGAGAAAAAGATTGAATGATCAACGAAAGGATAATGTTCTACGAGTCGGGGCGTGGAATGTCAGAAGCTTGAACGTGGTAGGGGAACTAGAAAATCTGAAAAGGGAAATGCAAAGGCTCAATCTAGATATAGTAGGGGTCAGTGAAGTGAAGTGGAAGGAAGACAAGGATTTCTGGTCAGATGAGTATCGGGTAATATCAACATCAGCAGAAAATGGTATAACAGTTGTAGGATTCGATATGAATAGGAAGGTATGGCAGAGGGTGTGTTACTGTGAACAGTTCAGTGACTGGGTTGTTCTAATCAGAATCGACAGCAGACCAACACCGACAACGATAGTTCAGGTATACATGCCGACGTCGCAAGCTGAAGATGAACAGATAGAGAAAGTGTATGAGTATATTGAAAGGGTAATGCAGTATGTAAAGGGGGACTAAAATCTAACAGTCATGGGCGACTGGAATGCAGTTGTAGGGGGAGGGAGTAGAAGAAAAGGTTACAGGAGAGTATGGGCTTGGGACAAGGAATGAAAGAGGAGAAAGACTAATTGAGTTCTGTAACAAGGCAGAAGGGATAGATAACATTCCATCAGAATTTCTAAAATCATTAGGGGAAGTGGCAACAAAATGACTATTGACGTTGGTGTGTAGAATATATGAGTCTGGCGATATACCATCTGACTTTCGGAAAAGCATCATCCACACAATTCCGAAGACGGCAAGAGCTGACAAGTGCGAGAATTATCGCACAATCAGCTTAACAGCTCATGCATCGAAGCTGCTTACAAGAATAATATACAGAAGAATGGAAAAGAAAATTGAGAATGCGCTAGATGACGATCAATATAACATGGTGCAAGCTGTTCAAGATTCTGAAAAAAGACGGGTCATATACAATATGTACAACAACCAAGAGGGAATAATAAGAGAGGACGATCAAGAACGAAGTACTCGTATTAAGAAAGGAGTAAGACAAGGCGGTAGCCTTTCGCCCTACTCTTCAATCTGTACATCGAGGAAGGAATGATAGAAATAAAAGAAAGGTTCAGGAGTGGAATTAAAATACAAGGTGAAAGGATATCAATGATACGATTCACTGATGACATTGCCATCCTGAGTGAAAATGAAGAAGAATTAAATGATCTGCTGAACGGAATGAACAGTCTAATGAGTACACAGTATGGTTTGAGAGTAAATCGGAGAAAGACGGAGGTAATGAGAAGTAGTAGAAATGAGAACAGCGAGAAAGTTAACTTCAGGATTGATGGTCACGAAGTCAATGGAGTTAAGGAATTCTGCTACCTAGGCAGTAAAATAACCAATGACGGACGGAGCAAGGAGGACATCAAAAGCAGACTCGCTATGGCAAAAAGAGATTTTCTGGCCAAGAGAAGTCTACTAATATCAAATACCGGCCTTAATTTTAGGAAGAAATTTCTGAGGATGTACGTCTGGAGTACAGCATTGTATGGTTGTGAAACATGGAGTGTGGGGAAACCGGAACAGAATAGAATCGAAGCATTTGAGATGTGGTGCTATAGACGAATGTTGAAAATTAGATGGACTGTTAAGGTAAGGAATGAGGAGGTTCTACGCGGAATCGGAGAGGAAAGGAATATGTGGAAAACACTGATAAGGAAAAGGGACAGGATGATAGGACATCTGCTAAGACATGAGGGAATTCCATGGTACTAGAGGGAGCTGTAGAGGGCAAAAACTGTAGAGGAAGACAGAGATTGGAATACGTCAAGCAAATAATTGAGGACGTAGGTTGCAAGTGCTACTCTGAGATGAAGAGCTTAGCACAGGAAAGGAATTCGTGGCGGGCCGCATCAAACCAGTCAGTAGACTGATGACAAAAGCCACAGGAATATGATAAAGAAGGTGAGGATATGTACAGGGTGATATTTCTAGACTGTCATTCGATAATGATGAATTTTAGATGTTATGCTTCTGAATTTCTGTACACAGTCCATGTTGTCCTGCATGGTTGTGAATTTCTTTCTGCACGTTAGTGTGCTATTTTTCTCATTGTGATAGTTTTCTACGTAGTCAGTGATGAATCGAGAACCAGACTGCCTTCTAAGTAATGGCATAGAGCTGTCTGAACATGACAGAATTTCGAAAGGATTAGCAGGTGTCTTTGACTTGCTAGAGGACATCTCTTACTCATGGAATCACGTGGATCCAAATGCTGTACATCGGATAATACACTCCTGGAAATTGAAATAAGAACACCGTGAATTCATTGTCCCAGGAAGGGGAAACTTTATTGACACATTCCTGGGGTCAGATACATCACATGATCACACTGACAGAACCACAGGCACATAGATACAGGCAACAGAGCATGCACAATGTCGGCACTAGTACAGTGTATATCCACCTTTCGCAGCAATGCAGGCTGCTATTCTCCCATGGAGACGATCGTAGAGATGCTGGATGTAGTCCTGTGAACGGCTTGCCATGCCATTTCCACCTGGCGCCTCAGTTGGACCAGCGTTCGTGCTGGACGTGCAGACCGCGTGAGACGACGCTTCATCCAGTCACAAACATGCTCAATGGGGGACAGATCCAGAGATCTTGCTGGACAGGGTAGTTGACTTACACCTTCTAGAGCACGTTGGGTGGCACGGGATACATGCGGACGTGCATTGTCCTGTTGGAACAGCAAGTTCCCTTGCCGGTCTAGGAATGGTGGAACGATGGGTTCGATGACGGTTTGGATGTACCGTACACTATTCAGTGTCCCCTCGACGATCACCAGAGGTGTACGGCCAGTGTAGGAGATCGCTCCCCACACCATGATGCCGGGTGTTGGCCCTGTGTGCCTCGGTCATATGCAGTCCTGATTGTGGCGCTCACCTGCACGGCGCCAAACACGCATACGACCATCATTGGCACCAAGGCAGAAGCGACTCTCATCGCTGAAGACGACACGTCTCCATTCGTCCCTCCCTTCACGCCTGTCGCGACACCACTGGAGACGGGCTGCACGATGTTGGGGCGTGAGCGGAAGACGGCCTAACGGTGTGCGGGACCGTAGCCCAGCTTCATGGAGACGGTTGCGAATGGTCCTCGCCGATACCCCAGGAACAACAGTGTCCCTAATTTGCTGGGAAGTGGCGGTGCGGTCCCCTACGGCACTGCGTATGATCCTACGGTCTTGGCGTGCATCCGTGCATCGCTGCGGTCCGGTCCCAGGTCGACGGGCACGTGCACCTTCCGCCGACCACTGGCGACAACATCGATGTACTGTGGAGACCTCACGCCCCACGTGTTTAGCAATTCGGCGGTACGTCCACCCGGCCTCTTGCATGGCCACTATACGTCCTTGCTCAAAGTCCGTCAACTGCACATACGGTTCACGTCCACGCTGTCGCGGCATGCTACCAGTGTTAAAGACTGCGATGGAGTTCCGTATGCCACAGCAAACTGGCTGACACTGACGGCGGCGGTGCACAAATGCTGCGCAGCTAGCGCCATTCGACGGCCAACACCGCGGTTCCTGGTGTGTCCGCTGTGCTGTGCGTGTGATCATTGCTTGTACAGCCCTCTCGCAGTGTCGGGAGCAAGTATGGTGGGTCTGACACACCGGTGTCAATGTGTTCTTTTTTCCATTTCCAGGAGTGTAGAAGATTCGTGAGATACAATAGGTAAGTGATACTCTGACGAAAGGGGAGATGAGAGGTGAGCTCTATACTGCATCTTATGTCACTGGCAAATAACAAATGTCTCGCAAAGAGACTACAATGAGAAAATTAGGAGTATGGGAACGAAGCTTTTCGCGACGGCACTTCTATGTAAAACATTCTCGGTCTTCTTGCCGCGTCAGTTCTAGATAAAATCTCGAGCTTTCGACGATTCCATCCATCGTCATCGTCAGGAGCAGCTGAATGTCTTCACTGCTATTGCCGTAGCCTTTTTTTATAGCCAGTGGTTGGCTTATGATTGGTCGGCGAGTACGTACTGCTGTCGCAGACGGTGTCAATGTGTGCGCCTGTGGCGCCGCCGTTTCCGTTGGAACGTAAACTTTGGAAGAAACGTCTCTGCTGATTCTCTGCATCAAGCGCTCTTTTCCGTGCACAGCTCAGATGGTATCCGCTACCGCGGTTGAAGTTCTTTTGGCTCATTCTTATTTCAACAGCCTCCTTAATTACAGAATCCCAGTACGTGGAGGCATGGGACAGAATTTTTGTTTCATGGAACAATATTTTACGTTTGTTCGTGAGGCTGTGCTCCGCAATTGCCAATTTCTCCAGTTCTCTATTTTTAATATGTCGTTGGTGTTCTGTACAGCGGTCGGAAACGGTACGAATCGTCTGACCTATATAACTGCTTTTCGCGACTGCACTTCTATGTAAAACATAGGGTATATTATAAACTCCTTTATAATTTAAAATTGCAATAGTTCCTACAGTTTTTACAGTGGAAGCTTGAATTTTTTTGGTTAAAGAGGAATGTTTATATTTTTATGGTCATGCTTCTTGTAGTGAATATCCACCATCCATATCTCAGGAAAAAATGTAAATAATTTCTTTTAAACAAACATGGATGGACATTACAATTTTTTAAGGTATTGCCCCCTCATTGACACCTTTGAAAAAATTACATTATTATAAATATTCCATTATGTCACACAAGAAGAATCAGTTTGTAGAAATAATGGTAAGTGTGAAAAACAATGTTATTGTAAAAGAAATATTGAATTTGCTAATTCAAGACTACCATGTCACCACTAAATTGCTGAAGTTGGGTGCACTGGATTTCCCTATTAACAAATCATATCTGAGAACACTGTTTTATTGCCACTACATGTATTGCATCATCCAGTTCCTTTGTTCTGAGCCATGTGTTCGCTGAGCATGCAGTTCTGAGCTCTTCTACTGAGTTGTACCTGTAGTCAATTATTGGCTAAAAATTCAGTTATGGCACTTTTTAACTATTTATTCCAAAACAAAAGTAAGTCCCCTAATGTTACAATAATAATGTGAAATACTTTTGTAATGAAACAATGGGGTACAATAATTTTTCATTATTTAATTACTTTTTAGGTTACACCCATCATATTTTGAATTATTTACGACAAATATTGGTTTTATGACTGAAGCAGTATGGAAAGTACAAGAAGGCAGTGTTTTCTTGGCCAGTATCTGGAAGATATATATGACAATTCCCTGACTTGTGTGAATGATCTGATCAGTGAAGAACAAGAACTTTTATTATGGCGAAGCAGCAGTCATTAACACTGTGATTTAAGTGTTTCACGTGTGTGTGTGTGTGTTCAACACAAAGGCGGGTACCTGTGCACATTCTCTCCACATAAGAAAATTTGCTTCAAGCGCCGTAAACGATCTGTTTCATTTGGATTGCGTGAAATTAGTGTAGAAAAGGCAAACATCTTCAGAATGAGAGACTTAAGTGTTAGTCCCGGGGAGAAAAGGTGCCCTACCTCTATCAAACTTATTGATGAAAAACAAGCAAGTGACAACTCATCACCAGACTATATAAATGACAGTAATGTGAAAGTGTAGACTCCTGAAAAATCTGTGCTCAATACTTGCTTAGGAGTATCTCGTGCGAAGCTGCAGTCATTTGCTAGGCATAGTCAGTATGCAGCAGCCAAACGAAAATTTTAATCAGCAGCTGGGGCTCTGGAAACTAAAATTTCGCATACATATCAAGCTGAGCTGGCTGCTGATGCAAGCACTATCCCTGACAGTGATGTAACAGAATTGGAAGAAAAGGCAAAACATCATGATGAACTCATGGACAAAATCAAACAGGAAATTGTATATGTAACCAATCGTGAAAAAATTCAGTTACTTACTTTTGTGGCTTCAACTTGGTCTCGACAGGAAGTCAGTCCCAAATTTCAGGTTTCTGAATATTGGTACGACAGACAAGAGCTTTTTTAATGGAAGAAGGGTATTTTATCGATGGCTGAGCAAAAAAGGGGAAAGACATTGCCACATGATACAGTGCAAAAAGTAAAGAGTGTTTATTTGAATGACAATGACACAAAAATAATGCCTGGGAAAGGTTAAAAGTGAGCACCAGCAAAAATACCTATGAGCAAAAGCGCCTTTTTTAAAGTAATTTAACTGTGTTCTCTCTATTAAAAAGAGTATCCTGAAGACAAAGTAGGATTCTCAAAATTTGCTTCTCTTCGACAAAAACACTGTATACTTGCAGAATCATCAGGAACGGGTACCGTATTCTAACCGTTTGGACGACTTAAAGTGTTTGTATGCAAACTTCCACTTCTTTTACGAGATGACTTACTTGAGACCCCCTGCGACCTTCTTTGCTGGCTAGCCTGCTGCTGCAAACTCTCTTTCTCTCCTTCTCCGAAGTATGCTGCTAGGTACAGGAATTTCTTAAGACTCTTTCTACTTATAAAAATAAGTAGACATACTATTTTCATTTGTTTAAATTATCGACGTATATTTAAACTTCAGACATGTTAGAAATCCCTCTCTTTACATTAATACGTACTGTTTAGTAAGTCTCTAGTGTCTCCAAACATCAGAAACAAACTAATTTACATGTAGGAGAAAGTTGGTTTAAATACTATGTCCATTCTCAACATAAGTCAGAAACACGTCTTCCCTTCAACAAGGCTAAGAGAAAAGTTTATTTCACTAACAATAGTAACTGACACTATTATCACTGAGTTACATAAATACTCCATGATCCTTTCGTACCCACTTTCACTAAACCTTCCATGTATAGCCCGACAGGTACTTGTCAGTGTCATACGATCGCCGCGTCTATGTTCTTCCTCCGATTGAGTTTAAACCTGCATACGCAGACATGTGACGTGCAGTGGGTAGGATTCTATCATCCCACTGACACATCTGAAATATCGTGTGTTCGAGACGGTAGAAAGTCAAGTGTTTCCAGAATTTACACCGAAATTCTCGAATCATTACAGTATGTGTGTGCATTTACCACCAAAACGTTAAATTGCTTCTAAATTCCATTTCTATTAAAGAAACATACCAAGATCTAACTAAAATAACCGAGCCTGAATGCTTCGTCTGTGTGAAAAAGGGCCACCCGTGGTGGCCGAGCAGTTCTAGGCGCTTCAGTCCAGAACTGCGCGACTGCTACAGTCACAAGTTCTAATCCTGCCTCGGGCATGGATGTGTGTGATGTCCTTAGGTTACTTAGGTTTAAGTAATTCTAAGTCTAGGGGACTGATGACCTCCGATGTTAAGTCCCATGGTACTCAGAGCCATTTGAACAATTTTTTGTGAAAAAGGCCCACCAGTTCATTGCACCAAAAGCACTTAGAAAATAAAACAGAAGAGTGTGATGCTGATGAGATGGTTCAGTACAGTCAATGGGGATCAACTGATAGAATGACTTGAAGTGTTCAAATCACTCCTCTATCAGAATTCTGTGACACACTAACAAAACTGAAAAACTTACTTTGCACTTTTTAATTGCTCAGTCACAATCTGATTATCTGGAAATGAAGAAGGAAATACTTGATGAAGAATTTATGTTAATTTTTAATGTATTTAAGTGAAAATCTCAATTTTGTTGTTCAAGATGAAATAAAGGGGTACAGTTGGAACAATGGCAACTGCACTCTTCACACTGTCCATATAGATTACAAAAAGGACAAACAGTTGCATGCAAATGTATTTTCATTATTTCTGATGATCTAGAACACAATGTTGCCTTGGTGTACCAGAATCAGAAGACGATACTGATTTTTTTATAGTGTGAATTTCCAGAAATTCATCTTGCGTGTGTTGAATATTTCGCCAATGGTTGTGCTGCACGATATGAATACTGGAAGAATTTCAAAAGTATCTGCTACCATGAACACGACTTCAACATAAATTGTAGCCGGTTCTTTTTTGCTACCAGCCATGGCAAATGTACCTGTGATGGTATTGGTGGCAATGTTGAAGGAGTGGTCACAGAAACAAGTTTGCAAAGAGTTTATAGAGATCAAATACTTACGGCTTCACAGGTATTTGAATTCCGTCGTGAGAACCTGCAAGACATTTCAGTTCTCTTTGTTTCAAAAGATGAAGTGGTAAAGTCAGACATTATTTTTCTCAGCGTTTCACAAGCGCAAAAATAATTCCTGAAACACGATCTATGCATCACACTCTACCAATATCACCAACCAAGACGGGAGCAAAAAGGCTGAGCTGTGATATGGATTTTAGTATCGTGCATGATTTCTCAGATGCACTGGCGCCACTAATGCCAGAATGCACTGTGCAGCCCAGCTGCTATGTTGCATGTGCATATGAGTCTTCTTGGTATTTGGGAATTGTTGAGAGGGTGAACTGTGGAGAAGGAGATGTTACAGTAAGGTTCATGCTTCCTCATAGACCATGCGACTCCTTCTATTGGCCTGATAATGATGTTTGTGATGTTTTTTCTCTGATTTTCTGTGTGAAGTTGATATCACCACAGCAACAGGGCGTACTTATTCGCTGAGCAAAGAGTCCTCGAAGTTGGTGGAAGAAAAGTGGTTCTCATACAAAAAAATATTATCTAAGCATCAAAGAGACTCGTCACATGTGTAATTCCGAATCAACTTGAATGCAAATTGCAGCGCCAGCATTTTGTGCATTGTTGACAAATTAGCTTATGACAAAATGCTTGAATATTATAAACAAAATGCTATGTGTTTTTACATTGAGTTAATTTGGTTATGGCAGAGGTAAGAAAGTGTTCGTATCTCATGTAAGTTGTCCTATATTTTATAATGTGTAATTTTGTTTTATATATTGCAATTTTTGTTCAGTTTGGACACTGTTACGTTTACTTATGTTGTTAATGTCTCTTGGGTAGTATTTGTATTTCTCTCCAGGATAGTTTTTGTGTGATGAAACTTTATTATTTGTAGATCACTTTCTAATTTTTTCAGTGTTTTCCAGAGGTGGACAATTGTCCAAAATATTTTTTTTAAATTTAATAATAAAATTTTAAAAAATATTTACAAAAATTTAATTGGACAATTCTAACATGTTTTCAGAAACTATGCGTCCAAAAGGATATTCAGGAAAAAACTGTCAGCAAACCATTTTTTGTTTAAAAACTACAGCCAATTTTCAAATTTTTACATTTTGCTTTGAAGTAACGCATTGCATCAAACTTTCAGCAATTTATACCAGCAGAATGTATATAAAGCAATAAAATTGGCGAAAGTTCATAATATTAGATACAAAAGCAGTACATAAAATCGAGGTATACTGCCATGGAATGGTAGTTCTGCAATTATTGAGTGATTAGGAAATTATATATTGTTGAGATGTCTCCAAACGAAAATGCAGACGTGAGCTGGACTACCATTAACCACCATCATGTGGTAGCAATCTTTGGTGGTGTCAGTCAGTAGCAATGGACACATAGGCTAAGATCAGTGATAGTATTTACTGCCCATTGTATCCTTAGCTGTGCCTTTTGGCACCATATTGTATGAATAACTATGGTTGATAGCTAGGTGTGTGCTTTGAAAATGGGTATGTCAGCCCGAACCTGGTAACCAGTAAGCTTAATTTTATATCAATGCAAGGGAGATGGAGTTTTGGGCTGACACACCCATTTTAAACCATACACCTTGCTATCAACCATAATTATTCATACGATACGGTGCCAAAAGGTAGGGCTAACTATACAGTCGACAACATGTCAGGAGGCTACCTTATCTGTGAGCGGCCTGCCAAGCGAGTGCTTTCATTATTCATACAGCAGAAATATTTTCATGATTTATCATACCCACTGCAACTATGCTTGAAATTAGAGACTTAGTACCTAACAGTTAAGCTATAATTCATTCTTGTCTTTACTTCTTAACGCTTCTTCTGACTAATAGCTTGTGCACATCTCCTCAACAAAATGGCTATCCATAACTCAATAATCAAGACCACCATTTGTTTCATATATCTCCTCTTTTATTATAATAAATTCTTTCACGCTAATGTTGCATAATTTATTGCATTACACTTAAACACAATAGATAAACAAGGGATGCTCCACCCAATGGGCATGACATTACATAAGTATTATACTATTCTGTAGTCTCGTAATGTTTCTGTTTATTGCTGCTGTCCACTTTCTGGGTTGGTAAGGAATATTTCGCTACTTCACCCTCTCCCACACTCTCATAATCTCATTCATTAGCAACCTAACGAATATACTATCGAGCTGCACGAAGGAAAATCCTTTTGACCCCCATATTTTAAACTAATTCGCTATTGTCTCATGAAAATCACACAGATTAAATATACAAAATAAGTCGCATTGGCAGTATAAAACACATCACAAAAACAAAATGTTTGGTTATCTACTTGTTCTTCTTTCCTATATCAATCAATAGTCATCCCAGATTCACACGTCACTCACCCACGTAACAAATTTCCCTACCACGAACTCTGGAGGATTTATGCACATCTCCCTGTGCAATGCAACCCACATGGTGTTATCAGGTAGATGGCCGGCTCACCTTAATTCTGTCTCAGAATATCAGAATATTAAGCTAGTGTCACACGAAAGTATCTCATAATGGAAATATTTGGTAGCTTAATTATCTCACACACGTATCCTCAACTGAAAGCTTGGACAACCACTTCTATATTGTTAATGTCTATAGTCAGGTTGAGACTCACACTGTCCTCACCACATGGAAGTGCTTGTCTCTAATTCAAGTTCTGCACACGCAGTTCGTAAATATTTTTAACTTAGATTTACACTGGCAAGTATTTCGTCTTAATATTACCACACGCAAGTATTTCATCTTATAATTACAACAAGTGGCTTCATTGTGACCGTTGGTCACTTCCAAAGAATCCTATGTTCTCCATGATTTTACCTGCTTGTCTATTTCCAACAATTCACATGAGCCTCCAATCAAAAGCTTCTGAAAAGAGAAATCATTATTTTTATCTACTCTTAAATTTTCCACGTGCATACCATTCACATTTAAATTTGTTTCTATGGCGCACACATAAAACACATCTTCACACCTCAGAAACCAGCGACAGAGTGCCGAAACATGGCCATTCATCTGGTCATCCCGGGCTTCTGAAGAAGTGGGGTAGGACCTTGCCACCGTATTGGACAGCCACATTCCAGGCCCTTTAGTGCTCTGGCGTACTTCCTCTCTTTGGTTCGGCCAAAGGTGACCAGAGGACTGTCTCAAAGATGATTATAGAATCTACCTTCGCTATCTGTCGTCAGCAGACCAGCTATTCATTCAATTCACAAACATCACCAAACTGGATATAGGGATCTAAGGATGTGGACATCTAATAATTAAATAAATAACTTGTCCTTCTTTCCTACGTCGGTATCCGGATTCGGTGTATTAAATCAAATGGTGTTATTGTACAAGAAATGTTTTCTGACAAGAACAATTATGTCGTTGTACATATTTTCTACGTCGGGCAGTACTGTACCCTTTCAATGTACTGTCATTAATCTTAGTCTATGTGTCCATTGCTACTGACTGACACAGTCAAAGTTTGCTACTAAATGATGGTTGTCCACTTCACTTCTGCATTTTCATTTGGAGACATGTCGACATCCACCCCTTCCGACAGCGCAGTCGCGGTTGTCCAGTCGCATGGCCCACCCAGTCACCAGGCTTCGACACTTTAAATATGTGCCTGTGGGGGACATGTAAGAAATCGTGTACTATGGAGTGTATCCCAGATGTGCAGACACTGGAACAAAGTATTCACACCGCCTGTGACAGCATTCAAGTGCACATACAACCGTGCATAGTGTTCAGACATGGTTAGAGCCACTTTGAACACATTTTCTAATGGTGGACTCTTCACAGCATATTGTGCACAGTATTGTGCTGTAGAGACCTAATACCTTGTAGAATAGACACCATGCATTTACAGCCATAGACCCTAAGACCTTTCTTGCTCTGTATTCTCTGAAATCGTTTCCTGTAATTTGTCCCCATTCAGCAAAATTATTTTTTGTCCCGTATAGCTCCTTCTAGTACCACGAAAGTCGCTCCAGATATCTTACATCCTATCATCTGATCCCTTCATCAAGCTACATACATTCCTCTCCTTGCTGATTCTGTGGAGAACCTTGAGCTACTAGTCCACTTTATCTTCAGGGACCATGCATAAGCTTTGATGCTCCTCTTGTCTAGGAACTGACAGCTATACACCGTGTTGCAGGTATATCCAGAGCTGGGCCGCCTTACCGTTACCTACCGCGAGCTGTCGCAGCGCGCTGCTGGCGTCGCCTTGGAGCTGAAAGAACGTGGTTTGAAGCCCGGCGACGTGCTAGTGGTGGCCACCAGCATCGTCCCACAGTTCACGCCTGTCATGGCCGGAGCTCTGCTCAGGGGCGTCACCGTGGCTCCGATCAATCCAGGATTCGACTCCAGTGAGTAAACCTGGCTAGTACTTATGGCAACTACTGGCGTGTCTATAGTTACCTATGTTTTCAAAATTCATCAAACTTGCAATGTATAATATTGTAGTAATCTTTTTCTCTGAACACAACATATTGACATTTTACGATTACTGGCGTTCATAGTCGTGCAGTATTTTAGAAAGGATAGTACATTTCAGTGGACTGCTATTGTTGTTGTTGTTGTTGTTGTGGTCTTCAGTCCTGAGACTGGTTTGATGCAGCTCTCATGCTACTCTATCCTGTGCAAGCCTCTTCATCTCCCAGTACCTGCTGCAGCCTACATCTTTCTGAATCTGCTTAGTGTATTCATCTCTTGGTCTCCCTCTACGATTTTGTACCCTCCATGCTGCCTTCCAGTACTAAATTGGTGATTCCTCGATGCCTCAGTACATGTCCTACCAACCGGTCCCTTCTTCTTGTCAAGTTGTGCCACAAACTCCTCTTCTCATTAGTTACGTGATCTATCCATCTAATCTTCAGCATTCTTCTGTAGCACCACATTTCGAAAGCTTCTATTCTCTTCTTGTCTAAACTATTTATCGTCCATGTTTCACTTCCATACATGGCTACACTCCATACAAATACTTTCAGAAACCATTTCCTGACACTTAAATCTATACTCGATGTTATCAAATTTCTCTTCTTCAGAAACGCTTTCCATGCAATTGCCAGTCTACATTTTATATCCTCTCTTCTTCGACAATCATCAGTTATTTTGCTCCCCACATAGCAAAACTCCTTTACTTCTTTAAGTGCCCCATTTCCTAATCTAATTCCCTCAGCATCACCTGACTTCATTCGACTACATTCCATTATACCCGTTTTGCTTGATGTTCATCTTATACCCTCCTTTCAAGGCACTGTCCATTCCATTCAACTGCTCTTCCAAGACCTTTGCTGTCTCTGACAGAATTACAATGTCATCGGTGAACCTCAAAGTTTTTATTTATTCTCCATGGATTTTAATATCTACTCCGAACTTTTCTTTCCTTTCCTTTACTGCTTGCTCAATATACAGATTGAATAGCATTGGGGAGAGGCTACAACCCTGTCTGACTCCCTTGCCAACCACTGCTTCCGTTTAATGTCCATCGACTCTTACAGCTGCCATCTGGTTTCGGTACAAGTTGTAAATAGCCTTTTCGCTCCCTGTATTTTACCCTGCCAACTTCACTGCTGTTAATACTGTTTATTCACTACGACTGCGATTTCAGCCTTATGCCTATCGTTCTTTTTAAGTGGACACTGTCCTATTGTCAGTTATGTTTACATATACCTAGCGTGTAATAATTTTCATCGCTTACATGTAAGAACGGAGCACTTGACTATCCAAGTCATGTCACTAGTGTGCATAACTTCCACTGTGCATGGGATGTGCGGTCGTTGGTCAGATAGCCTTTAGTAAGCAGGATCCAAGAACGAATATTATGTGAAGTACAGCAGACGTTTTTCATCTATGGCACTCAACAGTATATGCTGAGTAAAGAAAACACTTCAGAAATGTTTTCAACAGCATTAGAAAACACAACCTCAAATATGATTTTAACAAAGGGACTGAAACTGTGCAGGTGTGAATAGAACAAAATAGAAAATTATGTTGTTCGTCATTTAAGACGCGAATTTACGCACTTATTTCATCAGTACGTCTAGCAAATTTCGTCTGGCAGATTGACTTTCGCGATGTTCAAGATTAATGACGACGTATATCGTGAACTATGAGTTGTTCACTAATATGCTTTTGTAGGTACGTCCAGTAGTATATGTGTCCACTGTATATGTGCCGATTGCCGGTGAAGTAAGTTGTGAGTAGAGCTAGCGGCAAAGAATTAATACATTAAAATGTCATGCAGGATGCTGCAGTTTCTCACGCATGACAGCGTCTATGACTTCATAGCTCCTGATCTATGACTCGTACAATGATACATTTTTCTTGGTACCTTCAACAGCATCTGCGCATATCATCTGCGAAATATGTTGCGAATAGAGTTAGTAGTAACTGCTAGTATTGCATGATGCAGCAGTTTCACACGCATCTTATTGTTCATGACGATATATCTCCTGAACTATGGTCGTACGATGATATATTTTTGTAGGTACATTCAGCGGCACATGTAAGTTCTGTCTGCAAAATGTGTTGCAAATAGAGTTAGTAGTAAAGAAGCAATAATTAAAACGCCATGTTTCCTGTGGCAGTTTTAGTGCATGAACCGCTAAAATGCAGTAAGCGATAGAGATCCCAGTTTCGAGTCCCGGTCGGTGCACAAATTTTCAGCTCTCTCCATTGACATTTATCAGCGCCTGTAAACAGCAAAAGGTCTGGATTTCATTGTGATTTCATTCTGTCAATATTTGTCCTCACTGAACGAACAGTCTGCTTCCCTGCTAAAAGAAAACAAATTCAAATTAAAATGTCAAATGGCTAAATTCACGCTAGTTCTGTTGTCGACAGCACCTTCGTTGTTCATTCCACCTCTCCTTAACCCTTTCATGGCCTGTGGGGCATATACTTCCCATTAAAGGCATTTTTCTTTTTTACAACGTTTAAGAGTATATGTATTACCACTTCTGTACGCTCCTGGCATCTGGTGACAATCCGCTGCGCCAGCTGTTACTTCTGTTTATTGCCTTCAGGAGTGTGGGAAGTATGTATCCCACCGAACAATAGTGTTTTAATGGTTACTGGGAAGTACAGTTACCATTAGTAGTTTCTGGAAGGGGCTTGGGAAGCATATTTACCACAAAATTTATCTGTCATTTTTAGTCTTTGGAAAGCATACTCAGCACCAACTTAGGAGTATCCCAAAGCTTTTGGGAATATATCTTACCACGGTTGTCTATGTGTGACATCTCGTGGGAGCAAACTGCACAAGGTGTATAAAAATTGCTATAACAGTCAGTTTCTGTTTGTCGTGGGATCACTACTGTTGTCGGAACACGTTGCTTTGCTTCTGCAATATACATTATTTGTGACTTGCATCAGCTCGTGTCTTTACTGTGTGATAATGTTTCAAGGATAATTTTCGCATTGTGGTAAGTAAACTTTAATATCAGTAACAAATATTTTTTAAATAAATTAAAAGAAAACGTAAAATAAAAACAGGAAACACTTTTCATAATTTTTTACGTGTAATGGCAACACATAAGAGCTCACAAAAGGGAAATGGGAAATCCATTTACCACCATAGTTTCAATACCTCACACAGGAGCCGTGGTGATATGGTCCCAAATCACAAAGATAAAATTATCAAAAAATGAATATAGTCAGTTGATCGCAATTCTAATAGGACAGAAAAAAATTATTTTCGTTGAGTTACTACAAAAAATGCGTACGCTGAAGGGCTAAACTGGACAGCTTTGATGAATACAGAGGCAGAGGCAATCGTTCTCTTAGTGAGTCTATGACAATACAGGTTTCCATTTCTCGCCCGGCTTGTATCAAAATACCAGAAACGTTTGACGTCGCCGACCGTCGCGGTGCACCTCTTTACCCACAATGCTAGGTAAGTGCGGCGTGTAGGCCGGTCAAATTGTAGCCTGCAGTGAAGCCCTCACCTCTTACGATTGGTATGCGGTTTGGGATTTCCATTGCTAATACCCAGGCCGGACACACTCGAGTCAAGGAACCTGATTAGGATGCTCTAATGTGTGCGCCGCCTTGGATCAGCAACTCAGTCGTGCGTCAAGTACGGATTTGTCTGTGTGTGGTGCTGTGATCTGTTTTATGCAAGAGTACTTGTTGGGTGCCAAATAGGTGTGCCATGCTAAAATAGCAGTCGCTGCAAAAGGCTTCATTACACAGATTGTTAAATCGGACTGACAGTGTTTCTGTGACTGTGAAATAATGTTGTGTTTTTACAATAATATTGGGAGCTGAAGATATGGAGTAAAATTTGTACCACGGCGAAGAAGCAGGGCCCGTTGCTTACTAGACAGGTGTGATAGCCATTACACCACCACAGCAGCATAGGTAACGTGGCTGCATGGACAACGCTAGTCCAGTGCCCTCCCTAACACAAATTTCAGTTCATGTCTTCAATTTATTTTTCTCTCCTTAAATCGTCATTGGACTAGAGTTTTCAGTGTGGCAGCGTTCCTATAGTGCTGTGGCGGTGTACTGACTAGCATACATCCCCAGAAAGCAAAGACACCTGGGTGTTCTGCTTCTAACATTATCGTAGATTAATTTGAGGCTCGTACATCTCAAGGAAAATTTAATTATGTGAGATCTAATGTAGTGTCACTATAATTCCATCAGCTGGTAACGCTGAAGAATCGCACATTTCATGTAAACAGGAGCTAGTGGCTAATAGATCTGTTTCGCGATCAGAAACGTCTTAGGAGAGTGCTAAAGGAGAAGATAGAGGAGCAGCCCAACATCATCAAGAAGAAAGAAAATCATCTATGAAAGGCAGCAGTCTTAAAGTTGTCAATGATCTTAGCAATTCGGCAACCTGGAGAGATATTATAAATGATAATTTTAGAATAAGAGGAATTCAGGAAGTTATACAAGACATTAGTGAAAAAATGTAGTTTTCTGTGAACAGTGGGACAAGAAGGTGTTTCATAGTTTTTCATTGCTGCTATCACCTATTAAATGACGAAAAGTTAAACGGACATGGCTTGTATATTATCTACATCTACATCTATACTCAGCAATTCACCATACGGTGCGTGGCGGAGGGTATTATTGAACGGAAAATAGTGCGTATTACTTTCGTTACAAGTTTTGCAGTTCGCGTTCTGGTTCTCTCACAAAAAATGGTTTAAGATCCTGTAAAGTTTGACAAAATTCTCGCTAATTATGAACTGCTTTATAACCATATTACTGAAATTTGCAATTGGAATGAGCTTTTTCAGAACATTAAAAACTCAAACTTAATGATAAGGCAACTGATCAGCGAGGAAATGAAATGTTCAAATGGGTGTGTGAATCCCTAAGGGACCACACTGCTGAAGTCATCGGTCCCTAGACTTACACACTACTTAAACTAACTTACACTAACTTACACTAAGAACAACACGCACTCACCATTGCCCAAGGGAGGGTGGGCCACGCAATCTGTGACATGGCACCTCAAACCGCACGGCCACTCCTTGCGGCAAACAAATTAATAGAGATCGGTTTTGTTAAGGTAGTTTTCCATAATTGTGAAAAGAAATAATCCATTACG
The DNA here is from genome assembly GCF_023897955.1 of Schistocerca gregaria. Classification (NCBI taxonomy): domain Eukaryota; kingdom Metazoa; phylum Arthropoda; class Insecta; order Orthoptera; family Acrididae; genus Schistocerca; species Schistocerca gregaria. Next base: position 88,862,688 of record NC_064926.1, on the reverse strand, counting down.
AGTCGACAGTGTTGGGAAATCCAGGTAATGGAAACGTTTTAAGGCAAAAGCTCAAGTTCAATCCAGTATTAAAAGTCCGTATTAATTGTGCTGCCATATCTGGAAGACTGATTACTTATTTAAGTGAGGGCATACAAAATGAAATCAGTACCATAATTTCTGATGAGATCATATGTGACATGAAGAATGTCATAATCAAAAATAAATATTATTCAACACTATTGAGCAATATGCCATATTTAAGACACAAGGAACAATTAAGCGCGCTTTTAAGAGCAGTAGATGTGTTTTACAAACTAGATGCAGTTGCATCAGACACTACGTAAGCTTGGCGTGCCGCTTACAGACTACCATATAAATTGTGTTGAGAACGGAAGCAACACGAAGAGTAAGAGGAGTGGCACTCAAGCTCGTATGATCGAAGAAACTCCCAGAGTTTACTATATCCCTTGAGGTGTTCATGACTTGAACTTGGTCGTTAGTGATGCGGTTAAATCACCCGTAACTGCGCTACATCTGTTTTTCGGCGTAGTTCAACGATTGTTCACAATTGTTCTCTGTCTCGGTGAAGCGCTGGAAATCACTAAAAAATCACGTAAACCTGACTCTGAAGCCACTGTGGCTTGGACCGATGGTGCTCGGGTAGTGAGATCTGAGCTTAATAACGCAAGACTTCCTGAGTTGAAGAACACTTGCAACGGTGACCCATGGTGTTTCAGTGAAGTAACTAGTCCCTTTGAAGGAATCACAAAACTTTAATCTTTTTTGTGTTCAGTAATACGTCATTGTTCCCTTTGCAGTGCCAACAGGGCCAATAAAGCAATTCAGCGAGAAGGTATGCAATTAGACACTACAGTAAAATCAATAAAATGAACACTTAGTGCTATTGAAAAATATAGAGCCAACGTTTTTGAAAAGGCTAAGAACGAAGCAGACGTTTTGGTTGCTTCTTTAGGTAATGTTGCTGAGCTGACAGAATCCAGATCTTCAACTATTAAAAGGCAGGTTTCTCAAGGAAGTAACGATGAACCCATTCCAGGGGAAGAGAATCGCTTAAGCCTTAAAGGAACTTCTTCAGTGTTATATAGACACCGCTATTACGAGTTTGAAGGAAAGGTTTCAACAGCTCACTAACTACTGTGACGGATTCGGTGTTATATGGGACATTAAGAACTTGGTAATAAAGAAATGCGATCTCAATAGAGCATGCAGAAATATTTCAATCATTGAAATCTATGAAAGTGTAAATGAGTGCACTATCCCTGATAGTCTTTTATTTTAGATTTGTTTTCAGATTCATGATTTGCTCTCTGCATGAACGACCAGATCCAAAGCCTGCCTGGTATTCACGTTTTGTGTTATAACTGTTCTTGTGTTCTCTGCAATAAGCACACTGAGAAAATTTTGTAGGTGACCCGCAGAAGAGAGATTCCTCTGCATTTGTTCGCATTCGCCCTACCCCCTTTCTTGTGTATCGGGTGGGTAAGTGTACATTTCAGTCGTCAGGAAGTTTTTCCTCTTTGGTAGATGGTTGTGAAAGTTCCTGTAAAGAATTTGGTCCGTGATTCATTAGTAGTTCTGAAGTCGTGCCGACTTCAAAGGATATCTTGTTGTTTTTTAATTTAAGTATATCTCCTCACAAGTTGGCGGGGGTGATTGTGCGCGAGTGAAGGTGAAGTCCTGTGTTGAGAATCTTGTTTCAGATCCAGGGTAGTTAAGGAGATCAGAGGACTAACACGCCAGTTATTCACTCGATTAGTTAGTGCGAGTTTTCCAACTTGTTTACCAAAGGATAAGTTTTGAGGTGTGTACACGCGGACGTTGTTTGCAATAAGTCATGTAGCATTCTTTGGTGTTGTGGTTGCAGAAATTTTTTCTCTATAGCATCCAGTCACTCATTCATATACTTCTGCCTTATGAATTTTGCTGCCTGTGTTCTGGAATCGTTGAAACGATATAGTTTCCTACGGATTTTTTATTTTTGTATTCTTGGAAAGTTTGTTTGCGTCCATCTCGTGCTTTTTCACACGATATTTAGTGCTCTTTTTGCGTGGTATCATTTCTTTTACTTTTTCTGTGATCTTTCTATACAATTCTTCCCATGTGTTTGCTTATTGCCTATTCCATTCCTGCTTTATCTTATATTCTATGATCTTTTTCGTGTCAAATTTGTCTATGTGTGTTCTTTTCTGATGGATTTTGATTCGAGTTAGCTAGTGGTCTGAATCTACGATCACACCTCTGTGAACTTGAAAGTCGTGGATCTATTTCTGGACTGGAGAGGATATCGCTACATGGTCTGTTTGGAATTCTCCCATCAGTTGTTTAGGTGACCTTCCCTAAGGTTGTTAACATAACCTTCAGGTTGTTCTTCTGGCATAGTTCCGCGAGCCTCATGCCATTTTTCTTTGTATATCTGTGTGCCGGAAACTTTCCCACAGTTTTCTGGTGGCTTTTACATCTGACGATTTGTGCCTTGAAATTACTTACCAAAAATCTTATGTTGCCTTTGGGGTCTTGGTTGAGAATTTCTCTGTTCACTTGGGCTGTATTTTGTCATCCCCATTCGCGAGGGCGTGTGAGTTGATCACAGTATATTTCTTGTTTGCATACTGTAGGGGCATTATCATTAACCTGTTGTTTATGGTGGGGACTCGTCTGGTTGAATTGATTATCTGCTCGTGCACTACGAAAGCCAAATATTTCATTTTCCTGTCTCTAATGTTAGGTTGTGCAGTTTTCCCACTTGGATCAGTGTTTTATGCTAAATGTTCCAAGACATGTAGGAGTTCTACATGGAAGTTTGCCGGAGAACTGCGACTTCCTCCGTGATCGTTCCAAGTTCCTCAGAATCCGCGTTTCTGTTTTCCGTCTGTTGACGGGTGGGTTGGTCATCACTTCGCGTACTGTCGTTATTCCTCCCACATGTCGCGGTTGCTTGTAATCTCGTTGGTCCAGAACAAGCGTCAGTTAGTTCCTGGAGCATTCATTTGCAGCCGTACCCTCTGGGTGGACAGACGCTGACAAGGTTGCCTGGATTTGGTGTGCTGTCTGTTGGTCTGTCCCGAATATTACTCTACTGGCCATTAAAATTGCTACACCAAGAAGAAATGCAGATGTAAACGGGTATTCATTGGACAAATTTATTATACTAGAACTGACATGTGATTACATTTTCACGCAATTTGGGTGCATAGATCCTTAGAAACCAGTACCTCTGGCCGTAATAACGGCCTTGATACGCCTGGGCACTGAGTCAAACAGAGCTTGGATGGCGTGTACAGGTACAGCTGCCTTTTGTGATTGGCAGGAGAGCCAACACCGTGTTACTAGAGGAGGCCGAAAGGGACAGGGTTTAGCTCACGCAGGCTGCCGTGAGGTCAGAACAGGACAAGGAAATTAGAATTTAGAAACAACGGACGTAGCTGGTAGAATACTAAACTTTAATCCATTAATGATGAACGTCGCTCTTGACGGTACATAGTTCACAATACCAATAGTAACTGATAATGGCGCCTTGCTAGGTCGTAGCAAACGACGTAGCTGAAGGCTATGCTAAACTATCTTCTCGGCAAATGAGAACGTAAGTAGGCAGTGAACCATTGCTAGCAAAGTCGGCTGTACAACTGGGGCGAGTGCTAGGGAGTCTCTCTAGACTAGACCTACTGTGTCGCGGCGCTCGGTCTGCAATCACTGATAGTGGCGACACGCGGGTCCTACGTATACTACCTGGCCGCGGCCGATTTAAAGGCTACCACCTAGCAAGTGTGGTGTCTGGCGGTGACACCACACTGCCCATGCAGCTTCAAGACGATACCACAGTTCACCAACACTAGTGACTGGCGTATTGTGACGAGCCAGTTGCTCGGCCACCATTGACCAGACGTTTTCAATTGGTGAGAGATCTGGAGAATGCGCTGGCCAGCGCAGCAGTCGAACATTTTCTGTATCCAGAAAGGCCAGTACAGGACCTGCAACGTGCGGCCGTGCATTCTCCTGCTGAAATGTACGATTTCACAGGGATCGAATGAAGGGTAGAGCCACACATCTGAAATGTAACGTCCACTGTTCAAAGTGCCGTCAATGCGAACAAGAGGTGACCGAGACGTGTAACCAATGGCACCCATCACGCCGGGTGAAACGCCAGTGTGGCGATGACGAATACACGCCTCCAATGTGCGTTCACCGCGATGTCGCCAACACGGATGCGATCATCATGATGCTGTAAACAGAACCTGGATTCATCCGACAAAATGACGTTTTACCATTCGTGCACCCAGGTTCGTCGTTGAGTACACCATAGCAGGAGCTCCTGTCTGTGACGCAGCGTCAAGAGTAACCGCAGCCATCGTCTCCGAGCTGAAAGACCATGCTGCTGCAAATGTCGTCGAACTGTTCGTGCAGATGGTTGTTGTCTTGCAAACGTCCCCATCTGTTGACTCAGGGATCGAGACGTGGCTGCACGATCCGTTACAGCCATGCGGATAAGAAGCCGGTCATCTCGACTGCTAGTGATACAAGACCGTTGGGATCCAGCACGGCGTTCCGTATTACCCTCCTGAACCCAACGATTCCATATTCTGCTAACAGTCGTTGTATCTCGACCACCGCGATACGATAAACCGCAATCGCGATAGGCCACAATCCGACCTTTATCAAAGTCGGAAACGTGGTGGTACGCATTTCTCCTCCTTACACGAGGCATCACAACTACGTTTCACCAGGCAACGCCGGCCAACTGCTGTTTGTGTATGAGAAATCCGTTGGAAACTTTCCTCACGTCAGCACGTTGTAGGTGTCTCCACCGGCGCCAACCTTGTGTGAATGCTCTGAAAAGCTAATCATTTGCATATCACAGCATCTTTACCCTGTCGGCTAAATTTCGCGTCTGTAGCACGTCATCTTCGTGGTGTAGCTATTTTAATGGCCAGTAGTGTATATGACGAGCGTACCCATATCCACGATCTCGGAATGCAACCAGTATGGGAATATCAACCCTGATGTACATGTATAAGCAATCATAATTACAGATTCACGAAAATCATTCAAAGTTTAAACAAAATTACGTTCTAGTAAAAGGAAGTAGGCCGCCCCCAAATCAGACTTCCCAGCGGGTCCCAAAATTCCTTAAACAAGCGCTGCCAGCAGTCGGCGCGCCGGGGTCTACCGAGATGGATGCGAAGCTCCGACACTCTCCTGCTCCAGACACGCTAGGCCGACTGTTCTCAGAGCCCCCCCCCCCCCTCCCCCTCCAGCGTACCCCCTCCACTGCGCCGCTCTGAGGGGGCGTGTCAGTGGGACGGCCGCACGCCGGAGGCTGCCCTCGTCCGGACACTCAGGCAGTCGTTTTTGCAACACACCGAGGCCACGTCTGAGACGTGACTATAGCCACTTACTTTTATCTCTAGGATTTCTGCTAATTTTCAGTTCCTTATTTTTCTTCATTTCTTAAGTACACCCATCAAAAAAGTTTTGCATCACCCTGGTTCCCAGAACTCCTGAAGATAGACCTTGACTGTGGATATTGTATCACAGACACAGTCCCTTTGACTGTTCAAAGATGTCACTAAACCCGCCCAAAGATGTAAACAACAAAGCATGGGCAGCGCGTATTAGACTGAGGAGGTCCGACAGTCGATCAGTTCCAGTGATTCCACCAGGAAGGAGGCACACGGCTCTTGTTGTCTCTAGTTCAACCGTGCCCAGACGGTCAATACCGCGGTTCGATCGCGTCCGCATTGTTACTTTGAGTCAGGACAGGCCCCCAACAAGGGAAGTGTCCAGGTGTCTCGGAGTGAATCAAAGCGATGTTGTTCGGACATGGAGGAGATACAAAGAGACAGGAACTGTCGATGACATGCCTCGCTCAGGCTGCCCAAGGGCTACTACTGCAGTGGATGTCCGCCACCTACGGATTATGGCTCGGAGAAACACTGACAGCAACGCCACCATGTTAAATAATGCTTTTCGTCCAGCCACAGGACGTCGTGTTACGACTCAAACCGTGTGCAATAGGCTGCATGATGGGCAACTTCACTCCCGATGTCCATGACGAGGTCCACCTTTATGACCACGACACCGTGAAGTGCGGTACAGATGGGCCCAACAACATGTCGAATGGACCTCTCAGGAATGGCATCACGTTCTCTTCACAAAGGAGTGTCGCATATGCATTCAACCAGACACGTCGGAGACGTGTTTGGAGGCAACACGGTCAGGCTGAACGCCTTAGATACACTCTCCAGCGAGTGCAGGAAGGTGAATGTTCCGTGCTGTTTTGGGATGGCATTACGTGGGTCTGACTGCGCCGCTGGTTGTCATGGAAGGCGCTGTAACGTCTACACGATACGTGAATACCATCCTCCGACTGATAGTGCAAATATATCGGCAGCATATTGGCGAGGCATTCGTCTTCATGGATGACATTCGCGCCCCCATAGTGCACATCTTTTGAATGACTTCCTTCGGGATAACGACGTCGCCCAGTTAGAGTGAATAGTATGTTCTCTAGACATGAACCCTATCGAACATGCCTGGGATAGGTTGAAAAGTGCTGCTTATGGAAGACGTGAACACAAATCAGTCTGAGGGATCTGCGCCGAATCGCTGTTGGGGAGTGGAACAATCTGTACCAACAGTGCCTTGAAGAACTTCTGGATAATATGCCACGACGAATACAGACATGCATCAAGCAATAGGACGTGTTACTAGCTATTAGGGGAACTGGTGTTTACAGCAATCTGGACAGCCATCTCTGAAGGTCTCTCTGTATCGTGGTACAACATGCAGTGTGTGGTTTTCATGAAAAAGGGCAGAAATGATATTTATGTTGATCTCAATTCCAATTTTCTGTACACGTTCCGAAACTCTCGGAACCGAGATGACGCAAAACTTTTTTTGATGTGTGTATGTTAGACAGTGTTTACTGGTAAGGAGAAGTAAAGAAAGCGTTACATACTGTCTTCTAACATTTGAGTTGTGTGGTTTATAAAATCATACACAGTTCTATTTTGGAATATATAATACATGGAACTATGGTCCGTCATGCAGACATACGTAGTTTCGTATATTTAAAGGTGTTAAACCTGGACGTTGATGGGAGTTTGCCCATTTCATAACAGAAAGAAAGACATCACACATTTAGATTGAACAAAACATTGCTTATCTGTGCAGTCGAGGACATTGCTCTTGGGGAAACAGGTTATAGAATCCTTATAGACTCTCAGGTTCGACAAACACTTCGTTGGGCCACGTGCTACGCTGTACATATGTCTGTCTAGTTGTAAGTAATGAGGCATATCAGCAGCCCTACCGAGAACGGTCTGACAAATAAATCGAAATTGATCTTCAGTCGTGGAGAGTCTTGAACTGTTTTTGAGAAGTCATGCTGAGGAGTCTCGTTTACTGAAGCGTTGTCAGTCATGTCTGATACGCAAACCACTGCCTCGAGGTCCGGGAAATGTTCCATGTCATGAAGTTGATGCTGAATTTTCAGTAGGCGAATCCATTTCTCGAGGACCTATCATTCTGACCTGTTTGAACTCACTAACAGCCGGGTACTGCATCCTCTGAGGTTGATCGCACATAGCACGACTCGCATTCACGTTCGCACCAGGCTTTACGCCTCTTTCTTGACATTTCCGGTCACACAGAAGGGTGCTATCGTCCTTTGATGTGTGCCGGGGCTTTATTGGTCTACTGTATGCCTTCAATATGGACCCATTTGGGTCACACTTTGAGGTCGTTGCAATTTTCTCAGACATTAGTTTATGTTTTATGCAACAGAACGAGGTGGTTTTGGTGTTTCGCTGAAGATTACGTTGCCCACAATAGGAGTATGCTGGTGCTGAGATCCGTGAGAGCAGTGGCAAATCACTCTCTTGCCCCCAACCTTCTCGCTGTTTCACTTTGGTGTTACGCTGAATAATTTTTCGTCCTGGATAGTATTGTACAAACTCAAGCCACCAATGCACGAACTGGGTACGTAATACCAACTTTCGAACTCACCACACGTGCTTTAATTGCACGAATACGTGAATAGGTAAAATATGACGAAACAGTTTTCGGCAAAATGTCTTTCTGGAACGATACAGTATTTCGACCGTCATCTCGCATAAACAATAGAAGTTCTGATAAACGTATGTATATTTTCTTAATTCAGTAGGTATTACTAAGTGACGATAAAACATTACACACATGGTATTGTAAATGGATTTGTTGGGAAAAAATTTTAAAATACTAATTCTATTTAACTATAGCGACAATCGAAAATCTGTTCTTCTGTATAATATTTGTTGCATTAAGTGTGCTCGGTGCACTTTTCACGTTAGTTTTCGATGAAAGTACATGTTTACAACAATATCCACCATTGTCATCGACAGAAAAACAACGAATGTCGAGGAAATAAAGGAATTACACAGCTGTAAGTGTTAAACGCGAAGGAGACAGCGGACAGGTCGAAAGGGAACACTGAAGGTCCTTCCGAGTGGAAGGAACTGTTCGTTGACGTGACAGGAGAAGAAGTAGGAGTCGATAATTAAGTAGGTGATCAAGTATTGCATTAAGAGCTCAATAGAGCTTCATAAGACCTGCGACATTAAGGCGAACTGCATAGGTAACATCCCTTTAGAAATACTGAGATCATTGGGAGAAGTGGCAAGTAGGTGTGTAGATTCTATGGGAGTCGAGACATACAATGCGACGAGCGAAAACGTATCATTTACACAATCCCGAAGCCACCAAGGAAGGTTAGGTGGAAAAACGACCGTACAATCAATTCAGCAGCTCATGCATCACAGTCTCTGGCAAGAACAATATACAGAAAACCAAGAACGAAGTGCTTGGATTAGAATAGGTGTAAGACAAGGATGCAATCTTTCTCCACTTTGTCAATACTTGCATCGCAGAGGCACGTACAGAAATAACATTTAGATACAGGAGTGAAATTAAAATTCGGCTTAAAAAAATGTCAACGATAAGATTCACTGATGACATTCCTATTCTCAGTAGAAACGAGAAAGAATCCAGAAGATGCTGAAGAAAATGAACGATGTGCTGAGCACAGAATGTGGACTGAGAGCAAACCGAAGAAAGTTGGAAGTTATGAGTAGTAGCAGAAATGGGCTTAGTCACAAAAATAACATAAAAATTGGGAACCATGAAGTAATGATGTGAAGCAATTCTTACCTAAAGAAATGTACTAACGTCAAACACTAGCCTTAATTTGAAGAAGAAATTTCTGAAAATATTTGTATGGAGCACAGTATTTTATGGTAGTGAATCAGGGACTTTGGGGAAAACCGAATAAAAAGAGAATCGAAGCATTTGAGATAGAGGCGACACAAGGATACTCAAAAGTAGGCGGATTCATGAGGTATAAAATGAGGAGGTTCGGCACAGAATTTGTGAGGATAGAAATATACGGTTAACAATGACAAGAAGAAGGGCCGGTATACTAGAACACGTGTTAAGACATCAGGGAATTACTTCCAAGATACTAGAAGTAGATGTAGAGCTTTAGAGAGCAATAGTTGTAGTGGAAGTCCTGGATTAGAATATACGTAAGAAATAATTGAGGATGTTTCATACAAGTGCCACTCTGAGATGAATAGGTTGGCACACAAAAGGAAATCGTAGCTGGTGGCATCAAATCAGGCACAAGAAAGATGAACCCCAAAAAACAGAATGCTAATTCTCCATGGAAATAAACCATCTAACAATGTCCTGCAAAATTATTCTTATTTGGTGAGAAATTGGTTTTGTACTTTACAGGCCATCTTCTGTGACAGCTGAAAGTCGAAAATATAGATAAACATGATGCTCAACTTGCACAGATATTATTTGTACCGATATACGCAAATGACAAAGAATTTACATGGGGAAATATTACAATAATTACAACAGCCAGAAAAGAAGTGGATAAACAACGTTTTGTGTGTAGATACATGTAGCAAAAGATGAGAAATAAAATGAATTTACAGCTTGAATTTAGTATCTGCAACGGAAATTTAATTTAACAAGGTGGAAATGGAAATTGAGTCTCATATTTAATACTAGTTGCATTCTATGTCATGTGTTTGTTGATTTCTAGCATTTTCAGTAGGGTCATATTCCTGTTTTTTTTTTCTACAAAATATACAGTTTCACATTTTACACAAAATGGATGGTTTTCTACTAAAAGATGATCAACAAGGGTCGAATCATTCTTTCTTAATCGCTAGCTTCCCTCATGTTCACATAGCCTATTTGTCACTGCTATGCCTGATGAGTCACTTTTTCACAATGTTTGCAATTTATTTTATACACGTCACTCTGTGCCAAGGATTGTATTTTGTCTTTAGTGCTGAATAAAAATTTTGAAATAGACAATTTCGAATGAATTTTATTACAGAAAGAGCCACTGAACCATAAAATTAAGTATTGGTTCAGATGTGTCGATGATGTGCTGGTATCATTAGGCAGTTAGATATATTGCTTCAGCATTTAAACATGCAACTTAAAAGAATCAGTTTACAATGAAACTAGGATGTTCTTAAATAAATTTCATGGAACTTTATACAGATATTAGTACAAGAAACCACATATTCAGCATTTAGAAAAAAACACAGCTACTTCTACAGTAATCATTGTGAGCTCTCACCAATAGTAGGGCCATTTTGTTAGTGTGGGTTGCATGCATTCAGGGGCAAGGATATATCCAGAGACAAACTTGATTGATATATGACACCCTATGCTTAACCTATTTTTCTGTTGATTGATTTATGGCCGACTGGAGATAATATGTCCTTCTGAGAAAGATCCTCATCTCCTCCTCCTCCTCCTCCTCCTCCACCTTCTCCACATCTTTGGGAAACACTCTCACCAATAGAAGCACACATTTGATACCAAATGAATTGAATAATGAATTAAATCGATTAGTTAATTAACCCTTCTCCATGTTTAAAATACTCCAAACTCCCTCTCCACCCACATCTGGAAATTGGTGAGAAGACTCAGTCTCTGCTGTGGAGGAAGGACCTGATGAAAGGAAATTCAAATCAATTGCTTAGCAGACTCTATATTTATAAAATTCAATTCACAGGAATTGGATCTCTGTTATATTAGATGAGAGAAGCCCATCATTCTCTGCTGTTTTGGAAGAAGCAGTCTTGTAAAATACATCGAAAAGAAGTAATTAAATAGATTCCTTTTCTACGATTGCACAAGGAATACCATCATGAAATTAATGTCAACATAACGCACTGCATGTAATGACACTGTGAAAAACTTCTGATAACATCTTCACACCTGTCCTTGGGAGGGCATGCTGACCACTTCATATATTCTCGCACAAGTAGCTGGGAGGGTGGTCTACACACAGGGTTGACTCATATGGCACACAGACTGGAAGTCGCGCAAATCCCTGAACTAAGTGTCAGGTGATGGCAACCCTTTGTGCAGCTGTGCCGAGAGATAAGAGCGATAGGAAGCACTAGGATTCCCCTGCCACAAACATCAAACATGATATAGCTCCGGTTACAGTGTGGTGGTAAAGACATATCACAAAAGAAATCGCCATAATAGAGCATTTGCTCTAGATCTTCAAAGCTGTGTTACACTTAAAAGGAAAAGTGACAAAATTTCAATAAACTGAGGGAAAATATGTGGTGAAAATTAAGGGGGAATGATGTAGTACATACTTGCCTGTTTGATACAGGAAAATTGTTGGTAATGAGTATGTGGTAGCTAGAGGAATACTAGAAAAACATGACGTGGAAGCACCTGTAACCAGCAGAACTCTCATTTTTTGTAGCAGCGATAACATGGCTGGAATAGATTGTTAAACGTGGATGACGGCCTAATGTAGAGTAATACATTTATATACGTCAGATCACAAGCCCAGGTGTGACCCCAGAGTTATCGACAACCACCTTATAAATTTTTAAAAAGAGTCCTTCATTAAAGAGCATTATATTACCAGCTGTTGGACTGTAGTATACAATTATAGAATGGACTGTGTGTTTGACCGTGTGCAAGACTGTTTATGTGTTTTAAGCCATAACAAACAGTATTTAAAATGTGCTTCTCGCTACTATGCACCAATCACAGCCAACAAACACCTTACAGAAGAGTTGCTGCATGGCTTTATGATAGCATTCTACTGTATATCTGTTGAGGTGATAGTGATATGTACAGCTTGACTGCTGTCTTTGATGTTTTCCTGCAAAGGAGAATCTTGTGCCTCTAAACTGAAATGGATCTAAATTAAAGGATGATAGAACGTAGTTGGAGTAATCAGTTGAGAGGAGTTGTAGTGAGATATGATTTAATGATAGACTGATGATACATTCTAGAGGGAGGGAGTTGTTGTGGCAGGTCATTTATTATGCATTTAACCTTTTTTCCGTTGTTCTCCCAGCGTGCATCAGTTACGTGGTATAACTTAGGCTTGACTTATATACAACTGTGTGTTCTGTGTGTGTCTTAGAGTGCTATCTGCCTGCAATCGTTAACAGCAAACTACGCCATACCACAGTAAGCAGAGGACTTTCGACATGTGTGATGTGTGAAGTCCATCAATGAAAAACCAATCTGAACACTATATGAATGAAGATATATGCAAAGTGCCCCATTTCTCTACCACGTCTTATGAATGAATCGAATCTTGAGTTTCATAACTAACTAAGTTAGTGACTGGGGTTTGTCAGGTACTGCATCACATATGTCTTTTGTGTTTATTTTCTATGATCATTTCTCTCTTTCCAGTACTTTCTTCGTTGAATCCAAACATTACAATAATTCTACACAGCTGACAGCACAAGGGCTTTACATAAAATGTTTTGAACTATCATACGGTGGTCCATCATGCATAATGTAAACATTTCGTCTTCACCTGTCTGTTATATCATCACTGTTGTTGTTGTCTTCAGTCCTGAGACTGGCTTGATGCAGCTCTCCATGCTACTCTATCCTGTGCAAGCTGCTTCATCTCCCAGTACCTACTGCAACCTACATCCTTCTGAATCTGCTTAGTGTACTCATCTCTCGGTCTCCCTCTACGATTTTTAGCCTCCACGCTGCCCTCCAATGCTAAATTTGGATCCCTTGATGCCTCAAAACATGTCCTACCAACCGATCCCTTCTTCTAGTCAAGTTGTGCCACAGACTTCTCTTCTCCCCAATCCTATTCAATACCTCCTCATTAGTTACGTGATCTATCCACCTTATCTTCAGTATTCTTCTGTAGCACCACATTTCGAAAGCTTCTATTCTCTTCTTGTCCAAACTAGTTATCGTCCATGTTTCACTTCCATACATGGCTACACTCCAAACAAATACTTTCAGAAACGACTTTCCGATACATAAATCTATATTCGATGTTAACAAATTTCTCTTCTTCAGAAACGCTTTCCTTGCCATTGCCAGTCTACATTTTATATCCTCTCTACTTCGACCATCATCAGTTATTTTACTTCCTAAATAGCAAAACTCCTTTACTACTTTAAGTGTCTCATTTCCTAATCTAATTCCCTCAGCATCACCCGATTTAATTTGACTACATTCCATTATCCTCGTTTTGCTTTTGTTAATGTTCATCTTATATCCTCCTTTCAAGACACTGTCCATTCCGTTCAACTGCTCTTCCAAGTCCTTTGCCGTCTCTGACAGAATTACAATGTCATCGGCGAACCTCAAAGTTTTTACTTCGTCTCCATGAATTTTAATACCTACTCCAAATTTTTCTTTCGTTTCCTTTACTGCTTGCTCAATATACAGATTGAATAACATCGGGGAGAGGCTACAACCCTGTCTCACTCCTTTCCCAACCACTGCTTCCCTTTCATGCCCCTCGACTCTTATGACTGCCATCTGGTTTCTGTACAAATTATAAATAGCCTTTCGCTCCCTGTATTTTACCCCTGCCACCTTTAGAATTTGAAAAAGAGTATTCCAGTCAACATTATCAAAAGCTTTCTCTAAGTCTACAAATGCTAGAAATGTAGGTTTGCCTTTTCTTAATCTTTCTTCTAAAATAAGTCGTAAGGTCAGTATTGCCTCACGTGTTGCAACATTTCGGCGGAATCCAAACTGATCCTCCCCGAGGTCTGCATCTACCAGTTTTTCCATTCGTCTGTAAAGAATTCGCGTTAGTATTTTGCAGCCGTGGCTTATTAAACTGATAGTTCGGTAATTTTCACATCTGTCAGCACCTGCTTTCTTTGGGATTGGAATTATTATATTCTTCTTGAAGTCTGAGGGTATTTCGCCTGTCTCATACATCTTGCTCACCAGCTGGTAGAGTTTTGTCATGACTGGCTCTCCCAAGGCCGTCAGTAGTTCTAATGGAATGTTGTCTACTCCGGGGGCCTTGTTTCGACTCAGGTCTTTCAGTGCTCTGTCAAACTCTTCGCGCAGTATCGTATCTCCCATTTCGTCTTCATCTACATCCTCTTCTATTTCCATAATATTGTCCTCAAGTACATCGCCCTTGTATAAACCTTCTATATACTCCTTCCACCTTTCTGCCTTCCCTTCTTTGCTTAGAACTGGGCTGCCATCTGAGCTCTTGATATTCATACACGTGGTTCTCTTCTCTCCAAAGGTCTCTTTAATTTTCCTGTAGGCAGTATCTATCTTACCCCTAGTGAAATAAGCCTCTACATCCTTACATTTGTCCTCTAGCCCTGCCTGCTTAGCCATTTTGCACTTCCTGTCGATCTCATTTTTGAGACGTTTGTATTACTTTTTGCCTGCTTCATTTACTGCATTTTTATATTTTCTCCTTTCATCAATTAAATTCAATATTTCTTCTGTTATCCAAGGATTTCTAGCAGCCCTCGTCTTTGTACCTACTTTATCCTCTGCTGCCTTCACTACTACATCCCTCAGAGCTACCCATTCTTCTTCTACTGTATTTCTTTCCCCTATTCCTGTCAATTGTTCCCTTATGCTCTCTCTGAAACTCTGTACAACCTCTGGTTCTTTCAGTTTATCCAGGTCCCATCTCCTTAATTTCCCACATTTTTGCAGTTTCTTCAGTTTTAATCTACAGGTCATAACCAATAGATTGTGGTCAGAGTCCACATCTGCCCCTGGAAATGTCTTACAACTTAAAACCTGGTTCCTAAATCTCTGTCTTACCATTATATAATCTATCTGATACCTTTTAGTATCTCCAGGGTTCTTCCACGTATACAACCTTCTTTCATGATTCTTAAACCAAGTGTTAGCTATGATTAAGTTGTGCTCTGTGCAAAATTCTACTAGGCGGCTTCCTCTTTCATTTCTTAGCCCCAATCCATATTCACCTACTATGTTTCCTTCTCTCCCTTTTCCTACACTCGAATTCCAGTCACCCATTACTATTAAATTTTCGTCTCCCTTCACTATCTGAATAATTTCTTTGATTTCATCGTACATTTCTTCAATTTCTTCATCATCTGCAGAGCTAGTTGGCATATGAACTTGTACTAACTTTAACCTATCCATTTCCCTTTTTAAATTTTCTAACCTACCTGCCCGATTAAGGGATCTGACATTCCACGCTCCGATCCGTAGAACGCCAGTTTTCTTTCTCCTGATAACGACATCCTCCTGAGTAGTCCCCGCCCGGAGATCCGAATGGGGGACTATTTTACCTCCGGAATATTTTACCCAAGAGGATGCCATCATTATTTAATCATACAGTAAAGCTGCCTGTCCTCGGGAAAAATTACGGCTGTAGTTTCCCCTTGCTTTCAGCCGTTCGCAGTACCAGCACAGCAAGGCCGTTTTGGTTAATGTTGCAAGGCCAGATCAGTCAATCATCCAGACTGTTGCCCCTGCAACTACTGAAAAGGCTGCTGCCCCTCTTCAGGAACCACACGTTTGTCTGGCCTCTCAACAGATACCCCTCCGTTGTGGTTGCACCTACGGTACGGCCATCTGTATCGCTGAGGCACGCAAGCCTCCCCACCACGGCAAGGCACATGGTTCATGGGGGGTATATCATCACAACACTCTCAAAAGTATGAGGCTCGTATCTACTATACACCAATAAGGGGCGCTAAACTAATCAACATGCAAGCATGTAGACAGATAATGTGTAATTGGAGGGTGACGTGACTAAACCTGCTACAGAACAGTTTTTTCAGAATGGCAGTTACAGTATTGGAATGAGAATGTCAATCTGTATCACTAGCGCCCACCAGTACAAATCTGGAACATGTGTTACGCGGTTTGTGAAA
The DNA here is from genome assembly GCF_023897955.1 of Schistocerca gregaria. Lineage (NCBI taxonomy): Eukaryota > Metazoa > Arthropoda > Insecta > Orthoptera > Acrididae > Schistocerca > Schistocerca gregaria. The sequence goes on along the minus strand of NC_064926.1, from coordinate 88,846,483 downwards.
GCAAAATACCGAAGTGTATTGATTACATGGAACTCCGCTAATTCTGTTCCTTCACGAGATGTCAAATGTACTTCTCATCAGTTTCATATTAAATTGGAGACAGCGATGCAACGAGGGCTGCCTGAAGATACAGGAAGAGTTACAAGGTGCATAGAGACAGGCCATCTGGTAACTGCGAAGAAACCATGAATAAAAGATGAAATACTTCAGTTGATTGATGAAAGAAGGATGTACAAAAATGTTCAGGAAAATTCAGGAATACAGAAATACAAGTCACCAAGGAACGAAATGAATGGGAAGTGCAGGGAATAAAAGGGGTGTGTGAAATCCTATGGGACTTAACTGCTAAGGTCATCAGTCCCTAAGCTTACACACTACTTAACCTAAATTATCCTAAGGAGAGGGAGGATTCGAACCTCCGCCGGGACCAGCCGCACAGTCTGTGACTGGAGCGCCCTGACCGGTCGGCAGGTCCCGCGCGGCGAAGTGCAGGGAAGCTAAGACGAAACGGCTGCATGAAAAATGTGAAGAAATCGAAAAAGAAATAATTGTCGGAAAGACTGACTCGGCTTATGGGCAATTGCAAATGACCTTCAGTTAAATTAAAAGCTAGTGTGGAAACATTAAGAGTGCAACGGGATTTCCATTATTATTTGCGAAGGAAAGGGCGGTAGGTGGCAAGACTACATTGAAAGTATCTATGAGAGAGAAAATTTGTCTTATGTGATAGATGAAGAAACTGGAGTCGATTTAGAGGAGATAGTGAATCCAGTATTAGAATCAGAATTTAAGAGAGCTTTGGAGGAGTTAAGATCAAATAAGGCAGAAGGAATATATAACATTCCATCAGTTATCGCGGGAAGTGGCAACAAAACGACTATTCACCTTGGTATGTGGAATGTATGTGTCTGGCGACATACCACCTGAATTTCGGAAATATCATCCACACAATTCCGAAGACTGGAAGAGCTGACAAGTGCGAGAATTATCGCACAATCACCCCAACAGCTCATGCATCCAAGTGGCTGATAAGAATAATATGCAGAAGAATGAAAAAGAAATTTGAGGTTGTGATAGATGACGATCAGTTTGACTTAAAGGAAGGTAAAGGCACCAGAGAGGCAATTCTGACATTGCGGTTGATAGTGGTAGCAAGACTAAAAAAAAAATAAAAAAAATAAAGACACATTCATAGGATTTGTGTACATGGAAAAAGCGTTCGACTATGTAAAAGATGTTCGAAGTTCTGAGAGAAATAGGGTTAAGGAGAAATAGGGGTAAGCTATAGGGAGACACGACTAATATACGACAACATGTGAAAGCGCCTAGAAGGAATAATAAAAGTAGACTACCAAGAACCAAGCGCTCGGATTAAAAAGGGTGTAAGACAGGGATGTAGTCTTTCGCCCCTACAGTTCAATCTGCACATCGAAGAAACACTGATGAAAATAAAAGAACGGTTCAGGAACAAAATTAATATTCAAGGTGAAGGAATGTCGATGATACGATTCGCTGATAACGTTACTATCCTGAGTGAAAGTGAAGGAGAATTACAGGATTTGCTGAACTGAATGAACAGTTAAATGAGTATAGAGTATGAAGAGTAAATCGAAGAAAAATGGTTCAAATGGCTCTAAGCACTATGGGACTTAACATCTGAGCTCATCAGTCCCCTAGATTTAGAACTACTTAAACGTAAATAACCTAAGGACATCACACACCTCCATGCTCGAGGCAGGATTCGAACCTGCGACCGTAGCATAAATCAAAGAAAGACGAAGGTAATGAGAAGTAGTAGAAATGAGAACAACGAGAAACTTAAGATTAAGATTGATGGTCACGAAGTAGATGAAGTTAAGGAATTCTGCTACTTAGGCAACAAAGTAACAAATTACAGATGGAACAAGGAGGACATCAAAAGCGAACTAGCACTAGTTAAGGGGCATTCCTGGCCAAGAGAAGTCGACTACTATCAGACACGCACCTTAACTTTAGGAAGAAATTTCTGAGGATGTACGTTTGGAGAACCGCATTATATGGTACTGAAACATGGACGGTGGGAAAACCGGAACAGAAGAGAGTCGAAGCATTTGGGAGGTGCTGCTATAGACGAGCGTTGCAACTTAGGTGGCCTGATAAGGGATGGAATGAGGCGATTGTGCACAGAATCGGAGAGGAAAGCAATATGTGGATTGACAAGGAGAAGGGACAGGATGATAGGACATCTGTTAAGACATCAGGAAATGACTTCCATGGCACAAGAGGGTGCTGTAAAGCAAAAACTGCAGAGGAAGAAAAAGATTGGAATACATCCAGCGAATAATTATTGAGGACAGAGTTTGCAAAAGTTACTCCTAGATGAAGATGTTGGCACAGGAGAGGAATTCCTGGTGGGCCGCATCAAACCAGTAAAAAAGAAATTTAAAAAAATAAAAAAAAGTAAAAAAATAAAGAGTTCTACTCTCAAATAGGGTGAGGGAAGGATACTACCTGTATGCCTCCTTAGGCGCTCTAATTACTCGTATCTTAAGTTCGTGGTCCTGATGTGAAATGCACGTTGGTGGCGGTAGAATCCTTCTGGGGTCAGCTTCAAATGTCACCTCTCAATAGTGGTCCTCAGAAAGGTCATCGTCTTCCCTCCAGGCATTCCTGTTTAAGGTGCGTGGTAAGTCTAATCCGACAGTTGGAAGAGATTACTCATTAGTCTGCAGTTTCATGGGAAAATGTGCATGGTCCAATTTTCTTTGCCAAGAATACTGTTACAAACATATCACACAGAATGCCATCCTAGTATTAAATGGTCAGACTCAGTTTCCATTTTCCCCGTTGCTAAATTCAATTTTCGTTTCAAATACTAGACTCAAACTGTGAATTCTTATTCTCATCATTTGTTAAATGTATCCCCACATAAAAATTTTGTTTACCCCCTTCTATTTAGTTACTGAAATTATTGTAATATTTTCCTATGTAAACACTTTGCTATATATGTAACTTTTGTACAAAAAATACCTCTGTAACTCACACATCATGTTTATCTGTGTTTGCGACATTCACTTCGAAGATGGCCTGAGAAGCCGAGAGGCAGTTCGTGACCAAATAAATATAATTTTACAGAGCATTGGGAAGCGTTTTTCTGTATAATTCCATTGGCATGTTCTGCCATGCACCGACGGCAAATTTGGTTAACGTTATACAACCATCTAGCATTTGTGTTCAGAGAAAATGACTGATTAGAACGTGAAGTTAGTGCCCTCCCGTAAACATAAATCCTAATGTACCGAAGTAGGGCAACAAGATCAACTCAGAACATTCGTTTCGTTTCCGTGCAGCCGCCGCAAGCAGAAATGGATAATTCTGATACTTTCACGTGATTGAAACCGTTTTACGACCACCTTAGATACGAAAGAGATGATGTAGCCTTTAAGGGATAGTCATGGCTTCAGAGTCGTAGCAGCTTTAGAATATTCCGTGTGAATGTGGCATTATCCTATTCAAACTGTTTCACAGCTCTGTACCGAATGCCATCGGTACAGAAGCCGCGAGGGGTAGCCGCGTGGTCTGAGGCGCCTTGTCACGGTCCGCGCGTCTCCCCCTGTCGGAGGTTCGAGTCCTCCCTCGGGCATGGGTGTGTATGTCGTCCATAGCGTAACTTAGTTTAAGTTAGATTACGTAGTGCGTAAGCTTAGTGACCGATGACCTAAGCAGTTTGGTCCCATAAGATCTTACACAAATTATTATTGTCGGTACAGAAAGTGCACATATCTACTGAAATCTACTGTTACAGAATGCAGCCTAACGAACAAGCACCAATTCCTGCGTAGACAGACGCGAATTTTATTCTAAACTTCAAACTACTGACACTAAATCATGAAAGGAGGTGTGGAAATGAGAATTTTGTGAATGTTAATGGAGAATCGTGATTAGAACTTACCATAGCGTGAGGAGGGTCATATCTTTATTTCCCTACTCATGGGAGTTGGTGGTCTATTGTGGAAAAAAAAAGTTCTGTTCAGCGTAATATCCGAGTTGGCAGGTAGTGAGGCAGGAGTGGTCCCAATAAATCTGGGAGGGCATTTTCAGTACCTGCATTCGCCTGGGGGAAACTGGACCCATTTTTATCTCTGGGACTATGATCACACGAGTAGTATTTGGTCGCTGTGATCGCCGCTACAAAATTTAAACCTGTATTATTCAGTAGCGTCTTCGACAGTCAGCTACTTTCCTGACGGTGGCAGCGTGGACGTTGTCGTAATCAGGGATTTTCTTCTGTAAAACTTTAATGCTCTTAGTGAGTTAGTGTTGTTTTACATCTTTCTGTTTATCTGATTTTGAGACATTATAAATGAGCAATAACGATTAACGAAACCACAGCAAGCATCCATCTGTACAGGCCTGCATCACGGATCCCTCCCTCTAACGGATAATGACCACTTTTGTACGTAATTTGTGCAGACGACCTGAAGACTCTGGTTCGGGATACAATCCAGCCGAAACTCATCCTAGCGGAGGAGACCGCGGCGTCCAACATCCGCTCCGTCTGCCCAGATTTCGAAGTGGTTGACCTCAACGACGTCTTCCGCTGGCTGGAGCGTCGTGACGTGCCGCTGGACAGCGCCGGTAACGTCGACCTGGAGGAAGTGGCGGCCGCAGACCAGCCGGACTGGCTGGAGCACGTGGCCTTCATCATGTGCTCCTCCGGGACCACTGGACTGCCCAAGGGCGTCATGCTGACCAACCGCAACATCCTCTACCAGCTCATCTCGTCATCGTAAGGGGTTGCTCATACATTGGCACTCTTGTGCTCTTATGCATGTACCTTAACACTAATGAGAACAGTTCCTCACCTTAACTGTTGATGCTTGCTGTGTCTGTTTTCTGCCATGCTGTCGTTACTTATCATACTGGTACAGAGCGATGTGGCCAGGGCAATGGTTAGCATACAGGACTCTCTCCAGTAGCAGGAAAGTTCAAATCCCCATCCACCCATTCAGATACAGGTTATCCATGATTTCCCTAAATCGCTCGAGGTAAGTGCCGGGATGGTTCCTCCGCAAGGGCATGGCCGATTTCTCCATCCTTTCCTAATCTGAGCTTGTGTTCCATCTGCAGCGAGTGCACTGTCAATGGGGAGTTAAACTCTTATCTTCATTCCTTCGAATCAGAGGTGAAGAACTTGATGACACTGCGCTAGGGAAACCATGTGGCGATGAATTAGTAATACTGCCAAATTCCTCTTATTTACGCTACTTAGGCTAGTACAAGTAAAATGAATAGATGACATTTCATCTTCATTTCCCTCCTCTTGAAAGGAAAAGGAAGTAAATGAAGATGAGATGCTGCAAGAACAATATGACAGATCATTGAAAGACCTAAGTCGAGACAAGGCCCCTGTAGTATGCGACAATCCCTCAGGAACAGCCATCTATGACAAAACTATTCCATCTGCTATGCGAGATGAATGTGACATGCTAAGTACCCTCAAACCCTAACAAGAATATTACAATTCCAAAAAAGGCAAGTGCTAACAGGTGCGAATGTTATCGAAAACTCAGTTTAAGAAGTCATGGTTGCGAAACACTAATACGAATTATTTACAGAAGCGTGAAAGTAGTGGTAGAGGCTGATCTTGGTAAAGACCAGCTTACATTCCATAGAAACGGGGGAACATGCTAGGCAAAACTGGCCCTATAGTTTATCTTAGAAGATAGATTAAAGAAATGCGAATCGATGTTTATAGCATATGTATATTTCTTCAAGACACAAAGGAGTGAATGCCATAAGCTTCCATAGGTCACTGATTAAATCAATGGAGAAAGTTGAAAATTTGTGCCAGACTGGGATTCGAACTCAAGTCTCCTGCTTACTAAGCAGATGCGCTGACCACTGCACCATCTGGACACACTGGTCATCGCACCTAAAGTGGACCACCCCAGCATGCCTCCCATAAGAAGCAAGTTTTCAGCTTACCCACGTACTACTGTTGTAGCGCCCCGTCCTCATTAGCCTCATTACTCGTTGCATTTCGCTGATTCCTGTAAAATTTCTCCACATACATGTATACTTTTCTTAAAAAAGGTTTGGGAGTGTTGACGGGATTGCACATTTTACAGTTCTGAAGGTAGCAGGGATAAAATACAGCGAGTGAACGATTATTCACAACTTTTACAGAAACCAGATTGCATTTATGAGTTTAACTGCATGAAAGGGAAGCAATACCCCACTATTGATATCAAACTGATGTGCAAATTAAAAAATTGTGACGGCTGATTGATATATGACCCCTCCCTCTCCCCTTAACCTATTGTTCTGCTAGGTGGTTTACACCCCCTGAGGGTTGATTTATGACCCTTCGGCACATTCTCTCTCTGCAAGAAGCCCCCCCCTCACCTGTCCCCCTCCATCTCACCCACCCATCTGGAAACCTCAACCCCTCGCACCCTCACCAATACAAGCACACTTTCAGGCCTGAGTTATTCGAATAGCCCCCACTCCCATTCTATCAACCATATGGCTAATTACATAAATGGATAAATGAATTAACCCTTCCCCTCCCACCCCATTCATCCCTCTCCCACATGGAAGACTGGCTATTTGATGGGAAATCGATTGCACTGCGTCGAATATTATTTAAACCATTTCTGGCAGGAAAGACAATGTGTGGAATTTTGTTTATTTAAACAATTTACAGGATACAAGGCAGTGTATGCAATATAGTTTCATTATTTATTTAAAGAATGTTGCAGGAAATCGATGGCAGTGTATGGAATATTGTTTAAACAATATCTGATAGACAATACAATGTGTGGAACATTGTTTATTTTAACAATTATAGAATAACAATATTATGAAAAGGAAAGTTGCTGCTCTTCATATAGCACAGTTGCTGAGTTGCAGATAGGGACAACGAAAAGACTCTCACAATTAAAGCTTTTGGCTATTAATGCCTTCATCAACAATAGATGACAGTCTCACATACACGTCATCTGCTCTGATTCCCTGAGCGCCATCCAGAACCTCAGTGATCCGTATCCGCTTCACACTTTCGTGCACCGGATCCAACGCTCTCTTCAGCAGCTGGCGGACGACGGTTCTCCGGTCACCTTTATGTGGGTTCCTGCCCATGTCGGTATCCCTGAGAACGAAGCTGCAGATGCCGCCGCCAAGGCTGCGGTCCTCCAGCCTCGGACAGCTTCTTGTTGTGTGCCTTCATCTGATTGTAGCAGGGTCATTTGTCAGCGCATTTTATCGCTGTGGCATGCCGATGGGGCTACACTTACGGACAACAAGCTTAGGGCCTTGAAACCTCTTCCCACGGCTTGGACGACCTCTTCACGCCCTCCTCGGCGGGAGGAGGTCGTTTTGGCCCGGTTACGAATTGGACACTGCCGGTTCAGCCATCTCCATCTTCTCACGGCTGCGCCGGCGCCGTTCTGCCCGTGTGTGCAATTGCTCGCGGAACGCCACATTTTAACGTCCTGTCCGAATTTTAATACACTGAGCATTGATTTTGGCCTGCCATGTACTCTGCATGTCATTTTAGCGGATCTATCCACTTGACAAACCTGTCTAAGGACATTTGATTATGCTGTTTTCTTTTAATCCCTTGCCTGTTAATGTGCCTTTATAGTGTTGTCCCTTTTAGTAGCTGTTTTAACCTTGTGCCTCGCAGTGAATTGCTAACTTAGTCTGGGCGCTAATGACCATTGTAGTTGTGCGCCGTAAAACCACAAAAAAAACACCACACACACTCACACAAATGGAACTTGTATACTTGACTGCAGTCTCAGGCAACTGAAAACTCACTGCGAGCAGCAGCACCAGTGCATGATGGGATAAAAGTGGCTGGAATATAATTCATTTATTTATTTAAAGAGTTTGTTATGAAACTGTATGTATGGAATATTGTTTATTGAAACATTTTGAGGGCGACAAAGCAGTCTGGAATATTTAAACAATTGCAGTGCTTTTTTTCTGGTCAGGTAAGGATCGCCATCATGAAACACTCATTACACTGTTAAAAATTTTGAGTCGTGAAGCATGAGCCATCCACTGGGACACATCATGTGCCAGCCGCCTCACAAATCCCCACACAGGCAGGCGGGGAGACAGGCCTGCACCCAGTGCTGGCTTGTGCAGTGCGTGGAACAGAAGTCGTGCAAATCCCCCGAACAAAAGCTACAGCTGGCGGCAACCCGCTGCTATTGATACCTGAGAAATTCCTGTTGAATTACATGTTCTCTCTCTCTCTCTCTATCTCTCTTTCTCTCACACACCATCTATCTTTCTGAAGTTAATGCTTCCTGTTTGTGTGAACCAACATATGCACAGATCAAGATGTCCCATGCAAACCTCCTCCCTTTCCCTTCCCATCGCCCTCTCTCTTTGAATGTGGGTCTGGTGTTGGTAGTCAGTACAGCGCTTTGTTCTCACACCTCCACTGCTATGGAAACCTGTAGTGGGTGGAACACAGGTATTCGAGAAGAAGTAGGCACCATCTCATCTGCCTCACTAACCCCATCTTCATCCAAAACAAAGTAGTGGATACCTGGCAAACCCCTCGGCGGTGGATGCCTTGGAAATATTCTCTTACTCTATCAGAGTGACTGATTAGTTAACTTCCTTGCATCCTATTGGAGGGCACTACGACTGGTATATTTGGCAGGATTCGATTCTGCATCTGCCTGGTTTCCAGACGCTACTCCTTCCTCTTCCATATTTCTCCCCTTGCCTACTTTTGGTGGATAATGGCACAGTTAGGTCATTTGATAGAAAGTCCAATTCAGCTCAGTTGCGTGCTATGCCCTTAAACAATTTGTAGGAGGGGCTGGACAAGGGCACACTCACAATACCACTATCTGAAACAATCAGTCGGGAATTTCACGTTGCGATTGGGTTTCTAAAGGGCTATGGAATCCCTAAGTTTGTTCATTCTGTCACATTCAAAAGGAGGAGTAAGGGCCTACTGTGTGATAGGATAGAGACAACAACAAATACCACTGCAAGACAGAGTCCACTGCGATGTCTTGAGACGCACTAAACACAACACACATAAAGCACAATCCAGTCCGTAGTAGTACTTGTCATGGCTACATGCTGCAGATTGCTGAAACACTCACACATCCCATGCACTCATGTCTCAATGTCCACACGCAATGTCCGTAGCCATATGTCACAAACGGCTGTTTGCCACTGTGGTGTGTGCGTCTCGGCGTTTGCCCCTAGTCTGCAGCCAGACTCGGCATGCTGGAGAGAACTGCCGTTCGTGGAGGGTGTCCAGGATGACCAGAGTGGTTGGAATTATTATGTTATCAATATGTCCAGCACAACCACTCGCCAAATTTAATCCTCTCGAATTTCCGTAGAGACCAAACCAGAAGACTGAACGGTTGTACGCTGCCTGACTGCTTTGGAGGCTCTAGGATGGTTCACGTTTTAGGCTGGAAATGTCAATTCGTTCTGGTCACCGGCTACCTCTGCCACGTAGCCGCACGTCCGGCATAAACATCCTAAGAAACCAGTCGTATAATTATCAGTGTAATTTAATATTACGATTGTAGCGCCAATCTGGTGACATTCGAAAATTAGAGAAGTATTGGAAATACCTTGTCCTGACGTCTACGGCTCTGGAATAATCAATGTCTATATCATTCTTATGAATGGGCATAATTTTTCACTTAAAATCTTTCATCCCCCTTAAAGCTATCGGCGCGTTGAAATTGCAGTTTTTCACATCAGTTCGATACCTCCCTTGTGACCGGACAGAGTCATTTTCTTTGCTAATGTCGCGACCCATCCCAACATACACTTTATTAGCTTGCCGATCACAGCGAATCTATCACGGATCCCATACTAAGTTCAATACATCACCAGTAACTGAATGCTGGTCACACCAAACAATACTGAACCGAAATTCACGATCGATGGACATGCTCCATTTGCTTTTCCTGCAAGGAAGAGAGACATAATCGTCTAATAAGCGACCAGCTGTTAATGACACCATCGCAACGACCATGTTACTGTCAACCTGCATAAATAACGACGGGGGTTTCATAGGCACACACAAGTATCCCTAACAATATCCATGTTAAAAACTATACATTCCTTATAAATATAAATATGGTATTGCTTCTGAATGAAGTGGTCTTGCACACCAATATCATGACATCGCAATGAAGTTGTCTTGCACTCCAATATCATGACATTGAATACAGATGGTGATCGCATGCTGTGTATTAACAGACCAAAAATGAGAGTGCACATCGACAGCGGTATAGGCTCGTAACAGAATCACCCTCTTCACCGAATGTGGAAAGTGATTCGGATGACAAGAAAATGAAATGATCGTATGGCACTGTTGGCTAGGATGTCCCATTCAGGCTCGGCCGCCAACTGCAAGTTTCACTTCATTCAGTGCCACACTAGGCGACTTGCGGCCTATGATGAGGATGAAATGATGATGAGGACGACACAACAGCCAGTCCACCAGCGGAGAAAATCTCCGATCCGGTTGGAATTCGGACCTGGGCCCAGTGCATGGGAGGCAGGCACGTTACCACCCAACTAAGCAGGCGGTCAGTGATTCGGGTAACTTGATATTAAGCCGATATTTGCAACTCCCTCATGCCACAGCTACGTATTTCCTACGCTAACAAACAGCGTTTGTAACACATTCTACCTCACTACCATGTAGACTCTGTAACAGAGATTCTACAATATGTCCATGGGCGATAGGCGGGGGGTGGGGGTGGGGGGTGGGGGAGGGGAATGATGGTTGATGGTTGATTGAGAACGATCATGTACAGTATGTGGTGTGCTATGTGAGTAATCACTTAAAAATGCAGTGCTAGATTGAAGTTGTAAGAAATGTACAAAATCCTATGACCAGTACACTGACTTCTCAGATCAATAGTGTTACACTTTTTGGTAGAAAATCTGTCTGCGATTTGGAACGAGTTACGTTTTTTGAATCTATCTGCTTAGGACCCCACACAGCAAAACTTAAGGTGTGTTGTCCAGAACGCCCTGCTTGAGGACACTTTGCTGCATTAGCAGTACAGACCGACAGATCTCCCGTTCACGGTACTGACGGCAAACAGAGTTCTACGCGATGGTGAGAATATCAAAGGCTGGTAAACACGCAAATGAGGAACTCTCCCCAGCATTCGCATATCGAAAGTGTCAAGTGATAGGCTGGTTGGACCACCATGTCGCGAAAAGGGGAGGTCCGCAACGTTTCCTAACACTACACCAAGTCGCCTCCCCTGTTGTGGCAGAGAAATTTGTACAACGTATGTGTATTGGTCTCCAATCTGGTGGCTGGCACAAATGGCGCTCAGTCGTTCATGGAGGACGCATCCCACCGCAGAAAATCCTGTCGTAACTTGCTGACACCTTGGCAGAAAAACGTTGCTAACAGTTTAAGCACCAAGCACGTCCCTCTCCACGCACCTTTCGCTCTGCACCGGTCGGGAACATACTCCTCCTCCCCCAGCCAATCATTACGCCTTTAGAAGTAGTGTGGGAGAATCCAGTTTCAGCCAGGTAACACTCCCAGATCGAATGAGGTCTCGTAACAAAATAAACTATGCAAGTAAATGTGAAGTTGCTATTAAGTTTCTTGTATTAACCACCAGAAAATCTGAGCAGGGTCATCGCTATTAACGTAATTTTGACTGACATCTGGAATTCCAAAGACATTATGGATGGCTAGTACACTGGTGTTTAGCTACAAAAAGTCGTCTGTGCATTAATACTGAGTATCCTTCAGATGTGAGCAGGACTGATGCGACAGACATATCCTCCACCACCTGTGGAAATCCGAGGACCATGTCGACGGTAGGTTTGATTCGCCAGACTTGTAGCTATCGTAATATTACAGCGCGACATCAATATAAGACTCGTAAATAGATGCGGAAATAATCCGAAATATATACGACCTCGCCACTCACACTCACACACACACACACACACACACACACACACACACACACACACACACACACACACACACACACAAACGAGATTGAGCAATGGTCACAGTGCAGCAGAAACAAACTCTTCCTATGTAGATTCAAAGAGATCACGATACTATAAAATGCAACCTTAGAAATCGCCGGCCGAAGTGGCCGTGCGGTTCTAGGCGCTGCAGTATGGAACCGCTAGACCGCTTCGGGCATGGATGTGTGTGAAGTCGTTAGGTTAGTTAGGTTTAACTAGTTCTAAGTTCTAGGGGACTAATGAACAACATCCGAGGGTGCAAGTAGTCTAGGGGTGACGGCATATACACCGGTCTCACTGTCAGCCCCAGTGATGATCTCGGACGTTCCGGCCCAGTTCCATTAATACAATACTTCTTTCTTGAACTCAGTTATCTACGCCTCACCTTACCAAGACAGCTTTTACTCAAGACAATGGCAGTATACAATGTCCTCCAATTACGTCGTCCACCTAACCCGATTGAACAAAAGATCCCCCAGGTAGACTGGCGTCATGTATGGCGCGCGGTTTTCGCCCGTTACCTCGACACGAATGTTCAATCTGTCTGGTACCTAACTGTCAATGGTAAGCAAATCAATCAATCTCGCCTTCATCGTATCCACCTCTGTTCCACGTGTGGAGTGCCTGACAATGATGAACATCGGTTTGTTTGCGGACCGGCGGCGGAGGTTTGGCACTTGATTCGTCTTATTGTAGCTTTTCTAACGCGGGATATTCCGGATCGGATTACTCCCCTTTCATTATTATTCCCGGATCGTGAATATTTTCCTCGGACAAAGATCAATGCTGTGAATTGGATTCGTGGACATGCCATTCACTACCTATTTGGACAAACTGTAGACTCTGTACTCGATTTTTGGACATACCTCAATGACCGTCATTATGTCGTTGTCCGTCACCCAAAATACAGACAAATTTTCTCGAACTTCCTTGGGAGTGTTTTCCACGACCCGCCTCGCAGCTGGAATGTGTTAAGCCAAGAGAGAAGAACGTTTCCTGTTTGAACCAATGAACATTTCTGAACAATTGAACAGAACACATCAATTTCGAGAAGACGTGACTCAACATATTACCAGCGGGACGCAGAAGGCCTCTGATGAATTACGCAACAAAACTAAACAAAAACAAACAAAAAAATAATACCATAACAACAATAAAAATAAAAATAAAATTCAGAAAAAGGGAGATTTTGTTTTGTTTGTAAGGATAGCCCTAATCTTGATTTCCTATATTTGCCCTGGTATATAGGCAGCTCTCTGGGGTAGGTTTAGTCAAGAGCCAAGGCCTGAAGTGGACCAGTTTTTTTTTTTTTGTTGTAGGATGAAAAGTGGCGGTGGCGCTTGGTTCTTTTTTTAGTTCCATTTTATTAAAGGGTTAACAAAAGAAGGAAAAATATCAAAAAATAATAAAAAAAAGGGTAGCGTCTTTGATTCATAATCAAAACGTCTTCGGTCCCGGGTTCGATCCCCGCCACTGCCTAAATTTTGATAAATAATCAGCACTGGCGGCCGAAGACTTCCGGCATAAGAAGTCAGCCTAATTCTGCCTACGGCCTTGTCGAAGAGGGCGGAGGAACGGATAGAGGTTCTGGGCACTCTCTTGCTCTTCTGTCCTTTTTTTGGTCATCAGTCTACTGACTGGTTTGGTGCGGCCCGCCACGAATTACTTTCCTGTGCTAACCTCTTCATCTCAGAGTAGCACTTGCAAACTACGTCCTCAATTATTTGCTTGACGTATTCCAATCTCTGTCTTCCTTTACAGTTTTTGCCCTCTACAGCTCCCTCTAGTACCATGGAAGTCATTCCCTCATGTCTTAGCAGATGTCCTATTATCCTGTCCCTTCTCCTTCCACATATTCCTTTCCTCTCCGATTCTGCGTAGAACCTCCTCATTCCTTACCTTATCAGTCCACCTAATTTTCAACATTCGTCTATAGCACTACATCTCAAATGCTTCGATTCTCTTCAGTTCCGGTTTTCCCACAGTCCATGTTTCACTATCATACAATGCTGTACTTCATACGTACATCCTCAGAAATTTCTTCCTCAAATTAAGTCCGGTATTTGATAGTAGTAGACTTCTCCTGGCCAGAAATGCCTTTTTTTGCCATGGCGAGTCTGCTTTTGATGTCCTCCTTGCTCCATCCGTCATTCGTTATTTTACTGCCTAGGTAGCACAATTCCTTAACTTCATTGACTTCGTGACCATCAATCCTGAGGTCCTCATTTCTACTACTTCTCATTACCTTCGTCTTTCTCCGATTTACTCTCAAGTCATACTGTGTACTCATTAGACTGTTCATTCCGTTCAGCAGATCATTTAATTCTTCTTCACTTTCACTCAGGATAGCAATGTCATCAGCGAATCGTATCATTGATATCCTTTCACCTTGTATTTTAATTCCACTCCTGAACCTTTCTTTTATTTCCATCGTTGCTTCCTCGATGTACAGATTGAAGAATAGGGGCGAAAGGCTACAGCCTTGTCTTACTGCCTTCTTAATACGAGCACTTCGTTCTTGATCGTCCACTCTTATTATTCCCTCTTGGTTGTATATGACCCGTCTCTCCCTATAGCTTACCCTACTTTTCTCAGAATCTTGAAGAGCTTGCACCATTTTATATTGTCGAACGCTTTTTCCAGGTCGACAAATCCTATGAACGTGTCTTGATTTTTCTTTAGCCTTGCTTCCATTATTATCCGTAACGTCAGAATTGCCTCAGCGCATTCTCAATTTTCTTTTCCATTCTTCTGTATATTATTCTTGTAAGCAGCTTCGATGCATGAGCTGTTAAGCTGATTGTGCGATAGTTCTCGCACTTTTCAGCTCCTGCCGTCTTCGGAATTGTGTGGATGATACTTTTCCGAAAGTCAGATGGTATGTCGTCAGACTCATATATTCTACACACCAACGTGAATAGTCGTTTTGTTGCCTCTTCCCCTAAAGATTTTAGAAATTCTGATGGAATGTTATCTATCCCTTCTGCCTTATTTGACCGTAAGTCCTCCAAAGCTCCTTTAAATTCCGATTCTAATACTGGATCCCCTATCACTTCTAAATCGACTCTTGTTTCTTCTTCTATAACATCAGACAAATCTTCACCCTCATAGAGGCTTTCAATGTATTCTTTCCACCTGTCTGCTCTCTCCTCTGCATTTAACAGTGGAAAACCCGTTGCACTCTTAATGTTACCACCGTTGCTTTTAATGTCATCAAAGGTTGTTTTGACTTTCCTGTATGCTGAGTCTGTCCTTCCGATAATCATATCTTTTTCGATGTCTTCACATTTTTCTTGCAGCCATTTCGTCTTAGCTTCCCTGCACTTCCTATGTATTTCATTCCTCAGCGACTTGTATTTCTGTATTCCTGATTTTCCCGGAACATGTTTGTACTTCCCCCTTTCATCAATCAACTGAAGAATTTCTTCTGTTACCCATGGTTTCTTCGCAGCTATCTTCTTTGTACATAAGTTTTCCTTCCCAACGTCTGGGAAATTGCCCCTAAAGGCGGAAGAATCAGCAATGATCAACGACATGAGGATGCAGAAGGCAATGGAAACCACTGCATTAAAGACACGTACGTGTATCCACAGGACATGTGGCCTGTAGTTCAAGAAGTGTCACGATGATCTCTCCATTGGCAAAAGATTCCGGAATAGTCCCCCATTCGGATCTCCTGCAGGGTACTGCCAAGGGGGAGGTTACCATGAGAAAAAGATTGAATAATCAACGAAAGGATAATGTTCTACGAGTCGGGGCGTGGAATAGAAGCTTGAACGTGGTAGGGAAACTAGAAAATCTGAAAAGGGAAATGCAAAGGCTCAATCTAGATATAGCAGGGGTCAGTGAAGTGAAGTGGAAGGAAGACAAGGATTTCTGGTCAGATGAGTATCGGATAATATCAACAGCAGCAGAAAATGGTATAACAGGTGTAGGATTCGTTATGAATAGGTAGGGCAGAGGGTCTGTTATTGTGAACAGTTCAGTGACCGGGTTGTTCTAATCAGAATCGGCAGCAGACCAACACCGACAACGATAGTTCAGGTATACATGCCGACGTCGCAAGCTGAAGATGAACAGATAGAGAAAGTGTATGATGATATTGAAAGGGTAATGCAGTATGTAAAGGGGGACGAAAATCTAATAGTCATGGGCGACTGGAATCCAGTTGTAGGGGAAGGAGTAGAAGAAAAGGTTACAGGAGAATATGGGCTTGGGACAAGGAATGAAAGAGGAGAAAGACTAATTGAGTTCTGTAACAGAGATTCCGAAATCAGATACTGGATTGTAAGGCGTACCCAGGAGCAGATATAGACTCAGATCACAATATAGTAGTGATGAAGAGTAGGCTGAAGTTCAAGACATTAGTCAGGAAGTATCAATACGCAAAGAAGTGGGATACGGAAGTTCTAATGAATGACGAGATACGTTTGAAGTTCTCTAACGCTATAGATAGAGCAATAAGGAATAGCGCAGTAGGCAACACAGTTGAAGAGGAATGGACGTCTCTAAAGAGGGCCATCACAGAAGTTGGGAAGGAAAACATAAGTGCAAAGAAGGTAGCTGCGAAGAAACCATGGGTAACAGAAGAAATACTTCAGTTGACTGATGAAAGGAGGAAATACAAACATGTACCGGGAAAATCAGGAATACATAAATACAAGTCGCTGAGGAATGAAATAAATAGGAAGTGCCGGGAAGCTAAGACGAAATGGCTGCAGGAAAAATGTGAAGACATCGAAAAAGATATGATTATCGGAAGGACAGACTCAGCATACAGGAAAGTCAAAACAACCTTTGGTGACATTAAAAGCAACGGTGGTAACATTAAGAGTGCAACGGGATTTCCACTGTTAAATGCAGAGGGGAGAGCAGAGAGGTGGAAAGAATACATTGAAAGCCTCTATGGTGAAAATTTGTCTGATGTGATAGAAGAAGAAACAGGATTTAGAAGAGATAGGGGATCCAGTATTAGAATCGGAATTTAAAGGAGCTTTAGAGGACTTACGGTCAAATAAGGCAGAAGGGATAGATAACATTCCATCAGAATTTCTAAAATCATTAGGGGAAGAGGCAACAAAACGACTATTCACGTTGGTGTGTAGAATATATGAGTCTGGCGACATACCATCTGACTTTCGGAAAAGCATCATCCACACAATTCCGAAGACGACAGGAGCTGACAAGTGCGAGAACTATCGCACAATCAGCTTAACAGCTCATGCATCGAAGCTGCTTACAAGAATAATATACAGAAGAATGGAAAAGAAAATTGAGAATGCGCTAGGTGACGATCAGTTTGGCTTTAGGAAAAGTAAAGGCACGAGAGAGGCAATTCTGACGTTACGGCTAATAATGGAAGCAAGGCTAAAGAAAAATCAAGACACGTTCATAGGATTTGTCGACCTGGAAAAAGCGTTCGACAATATAAAATGGTGCAAGCTCTTCAAGATTCTGAAAAAAGTAGGGGTAAGCTATAGGGAGAGAGGGGTCATATACAACCAAGAGGGAATAACAAGAGTGGACGATCAAGAACGAAGTGCTCGTATTAAGAAGAGAGTAAGACAAAGCTGTAGCCTTTCGCCCCTATTCTTCAATCTGTACATCGAGGAAGCAATGATGGAAATAAAAGAAAGGTTCAGGAGTGGAATTAAAAGACAAGGAGAAAGGATATCAATGATACGATTCGCTGATGGCATTGCTGTCCTGAGTGAAAGTGAAGAAGAATTAAATGATCTGCTGAACAGAATGAAGTCTAATGAGTACACAGTATGGTTTGAGAGTAAATCGGAGAAAGACGAAGGTAATGAGAAGGAGTAGAAATAAGAACAGCGAGAAACTTAACCTTAGGATTGATGGTCACGAAGTTAATGAAGTTAAGGAATTGTGCTACCTAGGCAGTAAAATAGCCAATAAAGGACGGAGCAAGGAGGACATCAAAAGCAGACTCGTCATGGCAAGAAAGGCATTTCTCGCCAAGAGAAGTCTACTAATATCAAATACCAGCCTTAATTAGAGGAAGAAATTTCTGAGGATGTACGTCTGGAGTTCAGCATTGTTTGGTAGTGAAACATGGACTGTGGGAAAACCAGAACAGAAGAGAATCGAAGCATTTGAGATGTGGTGCTATAGACGAATGTTGAAAATTAGGTGGACTGATTAGGTAAGGAATGAGAAGGTTCTACGCAGAATCGGAGAGGAAAGGAATATGTGGAAAACACTGATAAGGAGAAGGGACAGGATGATAGGACATCTGCTAAGACATGAGGGAATGACTTCCATGCTACTAGAGGGAGCTGTAGAGGGCAAAAACTGTAGAGGAAGACAGAGATTGGAATACAAGCAAATAATTGAGGACGTAGTTTGCAAGTGCTACTCTGAGATGAAGAGGTTGGCACAGGAAAGGAATTCGTGGCGGCCCGCATCAAACCAGTCAGTAGACTGATGAAAAAAAAAAAAATGTTTTGTGAGAAACGGTAGCAGAGCCTACATGCACAGAGAGATTTTATTAAGTCGATTTTTTTTTAGGAAAAGGCCATTCTGAGACAAATATGCAAAAACTTGGGCCATGTGGGGCCATGTGGGGAATCACTAAAAGCTAATGCATTATGACATGACAACGTACGTTGGGTAAATTCCGACTGATGTATCGCAAGACACACACACACACACACACACACACACACACACACACACACACACACACACACACACACACACACACACTCGCAAGACACACACACACACACACACACACACACACACACACACACAGTTTTCTGCGAAGAGGTAAAAAAGAGCTATGATCAACCAAATAGGGTTTCCGACCACACTTTGCAGCAGCGAATCTACGATTGCTTACGGAAATTATGTAACACACTCCTTACCAAGTGGATGAGTATTCCAAAAAGACCCATAACGTAATGCTCGACTTGTTACTGGTAGGATCAATCAACAAGCTCGAAAACAGTATTGTGAAAAGACACTTGAGGCCAACGTAAAATAAAAGAAATCAGGACGCTCTTGTCTCTTGCACCGTTTGGTACACAGTACCACACTGTGTATGTAAGGTGCGCATGTGCTTGCGTGTGTGCGTATGTGTGTGTGTGTCTTGGAGAGACTATCAGTAAGAGCCTGGAGTTTTTATAACCATTTAAAAAGTTTGTAGTGAAATCGTGACACGTCTGGAAAAACGATATTTGTCAGTCATAGTTTTGAGGGCATAAAAACGGTAGTTTCCCAGCCTTGGCTCTGTAGGAAAACAACTGGTAAGGCGCAAATTCCACCATTGCAAAACAGATGCAAGAATAGCTGTTTTGTGTAACTGATTTCCTCATTAAAACAATAAGCATACAGCACCTAGTTTTATAAGCTATTTTAGGCCCTGATATCGAGATATGGTACTGGATACTAGCATTACCAAATTATACGTTAAAATTACAGTTGTCCAGAAAAGGTACAGAACTAGCTAAAAAAGCTGTCTGTCAGTGGTTACTGCCCATAGGAGGTGGTCGCATTATCGCGATTGTGTCGTGTATTAACTACTCGGTGGAAATGAGCGAAAGTGCGGGAGCGTGTTGCCAGAGGCCTGCCAGCCCTGCTCAGAAAGCTGGAGGTTATACGGCGTGAGGTCAGAGTTACTGTAGCGGCCAGTGGAACCGGCTCCACAGCACGAGGCAGTTGAAGAAACGGAAAAACACAGTGCGTGTGAATCAGAGAGCGGTTAAGGGCACCCTGCTGGTGGTTTCCATTACAACGTGGCCCAAGACATCATTTGGAAGACTTCACGTGGGTAAGAACCACACAAAAACCTGTTGGAGGACGAAGTGTGGAGAATGAAGTCAGCTGCTTGTTATTGCTCACAGCATTGTTTCACGTGCATGGGGAGCGTTCTGAGCCACAAGCGCTGTTGTCTGACGGATGTGATGTGGTCGGCCACAGCAGCGGACGACCTCTATATTTGCAGCAGACAAGAAGAGACCTGTGTCAAACAGCTGATACAACTGGTGGGACAACAAGTGACTCAGACTTGTTCCAAAGAGGCACGGCAACTGCATCTAGGGGAGTGGTCTCTTTGCCCGATTGCATCGAACTTGATCGTTTTGGCAGTACACATGTTATGCATTGATGAGTCATAACTTTAGGTGAGCGTTCTGACATTCAAGTCTTTGAACACAGTGCCCTCACTGTCCAACATTATTGTTACATAGTACACATTCCATCTTGTATATCATTGCAGGAGTGCATTTAGGCTCAACTTCATTTTCATAGATTACACTATGAGACTGTATCGAGAGCTCTTGGAACGAAATGATATTCAGGGAATAGACTAGGTTTCCTGTTCCGCCGACCTAAGTCCAATGTAGCATGTGTACTCCAGCATGTCAGCAACACCGAGGACCATTAATCAGTTGTCAACTGCACTGGTGGAGAAATGAAATGCTTTACCAATCTTGTGGCCATCATGGGGGCACGGTGCACATTGCCCTGTTGGCCTGCATTAGTATTAGCAGAAATATACGGCAAACATTGGAGTGCATCATAGCATGGCAATATGACCACCAACAGCAAATGTTTCTTACTAACGGTGATTATTCGTTGTAGCAGCAAAACACCGTTGGGTATGGATCATGATGCTGGCACTACTACTCACACAATCTAAATGTGATCGAATTCACATTATATTGTGTGCACATTGACGTGGATACCTGTGAGTCATGCTGTGGGGTCCAGCACCTATGAGCTACAAGCATAGTGCTACTCAGTAGATCAAAAACGCATACTTAGTGGTGCATATTTATTTAGGTATCACCCAGGTGTCTATAAAAATGCTAGAGACAACTCTCAAGCCCAGCGACCGCATGGAAGAATGTGATTATGCCTCCCTGGCATGTGGAGTCTTCATAATGTATGGATGACTTTGATATCATTTCAAGTAGAACTAAGACACGTATTTTGATAAATAATATGCATAATCCAGTCTTAGGTCCTTACTTCAGTGTTAATGCAACCTTTGTAGTAGTAATAAACAGATCAGAAAACATTTCTTTATATGATGTCACATAGTCGATTTCCAAATTAAAAATTGTAAATAGGTAGATTATAGAATGAGATTTTCACTCTGCAGCGGAGTGTGCGCTGATATGAAACTTCCTGGCAGATTATATTTTGCACATGTCAGACACAACTTAGTTAATGATTTGCATAAAACGACTCAGTAATTATTCGTGATGAGAACAAATTTCAGTCATATCCACTAAATGTTGTTGTAATTACACTATTTTGTCTGTGTGCTTCAGCGCGAATGCCCCAGGGCCAGCAGCGGTAGGGTGAATATTACTTCATTTCCCGTATGCATGATGCCATGCTAACAGATAAAATTCACTTTAAAGACACTCCTCCCACTTTATGCAAATGAGTAACTCTTTATTTAAATTATAATAGCATATGATGGTAAAATGTTAAAAAGGATGGACATAGGTAGCCGGCCGCAGTGGTCTCGCGGTTCTAGGCGCGCAGTCCGGAACCGTGCGACTGCTACGGTCGCAGGTTCGAATCCTGCCTCGGACATGGATGTGTGTGATGTCCTTAGGTTAGTTAGGTTTAAGTAGTTCTAAGTTCTAGGGGACTAATGACCACAGCAGTTGAGTCCCATAGTGCTCAGAGCCTTTTGAACCATTAATTATTATTATTTTTTTTTATGGACATAGGTCGCCTGCAAGGACAATGCAGCGATTAAGTTCAGACTATTCTACCACAAATATTGCAATGCTATGATGCAATCCAGTGTTTGCCCTACACCTTTACTATCACTAATACAGATTGACAAGGGAGTGTACGCTCTGCAACAGACTCCCATGTTTCTTGTAATATATTTTTGTGGTAATGCATTCCATTCCCCCACCTGTGCAGTTGACAACAGTCAGAAGGTTGTTGGTGCATGTGGACTTCCTGCAGTACATCTCCACTATGCGTACTACACATGCTCAATGGGATTTAAGTTAGGAGACTGGCCAGTCCTGTCTATTCCCCAAATATCCTCTCATTCGAAGAACTCTTCCAGCTGCACTGTTTGGCATGTTTGCGCATTGTAATACATAACAATGAAGTCACACCCGAATGCACCCCTGGAAAGATGCACATAGGAGAGGGGTACAGTGTTGCAGTGGTATTGACCAGTGAGTGTACTGTCTTCAGAGTTTTTGATGTCTGGACAGCCAAGCAACATTATGCCCCCCACAGCATCATACATGGACCACAAAAATTCATTTTAGATAACATTGCTGGCTTCATCACGTGTTCTCACCAACCGCTATATGGCACTGAATTTGCTCCCATCCAAGAAGAGCATGTGGCCCCACTCCTCACTGAACCAGTCCCTATGATCTTCACATCACTGCAAACGGTGCCTCTTATGTGTGGGTGTCAACAGGGCGAAGAAACCAACCTTATCACACAGTTGCCCTGCCTCTGTGGAACGTGAAATTGCATCCATTGAAGTTTTGCTAGGTATTCGCATTATTTGATGTAGGCCCTTATTGTCTACTGGCCTGTTGCAGATGTCACCTACTGGTGTGGTTGACAGTAGCCGACCATCTCGTATGGTTCGGACAGCATGGCCTGTGGTTCAGAATGCTCTCAATGCACTGGTACCCATACTGTGAGCAGTGACAAACAGCTCAGCTACATCGTCACACTTCGTGCTCTGACCACTTTCCATATAATTCTTCCCTATGCGAAGTCTTCCAAATGTTGTCTTGGGCCACCTTCTAACGAAAAACACCACCAGAGTGCACTGAAACTGCTCACTGATTGACACACACTTTGTTTTCCGGTTCCTTCAACTGCCTTGTGTTGTGAGGCCACCAGTAGTAGGGCAACAGAGGTGTCACCCTACATTGCGATGCATACATTCAGGTGCAAACAAACATTCAGAAGGAAACCTATTGTTATGCTGAGATTGATTTATGGGGCTTGATTTATGGCCCCCTGGGGATAATTTGTCCTTTAGAAAAGGACAGATACCCCTCTGGGAAATAGCCTAACTGCCGTCCCCCCATTTGATCAAGTGCACTTTTAATTACCCCCTCCCCCTCCTCCCCCTAGCGTGATAATCACAGGAATACGATAAAAGAGATGAGGACGTGTACATGAAAATATTTATAGACTGTCATTCAGTACTGACGAATTGTAGGTGTTATGCTTCCGAATTTCGTGTGCAGTCTGTATACACTCCGCATGGTTAAAAATTTCCTCCTGTGCGTTACTGTCCTGTTTTTGTCATTGTTACAGCTCTCTACCTAGCCACTGATGGATGCATGACTAGGGTTAGCCAGCCATCTAACTATGGAACAGTCCTGTTAGATAGGTCTTCGAGAGAAATAACAGGGGTCTGTGACTTGACTGTGGGTATCAGTTCTTATTGCTATAGCAAACGACAGCTATCGTGCAACAACATACATAACGTAAATAGAAGACGCGAGGACTTTTTAGTTGTAATTACATCCTTCATTCCTTAACAAATATGTGATAACGGCGACATGATGGGAAGAGTTTTGCTACTGGACAGCTTAAATTTGAGGAGATTCAGTGTCAACCACTGTCAAGTGTAGGCGCTGGACGTATCGATAACATCCGAATTCCTGTACACCCTCTCTGGAGGTCCGAATCCGTCTGCAGATATGGGGCACTCGCTGAGACACGCGTCCACGGCGACGACTGTCTGGCGTGGGGCACTGCGTTCGAATACACGTGCGTGGGATGTACGAGTGTTTCAGTGATCTTCCACATCTGACTGCACAATTACTTCTGTGGATTGGAACTTGGTGTAACTGTGCGGTGTTTCCTGCTTCTCGGTACAGTCAGAGGGACTGGGTGTTGCAGCGGAAAGGTAGAAGTGGTATTAGTTGTTGCTACTATCAAGTAATGTGGTAGACCTTTTTCCCGCCCTCCTCCGCATTCTTCGTCCTGGTGTAGCTGAGAGAATCAACCCGGTGATTATGTAGCGCTCCAAGAACCCAATCGCATCATCAAACTTCCAACTGATCAATTTATGGTCTTTGATAGTGGTATTACGAGCACACAGAGCAGTCCAACCCATCCGCATATTGTCTAAGGACAATGCATGCAACTGAGCTAAAATTTGAAATTTTCAGCTACCAAATGGCCTAACTAAATGGTTCAAATGGCTGTGACCACTATGGGATTTAACATCTGAGGTCATCAGTCCCCTAAACTTAGAACTACTTAAACCTAACTAACCTAAGGACAGCAGATGCATCCATGCCCGAGGCAGGATTCGAACCTGTGACTGTAGTAGCGGCGCGGTTCCGGACTAAAGCGCCTAGAACCGCTCGGCCACTACGGCCGGCAAATGGCCTAACTGTGTCAGTGTCTATCAGTAGGAAACAAGGGGGGCGGGAATCTAAAGGAGGAAGAGTAGGCTGTTCCTCTTTCCAAATGTAGCATAGAAAACTAACTTAGGAATTATATAATCCTCTCAAAACCCAGTCGCAATTTCAAATTCCCGATTTATCAGCTTACCGCTTCCGACAGTGGTATTGCGAACATCCATCTGTCCAGCCCCACCCGCAGATTGTTTAAGGAGATAGAATGCAACCGAGCTGAAATTTGAAATTTACAGCTACCTCCAATGTAATGGACTTCCTACCAAATGACCTAACTGTGCCAGTATGCGCCAACAGGGCGCAAGTGGGGTAAAATCCAGTAGAGTTTGGAAACCGACCAGTTGCGGGATCGAACCCCACCAAACATACCAGTCCTACTATCCACCAATAGGATGCAAGGAAAAACTGCCAACACAGACAGGGTATACATTTAATTAAATAGTCAGTCGATCTGACCAAGACATCCACAGCTGGGGATTTACCAGGTATCAACAACTTTGTTTGGGACATAAAGAGAGGTTAGTGCGCCGAGCGGTTCTAGGCGCTGCAGTCTGGAACCGTGCGACCGCTACGGTCACAGGTTCGAATCCTGCCTCGGGCATGGATATGTGTGATGTCCTTACGTTTGTTAGGCTTAAGTAGTTCTAAGTTCTAGGGGACTGATGACCTCAGAAGTTAAGTCCCATAGTGCTCAGAGCCATTTTAGAGGTTAGTGTAGTACACGAGAGATGGGCGCTGGGCAGGAGGTAGCCACTTGAGATAGGATGAAAGAGAGAGAGAGAGAGAGAGAGAGAGAGAGAGAGAGAGAGAGAGAGAGAGAGCGAGCATGTGTTTTGGCAGGAATTTCTCAGGTGTCAATATCAAAGATCGCCACCAACTGATGCTTCATTCGACAAGAAGAATCGCGAGGGGCAAGGGGGAGACAGGAGGGGATTGGGAGGAACGATGGGCGGATTGCTTCTCTCAACGTCTTCTGCCTGTGAACTGTGAACTAACTCAGCCACTATCTGCAGAACAGGGCTAGCACATACAGCAGCTGCTTCCACTGACCTGGTGAGGAAGGTGAGTGTTTGCGAGCAGATTGTGCAGATGTTGCAACCGGTCACTTGAGGTGGGAATTACCAAGCAAAGGACGCCACTGAAATAAAGGGGACCACTGCTGTAGGGTGATATTGCTGCCGGACGGTGATAAAAAATGTAGCTCACATCTAGTGTCGTGGGCAGTAGAGCTCTCTGGGCACTGAGATTGAACTGCGTAATATCTATACTGATGGACAGTACGCGTCCGGTCAGTGTGCTAATAACGGGAGATGTCCACTTAACGCTGGGCGGCCGGTGTCCCTGGCGGTCCGGAGCGGTGTTACGGGTGCGTGGTGCAGCCTCTCGGACGGCTTGGAGGACACTGGCGCATCGAGCAGCCCAGTCATCACCACATATATTTAGCGCGCCCTGTAACAGTGTAATTACGTGTGACGAGTGCTGCGTGACGTTATTACTTACACAATCGGAATAAAAAGGCCCCACAATTCTTCGAAAAATGGCTCTGAGCTCTATGGGACTTAACATCTGAGGTCATCGCTCCACTAGAAATTAGAACTACTTAAACCTAACTAACCTAAGGACATCACACACATCCATGGCTGAGGCAGGATTCGAACCTGCGACCATAGCGGTCGCGCGGTTCCAGACTGAAGCGCCTAGAATCATTCGGTCACCGCGGCCGGCTACAATTGTTTGAATATTCCACACACTGCATCTATACATTGTTTAAATAAACGATGTTCCACATATTGCAAACGATTTCCCGACAATCAATCATTCAGTATATCTGGAAGGAGGCTGTATCCACCAAGGACAACTGTCCCACACAAAAAGGATGCCAATTAGTTAAATAGGCAATCAAATTGATAGAAATGGCAGGCGGCTAGTCGAATAACTCAGACCCTACCTGTTGTTTTACGACGAACTACAAGATATGATCGACAGTGTCAGTCGGTTTATTGGATATGAGCTCTAATTGTCGCAAGAGCTACTTCCAAAGAAACGTATTTTACTGATTGTCCAGTGATTTATAATTCCGACCTAATATTAGACACAGATTCATTATGTTATTAAATGCTTATCGGAACTTTAGGTCTCTTGTTGACAGTAAGAGGATCACGTGACCATGATGTCTCTCTCCCTATGCGCGCACACACACACACACACACACACACACACACACACACACACACACAAACACACAGACACACACACACATTTATATATAGTACCATATGCCTCTGACAAAAAACAGTGCTAGAGACAGTAGCATCCTAATTTCTTTTATCTTCTTCTGGTTCTCAATATCGGTTCACAATGGTGCTTCGAGTGTGTTGGTTGATCCTGCCATACCAAGTCCAGCATTACGGTTTTTTTGTGATCAGAAACCTAATAAAACACGTGGCTTGAGCGTAGCTCTTTTTCTTCATACGAAACTGCGTCTGCATTTTCGAAAGAATACTTCAGCTTTCTTCTTAGTAACACAGGCACTACAATATGATATTAATCCACCAATACCAGCCAGTAACTTTCATTTAGAAGGTCATCATCAGTCTGAGAACTACATAATGTGTGAGAGATCGGTTTGTGACGCAAGACAGTTGATGTATGGATGTTCGTGTCTCGCCAGGGGTCGTACATAGATAGTCAAAGTACATTAAAGAGATCGCTAGCGTAAAGCCGGTAATCAGGGTTCGAATCCCGGTCTGACATAAATTTTTATTCTCATCTCCTTGTAAAGCTGAAATTTTTTTTGTATTCGAAACTGTGAATACATTTTATGTATAAATTGGAAGACTGCCATGTCATCGATGCGATTTCATGAGTCGACGGATTTATGTATCCGTCTGAGCATGACATCTGCTAATGCCTCGAAATATTAATTTGTTATTAAAAAGTAGGACTCTAGTGACGTGGTTTGTTACTAAACAACTGGACTCATCCTGTCAATGTCGTACACGGCTCCAGAATGCGCCACTTATAACAGATGGGGAACGGGTGGTCCGCTTCTATTTAGTAATGTCTGACTTAGCGACATACATCTACATCTGCATCTACATTTATACTCCGCAAGCCACCCAACGGTGTGTGGCGGAGGGCAATTTACGTGCCACTGTCATTACCTCCCTTTCCTGTTCCAGTCGCGTGTGGTTCGCGGGATAACGACTGTCTGAAAGCCTCCGTGCGCGCTCTAATCTCTCTAATTCTACATTCGTGATCTCGTCGGGAGATATAAGTAGGGGGAAGCAATATATTGGATACCTCATCCAGAAACGCACCCACTCGAAACCTGGCGAGCAAGCTACACCGCGATGCATAGCGCCTCTCTTGCAGAGTCTGCCACTTGAGTTTGCTAAACATCTCCGTAACGCTATCACGGTTACCAAATAACCCTGTGACGAAACGCGCCGCTCTTCTTTGGATCTTCTCTATCTCTTCCGTCAACCCGATCTGGTTACGGATCCCACACTGATGAGCAATACTCAGGTATAGGTCGAACGAGTATTTTGTAAACCACTTCCTTTGCTGATGGACTACATTTTCTAAGGACTCTCTCAATGAATCTCAACCTGGTACCCGCCTTACCAACAATTAATTTTATATGATCATTCCACTTCAAATCGTTCCGCACGCATACTCCCAGATATTTTACAGAAGTAACTGCTACCAGTGTTTGTTCCGCTATCATATAATCAGACAATAAAGGATCCTTCTTTCTATGTATTCGCAATACATTATGTTTATCTATGTTAAGAGTCAGTTGCCACTCCCTGCACCAAGTGCCTATCCGCTGCAGATCTTACAGCAATTTTCTAATGCTGCAACTTCTCTGTATACTACAGCATCATCCGCGAAAAGCCGCATGGAACTTCCGACACTATCTACTAGGTCATTTATAAATATTGTCAAAAGCAATGGTCCCATAACACCCCTGTGGCACGCCAGAGGTTACTTTAACGTCTGTAGACGTCTCTCCATTGATAACAACATGCTGTGTTCTGTTTGCTAAAAACTCTTCAATCCAGCCACACAGCTGCTCTGATATTCCGTAGGCTCTTACTTTATCAGGCGACAGTGCGGAACTCTATCGAACGCTTTCCGGAAGTCAAGAAAAATAGCATCTACATGGGAGCCTGTATCTAATTATTTCTGGGTCTCATGAACAAATAAAGCGAGTTGGGTCTCACACGATCGCTGTTTCCGGAATCCATGTTGATTCCTACATAGTAGATTCTGGGTTACCAAAAACGACATGATACTCGTGCAAAAAACATGTTCTAAAATTCTACAACAGATCGACGTTAGAGATATAGGTCTATAGTTTTGCGCCTCTGTTCGACGACCCTTCTTGAAGACTGTGTCTACCTGTGCTCTTTTCCAATCATTTGGAACCTTCCGTTCCTCTAGAGACTTGCGGTACACAGCTGTTAGAAGGGGGGCAAGCTCTTTCGCGTACTCTGTGGAGAATCGAATTGGTATCCCGTCAGGTCCAGTGGACTTTCCTCTGTTGAGTGATTCCAGTTGCTTTTCTATTCCTTGGACACTTATTTCGATGTCAGCCATTTTTTCGTTTGTGCGGGGATTTAGAGAAGGAACTGCAGAGCTGTCTTCCTCTGTGAAACAGCTTTGGGAAAAGATGTTTAGTATTTCAGTTTTACGCGTGTGATCCTCTGTTTCAATGTCATCATCATCATCCCAGAGTGTCTGGATATGCTGTTTCGAGCCACTTACTGATTTAACGTAAGACCAGAGCTTCCTAGGATTTTCTGCCAAGTCGGTACATAGAATTTTACTTTCGAATTCACTGAACGCTTCACGCATAGCCCTCCTTACGCTAACTTTGACACCGTTTAGCTTCTGTTTGTCTGAGAGGTTTTGACTGCGTTTAAACTTGGAGTGAAGCTCTCTTTGCTTTCGCAGTAGTTTCCTAACTTTGTTGTTGTACCACAGTGGGTTTACCCCCTGTGGGTTCGGGGGTAAGAATAGGCCCACGGTATTCCTGCCTGTCGTAAGAGGCGACTAAAAGGAGTCTCAAACGTTTTGGCCTTGTGAGATGGTCCCCTAACGGGTTTCACCTAAATCCTTGTAAATTTTCCGAAGAGCGAGCCGATTGGGGAAGGACGCCTTACAAGGAGCGATGTGTCCATCATGCATTACCATCTCTAGCCAGGTTTGTCGTCATCGCTTAGCAGTCCCGCTCACCTACCATCTCTTGAGCGTGGATTTGTTCTTGGGTGCAGTTTATTGCAGTCTGCTATGCTGTGTCGCTTTATGCGCCAATGACGATATTGGACTACATCACCTGAAATCCAGCACGGTAGCCAGTCCGTTGTGGTGGGGCCGCCATGTACCCTGTTGGTTGTAGCCCCCTGACTACACAGGGATCGCTCTGCTGATGCCAGCGCCGTTAACTCCCCACGTATGCCAAGGAGTAGATGCCTATCTCCTTGGGGCACTGGGACTCCCGGCAATGGCCATCCTGCCAGGTGGTCGTTGCTGAGGCTGGGTGGCGCCCGTGGGGACGGCCCTTGGTCGGAGTAGGTGGCATCAGGGCGGATGACCCGCAATGAAGCGTGGTACATCATCTCTTGCTGGCGGCCAGCTGCCAGCAGTCTCTAAGCGTTCCAGGGCTCAATACAACGCAACTACATATGACCCCAAATCGTTCCCCTCCCTGGCTACACCATGGGAGGAACGAAAGACTAAGGATGCCAGCGAACCATACTCGCCCCGCTACCTGGTGTGTACGAGAGCTGATGGTGAATCCTTTACATCCATGAAGCCTCAGTTCTTCGTCGAGCACTTAGAGGACAAGTTCGGGGAGGTGGAGGGCTTGTCCAAAATGCGCTCGGGCTCGGTTTTGATCAAATCGGCGTCCTCCGCCCAGTCCCGCCGGTTACTCGATTGTAACAAGCTGGGGGATGTCCCGGTTACAATCACGCCCCATAAGAGTCTTAATATGGTCCAGGGCATAATATTCCATCGCGACCTTCTATTGCAGTCCGATGACGAGCTTCGCGCCAATTTAGAGCGGCGAGGTGTTCACTTCGTCCGGCGCGTACATCGTGGTCCAAGGGATAAGCAGGTTGCCACCGGTGCCTTCATCTTGGCCTTCGAGGGCGATACTTTACCTGAGAAGGTCAAGGTGATGGTCTATCGTTGTGATGTGAAGCCATATATCCCTCCCCCGATGCGGTGCTTTAAGTGCTGGAAGTTCGGGCATATGTCTTCCCGCTGTACATCCAGCCTCACATGTCTAGATTGTGGACGCCCATCACATCCCAATACTCAATGTGCTCCGCCTCCCATCTGTGTAAACTGCGGAGAGCACCACTCGCCTTGCTCGCCGGACTGCAGGATCTTCCAGAAAGAGCGCAAAATCATGGAGTATAAGACCCTGGACCGCCTGACATACACTGAGGCCAGGCAGAAGTTCGAACGCCTCCATCCTGTTCGAATGACTGCCTCTTACGCCGCGGCTACTACTGTTATGGCCCCATTAGCTCTCCCTCAGACTGCCACCTCTCAGAGCCGGAATGCTACACCTGCCCCCTTGATGGTGGGGGGCACTTCACTCCCTGCTGCTCCTGCACTACCTGCCTCAGGAGCAGCAACCCCCCAACCATCGGGGATATCAGTCCCCACTTCTAAGCTGGGGAAGCCTCAAACTTCCCCGGCTCGAATAGTACGGAAAGGGTCCCTTGGGTCCCTTCCTTCCCAGGTTTCCGCCTCTGGGAAGGGTGACGTCAGCCAATGGAAGAAAAGCAGACCAGCGGCTGGTCGCAGGGCTTCCCGCTCCTCCTCCGTCCCGGAGACTGACTCGCTGGAGCCCTCCCAGCCAATGAAACCCAAAGACCAGAGAGACAAGACGAAGAAGAAGACCTCTAAGGCCAAGGACCACGCGGTGGCATCCACCCCACTGCTCCCTACAGGCTCTGCGTCCGAGGATAAGGTGGAGATCCGGGCGTCCGCTGAGGACCTGGATCTCGCCGGACCCTCAGACACCATGGAAGCAGATTGTACTGGTCCTCCATCGGTGGCAGCAGGTGACCCAGTGGCGTGATCTGCCTCCTCGGCCCCTTCACGCCTTTTTCGGACATGGGCAAAGCGATACTCCAGTGGAACTGCAGCGCTTTTTTCCACCACCTTGCTGAGCTTCGCCAACTCATCAGCAGTCACCCTTTCCTCTGCATTGCCCTACAGGAAACTTGGTTTCCGGCAATGCGGACCCCTGCCCTACGTGGGTATCGGGGTTATTACAAGATCCGGGCAGCTTATGAGAGGGTATCTGGTGGAGTCTGTGTCTACATCCTTAACTCTGTCTACAGCGAATGTGTACCTCTTCACACACCTTTAGAGGCTGTCGCTGTAAGGATGTGGACGCCTCAGCCTATTACTGTCTACAGTTTGTATCTTCCGCCAGATGGTGATGTCTCGCGTCATGTGTTGGCTACATTGATAGCACAACTGCCTCCTCCTTTTGTGTTACTGGGCGACCTTAACGCCCATAACCCCCTGTGGGGTAGCGCCGCGATTACTGGCCGGGGTAGAGATGTCGAGACTCTTCTCTCGCAGCTTGACCTCTGCCTCTTAAACACGGGAGAGCCGACACATTTCAGCGTAGTCCATGGCACATTTTCGGCCATCGACCTTTCTATCTGCAGCCCCGGACTTTCACCATCCATCCATTGGAGTGTCCATGACGACTTATGTGGTAGTGACCATTTCCCCATCTTTCTGTCACTACCACAGCGTCACTCTTCTGAACGCCCCTCCAGATGGGCTCTGAATAAGGCTGATTGGGGCTTGTTCTCCTCTCTCGCCACTATCGCACCTCCTTCCCATGACACCATTGATGCGGTGGTTCAGTCGGTCACCACCGGCATCGTTTCTGCGGCGGCATCTGCGATTCCCTGTTCATCCGGGTCCCCTCGGCGGAGGACTGTGCCTTGGTGGGCGCCCGAGATCGCAGAGGCGATTAGAGATCGCCGGCGGGCTCTTCAACGCCATAAGCGGCACCCGTCCTTGGAGAACCTCATCGTTTTTAAACAGCTCCGTGCCCGTGCCCGACGCCTTATTCGCCAACGGAAGCAGGAGTGCTGGGAACGGTATGTTTCCACCACTGGCGTCCGTACCTCTGCGTCGCAGGTTTGGGCTAAGATTAGGCGACTCCATGGCTATCGGCCGCCTGTCTCTGTCCCTGGGCTTTCGCTAAATGGAGTGGTGTGTCCTGACTCCGACACGATTGCGGACCGGTTAGCAGTGCATTTTGCTCAGTGTTCCGCATCTACGAATTACCCACTGGCCTTCCGCTCCCGGAAAGAGCGGTTGGAATGTTGGAGGCTTTCCTTTCACACGCGCCACGTGGAGTCGTACAATGCTCCTTTCAGCGACTGGGAATTCCAGAGTGCACTATCTGCTTGCCCTGATACGGCTCCTGGGCCAGACCGCATCCACAGCCAGATGCTGAAACACCTCTCTGTGAATTGCCAGCGACGCCTCCTAGATGTTTTCAACCGCATCTGGGTTGAGGGTGTGTTCCCGTCTCAATGGCGAGAAAGCATCGTCCTCCCCGTGTTGAAACCTGGCAAGAACCCGCTGGAGGTGGACAGCTACCGCCCCATAACCCTCACCAACGTTCTTTGCAAGTTGCTAGAACGTATGGTGAGCCGGAGGTTGAGTTGGCT
The DNA here is from genome assembly GCF_023897955.1 of Schistocerca gregaria. Classification (NCBI taxonomy): domain Eukaryota; kingdom Metazoa; phylum Arthropoda; class Insecta; order Orthoptera; family Acrididae; genus Schistocerca; species Schistocerca gregaria. Next base: position 88,813,350 of record NC_064926.1, on the reverse strand, counting down.
CCTCGAGTCTCGAGGCCTTCTGGCTCCGTCTCAGGGTGGGTTCCGTAAAGGCCGCTCTGCCGTCGATAATCTGGTCTCCCTAGAGTCTGCCGTCCGTACAGCCTTTGCACGCCGCCAACATCTGGTTGCCGTCTTCTTCGACATGCGGAAGGCGTACGATACGACTTGGCGATATCACATCCTGGCCACACTTCATGGGTGGGGTCTTACGGGCCCGCTCCCGATTTTTATTCAGAATTTTCTGTCGTCTCGTTCCTTCCGCGTGCAAGTTGCTGCGTCCCATAGTTCCTCCCGGGTCCAGGAGAATGGGGTCCCACAGGGGTCTGTCCTCAGTGTCTCCCTGTTTTTAATTGCGATCAATGGGCTCGCTGAGGCGGTGGGATCGTCCGTCGCAGCTTCGTTGTATGCAGACGACTTCTGCCTCTACTACAGCTCCGCTGGCATTGCAGTTGCTGAGCGCCAGCTTCAGGGCGCTATCCGCAAGGCGCAGTCGTGGGCTGTAGCGCACAGCTTCCAGTTTTCGGCCGCTAAGACCTGCGTTATGCATTTCTGCCGGCGTCGCACGGTTCACCCTGAGCCACGCCTTTACCTTGACGGTGAACCTCTTGCTGTGGTAGAGACGCATCGGTTCTTGGGACTGGTATTTGATGCCCGGTTGACTTGGCTGCCTCATATTAGGCAGCTTAAACAAACATGCTGGCGGCATTTAAACGCTCTCCGTTGCCTTAGCCACACCGGATGGGGTGCCGATCGGTCCACCCTTCTCCGGCTGTATCAAGCGCTGATCCAGTCCCGCCTTGATTATGGATGTGTGGCTTCTGGTTCGGCATCGCCATCAGCATTGCAATTGCTGGATCCCATCCATCACTGCGGGATCCGACTCGCAACAGGAGCATTTCGGACAAGCCCTGTTGACAGCTTACTTGTGGAGGCTGGTGTTCCTCCATTGCGGATCCGGCGCGACCGACTTGTGGCCGCTTATGCTGCCCACGTTTGTAGCTTGCCAGGGCATCCCAACTACCGTCTCCTGTTCCCGCACTCGATCGTCCATCTTCCAGACAGGCGGCCCCGGTCAGGGTGTACGATCGCGGTTCGCATCCGGGCTCTACTGTGTGGGATTGAGTTTTTTCCTCTCCCGCCTGTTTTCCGGGCCAATCTCCGTCTGCCCCCTTGGTGTGTGCGCCGACCATGCATTCGGCTGGATTTGGCACAGGGTCCGAAAGACTCGGTCCCTCCTCCGGCCCTCCGCCGCCGCTTTGTTTCTCTCCTTGCCGAGTTTCCCGGATCTGCCGTGGCCTATACCGACGGTTCGATGGTCTCTGGTCGCACTCGTTACGCTCTTACTCTAGAGGATCATTGTGAGCAACGGTCGCTGGCACCCGGGAACAGTGTATACACTGCCGAGTTGGTTGCCATCTATCGCGCCCTAGAGTATATCCGCTCCCGCTCAGGTGAGTCCTTTGTCATCTGTAGTGACTCCCTGAGTGGTTTACGAGCTCTTGACCAGTGCTTTCCTCGTTCCCGTCTGGTGATGGCCATCCACGAGTCGCTCCATGCTCTTGCCCGTTGCGGCCGCTCCGTGGTCTTTGTTTGGACCCCAGGTCATGTCGGCATCCTGGGAAATGAGCGGGTTGACACGCTGGCTAAACAGGCAGTGAATTCACCGGCTCTGGAACTCGGCCTTATGGAGTGTGATCTCCTGTCGCTTTTGCGCCAGAAAGTGCTTGGTGCCTGGGGTGACGAGTGGCGCACCCTGCCCACGCCCAACAAACTTCGGGCGGTGAAGGAGACGACCGGTGTGTGGCGCTCCTCCAAGCGGGCCTCTCGGAAGGACTCTGTCGTCCTCTGCCGGCTGCGCGTTGGCCACACGTGGCTGATGCACGGCCATTTGTTGCGCCGGGAGGACCCACCGCTATGTCGCTGCGGGGCAGCTCTGACGGTGGTCCACATTTTGGTGGACTGCCCGCTTTTAACAGGACTCAGGCAGACGTTTGCGCTGCCTGATACCCTCCCTGCCCTTTTATGTGATGACGTTGCTATGGCGGACCTCGTGTTGAGTTTTATTCGGGCAGGGGGTTTTTATCGTATGATTTGAGTGTTTGTCCTTTTATTTCCTGTATTGACTTGGGCCTTTGGCCTGTGGTTTTAAACTGTGGGTTTTAATGTCATTTGGTGGTTGGCTTTTCCTTATTTTCGTGGTCGGCCAACCACCTTCACACTCGGTGTGATTTTAGTTCCGTTTGTCTGGTCTTTGTCTGTCTTTCTTGTATTGTGTCGTCCCTTGTCTCAGTTCTCCGTTTTTAACGACTGACAGTTTTTATTTCGTGTGATTTTATCGTGGAACAAGGGACCGATGACCTTAGCAGTCTGGTCCCTTCAATCCCACACCCAACCAAACAACCAACGGTGGGTTTTTCCCGTCCCTCACAGTTTTACTCGGAACGTACCTGTCTAAAACGCATTTTACGATTGACTTGAACTTTTTCCATAAACACTCAACATTGTCAGTGTCGGAACAGAAAATTTCGTTTTGATCTGTTAGGTAGTCTGAAATCTGCCTTCTATTACTCTTGCTAAACAGATAAACGTTCCTCCCTTTTTTTTATATTCCTATTAACTTCCATATTCAGGGATGCTGCAACGGCCTTATGATCACTGATTCCCTGTTCTGCACATACAGAGTCGAAAAGTTCGGGTCTGTTTCTTATCAGTAGGTCCAAGATGTTATCTCCACGAGTCGGTTCTCTGTTTAATTGCTCGAGGCAATTTTCGGATAGTGCGCTCAGTATAATGTCACTCGATGCTCTGTTCCTACCACCCGTCCTAAACATCTGAGTGTCCCAGTCTATATCTGGTAAATTGAAATCTCCACCTAAGACTATAACATGCCGAGAAAATTTATATGAAAAAAAAATGTTCAAATGGCTCTGAGCACTATGGGACTTAACATCGATGGTCACCAGTACTCTAGAACTTAGAACTACTTAAACCTAACTAACCTAAGGACATCACACAACACCCAGCCATCACGAGGCAGAGAAAATCCCTGACCCCGCCGGGAATCGAACCCGGGAAGCCGGGCGTGTGAAGGGAGTGCTACCGCACGACCACGAGATGCGGGCAAAATTTATGTGAAATGTATTCCAAATTTTCTCTCAGTTGTTCTGCCACTAATGCTGCTGAGTCGGGAGGTCGGTAAAAGGAGCCAATTATTAACATAGCTCGGTTGTTGAGTGTAACCTCCACCCATAATAATTCACAGGAACTATCCACTTCTACTTCACTACAGGATAAAACTACTACCAACAGCGACGAACACTCCACCACCGGTTGCATGCAATCTATCCTTTCTAAACACCGTCTCTACCTTTGTAAAAATTTCGGCAGAATTTATCTCGGGCTTTAGCCAGTTTTCTGTACCTATAACGATTTCAGGTTCGGTGCTTTCTATCAGCGCTTGAAGTTCCGGTACTTTACCAATGCAGCTTCGACAGTTTTAATTATAATATCGATTGCTGTTTGGTCCCCGCATGTCTTGACTTTGACCTGTTGAGGCTGTTGCCCTTTCTATACTTGCCCAAGGCCATCTAACCTAAAAAAAAACCAGCCCACGCCACACAAGCCCTGCTACCCGTGTAGCCACTTGTTACGTGCAGTGGACTCCTGACCTATCCAGCGGAACCCGAAAGCCCACCACCCTATGGCGCAAGTCGAGGAATCTGCAGCCCACGCGGTCGCAGAACCGTCTCAGCCTCTGATTCAGACCCTCCACTCGGCTCTGTACCAAAGGTCCGCAGTCAGTCCTGTCGACGATGCTGCAGATGGTGAGCTCTGCTTTCATCCCGCTAGCGAGACTGGCAGTCTTCACCAAATCAGACAGCCGCCGGAAGCCAGAGAGGATTTCCTCCGCTCCATAGCGACACAGATCATTGGTGCTGAAGTAGACAAATATGCTGATTTACCAAAGTCTTTATTAGCTAGTTCGGCCATATGGTAGGTGCGAAATGCGATAATGTCTCTGTCAACGAAACTTTCAAGTCCTGGAACATTCCGTACTCCTGTACCTCCACGTACAATGGCTACAGTAAACCATCCGTTACCATGAGCAAATGAATCATTAATATCTAAACTAAAATTAAGACGACATCCACAGAAAACAGAAGGTCCGTCAAGAAAGGCTTGAGCAGCAACAGACTTAACTGGAATACGATTCTTCTTGTCTCCAGCTGTTGTAGCAAATTCGATGTTCTCGATGGTTTTGTAAACTGTCTGTTTGGAAAATAAAGTTTGGGAAATAAAGAATTTATTTATGAAAATATACAGAAGATACCGTCGTCGTTCCAAACAGACAGTTTACAAAACCATCGAGAACATCGAATTTGCTACAACAGCTGGAGACAAGAAGAATCGTATTCCAGTTAAGTCTGTTGCTGCTCAAGCCTTTCTTGACGGACCTTCTGTTTTCTGTGGATGTCGTCTTAATTTTAGTTTAGATATTAATGATTCATTTGCTCATGGTATCGGATGGTTTACTGTAGCCATTGTACGTGGAGGTACAGGAGTACCGAATGTTCCAGGACTTGAAAGTTTCGTTGACAGAGACATTATCGCATTTCGCACCTACCATATGGCCAAACTAGCTAATAAAGACTTTGCTAAATCAGCATATTTGTCTACTTCAGCATTGTCGTTGTATACTCGCAATAGGAGGAAAATATCTGTAAACGAGTCTGTATTCATATGGGTAAAAGGTAAAGGTGTATGTGAGTATGTAAAGTTCTTTGGTGATTGTACTGTATATTTTCATAAATAAATTCTTTATTTCCCAAACTGATCTGTAGCTCCCATATCCCTAAGGGGCCCCATTACGCGCCTGACGTTGGAGCTCCCAACTACCAGTAAGCCCACCCTCTGCGACCGCCCAGATCTTGCAGACTGAGGAGCAAACTCTGGAACAGGACAAGCAGCCATGTCAGGCCGAAGATCAGTATCAGCCTGAGACAGACCGTGAAACCGGTTCGTCAGACGAACTGGAGAGGCCTTCCGTTCAGCCCTCCGGAATGTCTTTCGCCCCCTGCCACACCTCGACACGACGTCCCACTCTAACACAGGTGAGGGATCAACCTCAACGCGTGCATTATCCCGGGCAACCACAGTCGTAGTCCGATTGGGGGATGCGTGGGACGAGCTGGCCGTCCCCGACAAACTCCCATCCGGACCCCCACAATGATGTCCATTGGCAACAGCCTCAAGCTGTGTGAACGAAGCCAACACTGCCTGAAGCTGGGAGCGAAGAGATGCGAACTCAGCCTGCAGCCGAACACAGAAGTTTCAATCCCTATCCATGCTAAAAACTGTTGTGCAAAGAACGTCTGGACTAATCTACAGAGAACGCAAACAAATCGAGACAAAATTTAAACGGTTATTAAAATACTAGATTGCGTAGTAAATGCAGTAATGCTGCTACTTGCGCACAGCTGACACACTGCTCGGCGGCGGAAGGAGACTACGCGATGTTACACTATTCAGGTACTAAAACGCGATGCTGCAACTCTCAAATACTATAATACGCCCGAAATTTATGAATTAAACAATGCAATTACCAAAAACACGCAAAGAAATTAAGAATTAAACTATGTAACAAATGAGTGAGCTAGGAGTATACGACTTGCTGCTGCAGATGCTTATCCAACGGCGGCAGGGAGCATACTGCATTGTGATATCAAAACGATGTCGGGAACAGTCTTGCATAATGGGACAAACTAAAAAGATATGTAAAATCCGGAAAATACTTAAAACTGGGTAAAATGTGGGAAAATACACTCCTGGAAATTGAAATAAGAACACCATGAATTCATTGTCCCAGGAAGGGGAAACTTTATTGACACATTCCTGGGATCAGATACATCACATGATCACACTGACAGAACCACAGGCACATAGACACAGGCAACAGAGCATGCACAATGTCAGCACTAGTACAGTGTATATCCACCTTTCGCAGCAAAGCAGGCTGCTATTCTCCCATGGAGACGATCATAGAGATGCTGGATGTAGTCCTGTGGAACGGCTTGCCATGCCATTTCCACCTGGCGCCTCAGTTGGACCAGCGTTCGTGCTGGACGTGCAGACCGCGTTACACGACGCTTCATCCAGTCCCAAACATGCTCAATGGGGGGACAGATCCGGAGATCTTGCTGGCCAGGGTAGTTGACTTACACCTTCTAGAGCACGTTGGGTGGCACGGGATACATGCGGCCGTGCATTGTCCTGTTGGAACAGCAAGTTCCCTTGCCGGTCTAGGAATGGTCGAACGATGGGTTCGATGACGGTTTGGATGTACCGTGCACTATTCAGTGTCCCCTCGACGATCACCAGAGGTGTACGGCCAGTGTAGGAGATGGCTCCCCACACCATGATGCCGGGTGTTGGCCCTGTGTGCCTCGGTCGTATGCAGTCCTGATTGTGGCGCTCACCTGCATGGCGCCAAACACGCATACGACCATCATTGGCACCAAGGCAGAAGCGACTCTCATCGCTGAAGACGACACGTCTCCATTCGTCCCTTCATTCACGCCTGTCGCGACACCACTGGAGGCGGGCTGCACGATGTTGGGGCGTGAGCGGAAGACGGCCTAACGGTGTGCGGGACCGTAGCCCAGCTTCATGGAGACGGTTGCGAATGGTCCTCACCGATACCCCAGGAGCAACAGTGTCCCTAATTTGCTGGGAAGTGACGGTGCGGTCCCCTACGGCACTGCGTAGGATCCTACGGCCTTGGCGTGCATCCGTGCGTCGCTGCGGTCCGGTCCCAGGTCGACGGACACGTGCAACGTCGGCCGACCACTGGCGACAACATCGATGTACTGTGGAGACCTCACGCCCCACGTGTTTAGCAATTCGGCGGTACGCCCACCCGGCCTCCCGCATGCCCACTATACGCCCTCGCTCAAAGTCCGTCAACTGCACATACGGTTCACGTCCACGCTGTCGCGGCATGCTACCAGTGTTAAAGACTGCGATGGAGCTTCGTCTGCCACGGCAAACTGGCTGACACTGACGGCGGCGGTGCACAAATGCTGCGCAGCTAGCGCCATTCGACGGCCAACACCGCGGTTCCTGGTGTGTCCGCTGTGCCGTGCGTGTGATCATTGCTTGTACAGCCCTCTCGCAGTGTCCGGAGCAAGTATGGTGGGTCTGACACACCGGTGTCAATGTGTTCTTTTTTCCATTTCCAGGAGTGTATATAACAATGAGAATACTTACTTATGTGCCTACGTCTGATCTCTGCTCGTGGCATATAATACAGAATCTTTACTGAATATATGATATGACTTATCGTTATTTGTTGTGAACAAATAGACATCCTATGACGTCTCCCTATGCTAAGAATGGTTCAAATGGGTCTGAGCACTATGGGAGTTAACATCTGAGGTCATCAGTCCCCTAGAACTTAGAACTACTTAAACCTAACTAACCTAAGGACATCACACACATCCGTGCCCGAGACAGGATTCGAACCTGCGACCGCAGCGGTCGCGTGGTTCCAGACTGTAGCGCCTACAACTGCTCGGCCACCCTGGCCAGCTCTCCCTATGCTACACAGCTCCAGAGAGGCCGCAATCATGAAATAGGAAAATGCGTGGAAAATGAATGAAATTGAGGAATATATTGAAAAATATGTAAAAATGAGTGTACCTAAATATTTGCCTCGATTTGGTCTCTGCTGATGTCTCTTAATACTGCTACTAACAAACAGACCTCAATTGGTGTAATTTGTTATTAACAAATAGACACATCCTCTCTCTATGCTGTCCAGCTCCATAGTAGCCCCAAGCTACACAAGTGTCCCAGTTATGAAAGATGAAGGTGTTAATGGGGTTGGGGGAGAGGGGTGAATGATCGTCATTGCTCCAGAGGGAAGGGAGGCAGAGGAGGAGAGAGGAAAGAGCGGAGGTGCGGTGAGTCCCTTGTGTGTCCCTGGTCAATTGCCTGCTGTCCCCTGGGGGTGAGAGGGAGTTGGGAACCGGAGGAGCCCAGGTGTTTAACCTGACACCGGATGTCCTTACCAGCAACGCCCACTGTATTCCGAACTCTCTCTGGCATCTTGCTAGACGACACATAATCTCCCTAAGAAAAGAAATGTATATGTCATAACAAAATTAACGATGTAAACGTATGATAATCTACCTGACGATAATAGAATGACAATCGTAACTCTTAGTGGTTGTAAGATTACCTCCTCCTCATAGACTTACACCTTCCACAGTGAATATAATTGTTTTTCTGAATACCTCCTCTCGGTGATTTACTTTCCTGTCGGACTAGATCAAGTTGCTGACGCACAAATGTAACTGGCACGCTATTTATTACTGAAGAGTGTTACTTCACTATGCACATCACATACATAAAACATAGACCTTGAATGTAGCTACGTGCTGCAAATAGACTCAGAAATGAGTGAAGTACGTTCTAGCCAGGCCACCGCTCACGCGCATCACCTTCTTGTTCGCTGTGCTCTCTGAGAGGCATCGTTGGTATCGGCTATAACCTTTATGCTCCACGAGGGGCTGCACTCATATTCTGTATAATACGCATTGCATGTTTGGCCACTGTAACCTTGCAGAGTGTTAAAGAAATGTGATTGAATTAGTTTTTATTCTGTATTATCTAATCAGTCGCAGCCTTTGACAAGCAGTGCCATGATGGTTTACATACTTCTTAATGCATTTATGTTGGCTCGTCACAGTGCAGCTGTACAGTGTGGTATCCAATTTCAGGGAGCTGGAGCTGAAGATGGAACCAAACACCATTTCCCTTCAGTACACGGCGCTGTTTTGGGTCTCTGGCTTGTTCGTGCAGCTCTTCTCAATTTTCAATGAAGGTCGCCTTATTGTGTTGCCTCGCTTTGACGAGGATATGATAGCCAAGACGATAGAAGAGTACAAGGTATTGTGATAAATCAATCTCTTGTTTATAAAACTAGTACTTAAATCGTCATATATTGCTTTAAAATCGTTCACGCGTGGAACGTACTGTAGTACTGACAAGGAAAGTACTTGGGCTCGAACAAACACAAATACACCAAAATAGTGTGAGAAATAATGTAAAGGTCTCTTACTGCACTAGTGATACTCCCACATCTACAAAACTCTGCAGTCGTCCGTTAGAGGCCTCTGCGTATGCCATGCCGCATAGCACACTGACCTGCCTGTACGCCAGTCGGGACCAGTAGGGACGGTGCAGTGTGCCTCTGAAGTTGCGTTTTGTGACATTATTTGTGTTTTGAAGCGTCAGATGGCTCGGCGATTGGTAATCAACCTTGCTAATGCATTCCGATTGGTTGAGATGAAGTTACGAAGAACCTTTCTTCGTGAAGATGGTATAGGTGCAGAAGACGAATCATTCACATGTTTTCTGGTATCTATTATAGTGCAGAAAAATGAGCATAAGTTACAAACAGATACTGTTGTAACACTAACACATAATGATGATGATAGGAATGATAATGACGAACAACTTATTGCAAACGGTAGTGTTATGGCAAGTGCGGGAAGAGGCGATGGAAGCAGTGACAGTGAATACCAAACGTCTCCCAAGAAGAAGGTTAAAATTGCAAGTATCATCACGGCGTTTGATGACAACACACTGGAGAACATGTACGATGATTATTTCGTAAGAGGTTTCGACACATACGACAAGCTTCTGAAAAGATACCCTAAACTGGTCTAAAAACAATATTAAAAACATACTGGATTACGTGGCAAAGAAAAGACAAGGAAATACAGTTTTCAAAGAAATCGTACACTGCTGTTCAAAACCATCAAGGAGCGTGTAATGGCAAAATTCGATGAAGCGCGAGAATGCGGTTCCGCCGTTCATTATTGGCATTTATAAAATTGGGCATTGGACGTAGCCAGAAATCTCGGGTGTACAAACTTTACAGCTTCACTAGGATTTATTGCTAATTTGAAAAAGGAGTTTAGGATAACATCACGCCGTATCACTATGCTCCAAGCACGAAAAGATAAGGATGACGAAGAAGTGCTGATTGAAAGAGCTGAAACGTTTGTTACTGACGTCAATTAGCATATCACGAGAGAAAACATCGATATTAGTTCTGTATGGAACTGTGATCAGAGTCAGTTCAACTATGAACTTTCTTGTGACAGAACACTATCCATGAAAGGGGAGAGGAACATCGTCACGATGATGCAATCAGTTAACTGTGCAACACATAGTTACACGATTGATGTTGCTATATCAATGGACGGACGATTGGCAGACACACTCCATATTTGCTTCCAAGAATCCAGTGGAAAGTTTGGATCCCGCGTGTTGAGGGAAATAGAAACGAGGTGCCCTCCAAATGTCGTCGTCGATGCAAGTGTGACTGGGAAGATGACGAAACAACATCTGAAGACGTTTTTTCTGTCAGTTTTGAATCCACATTTGTCGACAAAGTCATTAGTACTTTGTGACTCCTGGTCTAGACGTAAGAATGAACGAATACTACTGGAAGCATCTGGCGGAAAACATGTAAATTTAAAAATCATTCCGCCTAAAACTACAAAACATGCACAACCTCTGGATGTGTATTTCTTCAGACAATATAAAATATATGCCAAGAGAATAACAGACTTCATTAAACTACGAGTACTTTCTAGTAATATGCAGCCGAAATTGCACGACAGATTCTTTATCATGAATATGCATTCTGTCATTTACAGTCAGATATCTGCGGGAGCATACAGACCAATGCTTCGTTACGCTTGGCAGAACGCTGGCTACGATATTGGTGAACCAGTTGCGACGGGTCAGGCTCTTATCGCGCAGTTTCCTTTCCCTGAAAGAAAATCCACCTACCTCGTTTCTTAGGTAGTTGCTGCACTCGCCTCTCCTGATAGCAGCTACTGGAAAAATTGCAGAAAAGCAGTGTTGAAGAAACTGCAATTTAATAGCCGCTCACCGGAGGCCGCGATACATGTTTGCTGAAATACAATCTATGAGCAATCTTCCTAAATAAATTGAGTTATTGGAATGGTAGTAATTGTTTACTCAAACGAGAACGCGAAGTTGGTAATTCTATTTAAGCTCTTTATTGTCTTTAAGCCTGATCATCAGCCCGCTAATCTACGTTTGAAGAAAGTTCAGTTCACAATTCTATCCACACTCAAACCCCGCCAGAATTAACTTTCAAAGTTACGGAATTTACTTAACTGCAACACAGACGATTTTCTAACATACACGTTTGCAGTCGATGTTCAATAATAGTTCGTTTTTTAACGTTAATGCTCGCCATAAGCACTTAGTGAAAGTTTACGAAGTACCGCCACGCTTTTAATTATTAAAGTTACTCGCGTCTTTCGCGGAACGAAAAGTCACAACTCGCTCAAACTCACACTACGCGTTACTGGACTCTTCCAGTCTCAAATCGCACAGTACCGAACCGATGAAGCCGTTTTATGACTTCATTTTACACATTATTCGCGAGGACACATCAAGCATGTCTCTTCTCGATCACAGTTCCTTCGCGACTCCTCATCCACTCGCGACTCACTCTCCTTGTCTGCTAACCGTCCTCGCATCTCATTGGCTCACACATCACACAGCCAATCAGAATTAACTCTTTGGGTGCGCCTCGCGCCAAAATCTAGCACGCACCAGTCATGACTTCTGAATCATTTACGTCATGATTTCTTGTTACACAAAATTTACTGTATAATTTAACAAACCGAAAGGAAAACTAGACTTTACTTTATTTCCAGAAATTATTTAAATACTCGCGAACGTTCTGGCTGCTTATACAATACCATACACTCTTGGACATCCGACATTCACTAAGATGGGGAACCACTGGCGACTCTGTTCCCACGGTTACATCGTCTGAACACTTGCGAGTTCCAACCTAGATTTTATACACTTGCAAAGAATGGCGAATGTCCCTCTTTCATTCACTCAGGCACACTCATTCACTCTCACCTACTCATATAAAATAACTGTTCACAAAAATTCAAAACATTTATGGTTTTAACAAAGTTATAGGTGAATTTCTAAAAGTAAAATTCTCAAAATAAATACAAAAGCACGGAAGGTGATTTTGTTTCATAGTTGGATGGTCACTGAAGGTGATCTATACATAATGGTATTTATTTAGACTCGAAAATTGTAGAAATTTGCGTTTTCTGTAAGATTTTTCTAATTTCCAAAATATGCAGGTTTCAAAGCTCAAATTTGGATGACTTATTTTTATTCATAACAGAAACTAGTATATTAACTTTTAATTTCCTCAGGTTCCTCAGTTAGAAGTTATTAAAGATGAAAGTTCCACGTTATACACGCGGCTAGTTAGCGCACAGGTCTTACATTCTCACGGTACAGACATGCCATATGGTCGTGACGTCAGACGAACGGACACCGGTAATCTGCCCGCTACAGCACATATGCTAATCTGATGGCTACTTTACAGTCTGTCTACATTTCACAGTAAATATTTGATAGAAAACTGTGCGCTCGCACTAGTTGCGACGCCACATACCTCCTGAGGAAACTAAATTTTTTCATTCATGACAAACTTTTAGTTTTCTAAAAAAAATTTCTATTAAAGATTTACTCAAACAGCTATTTAACATTTATAGTTCCTGTACATCAATCATCCACTTATACCTAGGGCTGACGACCTACAAAACATCTTATATCTAAACATGCACTTTTATCATCATTCAAAAAAAAATTTTTCAGATTACAAAATTCTATTTACAAATTCCTGAAAGAGAAAACAAACCTAAATACTATCTTGATGTACGTCACACGCACACTAACACTACTATCGCTATGGTGAGCGTCACTTTTTTACCACTTACACTTAAGATTTTGATAGCACTCGTAGTTCGACCGGGTCCTGCTTGGGAGGTCCATTTCAAGTCTCGTGCTACCACCTCTGTTTACTTCGGCGCACCTGAAACATCAGCTGGCCTCAGTTCCCTTTCTAACTGCTACGTCTTAACCTACAGCAGCGATAAATGGCGCTATCTGCTTGACTCTAAAGTCTCATATTTTTGATAAAATTTACTTTACAGTATGTACAATTTTCAAAATTTTTTTTTTTTTTTTTTTTTTAAGTGAAAAGTGAATTGACTTTCCTAATGCAGTACCGAAGTGGCACATTTACTCTTTAATTACTTCTTCATCTCATAATCAAACAAGTTATGGTTACATAAGAAATACTAAGAAAAACAATTCCTACAAATAGTTCACAAATACATAATAAATCTCCGCCAGCACTGGTGACTCTCCAGTTCCTGTACAATACACAACAATATAAAATATACACAAAATTATCAATATTACAATTCTGTCTCCAGGCAATCTCCTGTAGTCCTGTATCATAAATTAAACACTGAAAAATACATATTTACTTATTCATTTATCAACACTACAATCCTTATACTAATCTCTACGACAAACTTGGGGAGCTTTGTGTGTCTCTGGTCAAAAATGGAATCGATGTCATGGGTACTTTCCTCATCTCACATATCTGGAGTTACTTCAATTTCTTGTCAACATCAGGTTTTCTCTAGTCACATTCGGGTTTAATTTACAACTCTCATACTCATACTTCACACACTCAGGTTAGTATTTGTTAAAGCGTTTCCTACTAATCTGCGAAACCTCGTTACCCATACTTTCTAACATACATCCACCTCCTGAGTTACCAACGTCGCCTCAGCTCTGTTTACATTCGTAGCCTCACTTCCTTTTGTTTACAAACATCTCCTCTGTTTACCAACAAACGCCACCTCTGGTTACCAACATTAAGCTTTTTATTTACTCACCTTCGTAGCCTCACTTTTTCCTAATATCGAGCTAGCCAAACACTATGCTCATTCTTTCTCCTTTTCTCACATATTTCTCTTCATTTGACAGTCAGTCCTGCTGCACTGTCCCTTTAACTTAACTTCCTTTACCCCTTTGACAGTCAACCTTGTTGCACTGTACCTTTACTCATTTTACCACTAAATCACCTCCTGAGGCTCTGACTTCATTGAACAGACAGTTTTGCTGTACTGCTCCATTTCCTTTCCTAAACATTAGCTTAATGCTACGTCTTAACATATCGTTCTGTTACTTAACAAACAGCTTCAATGTTCGTCACCATATTTTCTGAGGCTCTTACATTTCTTAGTTATTTTACCTTTCTAAGGGCATTACTCACACCTTAGGCCAAACATTTACTTTACTGAGACTTATTACTTATCTGAGGTATCTTAATCCTTTTTGATTTTCTCTTACACTCATTCCTTACGCTTAACCTATACTGCACTGAGGTTCTTTCCTACTCATTACTTAAACACTTTATCACTTAAAAACTACGATAGAGAAGAAGGAAAGACGATAGAATTTTAGTTCTGAATGAAAGAAGAGGTAGGTTGACAATACGGAAAAGAAAGTGGAAGAAATATTGTCAAACGACTCGAGACCTAGTGCTCGTCACGCACTTAGCTCTGCAAAGAGTGCAAAGCTCTCTGAGGTATTCTTGCTTCATCAATATCAATTAATTCTAGTAATTTCTCCTCGATCCTATTTCTGACACTCACAAGCTCAGACGGATCCTCTACTTTTTTGCCACCGTACTCATTATAGCCCTCCAAGAATTTCTCTGTTTTACAAATACATATAGGAAAATCATTCTGCTCAGGATCCTCACATAGCTGCTTACCGATGAAAGGTATAGTAATTAGTTTACCCTTAATTTTTACCATAACATCATTGGTAGAAAAATTCACCCATCCTTCATATTTATTCAAAAAGTCAGCCCCCACCAATATGTCTACACTCAGTCCATTTATAACTAAGAAGTTCTGTCTTATTTCTACTTCCTTAAATGCTATGGGTAGAAACACTTCCTGTTTTACTGTCTTCTTAGTCTTACCGGTTGCTACTACAATGTTCAAGCCACTTACTGGCATCTTAACAATCTGTTTACTGTTAGGGAGTTCATTTACCAAGTTCTGGGATACTGCACAGACTTCCGATCCAGTATCTATCAAACATTTAACTGGTTCATTTAATACTCTTAGCTCTACTATCGGTTGCCCTAAGTACTTTTTATTTATTTTGGGTTCTGCTTCCTCCAATAAATCTTGCACAATTTCTCTCCTTTCGAAGCCTGTCTTTTGGGTGGCAATCACATTCACACTTACAGGGTTTATTTCATGCTTATTATCACCCTCAATTCTAGTGGCAGCTCCTATTAGCCTATCCACTATTGCTAAGTCAAAACATTTTTCCAATGTTTCCCCCTCTTTCTCATTAACCTCCTTTTCTACGACCCTATCCAAGGCGTCGTCATTAACCTCTACCTCCTCCTCTAATCTATCCTCTTCTTCGTAACTATCTACAACATCAATTATCTTATCAAGCACAGTCACAACCCTGCCATTATTACTGTTCTCACCCCTATCTGACAGCTCTTCATTAGTTTTACTGTGCATAATGTCTTTCTGATTATTACCCTTATAACTAGTACTTAGTTCTTCAATAAGTGGCTTCTTATGATTATTCTTACAGTTAATTGGTTCATTAACCTCCACTTGACTTAAAGCTACTATCTCTGTCTGTTTTACGTTATCCTCCCTAAATTTTGTAGCAACAACATTTATGTTAGTTGGTCGTTCAGGCTGCTTTCTTATGAATGGTTTTGCCAGCGGATTTAACTTTAAACGCTGTTGCCTACGATCGCCAGCACACTCGTAGACAATTAATGGTTTTCCGAGCGCGGTGCGTCATCACTATGCCTCCAGCTGACCGCCTCACCTCCTGACATCTGTCGGCCGCTGTCATACTGCTCGCGTTCATTGAACCTGTTAACATATGTTCTTCCTCTACCACGTGAACTGCCACGGTATCCGCCGCCTCTCTGAACACCCATCCTATTAATGTTTACATCCGCGCGATTGTCATTCTGCCTAGCAGGCGGGCGATGCTCCCTCCTCATGTTTTCTTCTTCTTTTTGGACGGATTCAACCCTTTCTAAATACTGTACAAACTTGTCAATGTTATCTCGGGGCGCAGATATGATCTTAGTTTTCCAGTTCCACGGTAGCTTATTTTCTACCCCTAATATGATCTGTTCTGTTTCTAACTTATTACTAAGGTAGGACAGAGTTGTTACCCACCTTTGAACAAATCGTTTGATGCCCTCTCTCTTGGGGTCATACTTCTCTCCCGACCAGAACCGATTAAGAACATCCATCTGCTTTCTCTTTCCCCAGTATTCCTCAAAGAACGCTAATTTAAATTCTGACAATTTCGCGTATTTTTCAGAGGCTAAATTCCCCCATACTCTGGCCTCTCCCATCAAATTTGAAGTGATAAAGCCTATCTTTTGTTTATCGCTCCATACTTTCGGCAAAACGTCTTCAAAATCGTTCCAAAATTCTCTGGGGTGCATGTTCTTACTTGGGTCAAATTTTAAAAACTGTCTGTGGGTAACATACGCAACCTCGGTAGATTCAATTATTCCACTGGAAATTATACTATCACTATGGTTAGAAACACACTGTTCTACTTTGGTTAGTCTGCATTCATGCCCACAAAGTTGCTCATTCACACTTTCACTGAAATGGCTTATGTGAGTCTCTAAATTATTGACCTTATTTACAACTTGCTCTCCAAGTTTCTCACACCGAATTTTGGTATCATTTACTTTACATTCTAAGGCGGCATGATTAATTTCATTGGAATTCTCTACCACTTTTATGTGCTCACATACTTTATCTAATTCTGCATCAACATGGGATTTAAATTGCTGTTGATCCTCAGTAACCTGTTCGATTCGTGTCGTCAATTCACTTTGCACTTGAACAATATTTTCTGTACATTCTAGTTTAACCTGCTGTATTTCAACATTTACTTTACTACTGAGCACTGCTAAATCTTGCTTCCAACAGTCTCTGAGATCGGATATTTTGGAATCTAAATCAGCGCCCATTTTAGTCATCTCATTACTTAAATCAGATCCTAATTTAGACATTTTTGAATCCATTTGTGACATATTAGTTTCCAATTTTGATATACTGGAATCCATTTTTGACATACTGGAATCCATCTTACTTGACATATTGGAATCCAACACGTTCATCTTAGTTAATAGATTCATCAGCATACTGGCGACATTATCCTTCGCCCCCTCATTTGCTGATACAATGTCCCTATTAACATTAACTACCGGGATGGGTAACTGTAACTCACTGGGCACTGACATATTTGGATCTGACTCCAAACTATAATTAACATAGGATGAATCAGTCAAACTACTACTGAAATTGGGTTGAGACACGTCTAAACTAAAATTCATGGGGTCATTTTCCCCTGTCTCCATCCCACTATCACAACTTAGTTCCGCCTTTTTGTCACTTGGTTGAAACTCAGCCATTTTTCTCAGTTTGACTCCACAAACACACAAAGTTTTCAAAAGCACTGTACTTAACTTTGTGCTTCGGCGTGCTGCGTTGCTGCTAGATGAAACTGCGGGTCCGTTCACCATACACTGCAATGCTGTACCAGTTTCCGGGCCCCCGCTCGAATCAGCGCTGCCAACTGCCACTGCTGTCGTCGCCTCTGCGTAGTCTCCGTAGCTCGTCGTCTGCCAGACGCCGTCGTAGACTGCTATTCCAATCGGCGCGTAGTCACCGAAAAATTCTTCCGTTCCGTACAACACATTACAGTTCACGGACACTTTCACTGTCCTTCCTATTCACGTGGCGATATCAATTTGTACGCTACACAGTTCCTACACATAGCGAGCACTTCTGTATTGTCCGGTAATTGTCACTACTGCTTTTTTTTGAAATTCACTGGAATTTACTATTTTTATTTCCCGGCCGATGCACCACTTGCGACGGGTCAGGCTCTTATCGCGCAGTTTCCTTTCCCTGAAAGAAAATCCACCTACCTCGTTTCTTAGGTAGTTGCTGCACTCGCCTCTCCTGATAGCAGCTACTGGAAAAATTGCAGAAAAGCAGTGTTGAAGAAACTGCAATTTAATAGCCGCTCACCGGAGGCCGCGATACATGTTTGCTGAAATACAATCTATGAGCAATCTTCCTAAATAAATTGAGTTATTGGAATGGTAGTAATTGTTTACTCAAACGAGAACGCGAAGTTGGTAATTCTATTTAAGCTCTTTATTGTCTTTAAGCCTGATCATCAGCCCGCTAATCTACGTTTGAAGAAAGTTCAGTTCACAATTCTATCCACACTCAAACTACGCCAGAATTAGCTTTCAAAGTTACGGAATTTACTTAACTGCAACACAGACGATTTTCTAACATACACGTTTGCAGTCGATGTTCAATAATAGTTCGTTTTTTAACGTTAATGCTCGCCATAAGCACTTAGTAAAAGTTTACGAAGTACCGCCACGCTTTTAATTATTAAAGTTACTCGCGTCTTTCGCGGAACGAAAAGTCACAACTCGCTCAAACTCACACTACGCGTTACTGGACTCTTCCAGTCTCAAATCGCACAGTACCGAACCGATGAAGCCGTTTTATGACTTCATTTTACACATTATTCGCGAGGACACATCAAGCATGTCTCTTCTCGATCACAGTTCCTTCGCGACTCCTCATCCACTCGCGACTCACTCTCCTAGTCTGCTAACCGTCCTCGCATCTCATTGGCTCACACATCACACAGCCAATCAGAATTAACTCTTTGGGTGCGCCTCGCGCCAAAATCTAGCACGCACCAGTCATGACTTCTGAATCATTTACGTCATGATTTCTTGTTACACAAAATTTACTGTATAATTTAACAAACCGAAAGGAAAACTAGACTTTACTTTATTTCCAGAAATTATTTAAATACTCGCGAACGTTCTGGCTGCTTGTACAATACCATACACTCTTGGACATCCGACATTCACTAAGATGGGGAACCACTGGCGACTCTGTTCCCACGGTTACATCGTCTGAACACTTGCGAGTTCCAACCTAGATTTTATACACTTGCAACGAATGGCGAATGTCCCTCTTTCATTCACTCAGGCACACTCATTCACTCTCACCTACTCATATAAAATAACTGTTCACAAAAATTCAAAACATTTATGGTTTTAACAAAGTTATAGGTGAATTTCTAAAAGTAAAATTCTCAAAATAAATACAAAAGCACGGAAGGTGATTTTGTTTCATAGTTGGATGGTCACTGAAGGTGATCTATACATAATGGTATTTATTTAGACTCGAAAATTGTAGAAATTTGCGTTTTGTGTAAGATTTTTCTACTTTCCAAAATATGCAGGTTTCAAAGCTCAAATTTGGATGACTTATTTTTATTCATAACAGAAACTAGTATATTAACTTTTAATTTCCTCAGGTTCCTCAGTTAGAAGTTATTAAAGATGAAAGTTCCACGTTATACACGCGGCTAGTTAGCGCACAGGTCTTACATTCTCACGGTACAGACATGCCATATGGTCGTGACGTCAGACGAACGGACACCGGTAATCTGCCCGCTACAGCACATATGCTAATCTGATGGCTACTTTACAGTCTGTCTACATTTCACAGTAAATATTTGATAGAAAACTGTGCGCTCGCACTAGTTGCGACGCCACACAGTGAACAACTTCAAAAGTGTCATTGACACTGATATTATAGAATGTGCAAATACGCCATGCGATCAACTTGCATTTCTTCACTGTACGTTTTGCTGTCATTCGTATTGCTCGGAGCATTTTATTGACATTCCGCATTTACATTTATAGTTAAGATTGCTGCATTGCGTATGGCGTCTACAATTACATCTACAGTGATATCTAGAGCATGATTGCAGAGTTTTGCAGAAAAACGACACCCACCAGCACACACAGAGGTACATAATGGTCCTGTAACCAAACGTCCATACAGATCTATTTGCTCGAGCCCAAGTACTTTCCTGGTGAGATGATGAGTGCTTTTTTTCCTCAGGGTAATGCGTCCACTGTAGTACTGACATGTGACATTGGGAATGCTTTTTTCTCTCGGGATAATGCGTCGCGCGTGCTTTTGTGACGTATCCACGTCGCGGTACATCGGTTGGCTTATGTCCAACAATGAGACATGTGCGAATGTGAAGAGCGCTTTGGCCCTTTCCCACCGTTTTGAGTCCGTGTTGTTCTGCATAATGGTGGGAATGAAAGGAAGTGTGAAGGAAAACTCTGGGGCGGCGCCTTTAAAACAAATGAAATTGAAGCGTCTTCTGTTTGTATCCGTTAGATAGCCTAGAGGCCCAAGCCTACAGTCCACCAAGAACATAAGCTTGCTTTTACGGATTGAGTCCGGTAAATCATTGCATTAAGGGGCTCCATTAAAAACCTGCTCGGAGAACTGTATCCATACAAAATATAGCTGGAGCCCTACGTAAATATCTTACTGTATCGAAAGTGCCAATCAAATGTCCACCTCACTTCCACATAAAAAGAATCCCTCATGGAATACTCGCTTTTGCTACCTTCAAACAGTAGTTTCAAAACTGCACAGTACGCAGATCGACTGAAAATAAAATGAGCATATTTTTATATCAGTTCGTCCTGTAAAATAAATCATTGATCACTAAATGAGAATATTCTGTATTCTTGCAATAATATAATAACCACTTCGCCTCACAGAACTAACTTTCCGTACAGCTTGAATAATCCATGTATAATATGCAGATGTATATACGTATGTTGCACATCTCGTTCTTAATAGCTGGATCGATTTCACCCAAACTTGGCACACATATCACTTACTGTCTGCAGAGAAGCATTGTGGCAGTAAGAAACACCTGCGTCTCAAAGGGGGAGGAGGTCGGGTAGAGAAAGAAGCGTAGCTCATGATGCACAAGTAGCCAGATCTTGTACATCTAGTATTTCACATTCTTTCAAATCCCTGCAAGACTTTCTCTCCTTTCCCACCTCCCCCCCCCCCCACCCCCTCAACAAAATTATGACAGGAAAAAAGTTTAGCGTTTACTACATTTTCACTGTTTAAGTAGTGTATCAGGTACGACGTTTTAATTTATTTCTTCTTTACTGCTAATTCTATACATAACAAATTTTACCGACAGTATTCAAATATATTACTGAATGTACCTGCAAAAATATATCACTGTTCGACACAGAGTTTATGAGGTATGACGTCATAAATATAGTCGCGTCATGCATGACGTTTTAATTTATTACTCCTTAACTGCTAATTTTATTCGGAAGGCATTTGGCAGTCACTGTCCACAGGTAACACTGAATGTGTCTGCAAAATTGTAACACTGTAGCAGACATAGTTAAGGAGATTTGATGTCATAAGCAGTGAGCTGTGTGAAAACGAAACTGCAGCGTGGAATTTGCTGGAGATAGAGGCGAAATATGTATGAAATATGTTAAATGTAGATGAGATAAGGGTATTAAAAATGTGTCCGATCCTTTGAAAGGTGGTATTACTCATCGAAACAAGAAAAATAAGTTCAATAAACATCGGTCCAGAAACGTATACTTTCCGAGAGACGCATTTATATGCTGGGCTGCGCGGCTCTTGGTCGCAGATTTAGCACAGTCGCTGCAGTGACGCTCGGTCAAATGTGTCGGCAGGGTATTATGATGTCTCAATCACAGTAATCTATCTACCATTACGTGGTCTGCAGTCAGTTATGTTGTCCGAGTCGTGTTGTAGGCTACGTTAGTTTACGTCATGTTTGTGTGGCTTATTGTCCAGTACTGTGAACCCTGGGTACATAGGATAGTGTTTTACCTTCTTCCAAATGCAGAGTCAATCATGTGTTTGCTGTTATTGCGCTGTTTGTCCGTAAATATGGTGTAATACATCATTTTCAACCAACTATGATACATACGTTACTTACAAACTCGACAGAAATTCTATGAGGATGAGAACCACCAACAGGCTATTGGAGTTGGGATGAATTATGGTGATGGAGAGAAATTGGGGGGGGGGGGGGGGGAGGAGGGAGGAGAAGATCGACAGACAGGGAGAGGGAAGGGGTAGATGGATAGAGAGACGGATGAGGAACTGATCAAAAGAGACCAACGAGGAGCAGACATACAGAAAAGTGAGGGAGCAGGATGTAGAAGAAAATGGGGAGGGAGGAGACGAACAACTACAATAGTGGAATAAATATAATCCCGGACGACGCCGGATACAATCCCAGAAGAAATATACACCAGGGTTACCCTCACCATGGAGTTTTTGTTTTTGTTTTTTGTTTTTTAATGTGAGTGAAACCTAGTAGAGGGCAGATGTTCGATTTGGCAGAAATATTTTTTGAAGAGTCACTGTGCCCCAGATGTGCACATCGTGTGATTATTCTGTTGCCGAATGTGAAGTGCATTTATGTGAAAATTGCACGTAGGAATGACAGTCACCAACGGAAGCTGCTATTCGGCAACTATTGCTAAAAGAACTCAATCGTGGAAGTGATTAAAGTGACTTTCGTAATGAAAATGATGCAGAAGCTGATGTCCCTTGCAGCAGTTACGGACAGTGACAAAACTGATCAATATGCCGAATTTCGACAGCGACGAAGAAAATAAAATCGTCCACGGTAAGAATGGTCATTGTGGGAACACAGCTGCCCCTAACAGAAGTGGCCTTTCAGTTGCCTGTAACATTGTGGTTCTCATTCCAAGAGTGTGACAACAATGAATGAATCAATTTACGAGTATCTGAGGACATCTCAGCAAATTTATGTAACAAGTGCGTTTAAATAAATGAATACGATATTCATATAATTAAACTCCAAATAAAGTTTTGAGATCTGGATCACTTTCAAGTTTCGTCATCGAAAATCTTCCATGCAGCTTTTACTTAGTAGACAAATTTTGGATGTGTCAATAGTAATATTGATTTAAAGGTACACGGAGAAGTTGAAATAAAATGCGTTTAGTTCATGAGAGTCCAATATCAGTATAAAACTTTCTATATTCGGGAAATTTCTCCGGCAAATAATTGAGGGTCACTGTGACACTTGTGTACAGTTCGTGTGACAATTTCGGAGGAGTACACTGCTAGGGTTAATGATAAAAGCAAAGGGCTGGTGCAGTGATCACCACGTTAGTCCAGTGTGGATACAATACGATAACTGTCTATGTTATAATTCTGATGTGCCCGTCGCTAGCGCCTCCTGTCTGGGGCTCCGCCACAATTCCACAATTTTCTTAATTCTTGATTAAACAATGGCTTGTAGTGTACTTAGTGCCTTTTGTTCATATTTCCATCATTAGTCCCCGTCTCCGCAAGAATCCAAATCAGTGTTCCGGCAACTCCCCTCATCTAAATGTGAATCTGAGTGGACGTTCCACGCCTAGCATGCAACACACTTTTAGAATATTTAAATAAAAGAGAGTTTTCCCTCTTGTTGCTCTTCTTGCATCAATCAGCAAGCTTCTAAGCTTTATTATCCTACTTTTACACGTTAAATTAATGTACTTCAGGGACAGTAAAAACGTACTTAAATGGGCCGTTACAGATCTGTGCTAGCGCATTTCCTATCACACGAAGAAGGCATGGAGATTCAAGCAGCAGACAGACGTCCACGTTTTTCCCAGCAAACATAAAAAACATAAAAAAAAACTAGTTACAAATAAAGATCAGTTTAAAAGAAGCCTGAAAGACTTACTAGTGACCAACTCCTTCTACACCATTGACGAATTTTTTAATAGAAATAAATGATGTACTGTATATATTCAGACTGTTAGTATTGTTATTTCAGCTTTAAACTATATGTTCCACATCCACTAGGATCTCCTCAGCACGGATCTATGGAATGACAATCTAATCTAATCTAATCACACCGTGAGGCACTGCTTAGAGGATGGAAATTTACCCCACAACAGTCACGCGCTGTGGGATAGTCGGGATGCACACCGCGAACTCTTCTCCTCTTGCCAGTCTGATGACACGACATGAGAACCTTCTCACTCACTGTCTGTCGTAAAGAGTCGTGAGTCAGAGGATGGGGCCTGTAGTTGACGTAGTGGACACGCATTTTTCTTCCAGTATTAACGTGTTACATCACAGTAGTGACTTTCTGAGAAGTTTTCCTACACTGACTAAGGGTAATTATGGGTAGGTTCCTTTCAAAAGAACACAGCCCCTGTTCCTTGCCCATCATTGTCTATCTCAAAATAGCTATCAAAATTCTACTTTAGTAGTACAGATCTACTTATAAAATCATGGCTATTTTTCAAACTCAATCATGTTGCTCCTATAGGGGTCTGAAAATAAAACTGGACTAGAGATTTGCAGTATACTGTTTCTAGGCCAACGTTGGACAGGTTATTTATGTAGTCATAGATACGTTATCATAGCTGAACTGGCGGTAGCTACTTTGTACAATGTTAATCTGCCTCTGTAGAAGAGGTCACCAGTGCGCGCGTGTGTAGTGGCGCGTCAGTTCGAATGCTGGTGATGGATGAAATTTTCGCTGCCAGTGTTTGGCCGGCAAGGGGAGAAGAGGAGGTAATGTACAGTTATTGATCCTAGATTAGATCAAACCTCTCTGTGATGTCACATGAAGTGAGAGCATGTTCCACTGGTGATAGTGACCTACCTATAGGACATTAAAGCTCGGCTCAGGATTAGCTTATGTGACAGCACGATGTTTCATCCTCCCTTTTCTCTTATCATGATCGTCACAGAACCCAAACATAACACTGCACTATACACGCATCCATTACAGTCGCCTCCGCACTACAAATACACATACGACATAATTTTCAAATGTTATTATGGTCTTCGGTCCGAAGACTGGTTTGATGCAGCTCTCTATGCTGCTATCCTGTGCACGCTTCTGTATTGACAAATAAGTACTGGAACTTACATCCTGCTTACTATATTCATCTATGATTTTTACCCCTCACACTTCTCTTTATTACTAAATTCGAGAATCTTTGACATCTGAGAATGTGTCCTATCAACTGATCCCTTCTTCTAGTGTTGCTGTGCCATAAATTTCTTTTCTCTCGAAGACTATTCAGTACCTCCTCATGAGTTACGTGATGTATGTTTCTAATCTTCAGCATTTTCCTGTAGCACCGCATTTCAAAAGCTTCTACTCTCTTCTTGTCTCATCCGTTTGTCGTCCACGTTTCACTTCCATTCATGGCTACACTTTAGATAAATACCTTCAAAAAAGACTTCCTGGCACTTAAATATATGCTCTGTGCTAATAAATCTTCGGAAACGCTCTTCTCGCTATTGCCAAGCTACATTTAATATCATCTCTACTTCGGCCATCGTCAGTTATTTTGCTACAAAAATAATAAAGCTTATGCACTGCTTTGTGTGTCTCGTCACCTAATCAAATTCCCTCAGAATTACCAGATTTAATTCAACTACTTGTTTTGTTTTTGTGGATGTTCATCTTGCATCCTCCTTTCAAGACCCTCAACTCTGTTCAATTACTCTCCCAAGACCTCTGCTGTCTCTGACCGAATTACAGTGTCATAAGTAAATCTCAAACTTTTCATTTGTTCTCCTTGAAGTTTAATTCCTACTACAAATGTTTCTCTTTTTTCCTCTCGTGCTTGCTCAATTTACGGATTGAATAACATTGGGGATAGGCTGCAACCCTGTGTCACTACTTTCTCAGCCCCTGCTTCCCTTTGATGCCCCTCGACTCTTATAAGAGCCTCAAACATCCGCAAGGGCAAGAACAGGAGCCAATATACACGGAGGAAGAACACCCTTTGTGACAGATGGCTGAACCCATTCATTTGGATGGGCCAGCCAACAAGGCCATACGACATTTACATTTCCATATCATCAATAAAAATAATTTGCTAGCAACTTTCATTTTTCTTGAATAACACACACACATTCTCATAGTCTTACGAAAAGAACACCTCTAGAAAATAAGCTTTAGAATGAAAGTGTGACACAAATGCCCAAGAAACTGCAGTGGTAACTTTTACAACGCACCGGAAATATCCTTCCTTACCTATGAAACTCCGAGAACTGCTTCCTCCAACACAAGTCTCATAGAATGACCACAACATTGAATCGAGAGAAATTTGGGCCCATTCTGAGCTGCGCAAACAGTCTTTATTCCAGCGTCCCATCGAAGAATAGAATCGGACAGGGGAGACAGAGGAATAGGGAAATGAGAGCTCTACAGTATGTGTCCTACATCGCACACCATATGGTGGCTAGGATGCAGACCAAAGATGTGCATATACACTGAAGCACCAAATAAACTGGTCTAGGCATGCGTACTCAAATACAGAGATACGTAAACAGGCAGAATACTGCGCTACGGTCGACAGCGCCTATATAAGACACCCAGTGTCTGGCACTGTTGTTAGATCGGTTACTGTTGCCACAATGGCAGGTTATCAAGATTTAAATGAGTTTGAACGTGGTGTTATAGTCGGCGCATGCGAAATGGGACGCAGCATCTCCGAGGCATCGGTGAAGTGGGGATTTGACCATACGATCATTTCACGAGTGTACCGTGAATACCAGAAATCCGGTAAAACATTAAATTTCCGACATCGCTGCAGCCGTAAAAAAAAGAAAAAATCCTGCAAGAACGGCACCAACGACGACTGAAGAGAATCGTTCAACGTGAGATAAGTGCAACCCTTTCGCAAATTGCTGCAGATTTCAATGCTGGGCCATCAACAAGTGTCAACTAGTATGTGGTTGAATAGATATTATAGCCACTGGTGAATCATATTTGTGGCACTCTCATATCTCAAATCGAGTCACTGCTAACCTCGAACGTAGTTTTTAGACAGTCCCTCTGCATTTTGTAATTGTTCCTCAGTCTGTGCCCCGCCCACCGTGGAGCTTTGTCCATGAGATCATCCCAATTTAAGTCGGAACTGAGCGGAAGCCAGAGAGTGGTATATCTCCAACCTTCTGCATCCCATGGAGAAAAAAAGGTGAGCTGAGATTAAGACCACTCGGTGGAAAAGGGAACATGTTGTCGTAGCTCCGCCAACCATGTACAGTGAGTAAGGCTAGCGCCAAATGAAGCCTTCTCCTGCAACACAGTGTAGTAGAAAAGAAAGTGTGAGCAGTTTTGGCGGTCTTTCTCACTGGGAAAATGGGAAAGACTTCACATCATATGGAAACTGGAAGAAGGACAAGGATTTTGCTACTGCATTGCTTTTCGAAACTACATACAGGTTCTGCAGTCTGAAGGAGATCTGCGCCCCTCTGGGTGCATTCATGTCTGTTACTCAAACATTATCTCCCCTTTCATTATATTCTACCATCTAACAGGGAAAAATACTGTGTCCGTGTCTTGCGATGTATAAAAAAGAAATACCGTCTCCGTGCTGAAATCGAGCATATGTGCCGATTCTATTAAATATACAGGAATTAGTCCACTGGAGCAGGTGGGCAGTGATCCAAGTCCTTTGCAGAGACCAAGGCAAAGTTTCATCGCACTTACAGTAGGAAGGCCATATCCGACAGACTATCAATCAGAAGAAGAGGATTCTTGTGTTGTTGTCTCTTACATTGTTTTTTGGTGTAACACATCGAAACAGTGTATGACTGCAGCTGTGTACACAGCCATGCATTTGGTTTTTCTTCCGATTTCGAGGTCCTTTTCAGGTGCTAAATCGACAATAACTAAATCGACAATAACGCGTTTCCTTCCATTTGTCTCACAGAAAGCTGGAAATTGCATGGTGTAAATTAGGCTGTTCCCACAAATAAAAACAGAGGCAGTATTTCTTATCGACAAAGTGTGGAGGACATCGCCACATATGGAAACTACAAGAGTTTTCGGAATCATGGAGCGTTTCCAAACACTTGTCCACTACATTTATTCTCATCTTCCACAGAGATGCGGTAGCAGATGTCTAGGTGTTCCGTTTTGAAGAGGCCAAGAGCACACATTCCTCATATTGCAGCCATGTACACGACTACTGTTTCGATGCTGACTATCCCCAGAAAGTTTTGCTCCAACCAAGACTCTCACAATCTCAAAAAGTGGTGTTAGTCAGTCAGTGAACGACTAATGGAAAAGGCACCATGTACTATAATAAGCACCAAGTTGGTAGTTTTTCCGTAATTTAAACGTTGACCAATGACACTTCAGCACGCTTCCCAATATCTGCATCGCTGCTAAACCAGCCCTCCTCTACTTTGCATGTACCATATACTACACTCAATTCACACTTCCCTCGGATACCGAATGGGACGGGGGACGTTCGTTAGCGACTCCAAACTAAGTACATTCCTGCTCATAAATTAAGGATAATTGCAGAATGTGGTGCCACACAACGTGGCACTGAACAAAACTGGCGCTAATGGCATAGGCACATACGGAACACAAACGACACAGATCTGTGAGTCCACGTTATTGGTGATAAGTTGAGAAAACCGTCCCGAAACATATGTGCTACAAAACGCCACTTTTTCCTGCCCATGTACCCCTACATCAATATGGGATATGATCACCATACACACGTACACAGGTTGCATAACGGATTGGCATACTCTGGATCAGGTGGTCGAGCAGCTGCTGGGGTATAGCCTCCCATTCTTGCACCAATACCTGTCGGAGCTCCTGAAGTGTCCTAGGGGTTTGAATACGTCCAGCGATACGTCGACCGAGAGCATCCCAGAGGTGCTCGATGGGGTTTAGGTCTAAAGAACAGGCAGGCCACTTCATTCGCCTGGTATCTTCTGTTTCAAGATACTCCTCCACGACGGCATTTCGGTGGGGCCGTGCGTTATCATCCATCAGGAGGAAGGTGGGACCCACTGCACCCCTGAAAAGCCGGTGCAAAATGATGTCCCGATACACCTGACCTGTTACAGTTCCTCTGTCGAAGACATGCAGGAGTGTATGTGCACCAATCATAATCCCACCACACACCATCAAACCACGACCTCAATACAGGTCCCTTTCAAGGATATTAAGGGGTTGGTATCTGGTTCGTGGTTCACGCCACATGAAAACCCAGCGAGAGTCACTCACTATTCAGACTATACCTGGACTCGTCCTTGAACATAACCTGGGACCACTGTTCCAATGACCATGTACTTTGTTGTTGACAGCAGGCTTTACAGACTCTCCTGTGACCAGGTGTCAGTGGAATGCACCTTGCAGGTCTCTGGGTGAATAAACCATGTGTGTTCAGTCATCTGTAGACCGTGTGTCTGGAGAGAACTGTTCCAGTGGCTGCGGTAAGGTTCCGAGCGAGGCTACCTGCAGGATTCCGTGGCCGTCCGCGGGCACTGATGGTGAGATATCGGTCTTCTTGTGGTGTTCTACACTGTGGACGTCTCGTACTGTAGCGCCTGGACAATCGTTGCCACAATGTTGAGATCGCACTTTGTGGCACCAGAGGGCCCATCCTACGACTTGCTGTGTTTGACCAGCCTCCAGTCGCCCAAGTATTCTACCCCTTATAACGTCATCATTTTTCAACACACCGTCACCATTAGCACGTCTGAAAACGTCTGCACCTTTACTCGCTGCACCGTACTCTGGCATCACCAACACACTTCTGCGTGGACTGGTGCCAGCGCCACCGTGCGACGACCGCAGGTCAAATGCAATGCATGGTCATACCCCGAGGTGATTTAAACTCGCAAACCGCCCACCAGAGCGTTGTTTCAACATGCATCAGCATTATCCTTAATTTATGAGCATGAGTGTAGATGCGAATGTAGGTAGATGACTGTGCCGTTATCTACATATTTCTAGCACTTCCAGCATAGTGCATAATTTACTACTGCGATCTCCCATCTTTCCCTATGTTAATGTGAGTATTTTTGCATTCCGCGAGAAGGCACAGACACAGAGATGCAGAAAACAGGATATATGCACTGTAGCTGTATAATATGTGGTTGGAAGTGACTCGATGCATTCTAGTACAGTGCAATACCATACTGTCTGACCAGAAAAAATTTGTGTTTGCGTTAGGTGTTGACAACAGTAATACATTTAGAAGCAGTTTTGGAATACGTGGCGGGAATTGATGTCATGATTACATGAGCAGAAGTGACATAAGATTGATATAATACGAAAACTGACGGAAAATATATATAAATTGTGGGGAAATACGCCAAAATGCTGTCAAATTGAGGGAGAATGAGGGAGTACTTGGATGTCTTCTGGTTTGGGCAGGAAAATTATTTTACGTGGGAATAAGTTGTGACAGCAATAGGAATATTAGAAAAAGTTGACATGGAAGCACCAGGAACCAGGAAACACTCATTTTTCATCGGCAGTGATAAGAAAGCTGGAACAGAATGTTTAAGGTCGATGGCAACCAAATGTAGAGTAATAAATTTATATACGTCGAATCAAAAGCCGAGATGTGACCTTGGAGTTATTGGCAACCACCTTATACATTTTTAAAAAGTGTCCATACCTAAAAAGATGTTGTGGTGGGGACTGCAATACATGACTACAGCATGGAACGCGTGTTTGAACCTCTGAAAGACTGTATAGGTGTTTCAACCCTGACAATCAGTATTTACAATGTGCTTTCCTGTACACTCCACCAATGACAACCATGCAATGTCAGCTCATAAAAACCATATAGAACAATTGCCTCATCGTTCTTAACAACATTCTATTGCCTGTCTATTGAGGTAGTAGTGATACATGCAAGTTGACTGCCGTCTTTGACACTTTACTGCAAAAGAGGACCATATGCCTCTAAATTAATAGGTATCTGCCTTAGAGGATAATAGAAAGTAGATGGAGTGATTGGTTGAGAGCAGTTATAACGAACTATTATTTAGTGGTAGACTGATGATGTATTCTAAAGGGTGTAGCTGCAGGTCATTTATAATGCATTTAACAGTCTTTTCCGTTGTTCTCTCAAGGTGAATGAGTTGAGTGGTATGACTAGGAATCAGCCCATATCTGTGTGGCACTTAGAGCCGTATCTACCTGCATTCGTTAACAGCAAACGTCTCCATACCATAGGCAGCAGGCGACTTCCAAAGCATGTGTGGTGAATCACATCCATCGATGTGAAACCTACTTCAATACCCTCTTCTAGAAGAACGAAGATGAGTCTGAAGTACGTCATTAGAGGGGCTCTGGGTTTGCTGCCCTTGTCACCTATCGACAGCCATAGTTTGTCGAGCAGGCTGCCGAGCACACAAATGCTCCCTGGAAACCCCTGGATGCCTTGATCCCGATTGTCCCTCGCGCAGGTTTATCGACTCCTGCTGTGCCTACCAGCTGACCCACTTGTTTGTTAGGCTTCCTCACATCTCGCCTGTCTCTGAAACAGTCGAAACTTCAATAAACAAAGTTTGGCGACTTCACACTACCTCGGCAGAGCAGATCACGACGCTGCTGCCATCACTTTTTCAAGAATGAGAAGGCACAACTACGAAAAATTTAATGGAGGATGTTAGCTCTGGTTATTCCATCACATTCTAACACAAATCAACTCATTGTTACTGCACCGAAGTTTGCTTCGAACCCTGACTGAATAAGTTAGAAAGCTCTTAGAATTCATTGCCCCCAAAAGACTTAATTTAACAAATTCCTGTAACAACTGTAAACTCTCCCCTACTTGCTTCTTTGATTTTATCGTTTGTTATTGAGTCCGGATTTGATTCATGCATACTACGAGCAATTGTTTGTCTCATTTATTAAAAGGTTTGCTGATTTTAGCTTGAAGCTACCTCTCACTGCTTGCTATACCTGGTGACAACAGTGTATTCCTTTCCAATTGTGACCCAACTATATAACTGATTAATAGTAATTAACTTTCACCAATCAGATTAATTGAAATAATGCACAATGGATAACGCTTCCTGACACTGTCATCAGCCAGAACGTTCAATATAGAGGGAGGGGGGAGGGGTAGAGATTTGATTTCGTCCATAAGCTGTTTTCATTCTTTGTCATACTGACCTTAATTTCCTTATTTATTCGATTATCTTCCTGAATCAAACACAGTCAATTATTGGAATTTGTTTTGACTGGAAGAGAATGAAGGTTTCCTTCATCAAGAGCAACACAGGGATGTTGCTATAAACAATTTATTTCTCACATTGACATTGGAAATAATCTCATCTTACTACACATAGTTCTCACTGAGACGTAAGATACTCTCTACATTAACTACCGCGATCTGAATGTCACTGACAGTAGGAAGGCTAAGCATCGAGTTAAATACAGTTCTGCCCACAGATGTTATAACAACGTGACTGTCCTTAAAATTCTATATTGATGCTAGAATGATTACAGTTTATTGTAATGGTCTTCCGAATTTAACTGATACAAGCATGTCTCATGTGAACTACCACCACGATTTTGAAATCTTTCTAAAATTCGAGTATTGAAAATTCAAGCACAATAAATTCATCATAAAATAACGACTGCATAGCCAAACTGAAATGATTCTGATATGTACTGAACTAACCTTGCATTCTGAACCTCTCCACAGTACACAAAGCATACGTAAATGCAGGTGGCACACCTTGCGGTACAGCCACCCATCACAAAAGGAAACATGAAACATGTATATGCTTTTTTATTCCAGTCTCTGATCACAAATGAATTCTTTAGACGATGACCGGTTTCAGTCTGTAATGACCATCTAAAGATCTTTTTTTACACTATTTTCTAAAGTGATACGGCCATAATGGCATCGTCAAAACATATAAATATAATCAGCATAGCATCGTCACATAGATTTAAAATAAGGTGTAGAATAGGCCACATAGTCCACATAGTACATAGTAAATAACAGGGAGACATTTGAAACAACATTAAGGAGAGAATATGGCGAAACAGACATATAAAAGGGAAAACAAAATGGAAGATTGCATACCAAAGGGGGTGACTGTAGAAATGGTGATAAAAATCTAAAAAGTGTATGGAAAGACCACACACTGTGACAATTAAAAGAAACAGAAGGTGAAGCATGGCCTGAGCATAAAAGTTGCAATCGGCTGTGTAGCACATTACAATCACAGACAGCAAGACTACATACACTGTGATTAAAATCACAGTTCTTGATGTCACTGGAGAGCAGCACCAAACACAACACTCACATAGTACGGTGACGATGAGGAGCAAACTGAGAGGGGTACGGAGATGAGGGACAAGGTAAAAAAGGGGGTATGGGCTGTGCTAGAAGGGGGGTAGAGAGGGGGATACAGCCAGGGGCACGACAATGGGGGCTGGGGAAGGAAGTACGGGAGAGGAAAATAGCCGAGGAGGGTGTACAGAGACTCAGGGGAGGAAGGAGGAAAAACCGCTCTGAGGGAAGGAGGGGAGAGGAAAAGGGGGGGGCTCTAGGGAGGGGGCAGGAACAAGGCCAGACTATAGTTGGTTGGAAGGATAGACGTCACAGCGAAGTTTATCATCAGGGAGGGGGAAGTGCTGGAAATTGCCCTGATGAAGGAGATGGAGGGTGTGGAGGTGGAGGAGGGACACAGCAATGTGTGGCAATGGGTGGGGGCTGGAGAGGAAGGAGGAACCAGGGGTGGGGGATCAAGCCTGCAGACAGTCTAGGGGATGCAGATATGTTGGAGGAAAAGGACGAGGTGGGGGAAGGGGATGAGGTCGTACAGGAATCATGTGGGTAAGGCAGACAGATGCAGAAGGCAAGACAGAGTGTGTGGCGCTCTAGGATTTGGTGGGCCTTATAAAAGTGGGGGAGGGGGAAGAGATCCAGGTAACACTGCCATAACAGAGGACAGGACGGATGAGGGATTTATAGATGTGGAGGATGGTGGAAGGATGCAGTCCCCATGTCCAGCCAGACAGGAGTTTCAGGTGGAGGATTGAAAAGCCAGGAAGGTGGCTTCATCAGGATATTGGAGGAGATGTGCAGGTGGGGGTGGCTTGGGCATATCGACAGTGTACAGGAGATCGAGGAGAGGGGAGAGGACCGAGCCATGAGAGATTCCAGCAGTGGTACAAAAGATATCGGAGTTGGTATCGTCGAGGGTGACATAGGAAGAATGGTGCGAGAGGAAGGAAGCAACTAGATGGACAAAACTGATAGGCAATTCTCGGTCGTAAGCATTTTGTAGGTCGAGGGAAATAAAAATGGCAGAGTGACAGGAGTTAAGCTGGATGGAGAGAAGGTGGACAAAGTTAAGGAGTTGGTCTTCAGTGGAGAAGGAGGGTCGGAAGCCACATTGGGTAAGGGGCGACGTGGTGTTGATTAAGGTGGTGACAGATGCGATGGGAGAGAATGGATTTGAAGACATTACTGAAGATGGAGGTGAGGCAGATTGGTCGATGGGAAGTGGCAACGGAAGGGTATTTGTTGGATTTGAGGAATAAGAGGCCACGGGAAGCCTTTTACAGGTTGGGGTAGAATTCGATGGAGAGGATGACGTTGAATAAACCAGCAAGGGAAGTCAGGATGGAGAAGGGGCATTCTCTGAGGTGGCGGTAGGTGACACAGACATGACCAGGGGCCATGTCGCATTTTGACCGGAGGATAAGTTTAATGTCTTGTGCTGTGATTGGAGTATTTATGTCAGAGTAGGGCAACGCCCTCAAGTACTGGAGACTGGGAGCAAATGGAGTGATTGAGGTATCGGTGCATTCCATCACAGTGGGAAAAAGGAAATAATCAAAGTGGGGATCATCATGGACAGAGAAGACCGCAGAAAGATGGGAAGGAAGTGGTTAGCCTTACTGAGATTGTCGTTATAGAGAAGGGGGTAATGGGGTGTGGAATGGGAACCGGTACAGCAATGGAAGGCAGACCAGTACTTGGAGGAGTTATTAGGGAGGGTGGTGTTGAGTCACGTACAGGTCTGGAACCAGTCCTGGTGTTTCTTTTCTGTAACTAGGTTCCAAAGTGTCGCTGAATTTGCTGGTGGCGTTGGAGTGTATCCCTGTCACAAGTGCACAGCAAGGAGCGATAGAGGCAGCAGGATTCGTGGAGGAGGAGGACAGCCCATAGAGGGAGAGTGGGATGGTAGGGGTGGATGGTTTTAGTAGGAACATGAGCCTCCACGGGGTCAGTAGTGGCTTTATGAAGGAAAGACGAGATGTGGATGATGTCATCAGGAAGGTGATAGGTGAGAGGGTGGCTTTCGGCCTGGATGGCGATGAATTCCTGTAGGCATCCCAGTTGGCGTGACAGTAGTCATGGATTACCTAGGGAGGGGGTGCAGGGCAGGGAGCCAGAGGCAGGTGGTGAGCAGACACTATGGTGAGAAGGACAGGGAGGTGGTTACTACCTGTGGGATCAAAGATGTCGAAGGCGGCACGTCCAAGGAGGTTGGCAGAGACAATGGAAACATCGGGGGTGGTGTTGCTTTCGAGACGGGTGTGCTGGGGATGAGGATTGTCACCATGGATTGTGAGGAGGAACTGATGCCTCCGCTGAAAGGCGGCAGAGGAGTAGCTATGGATATTGATGTCAGCAGCAATCACATAGGTGGAGAAGGTGTGGTCAGTGTGGGAGAGAAGAGGAGAGGAGCAAGGGAACGGACATAGGTGGTGGTTGCGGGCGATGGTGAGGGAGAGGAAGAAGGTGCTGAGGATGTGTTGAGTGGAGTGACTGAGGAGTGGTTGTGGCCGGACGGGTATGTGCTTAAAAGGTGGCCAATGACGACTCCACCCTGCACTGGGAGACCAGGGGTATCCAGTGGAGGATATAGTAAGAGGGACTATATGGTGTGGATGGAGAAAGGTTTCATTCAGGAGGAAGATGTCGACCTGGTGGTGGGAGAGGTTGTTCATGAGGATGTATTGGTTGGTACAGAAGGAGCAGATGTTCTGGAAGAGGATGCGACAGTCCTGCTGTGCCATGTCAGGAAGAGAAGGGGGGAATGAGGGGAGAGGAGCAGCTTAAAGTAGGATGTCGAGGCGGGTGAAGGTGAAGTGGGGAGTAAATGGCGAAGGTGTTGAGGTGAAAGACAGAGCGGGTCACATGCGCTAGGCGGCGGCAAAGAAGTACGCTTACACACGCGCCGCCTGTGGCGAAGGCGTACAGACATTCGATTCGCTTATCGATGTATGTTCGGCGGCGATGACATCATGACGACTCCTCTGTAGTTTAATTATTGCAAGAGCCGGGTTCCATCATTTGTCCAAATTATAACCATCATCTCTAATTATTAAATTATTAGCTCATCTAATCTCTATAGCTTCCTTGAAGACAGAATCTTGAAAACGGAATGGTGGATGTCAAAATCTTCATATCACTGTAGCTCATGGAACGCCCTGTATCAATACAATGTTCGTTCACAGCTGACTTGTCTGGTTGTGACAAGCGTGTGTATCTTCAATGCTCCACACATCTCTCATGAACCGAGTAAAGCTGCAATCTTTTCCCACGAAGAATAGGTTGCACCAGCATTCTATATGCGGTCTCCTTTCCAGATGAACCACTGTTTCCTAAAATACTCCCAGTAAACCGAAGTCGACCAATTCATCTTTCCTATCACAGTTCTCACACACTCGTTCGATTTCGGTATCGCTTTGCAACGTTATGCCGAGATGTTTAAACGACTCGACTGAGTCGAGCAGGACACTAGTAATACTCATCGAATATTACAGGTTCGATCTTCCTACTCACCCGCATTAACTTGGATTAGTTGCCATTCATCGCACAAACTGGAAATTTTATCTAAGTCGTCTCGTATCTTCCTGCAGTCACTAAACTTCAGCACGTTACTGTACGCCACTGTATCGTCAGCAAACGACCGCAGATTGCTGTGTACACTGTGCGCCAAATCATTTACGTATACGGAGAACGGCAGCAGTCGCACCACACATTCCCGGGGCCCTCCTGACGATAACCTCGTCTCTTAGAAGACGACGGAACGGCCCCCGGGCGCCGGTGGCTTGCGCTCAGTGGCCTGGCGTGAGCAGAGCGTGGGTTTGCAGGTGGAGTTCATGTTCCTGGCACCGAACTCGGCGGTGGCGCTGAGCAAGGCGCCGGCCGGCCGGCGGGACCTGTCGTCGCTGCAGCTGCTGGTGGTGGGCGGCGCCACGATGGACGCGCAGACGCAGCGCATGGTGGAGGGGGCGCTGGGCGTGCGCGTCAGCCAGTGGTACGGCATGACCGAGGTGCTGCTGGCCGTCGGCTGCGTCAGCGGCGACAGCCCGCCGCAGGGCTCCGTCGGGACGGTGCGCACCAACGTCGAGGCCAAGGTGCGTACCTGTCTCCACATCTCCACTTCACCTCTCCTTTTCCGTCATCACTCAAAAATGGGCTCAGAATGGCTATACAGTCTCGAGCAGTGGTTCCCAAACTTTCCTACACTGTTACCTATGACTGCAAGCGACAATTACCTAGTGCCCCGCCCTGCCCCTCCCCCACATTGTCACCAATTTTAGCATCTAACTAAATTGCAGAATGAAATGGTTTTCTTGAAAAATTTTTATTTCTAAAATGATGAAAGATGAATATTTAGTTTGTGTGTGTGTGTGTGTGTGTGTGTGAGAGAGAGAGAGAGAGAGAGAGAGAGAGAGAGAGAGAGAGAGAGAGAGAGAGAGGAGGAGGGGAGAGAGATGGGTGATAGAGGGGGGCGAGAGGGGGGAGAGAGTGGAGAGAGAGAGAGAAGAGAGAGGAGAGAGAAGAGAGAGAATGAATGAATGAATGACGAAGGAATTCGTGATGCACCGCAAGTGCTAAAGTGCTACGCACAACTCCTCCTCATAAAAAAAGAAGTTAAAAAAACGCAGAGTACGCACAGCGAGGGTACACACTTATTACAAAACATGCTCCTCCTCCGTTACTCCTCTCCACTGCGGCTTAGACACTGGACTCGCATTCGGGAGGACGACGGTTCAATCCCGCGTCCGGTCATCCTGATTTAGGGTTTCCGTGATTTCCCTAAATCAGTCCAGGCAAATGCCGGGATGGTTCCTCTGAAAGGGCACGGCCGACTTCCTTCCCCATCCTTCCCTAATCCGGTGAGGCCGATGACCTCGCTGTCTGGTCTCCTTCCCCAAACAACCAACCAACCATCTCCACTGCGGCACTTGCTTGACCTGTAAGCCCAATTACAATCAAACAAGTTCAGACACATGCACTATGCTTACTGTTCCTAAACCACTTCCTTGCTTCTGAACTGCCAGTAATTGGACAACTTCAGGCTGTTAATGCTTCGCGTGTAACCACTCTAATAATAAGGATAATTGGGTATAATAAAACTGTGTATAGCAGCCCTTATGTAGTTACTGATATGTTGTGCTGTCATTAATTCGTTTATCTGAAACTTCCTGGCAGATTAAAACTGTGTGCCGGACCAAGACTCGAACTCGGGACCATGCTTTCTTTCAGGAGTGCTAGTTCTGCAAGATTCGTAGTAGAGCTTCTGTAAAGTTTGGAAGGTTGGAGACGAGGTATTGGCGGAAGTAAAGCTGTGAGAACGGGGACTGAGCTGTGCTTGGGTAGCTCAATTGGTAGAGCACTTGCCCGCGAAAGGCACAGGTCCCGAGTTCGAGTCTCGGTCCGGCACACAGTTTTAATCTGCCAGGAGGTTTCATATCAGCGCACACTCCGCTGCAGAGTGAAAATCTCATTCTGGGAACATCCCTCAGGCTGTGGCTAAGCCATGTCTCCGCAATATACTTTCTTTCAGGAGTGCTAGTTCTGCAAGGTTCGTAGTAGAGCTTCTGTAACGTTTGGAAGGTTGGAGACGAGGTATTGGCGGAAGTAAAGCTGTGAGGACGGGGCCTGAGCCGTGCTTGGGTAGCTCAATTGGTAGAGCACTTGCCCGCGAAATGCAAAGGTCCCGATTTCGAGTCTCGGTCAGGCACACAGTTTTAATCTGCCAGGAGGTTTCATATCAGCGCACACTCCGCTGCAGAGTGAAAATCTCATTCTGGAATTCGTGTATGTGTTTCGAAGCTAGTAATGAAGCAATTTCTTAACTACTGCAGGTACTAGATAGAACTTGGAGAAGACGTTTTCTTGGGATATTTTACATTTGCTACATATATGGCTCACTTTTATCATCAGCGACGTACGGGACAAAGCACAACATATGTTTGCACTGGGTGGACTATGCGAGGAACCTGTAAACTCCACTGCCTTACTGATTGAGAAAAAGTATTTCTTTGTTTCAAAGTCCCATACTTCTTCACATAGCGTGGGGGAACCCTGCGGGAGACCCGCACCGCCGTGCTAGGCAAGGTCCTAAAGGAGGTGGTTTGCCATTGCCTTCCTCCGACCGTAATGGGGATGAATCATGATGATGATGATGATGATGACGATACAACAAAACCCAGTCATTTCGAGGCAGGTGAAAATCCCTGCCCTCGCTGCGACTCGAACACGACACCCCTTGTTCGGGAAGCGAGAACGCTACCGCGAGACCACAAGCGGCGGACAACTTATTATTGATACCTGATGTAATCAGTATTACCGTCTTACAAAATTGCGATAATGGTAATGATCTTTTGAAAATAATATAGTTTCGTGGTTGAAACAGAATAGATTCGTTTAGTTTCTACTCCTCAGGAAATTTCATTTTACCTCACAGGCGGTAAATAGTCCCACGTTAGGAACAAATTATCTAGAGTTTCGAGGTTACAGCACTCCTAGAAATAGTCATACAATGGTTTGGGTGAAAAGGAGTGGCAACACTCATAATTCGTACAAACTTTATTAGAAGACAGTCA
Organism: Schistocerca gregaria; assembly: GCF_023897955.1. Classification (NCBI taxonomy): domain Eukaryota; kingdom Metazoa; phylum Arthropoda; class Insecta; order Orthoptera; family Acrididae; genus Schistocerca; species Schistocerca gregaria. The sequence continues at coordinate 88,773,765 of NC_064926.1, read as the reverse complement.
CTGTATTACATGCCCTCAATACAATCGCTCCGCATCACCGTCACCTTCCCCCATACAGGTGGAAGGCTTGCCTCGTATACCGTCAGGGCGTCCATCTCTGTCGATGTCTCGCTAAGAGTACCCTGTGGAACGGATGATGAATAAGCTATCGGAAGTCCGAGAAGTACAGTATTTGCGTCGCTCTCGGACGTCCGACCGGTCAGTCGTGAAGACTCAGAGGAGGAGCACCTCTGAGGATCTTCAGCGCAGTCCTGGAAGAAACGTCAGGAACAGAAAAGTTTCTTGGACCACGACCTCACAGCCCGAAATATTTACCAGCAGCTATCTCTATGTTACTCCTGATCTTCTTGTCGAATGCGACTGCCTCTCCAATTAATGTATTTTGCTTCTCTATTTTATGTTGTATCAACACTAATAACGCCTCGTACGATGCAGAACTCGTCGGAAAATAATCTATACACTGAAGAGCCAAAGAAACTGGTACACCTGCCTAATATCGAGCACGCAGAAGTGCCGCAACACGTTGTGGCGTGGACTAATGCCTGAAGTAGTACAGGAGGGAACTGAGGCCGGCCGGAGTGGCCGAGCGGTTCCAGCCGCTGCAGCCTGGAACCGCGCGACAGCTACGGTCGCAGTTTCGAATCCTGCCTTGGGCATGGAAGTGTGTGATGTCCTTAGGTTAGCCAGGTTTAAGTAGTTCTGAGTTGCATGGGACTGATGACCTTAGCTGTTAAGTCATATAGTGGTCAGAGCCATTTGAACCATTTTTTGAGGGAACTGACACCCTGAACCCTGCAGGGCTGTCCAACACCACATTCCAAGGCACCCTAGGTATGCTCAGTAATATTCATATCTGGGGAGTCTGGTGGCCAGAAGATTGTTCCTAGAGCCAATAGCAATTCTGGACGTGTCGGGTGTAACATTGTACTGGTGGAATTGCCCAAGTCCGTGGGAATGCACAATGGACATGAATGGATGCAGGTGATCAGACAGGATGCTTACGTACGTGTCACCTGTCAGAGTCGTATCTAGACGTATCAGGGGTCCCGTATCACTCCAACTGCACACGCCCCACACCATTACAGAGTCTCTACAAGCTTGAACAGTCCCTTCTGATGTGCAATGTCCATATATTCGTGAGATTGTCTCCATACCCGTACACGTCATCCGCTCGACCAGGCAACATGTTTCCTGTCATCAACAGTCCAATGTCGGTGTTGGTGCACCCAGACGAGGCGTCAAGCTTTGAATCGTGCAGTTATTAAGGGTACACGAGTGGGTGTTCGGCTCCGAAAGCCCATATCGATGATGTTTCATTGAATGGTTCGCACGCCGATAGTTTTTGATGGCCCAGCGTTGAAACCTGCAGCAATTTGAGGAAGAGTTGCACTTCTATCACGTTGAACGATTCTCTTCAGTCGTCGTTTCCCCCGTCGTTGCAGAATCTTTTTCCGGCCGCAACGATATCAGTGATTTCATGTTTCACCGGATTCCTGACATTCACGGTACCGTCGTTAAATGGTCGTACCAGAAAATCCTCACTTCATCGCTACTTCGGAGATGCTGTGCTCCACCGCTCGTGCGCCGACTATAACGCCACGTTCAAACTCACTTAAACCTTGATAACCTGCCATTGCGGCAGCAGTAATTGATCTAACAACTGCGCCAGACAGTTGTTGTCTTACATGTATTGCCGACCGCAGCGCCATATTTGCCTGTTTACCTATCTTTGCATTTGAATATGCATGGCTATACCAGTTTCTCTGGCGCTTTCGGGTCCTTGATTCTGATTTCAGTGACTAATTAACATGTGACACTCCTTTTTTCATCTAATCTCAGATCCATTTCCTCTTTCTCCTTCTTTTCTGTTGCTTGCAAGCTGTAACTAATATGATTGCAACACACGCTTTCTTTTGGGTCTTCGACATCTTAACATTGTAAAATCGTGTTGTCAACTGACAATTTTTGTCAATGTTATTAATGGTGTGAGGTCGCTTTAATGTATTGAATTTTTGACAGACTACTAGTAGTGTCAATAAATATTGAGTCCGTGCAGGCCCCTTTACAGACACAAATAAATCGTGCAGAGCGTCGTCGCTTTACAGTAGCCACAGCTTTACATTACGTATTTCCTTTTATCACAAACCCCGAAACAGCGTTGTAATATCTAATCATACTATCTCTCTACTATTCCACTCCCGAACAGCGAGCGGGAAAAACGAACACCTAAACCTTTCTGTTCGAGCTCTGATTTCTCTTATTTTATTTTGATGATCATTCCTACCTATGTAGGTTGGGCTCAACAAAATATTTTCGCATTCGGAAGAGAAAGTTGGTGACTGAAATTTCGTAAGAAGGTCTCGCCGCGACGAAAAACGTCTATGCTGTAATGACTTCCATCCCAACTCGTGTATCATATCTGCCACACTCTCTCCCCTATAACGCGATAATACAAAACGAGCTGCCCTTTTTTGCACCCTTTCGATGTCCTCCGTCAATCCCACCTGGTAAGGATCCCACACCGCGCAGCAATATTCTAACAGAGGACGAACGAGTGTAGTGTAAGCTGTCTCTTTAGTGGACTTGTTGCATCTGCTAAGTGTCCTGCCAATGAAACGCAACCTTTGGCTCGCCTTCCCGACAATATTATCTATGTGGTCCTTCCAACTGAAGTTGTTCGTAATTTTAACACCCAGGTACTTAGTTGAAATGACAGCCTTGAGAATTGTACTATTTATCGAGTAATCGAATTCCAACGGATTTCTTTTGGAACTCATGTGGATCATCTCACACTTTTCGTTATTTAGCGTCAACTGCCACCTGACACACCATACAGCAATCTTTTCTAAATCGCTTTGCAGCTGATACTGGTCTTCGGATGACCTTACTAGACGGTAAATTACAGCATCATCTGCGAACAGTCTAAGAGAACTGCTCAGATTGTCACCCAGGTCATTTATATAGATCAGGAACAGTAGAGGTCCCAGGACGCTTCCCTGGGGAACACCTGATATCACTTCAGTTTTACTCGATGATTTGCCGTCTATTACTACGAACTGCGACCTTCCTGACAGGAAATCACGAATCCAGTCGCACAACTGAGACGATACCCCATAGCTCCGCAGCTTGATTAGAAGTCGCTTGTGAGGAACGGTGTCAAAAGCTTTCCGGAAATCTAGAAATACGGAATCAACTTGAGATCCCCTGTCGATAGCGATACGTTTAAATTCACCTCATGCTACTCCTCTCATCTACTATTACTGCATGTGCTCAAAAACACATCCTAGAAATACAGAAAGAGGTACGTAACTGACAGACTACCTACAAGTCAAAACCCACGTGTGCTGTCACACTTCTGTGGAATCTGTAATCCTCGTCTCAGCTCAGCCAGTGTCGTGGAGCGCCTCGTGTGCGTACTCGCTCCACAGGGTAGAGTGAGACCCGGGATGGCTCCCACGTTCAACCCAACGATTCTGAACTGAACCAGTCGTCGTTCATCAGATCCTCCTCCAGAGGTCAGATGATCTCCACTAGTTGTTGCCAAGGGGCGTCACAGTGGGGGATCGGACGCGGGGATGCGAGGGACGTTGAGCACGTTCACTGCTGTGACCTCCCCGGGTACTGCCTGCACTGAGGTTGACTCCTCCCCCATGGTCGAGTGGGAGATCATTCCAAAGTCTGGCAGGCAGCGAAAAACTTTCTGAAGGGCCGATCGTAGGGCCTCCCTGGTTCGTTTGACGAACAGGTTTGGGGCGTTATCTGTGCTGACGATGTCTCTGAGCTGGATGCAGTCGTCCACCCTGTTCCAGAGGAAGCTTCTCGGCCCGCAAGGTCTGGGCATTCACAGAGGGTGGGTTTGCTGGTAGTTGGGAACTCCAACATTAGGCGCATAGGAACATTGCTGCCAAGAAGGGGAAGGAAGCCAGTGTGCACTCCGTTTTCACTCTGGGGGGAGTCATTCCGGATGTGGAAAGGCTGCTTCCGGATGTCATGAAGAGTACAGGGTGCAGCCAACTGCAGGCGGTGGCTCATGTCGGTACCAACGACGTGTGTCGCTTTGGATCGGAGGAGATTCTCTCTGGTTTCGGGCGGCTAGCGGAAATGGTAAAGACTGCCAGTCTTGCTTCCGAGATTAAGGCGGAGCTCACCATCTGCAGCATTGTCAATCGAACGGACTGTGGTCCTTTGGTGCAGAGCCGAGTGGAGGGTCTGAATCAGAGGCTCAGGCGGTTCTGTGACCGTGTAGCATGCAGATTCCTCGACTTGCCCCACCGGGTGGTGGGTTTCCGGGTTCCGCTTAATAGGTCTAGAGTCAACTACACACATGAGGCGGCTACACGGGTAGAGGAGGGGGGGGGGGGGTAGAAGGGGCTAGGGAGTGGCCTGTTTTTTAGGTTAGAGGTTCTCAGGGAATCACAGAAGGGCGTCCGTCTAAAAGTGAGCAGGTAAAACACAGTAAGGTAGTTGTAGAAACGATTGGTATTGTAGTTCTAAATTATCGTAGCTGTGTCGGGAAAGAACCAGAGCTCCAAACCCTAATAGACAGCACTGAAGCTAACAGTGTTCAGAAAGGATACATTAAATACAGTTGGTGGTGGAGTGCTTATTGCTGTCAGAGGTAGTTTGCCTTGTAGCGAAATTGAAATAGATAGTTCAGGTGAAATAGTATGGGTAGATGTTATACCTGCCAATAGGACTAAACTATTAATTGGATCGTTTTACCCACCCCCCGACTCAGAAGACATAGTTGCTGAACAGTTCAAAGAAAACTTGAGTCTCATTTCAAATAAATACCCCGCTCATACAATTATAGTCGGTGGTGACTTCAATCTACCCTCGATATGCTGGAAAAATTATACGTTTAAAGTCGGCGGCAGGCATAAAACATCATCCGAAAATGTATTGAATGCTTTCTCAGAAAATTATTTTGAACAATTAATTTATGCGCCCACTCGGAGCATAAATGATTGCGAAAGCATACTTGACCGTTTAGCAACAAATAATCCTGGACAAATAGTGAGTGTTGTGACGAATACAGGGATTAGCGACCACAAGGCAGTTGCCGCTAGGCTGAATACCGTAACACCTACAACATCAAAAAGAAACGCAAAGTATATCTATTTATAAAAGCTGATAAAAATGCTCTTAGCGTAGAAAAGTTGTGGAATGTTTTGAAAGAGATAGTTTCAACAGCAATTTAGAGATATATACCACATAAATTAATAAGTGATGGTACTGATGCACCATGGTACACAAAACGGTTCAGATCGTTGTTGCAGAAGTAACGAAAAAAGCATGCCAAATTTAAAAGAAAGCAAAATGCCCAAGATTGGCAAAGTTTTACAGACGTTCTAAATATAGCGCGTACTTCAATGCGAGATGCTTTTAATAATTTCCACAACGAAATTCTGTCTCGAAATCTGGCAGAAAACCCAAAGAGATTCTGGTGACACATAAAGCACACCAGTGGCAAGACGCAATCAATACCTTCACCGCGCGACAATGACGGTGAAGTCATTGACGACATTGCCACTAAAGCAGAGTAATTAAACACGGCTTTCCGAAACTCTTCACCAAAGGAGACGAAGTAAATATTCCTGAATTCCAATGAAGAACAACTGCCAAGACGAGAAACATACAAGTAGATATCCTCGGTGTAACAAAGCAGCTTAAATCACTTAATAAAGGCAAGGCCTCCGGTCCAGGTTGTATACCTCCATATTTAGCAATTATATACAACCACTCACTCACAGAAAGATCCGTACCTAAAGACTGGAAAATTGGTGAAGTCACACCAATACCCAAAAAGGGAAGTAGGAGTAATCCGTTGAATTACAGGCATATATCACTAACGTCGATTTGCAGTAGGCTTTTAGGACATATACTGTATTCGAACATTATGAAGTACCTCGAAGAAAACGATTTATTGACATATTGTCAGCACGGATTCAGAAAATATCGTTCTTGTGAAACACAACCAGCTCTATATACTCGTGAAGTAATAAGTGCTATCGACAGGGGATGTCAAATTGATTCCATATTTTTAGATTTCCAGAAGGCTTTCGTCACCGTTCTAACCAAACTGCGTGTCTACGAAATATCGGCTCAGCTGTGCGACTGGATTCGTGATTTCCTGTCCGAAGGGTCACAGTTCGTAGTAATAGACGGAAAGCCATCGAGTAAAACAGAAGTAATATCCGGCGTTCTCCAAGGAAGTGTTAGAGGACCTCTATTGCTCCTGATCTATATTAACGACATAGGAGACAATCCCAGTAGCCGTCTTAGATTGTTTGCAGATGATGCTGTCGTTTACAGTCTTGTAAAGTCATCAGATGACCAAAACGACCTGCAAAATGATTTAGATAAGATATGTGTATGGTGCGAAAAGTGTCAAATGACCCTGAATAAAGAAAAAAAATGGCTCTGAGCACTATGCGACTTCTTCTGTGGTCATCAGTCGCCTAGAACTTAGAACTAATTAAACCTAACTAACCTAAGGACACCACACACATCCAAGCCCGAGGCAGGATTCGTACCTGCGACCGTAGCGGTCGCTCGGCTCCAGACTGTAGCGCCTAGAATAAAGAAAAGTGTGAAGTTATTCACATGAGTACTAAAAAAAATCAGCTAAAATTCGATTACGCGATAAGCCACACAGATCTGAGGGCTGTAAATTCAACTAAATACTTAGGGATATCAAATGCAAATAACATACATTGGAACGATCACATAGATAATACTGTGGGTAGAGCAAACGAAAGACTGCGATTCATTGGCAGAACACTTAGAATGTCGAACAGGTCTACCAAAGAGACTGGTTACACTACGCTTGTCCACCCTATTCTGGAGTATTGCTGTGCGGTGTGGGATCCGCATCAGGACGGATGACATCGAAAAAGTACAAAGAAGGGCTGCTCGTTTTGTATTTTCGCGAAATAGGGGAGATAGTGTCACAGACATGATACGTGAATTGGAGTGGCAATCATTAAAACAAAGGCGTTTTTCGTTGGGACAGGATCTTCTCATGAAATTTCAATCACCAGTTTTCTCCTCCGATTGCGAAAACATTCTGTTGGCACCCACCTACATAGGGAGATATGATGATCGCGATAAAATAAGAGAAATCAGGCCTCGCACAGAAAAAAATTAAGTGTTCGTTTTTCCCGCGTGCCTTTCGAGAGTGGTACGGTAGAGAGACAGCATGAAGGTGGTTCATTGAACCCTCTGCCAGGCACTTTATTGTGAATATCAGAGTAATCACGTAGATGTAGATCGCGTTATTTTCGTTCAATATACATCTCCCTTTAATAATAGACATTTTAGGGAACGTTTCGTTATTCCTGAACGCTCACGGCGCTAATCCGTACTTGAGGACTCACTATTTCGCCACCTCGTCTCTTCCCACGGTTTCTCTCTTCGTTCAAAATCACCCTCCTCTCGAACACGGTGAGGAGTGCGACGGAAGGGGGAGGGAGGAAGGTGACGCCCGTTCTGGAAGAAGAAAAGACACAATCGCAGTTGGAGTGGGCCGAACCGCAGTGCAGTTTTCACTCGCCACACCACCTATCTCCCCACCCCGCATCCCCCATCACCCACGGATGGTTTCTCCGTTCATAGACCAGCCAGAGGCACCAGTTTCCCTGACTGATACTGCTATACAGTTGCCAGAAAGTAGACATATATCACTGCAAGCCCTCGCGCAGAGCGATAGGCATACGGCTGTTTTTTGAACACCTTTGTTGACAAAGGATGCTTTACTGTGAGCAGGCACGTACACTGTAAGACCATTTCCACAAGAGGTCGCCTAATCACTACACTGCCGGCTGAAATAAAGTCCAATTAAGACCAGGTAAACAGTCAATAGTTGACGTAATACAACGAGACAGCGTATTCGTTGTTTCTTGAAGCGATTTCAGACTAAAGACTCCGGGTTTGGGCTGCTCCTTCATAGCCCGGAAGCCGGTGCTCCGCTTAGGTGACCTGATTTCGGCTCAGAGGGCGTGTCGCTTGGTTATAGCACTGCTCGTAGCGACAACGCCTTGGTGGAGGCGGCGGTCGCGGTGTACGACTCGATAGATGGTCGGTATCCTCGGGGAGCTCTAAAAAAATGTCTTCCTCGTCGCTGCCGGAGGACGCGGTGGTGCCGTTTCTTCCATCTTGTACATTAACTGCTGAACATCAGGATACCGCGTTTATGAAGTGAATAATGTCAGACTCTTTTCTAAGTGATTAGGTACTGAGTACAGATTCGATGTCTTCAGTGAAAAACTTTTCCTGTTACGACAGTATACGTCATGTTGATCAGCTCCCACGTATCAACAAACCTCATCAATAAACAATAATATAAAAATTGGAATCACATAATTCAACAGTTACTAAAATGTAGAATTTCACGGCCAGAAATATCATGTCCATTATAATTATCCGGGCTGTTATACCGTGATCGGTTGATGAATTCTGTGTCAATTCCCAACGTTTCGTCTCCGTCTCCGATTGCGGGAGACATCTTCAAGGGGGTCTCCCGCAGTCGGAGACGAAACGTTGGGAATTGACACAGAATTCATCAACCGACCACGGCCTAACAGCCCGGATAATTATAATGGACATATTTCAACAGTGTCGTGTGGTGTACACTCTCAGAGGTCGAGTATTTTCCATCTACGAAAATCGTCGAATTGCCGAAGGAGATGAAAGGTCGGTCGCACGGCACTTATCGGTCGTTTTCCCTCAGGTGGTGCACCCGGAGAGCGGCGAACTGCTGGGCCCGAACACTGAGGGCGAGCTGTGTTTCCGGTCGCCGATGGTGACCAAGGGCTACTACCGCAGACCCCAGGCGACCGCGCAGGCGCTGGACGCGGACGGCTGGTTCCACTCCGGCGACATCGGCTACTACGACGAGGACGGCTTCTTCTTCATCACCGACAGGCTCAAGGACCTCATCAAGTACCGCGGGAACCACGTGAGTGCCGCCACTGTCTCTTTTGTTTTCTTCACATTCTGTCTGTGCTGTGTCTTCTTGGTGAGCCTATCTGATTGTTCCAAGTTTCTCGTCAGTGATCTGCAATTACATCTGGAACACCACATACCAGTAAAACTCCACACCAATGCTCTCCAATCTGTCACAACATACCCTGCCGCGGTGACACACTAGTATTTGAAACCACTGGAATACCACGTTCAATACGACATATTGTAACTATATGTTTTCGTAAGATTACATAGCCTCTGCTTTGGTGGAGACTTCCTCACCATCGTACATCATAAGGAAAATAGCGTAATACACACCCAAACATTTTTGATGTATCAGGACTACTATATCAAGTGCCTAATTGGCAAACGCTGGCTCTAAAGCGAAGGGGCCACTGTCCTCTTGTGTAAACAAACGAGCCACCCGGGCTGGCCTGATTTATTGACCCTTACTAAACGAAATAATCACATGGGCGCATTTTTTGTTTATTTACGGCATAATTAATGGGAAATAACTGCGATGTTGATTACCATGGCTTATAGGATAGATGCCTTCCATGGTTCATGTTTACTCAGGTGTTCAAAGCAATCAGCAAAAAGTGACAACTGTAATTTTAATGTGGTAATTTATGACTCAAAAAAGAAAAAGATGTCTTCCGAATCCCACAGCCCCCACCGTTACCACTGCCCCGTTTTCCTCCTATTGGGCCGCGCGGGATAACCCGAGCGGTCTTAGGTGCTGCAGTCATGGACTGTCAGGGTGTTCGCGGCGGAGGTTCGAGTCCTCCCTCGGGCATGTGTGTGTGTGTTTGTCTTTAGGATAATTTAGTTTAAGTAGTGTGGAAACATAGGGACTGATGAACTTAGCAGTCGAGTCCCATAGGATTTCATACACATTTGAACATTTTCGTTCTATTGGTCGCTCCCTCGCCACCATCGCCTCCGAACCTTAGTGTCCTCAAAACATCCTGAGACTGGCGTTCTTAGTGTGGACGTCACTCGAGCAGTGGCAGCATCAGTAAACCCAGGTTATATTTCAAATTTCCAACACACTATAGTACACAGCCGTACTGGCCTAGTTTTCGTGAATTATCAGTACCCAACGTTATTTCCTGCAACGTGTTACACTACTTAAGATTTCATGGCTAATATTCTAATTTTTGTGTAGCCGCACATGCCATTGCCATTTTACTGAATTCCTCGCACTTTTTGAGTATATACAATTAAATATGGGTTTGGTTGCTATTTCCTCCACTTTACAAGAAGTTGCATGTACAATAAGTTTTATGGCTAATTTCGCCGATTTATTAAGAACATACAGGTATATACTGGTTTTGTGGATATTTTACTCATTTTTTAAGAAGATACATCTAAATAAGGATTTGTAAACACCACCTTACATTCCCTGCAAGGAAATCAATGTTGACGCTGTTTTAAATTTTTGGGGTAATTTTACCGACTTTTCGAGAGGACACACACAAATACTTCACTTTGCATGCATAAAAAATAATTTCCGCAACATACCTTCTATAGGCACATGCCACTTTTTTGTAAAGTTTCACCGATTGTTTTCCCTAGTATTCCACATATAGCTACTTCTTCCTCACAAAACATCACCAAACGATCTCCGCGCGTGGTGGAAATCTAGTTAATTACATAGGCATCCAACCATAAACATTTTTTAAAAACAAAACACACACATGGCCAACATTTTGCTTAAACTAACCTACCCCCGCATTGTCCGTCAACATAACCCACAATACCATTATACTTAATTTGTAAAAATAATAGTGGGAGCGGTTCTACAGAGAAAGTTAGATCCTGCATTCGTGAAGCCTACACCAGGCCCTAGAACACACCTGTCTTTCCGCATGCACCCAGTGAAGACTTGTCACGTCAGCTGGAAAATGCCACTGTTGCTTGTCATTTTGGGGATGCGAATTGCCAGGATAGTGCGCAAATAATTGCCATGTATTTAAACAAACACCACCCAGTGTAGTGTCTCCAAAGTTCACCAAAAAGATACTACCCTGGTCGCTCCCTTACAAGTTCTGCTGCACAACGGAACAGTCCAGCAATGCTGGTTGGTTAGTTGATTCGGGGGAGGAGACTGAAAGCAAGGTGCTGTGGGTTAGGGAAGGTTCAAATGGTTCAAACGGCTCTGAGCACTGTCGGACTTAACTTCTGAGGTCATCAGTCCCCTAGAACTTAGAACTACTTAAACCTAACCTGAGGACATCATACACATCCATGCCCAAGGCAGGATTCGAACCTGCGACCGTAGCAGTCGCGCGGTTGCAGACTGTAGAGCCTAGAACTGCTCGGCCACTCCGGCCTTTCGGTTAGGGAAGGGTGTGGAAGGAAGTCGGCCGTGCTATTTCAAAGGAACCAATCTGGCTTCTGCCTGAAGAGATTTAGGGAAACCATAGAAAACCTAAATCAGGATCGTTCGACGCGGGTTTGAACCGTCGTCCTCCCGAATGCGAGACCAGTGTGCTAACCACTGGGCCATCTCGCTCGGTCCACCAATGCTCATGTCTGTAATAAGAGAGGACTAAATGAACCGCCCCCGACCTCTGCCACTGCAGGACGCATGTGACGTGTGGGTTGGCATCCTGAGAGAACAGCCCCGTGTTTGTGAGCTGCCTTCCAGTACCCACTGCTCAACCACCCGCCAACCCGCAGACGTGTCGATGTCGGGCTGGCTGGAGGCTGCTAGGAAACCTTTCTTAAGTGAACTGATAGAGCAAATACGAAACTAATTCAGACGAATTGATATGTGGTCTATATTCTACGGACTCTATTAGATCAGAAGTATCTGGACACTTACTAGCGGCATGTCACCGGCATATAACTCATACGAAAAAGAGAACTGAAAGACATCGTTTAACCGTCGAGCGTTGCATATGGTGCAGTAGACTCTAGTTTTAATGGAACATACGTTAATCGTGGGAGGGAGTACCACGCTAGCACCGCCGTACTTAAATTGCCCTGACAGACGTTTCGAAACTGTGTTACACTGTTCTGACTCCATAGCTCTGATGGATGAGTGAATATTTCCTTCGTAAGTAAATTTTATTCCAAAATCAGAAGGGAGTCTATATGCACATATACGGTATGGAACATTTGTTAATGGTGGAAGGGAGTATCATACACAGCATCACTTTACTTAAATCGGCCTGACAGACAGTTGGAAACTATGTCACACATCTGATTCCATTGCTCCGCTGGCTGAATGGATATTTTCTTGGTAAGGTTCAAATGGCTCTGAGCACTATGGGACTCAACTGCTGTGGTTATCAGTCCCTTAGAACTTAGAACTACTTAAACCTAACTAACCTAAGGACATCACACACATCCATGCCCGAGGCAGGATTCGAACCTGCGACCGTAGCAGTCGCACGGTTCCGGACTGCGCGCCTAGAACCGCGAGACCACCGCGGCCGGCTTCTTGGTAAGGGAGTCTATATGTGCATATATGGTATGAAAGGCTGTAGTTTTAACGGAACACTTTCTAATGGTGGGAAGGAGTACCACCCACAGCATCGCTATACTTATATAGCACTGGTGCACATATGAGCACTATGTTACATACACTTCTAATTCCATTGCTCTGCTCGATGACTGAATATTTCTTTGAAAGCAAATTATATTTCCGAAATCAGGAGGAGATCTGTATGTAATAGAAGACAGTGGGAATGAGTGGATAACTGGCTATTCATCATAAGAAAATTAAATTTCAAAATCCTGTGTGGGAAGTATGTGCATGTATGTGTTGTGGAAGACTGTAGTTTTAATGGAATGTTGATTAATGCTGTGAAGGAGCCTCTCTCTCTCTCTCTCTCTCTCTCTCTCTCTCTCTCTCTCTCTCTCTCTCTCTCTCTCCACCTCTCCACTGCAGTTGCATACCTCTTCCTGCATACCACGTATGTATATGAGACTTTGATGCTGTAGAATACACTCTGCAATAACTATGGAGCTGTTAATTCTAATGTGACAACACCAAACACAATAAGTATTGATGCAATAACAGTGATGCTGTCAAAGACGAGAATGTCAAGACAGAATGTGCTATACTTAGCACTCAACTGTCTCTCAATATAGGTCAGTCCGCTGTACGTCCTCTCTATCCTTATTTGAATGAGCGCCCCTACTTCCACCTTTCACCATTAATTATCGATTTCCACAATAATTTTGAGGTCACTGTCAGCTGCTATGCCAACATTAACACACAAAGAACTGTTTGTGGTTAAATCATATGTTCTGGTAAACAATAACATATATTAAACAGTGTATAGTCACTGTCAGCCGATCATATGAGTCCACATCTGCTTGTGTCACGTGGCTGATCTGCGACTTAAAAGCATCATGTGGATCTATATAGGCTGGGATACTCAATTCGATATGTAACTGAAAAAAAAAATCTCTGGAAACGACAACGTATTTGCCCTAGAAAAATACGGGTTGATTAAGGCACGTATGCAGATATATACACATCACTTTTTACTCTGTCAGCACGTGAGATCGGGATGGAGGGGTAACCATTATACTGGTGGGACATACCCTTCGCCATGTACTGTACAATGACTTGTGGTGAATTTGTTTTACATGTAGGATGTACGCAGGTGATGGAGTGAAACCTGTGGTGGGACAGGTAAGTACTGGTGGCTTTGTTTAAATTAAAAAATATATATGTACTATAAGTACAACGACATGTATGCACTCAGTGCACTGCTCTAAACGGAATATGATATCATGATCGGTCCACAGTCGAACAGTGTATGGGGGGAGGAATGAACAGTGCTGTGATTAAACCCTAGATCTTCACCCTGTTCTTACCGTCACTCAATACGTTCAACGAAGACTCCGATACCATTATGCCATCGTATATCTAGCGTAGCGATCAAAGGAATGTGATGAAGGTGACTACGATATATTCAGGGGCATTTTTATAGACAATCATTTGATATTGTCCGGTTGCAGGTATTAGACTCTGAATTTCTTCGTGCAGTCCTCTAATACCAAAGGTGCAACAGTAAGGCTTCCTTGGCCAATAAAGAGACTATATCTGGTGCAGTAGTCATAGAGGAGATTGGAACATATACAGAGGGATACAATCAATCATATTTACATGATCATTACGCATGTGAGTTGAACAGGAACGAAAAAGTCGTTAATAGTGCACCGATATAGTCCACACCATGCACTTACAGTGGCTTGTAGAACATGTACACTCCTGGAAATGGAAAAAAGAACACATTGACACCGGTATGTCAGACCCACCGTACTTGCTCCGGACACTGCGAGAGGGCTGTACAAGCAATGATCACACGCACGGCACAACGGACACACCAGGAACCGCGGTGTTGGCCGTCGAATGGCGCTAGCTGCGCAGCATTTGTGCACCGCCGCCGTCAGTGTCAGCCAGTTTGCCGTGGCATACGGAGCTCCATCGCAGTCTTTAACACTGGTAGCATGCCGCGACAGCGTGGACGTGAACCGTATGTGCAGTTGACGGACTTTGAGCGAGGGCGTATAGTGGGCATGCAGGAGGCCGGGTGGACGTACCGCCGAATTGCTCAACACGTGGGGCGTGAGGTCTCCACAGTACATCGATGTTGTCGCCAGTGGTCGGCGGAAGGTGCACGTGCCCGTCGACCTGGGACCGGACCGCAGCGACGCACGGATGCACGCCAAGACCGTAGGATCCTACGCAGTGCCGTAGGGGACCGCACCGACACTTCCCAGCAAATTAAGGACACTGTTGCTCCTGGGGTATCGGTGAGGACCATTCGCAACCGTCTCCATGAAGCTGGGCTACGGTCCCGCACACCGTTAGGCCGTCTTCCGCTCACGGCCCAACATCGTGCAGCCCGCCTCCAGTGGTGTCGCGACAGGCGTGAATGGAGGGACGAATGGAGACGTGTCGTCTTCAGCGATGAGAGTCGCTTCTGCCTTGGTGCCAATGATGGTCGTATGCGTGTTTGGCGCCGTGCAGGTGAGCGCCACAATCAGGACTGCATACGACCGAGGCACACAGGGCCAACACCCGGCATCATGGTGTGGGGAGCGATCTCCTACACTGGCTGTACACCTCTGGTGATCGTCGAGGGGACACTGAATAGTGCACAGTACATCCAAACCGTCATCGAACCCATCGTTCTACCATTCCTAGACCGGCAAGGGAACTTGCTGTTCCAACAGGACAATGCACGTCCGCATGTATCCCGTGCCACCCAACGTGCTCTAGAAGGTGTAAGTCAACTACCCTAGCCAGCAAAATCTCCGGATCCTGTGAATAAAGTTATGGCATTTCTCTACAGCTTGTAATTTTTGATCGACAGACAGACATTCTTTCCATCTGCCGACATAAAGAGCAAATGAGTGTCCCAACAACGAAGGTAGGTTCAAACGGATTTGTATTCCATTTAATCTCCGTTAAATGATGACCATGTAATAAATGAAGCTGGACAAATAGTGTTAATCATCTTGTAGTATCAAGCTAAATAAACAAAGGTTTCCAAGCTAACTTGTGGAAGAAAATGTTAAACATCGTCAAAACAGAGTTGACTTCAAATTTAGCATTTTCTTTGAAATTGTTCAGTTATGAAATATAACTCCGTTACGTCTACAGCTTCGTCAGTGACTGGGAAGACTGGGTGCACATTCTGTGAGTTTTGTTTGTTGGGAATGGGTGTACTGACGTCTTAATAGCCAGGCCACATTTACGTAGATGAAGTTCTGTGAATAAAATTATAGGATTACTTTGCAGCACAGAAATTCTGACAGACAATCAGACAATCCTACTCTGTACCATTCACGTACGGTTCTAGTTGCAGACGAAAAACAAATGTGCTAAACTATTCCTAGGAGCGACGAAGTTTCTCTGTGACAGTGGAGCTGAAATGAAGGGAGAGCCATCTGCCGCAACTGGAACGTTGATGCATTCGTCAACGATTCTTTCAGAATGAGGGAAGGGTGCTACAACTGCTAACAAAAGCAAACTCGTGACAGAATCGAGTGATACTGAAGGAAGTTTGATCGTGAAGACACAGGTAGACATTATTGTTGCATAGAGCATGTACTGTGAGTGAATCGAAAATGTTTCTAGGAAAGACACACAACACATACCGTAAACATTTTGCATTGTTGTAGATATTTTCAGTGCAGTACATGCATAAAACTTTTTTGTGTGAGTTATGCGCTGCTGAAATTCCGCTAGCAGGTATTTGGGTACTTTAGATTAGACAGAGTTTGTAAAATACAGCTCTGATGTCGCAAATTCGCGCTGTACCTGAATTAGTTGCCTAATTCCTCTTGGAGTTGGCGGGAAAAAAGATTCTCCTTGCAGCCTCCAGCCAGCCCACATCGACACATCTTGAGGGTACGGTTGGGCGTTGGGTGGTGGGAGGGCCATTGTCGGAAGCTGCGTCCTACAGTGGCA
This sequence comes from Schistocerca gregaria, assembly GCF_023897955.1. Taxonomy (NCBI): domain Eukaryota; kingdom Metazoa; phylum Arthropoda; class Insecta; order Orthoptera; family Acrididae; genus Schistocerca; species Schistocerca gregaria. Next base: position 88,757,354 of record NC_064926.1, on the reverse strand, counting down.
GAGGAGGGGGAAGGTTTTTGCAGTCGTGTAGTCAGACATGAGCGTTCCTGGACTGTTCAGCTGTGCGGTAGAAGCTATAAGAGAGTTATCATGGCAGTACCCGTTTGCTGGACTTGGGAGACACTACGTTGTGTTTCATCACAGCAACATTCCGGCTTTTCACAGGGATTTTATTAATAGCTAAAGCCCAGAACCTTCCAGCTTGAGTAGTTAAACACCTGTTTAAATTTTACGCTCGAAGACAGTGTCGTTCTTTCCGCCATGTAGCGCTCTTGACGATGCCCACCAGTTGTCCAAAGCGGCAAGTGCTAGTAGCATACTGTCTGGCATTGGCCCCTCTTTTATGTCACTGGTGCGATTTTACGTGTGCAACCCTTGTGTCGTTCTCATTGACTATTCGTTATGTCAGGGTCTCTGGACTGTTATTACATATCGAATTAACCTTATTCACCTGCATATTCAGCCCTCCGCATGCCAATATGTGTTATTATAAGCTTCATTCTTCTCTCTCATTAAAGTAAGTCAACTGTCTACACCTCATGTTTCTCTGATTTAATCAGGCAATGTATATACGCGAGGTTATATTGAGAGAAGTAGTACCTTCTTTGTTATCAGGATTGCACGATTAAGGATATACGCCACACTCTTCGTGTACTGTCGCGTCTCCCACCCACCGAACCATCCTCATTCTGCTAATGAAATTCACAATTAATCACGTAGGTCTTCTTGGAATCTCTTCTAAATTTTTCGTCAATCTAGCCTGCTAACGGTCCCATACTAGGGTACGGTAGTTTACGCTAACTGACTGGAGTTTTTTCTTCGACCTCCATCGTGCACCAAAAACACGCCATGCATTACTTTCAGTTGTCAAGCTGGCACCCGTCTTTCGCACCACCCACCCGCCCGAGCTACCAGGCAGTGAACACTGCTAGGTGATTAGTGTGATGGCCTCTTTCACCCATCACTTTACATTTCGTTACGTCAAGTGTCAAAGACAGTCTTGCGGCAAACATTGACCACTTGTGGATCTTTGTATATTTCGCAGAAATACTGTTACGAGGCGTCGCCTTGTGTACCGGTGGCAGTCCGCGCACAGAGTAAGAGGTATAGTGATGTTGTCTGACATAATCTTTGCACGCGTCGTGGACAGCAACGCCCCTGTCACACTTCTCTGAGGCGCGCTAGGTGATATTTCAGCTTGGAAGCTTTTTTCTAGACAGTATAGAAACTTTTGGGATTTAGGACTTTCGTTGTTTCCGTAAACAGGAAAGGCAAACTGGTGATGATTCCTTTAAAACGTCGCGGCTGGGTTCCCTCCCCAGCATGCGCTTTCCGTCAATAATGATCCCACAGCCTACGGGACGTTAAATCCTAACCTGGCTTCCTTCCTTAGTGGACAAGGTTTTCGTACGAGTTAATGTAACAAATTACAAATAAACGGATTTTACCAGTTTTAAAGAGTAATGACAAGTTGAAGCTTCCTAACAAATTAAAACTGTTTGAAGAATACAGGCCCAGAAACTTGCCTTACACAGGGAATGCTCTTACTGATCTTTCATAAAAAAAAAATGAGATTGATGACCTCAGATGTTAAGTCGCATAGTGCTCAGAGCCATTTGAACCATGGTGATCATATCCCATAGTGATGTCGGGGTACATGCGCAGGAAGCAGTGGCGTTTTGTAGCACATGTGTTTCGGGAGGGTTTTTCAACTTACCACCAATACCGTGCACTTACAGATCTATGTGGTATGTGTTCCCTATGTGCCTATACTATTAGCGCCAGTTTTGTGTAGTGCCACGTTGTGTGGCACCACATTCTGCAATTATCCTTAATTTATGAGCACGAGTGTACTTAGTTTGGAGTTGCTAACGAACGTCCTCCGTCCCATTCGGTGTCTGAGGGCAGTCTGAATTCACGAGTGATGTTTATCCTGATTTATGAGCGCAGCCAAGGAGTTTCTTTTTCCCCCTAATTAGTAATCAGAAAGCTCTCATATATGTATGTTTTGGGGCGTTAGGAAAAACAAAATTCGAATGGCGGGCCAATTGCATTTGGCAGATGAGAAGCAAGTCGTTGAAGTGATATCGCTCAGCAAAGTAATGAGACAGAAAAATGCACAGAGAACGTATCACTTTAAATCGTAAACACGCTTTTCTTAAAACACTGATCTTAAATCAAATATGATTTCCAGTATGGTACTACTCAATTTAGCTGAGGTGCTGAGGAATCGGATTCCAAGTGGCCTGAAGTGTCAAGAGCTAAAATAAATGCACTAGCAGAAAAGAAAACTGTCAAGCAGATAGAACAATTAGTGAAACCAGATAGTCCGTCTTTTGTCACATGTACGGCCACAGCAAATGCAATATACTTCAGAGGAAAATGGGTCCAGAAAACCAATAATTGTCCGAGGCTTCTCCATTGGGAACCGACAACAGATGGTTGTAAATGACAGGATCAGATACAAAGATGTACCACATCTCGTTTCGCAGGTTCCCCTCCTGGCTTATGTGACGGTACGTCACATAAATATTGACATTTTTATCGGTTGTAGACAGTGAACAATATTGTGAATTGTTAAGGGTGAACTAAAAATTATTTGTAAACACTTAACGCATTTTATGAACATAATTAGTATAAAAGATACAGTTAATGATCTAGAAAAAAACTGATATTGAGCGGTAATTTAAAAGTAGCATCTTTGTATAAAACATGTCTATGAAAATAAAAAAGGATCGCTAAGAGACTCGATTGTACGGCCGATCAGGACGGACGTACTTTATGGTACTCACACTGTCTTGTTTCGCGATACGGAAGGCAGCCATTCAGCGGCTACACATATTTTATGTAAGTTATTCTGTATTCTGCTAAAATAAACTAGTTATTGTTATCACAAAATGAATTTCTTTATAATAGTTGTCACCTTAAATGGTCGCAGTGCCTAATTATTTTTAATAATAATTTTTTTCAGTAATTTGGGCTGCGGGAAGCTCATCTTCCGATGCAGCCTCTGGTCGGCCATTACGCGCCGAAGTATTAATTTATTTTTCAAAGTGTTAACAGTAACTGTAAATACGAGAGATTTCCTTGTAAGAACCTTTCTAAATTGCAACAGATAATTAATTTAACGTTAAAGTTTTTTAAATTATACAGATTCCATGAGTTCAGTAAGTTTTATCTTGGCCGCTCCACGGCAACAATCGAAATTCACTCGAGCCTTGCTTTGCAATCAATAAATAGAAATTAACAATATTACATTCATTTCAGTTAACGGCAACTATATTTAAGTCACGTTCAAAATCTAAAGCTGGTACATGAATAACAACGGCCCTTCAAGAACCCGTTTCGTATTTACTTATGCACGTACGTAAAAGTGATAAGAAAAGATAATACCCATGAGCGAAAGAATCATGCTCTAACAAAATAAAAAGAAAAAATACAACTGATACATTAATATAACGTAACACTTACAAGGGTGAGAGGTTCTCTATGACGGCTGTTAGAGAAAGTCAGGAGCGTAGACCAGTTGCACGTTCCAGAGGGTGCCTGCTAGCGAACAGTGGCCATATTCAAAATGCAGTGCGATAAAGAACTTGCACAAACTTTACCAGGTCATGGCATGGTACACACGGCTAACGCCGCTGGAATCAGTTGTACAAAAATACCATATGAAATGTGTTCACTGAATTCGACGTGGGACACACCGCAGACACGTCGGCCGCAGTCGTTCGACCTGAGCTGTCGCAGCCGCCTCAGAGCGCGACCTCCGCCCGTGCCTCTCGTTCTACCTTCCAGCAGTGGCAGTCCGGCCACGTACGCAGGAGACTGCACTGTAGTTCCCTCTCTAGATTGTCGCACAGGTGACAAAATGGTAGAGGGACAGAAAAACAATTAAAATCGTTCAAAAGAGGAGAGGCCATTGGATCTGATGGGATACCAGTTCGATTTCACACAGAGTACGAGAAGGAACTTGCGCCCCCCCCCCCCCCCCCCTTCTTCCAGCGGTGTACCGTAGCTCTCTAGAAGAGCGTAGCGTTCCAAAAGATTGAAGAAGGGCACAGGTCATCCCCGTTTTCAAGAACGGACGTAAAACAGATGCGCAGAACTACACTCCTGGAAATGGAAAAAAGAACACATTGACACCGGTGTGTCAGACCCACCATACTTGCTCCGGACACTGCGAGAGGGCTGTACAAGCAATTATCACACGCACGGCACAGCGGACACACCAGGAACCGCGGTGTTGGCCGTCGAATGGCGCTAGCTGTGCAGCATTTGTGCACCGCCGCCGTCAGTGTCAGCCAGTTTGCCGTGGCATACGGAGCTCCATCGCAGTCTTTAACACTGGTAGCATGCCGTGACAGCGTGGACGTGAACCGTATGTGCAGTTGACGGACTTTGAGCGAGGGCGTATAGTGGGCATGCGGGAGGCCGGGTGGACGTACCGCCGAATTGCTCAACACGTGGGGCGTGAGGTCTCCACAGTACATCGATGTTGTCGCCAGTGGTCGGCGGAAGGTGCACGTGCCCGTCGACCTGGGACCGGACCGCAGCGACGCACGGATGCACGCCAAGGCCGTAGGATCCTACGCAGTGCCGTAGGGGACCGCACCGCCACTTCCCAGCAAATTAGGGACACTGTTGCTCCTGGGGTATCGGCGAGGACCATTCGCAACCGTCTCCATGAAGCTGGGCTACGGTCCCGCACACCGTTAGGCCGTCTTCCGCTCACGCCCCAACATCGTGCAGCCCGCCTCCAGTGGTGTCGCGACAGGCGTGAATGGAGGGACGAATGGAGACGTGTCGTCTTCAGCGATGAGAGTCACTTCTGCCTTGGTGCCAATGATGGTCGTATGCGTGTTTGGCGCCGTGCAGGTGAGCGCCACAATCAGGATTGCATACGACCGAGGCACACAGGGCCAACACCCGGCATCATGGTGTGGGGAGCGATCTCCTACACTGGCCGTAAACCTCTGGTGATCGTCGAGGGGACACTGCATCGAACCCATCGTTGTACCATTCCTAGACCGGCATGGGAACTTGCTGTTCCAACAGGGCAATGCACGTCCGCATGTATCCCGTGCCACCCAACGTGCTCTAGAAGGTGTAAGTCAACTACCCTGGCCAGCAAGATCTCCGGATCTGTCCCCCATTGAGAATGTTTGGGACTGGATAAAGCGTCGTCTCACGCGGTCTGCACGTCCAGCACGAACGCTGGTCCAGCTGAGGCGCCAGGTGGAAATGGCATGGCAAGCCGTTCCACAGGACTACATCCAGCATCTCTACGATCGTCTCCATGGGAGAATAGCAGCCTACAAATTCTGCGAAAGGTGGATATACACTGTACTAGTGCCGACATTGTGCATGCTCTGTTGCCTGTGTGTATGTGCCTGTGGTTCTGTCAGTGTGATCATGTGATGTATCTGACCCCAGGAATGTGTCAATAAAGTTTCCCCTTCCTGGGACAATGAATTCACGGTGTTCTTATTTCAATTTCCAGGAGTGTATATAGACCTATATCTCTAACGTCGATCAGTTGTAGAATTTTGGAACACTTATTATATTCGAGTACAATGACTTCTCTGGAGACTAGAAATCTATTCTGAGGGAATCAGCATGGGTTTCGAAAAAGACGAGCGTGTGAAACCCAGCTCGCGCTATTCGTCCACGAGACTCAGAGGACCATAGACACGGGTTCCCAGGTAGATGTCGTGTTTCATGGCTTCCGCAAGGTGTTCGATACAGTTTAATGAACAAAGTAAGAGCATATGGACTATCAGACCAGCTGTGTGATTGGATTGAAGAGTTTCTAGATAACAGAACGCAGCATGTTTTTCTCAATGGAGAGAAGTTTTTCGAAATAAGAGTGATTTCATGTGCGCCGCAGGGGAGTGTCGTTGTGGATAACATCGGAAGTTCACTGAGGTTTTTGCGGACGATGCTGTGGTATATCGAGAGGGTGTAACAATGTAAAATTGTACCGGAATGCAGGAGAATCTGCAGCGAATTGACGCATGGTGCAGGGAATGGCAATTGAATCTCAATGTAGACAAGTGTAATGTGCTGCTAATACATAGAAATAAAGAGCCCTTATCATTTAGCTACAATATTGCAGGTTAGCAACTGGAAGTAGTTAATTCTATAAATTATCTGGGAGTACGCATTAGGAGTGATTTAAAATGGAATTATCATATAAAACTGATCGTCGGTAAGGCAGATGCCAGACTGAGATTCATTAGAAGAATCCTAAGGAAATGCAATCCGAAAACAAAGGAAGCAGTTTACTGTACACTTGTTCTCCCACTGCTTGAATACTGCTCACCAGTGTGGGATCCGTACCAGATGGGGTTGATAGAAGAGCTAGAGAAGATCCAACGGAGAGCAGCGCACTTCGTTACAGGATCATTTAGTAATCACGAAAGCGTTACGGAAATGATAAACTCCATTGGAAGACTCTGCAAGAGAGAGGCTCAGTAGCTCGGTACGGACTTTTGTTGAAGTTTCGAGAACATACCTTCACCGAAGAGTCAAGCAGTGTATTCCTCCCTCCTACGTATATCTCGCGAAGAGGCCATGAGGATAAAATCAGAGAGATTAGAGCCCACACAGAGGCATACCGACAATCTTTCTTTCCACGAGCAATACGAGACTGGAATTTGTGCGAAGTTTAGAAAACGGTGTGGCGACATGCGTAGCTGGCTGACTCTTTAAGGGCATTTAAATAAAAGGCAAGTTCCTAGTTCAGTGTCCTTATCTGACGCATAGTTTTAATCTGCCAGGAAGTTTGAAATCAGCACTCCCTTTGCTACTTTGATGCAGAGTAAAATATGTAATCTGATAGCAACAAGATACATAGAATACAGAGAGAAAAAAAGTGGTGATGAATGTGGTAACAAGTCTTCTTTTGGGCAAAAAAAAAGGTATTAATAAAGTCTCCTGACGACCCACGGTAGACAAATACAGTATCTCAGAATGAAAATATGAAACAACTCTGGCTGATAAACAGTGCGAACAATCCGCGCCCCGGATGGAACACTGTGATTTCAGCCCGCAGGGGAAACTGGTTACGTAAGGAGGCCGGAACGCCAGTCACGCGAGACCGCAGAGCCAGCCCGGCCCAAGTCCACGGTAGGCCGCGTAATTTGTGGCTCTGTCGCCGCGCAGCAGCACCAGGCACTGCTATTAGCGCCGCCCGCACGCCCTTAGCTGGATCGGCCCGCCAGGATGTTACGCAGGCGCCGGGCGGGCTGCACGCGATGCCTTACAAGGCCGGCAATGATCCACTTGCTGAATACAGAGGATCCGAGTACTTATTTTTGGGGAATTGCATTCTTCGGCGTAGAACAACACGTGTCATCCAGCGATGATTTCTAAGGCGCAGTTATTTAGCGAGTTTGCTCATTTAACTTGTTTTCTATATATACTAAGATGGTATCTGTTCTTTCGGATGGATGAGACTCGCCGGCTACTTGACCATCTTCTTCTTCTGTGCGAATGCACAAACAGTGCCCGAACTCTTACGGAAATCGGCAACGCGCCACGAGTAATGAGTATAATGGGCGGGGGCACTACGAATGTAGTGCGGGACAATACGTTGAGAATGTGGGTTTCGCGGGAGGCGTGCCAGAAATAAATCCCTGCAGTGGCGCTAGCCTCTGCGTCCTCGGTGGCTCAAATGGATAGAGCGTCTGCCATGCCCCGGTCGGGGTACACATTTTCATCTGTCCCCATTGAGGTATATGAACAGCACCTGTTGGCAGCTAAGGGTGTTCATTTCATTGTAATAACTTGTTTTCTCTGATCCGACTATCGTCTTCATTTTCCCAGTGACGATAGTGCTATCGAAACAGAGGATAACACAGAGAAGGCGGACGTCCTGTGTTTCGTATTTCCGAAATTGTTTCACTGAGGAAGACAGCACTACCGTTTCTCCTCTCGATGGTCACCGAAACGACAGATGCCGTACGAGTGACCGCGGGACGGGAAATGAATTAAAACTGATCAGAGGAAAGATGACTGATCCTGAAAAGATACGAATAGCGTTTTACATCAAGATGCGAAAAATTTCCTCCTCTCATTTCAGTAGTTTACCTCGGACCGGTTCCTTTCAGAGTATGCAGACACAATAGCGCCTTTCTTAGCAATCATATACAACCGCTCACTTGACGAAAGGTGTGTTCCTAAAGCACATATCACACCAATATTCAAGAAGAAAAATAGGAGTAACCTATTGAATTACAGACCCATATCAGTGACCTCAATTTGCAGTAGGATTATGGAGCATATACTGTACTAGAACATTATGAATTACCTTGAAGAAAATGACTTATTGATACGTAACAAACACGGATTCAGAAAATACCGTTCTTGTGCAACAAAAAAAAAAAAAAAAAATCAAATGGCTCTGAACACTATGGGACTTGACATCTGTGGTCATCAGTCCCCTAGAACTTAGAACTACTTAAACCTAACTAACCTAAGGACATCACACACATCCATGCCCGAGGCAGGATTCGAACCTGCGACCGTAGCAGTCACGCGGTTCCAGACTGAAGCGCCTAGAACCGCACGGCCACACCGGCCGGCTGTGCAACACAACTAGATCTTTATTGCCGTGAAGTAATGAGTGCTGTCGACAAGGGATCTCAGATCGATCCCATATTCCTAGATTTCCTGAAGGCCTTTGATACTGTTCCTCACAACTGGCTATTAATCAAATTGCGTGCATATGGAGTATCGTCTCAGCTGTGTGACTGGATTCGTGATTTCCTCTCAGAGAGGTCACAGTTCGTAGTAATGGACGGTAAATCATCGAGTAGAACAGAAGTGATATCTGGCGTCCCGCAAGGTAGTCTCATAGGCCCTCTGCTGTTCCTGATTTACATAAATGATCTAGGTGATAATCTGAGCAGCACCCTTAGATTGTTTGCAGATGACACTGTAAATTACCATCTAGTAGAATCATCAGACGGTCAATCGCAATTACAAAATGATCTAGAGAGAATTTCTGTATGGTGCGAAAAGTGGCAATTGGCATTAAACAAAGAAAAGTTCGAGGTCATCTACATGGGTACTAAAAGAAATCCGATAAATTTTGGGTATATGACAAATCGCACAAACCTAAGGGCCATCAATTCGACTGAATACCTAGGAATTACAATTAGAGCAACTTAAATTGGAACGACCACATAGATAATGAAACAAAGATTGCGCTTTATTGGCAGAACACTTAAGAAGATGCGACAAACCCACTAAAGACAGATCGTACATTACACTTGTCCGTCCTTTGATAGAATATTGATGCGCGGTGTGTGATCCTTACCAGGCAGGTTTGACGGATGACATCGAAAAAGTGCAAAGAAGGGCAGCTCGTCTCGTGTTATCGCGCAATGGGGGTGAGAGTGTCACTGATATGATACGCAAGTTGGGGTAGCAGTTACCAAAATAAAGCAGTTTTCTTTGCGGCGAGATCTATTTACGAAGTTTAGATCACCAACTTTCTCTTCCCAATACGAAAATATTTTGTTGACACCCACCTACGTAGGGAGAAATGATTTATTTATTTATTGTTCCGTGGGACCACATTAAGGAGAAGTCTCCATGGCCATGGGACGAGTCAGTACACGAAATTATAACACGATATGGAAACAGATAAAATGAAATATAAGAAACATATTCAGGCGACAATTCGTAAGTTTAAATAAAGAAAATCAACAATGTAACACTGGAATTTGCTTTATTTTTCAGCTCTTCCAGGAGCTCCTCGACAGAATAGGAGGAGTGAGCCATAGACTTAAAAGTGTTTGGACTGCTGCTAAGATTTTTTAGTATACTATTAACTGAGTGAAAGCTGCGAACTCTTGGGAATAAGCTAATATTGCTAACGACAAAGGACATTAAAGAAAATATATACTGTGAGGGCAATGTCAGAATTCCCAGACTATTGAATAGGGGTCGACAAGAGGTTCTCGAACTTACACCACACATAGCTCGAACAGCCCGTTTTTGAGCCAAAAATACCCTTTTTGAATCAGAAGAATTACCCCAAAAAATAATACCATATGACATAAGCGTATGAAAATATGCGAAGTAGACTACTTTTCGTGTTGAACTGTGACTTATTTCAGATACTGTTCTAATGGTAAATAAAGCAGCATTTTGTTTCTGAACAAGATCCTGAACATGGGCTTTCCACAACAAATTACTATCGATCCGGACGCCTAGGCACTTGAACTCATCCGTTTCTGTCTGATCAAAGTATCGGTTCTTGTTTAATTGTGAGATAGAAACTGTAAAAACTGAATCTTACTGTAATTTAGCATTAAATTATTTTCCTCAACCCATGAACTTATTTCATGAACTACATTATTTGATACTGTTTCCATATTACACACACGATCCTTCACTACCAAGCTGGTGTCATAATAAAATGAGAGATTTCAGAGCTCGAACGGAGAGATTTAGGTGTTCCTTTTTCCGACGCGCCATTCGAGAGTGGAATGGTAAAGAAGTAGTATGAAAATGATTCGATGAACTCTCTGCCAGGCACGTATTTGTGAATTGCAGGGTAACCATGTAGATGTAGATGTAGAAATGAGCGAAGCGTTCCTACTGGCTGAAAAAATCTATAGGTCATTTCCATTTTCCACAAGGGTCGCTAGAAAGACCCACAAAACTCTACATCTATATCGTTGACGTCAATGTATTATAGAATTCCAGAACATGCGTTAAGTTCGGATATTATAGCCTTTATGAGGACCGAAAATCTCCTTCGTATGAATCTACGTGGTTTCTGTAAACATTCTTTTTTTTTTGTGGTTTTAGGGCGCACAGCTACAATGGTCAATAGCGCCCAGACTAAGTTAGCAATTCACTGCCAGGCACAAGGTTAAAACAGCAACTAAAAGGGACAACACTATAAAAGACATATTAACAGGCATAGGATTAAAAAAACAGCATAATCAAATGTCCTTAGACAGGTTTGTCAAGTGGATGAAACGAAGAACGCGAGCAGCTGGTCCTGGGTCATCCGCTAAAATGGCATCCAGAGTACATGGCAGGCAAAGAACAACGCGCAGTGTATTAAAATTCGAACAGGACGTTAAAATGTGGCGTACCGTCAGCAATTGCCCACATGGGCAGAACGGCGCCGATGCAGCCGTCAGCAGATGGCGATCACTGAACCGGGAGTATCCAATTCGTAACCGGGACAAAACGACCTCCTCCCGCCGAGAAGGGCGTGAAGAGGTAGTCCAAGCCGTGGGAAGAGGTTTCAAGACCCGAAGCTTGTTGTCCGTAAGTGTAGTCCAATCGGGATGCCACATCGATAAAATGCGCTGACAAATCACCTAAGCTTGTTGTCCGTAAGTGTAGTGCAATCGGGATGCCACAGCGATAAAATGCGCTGACAAATCACCCTGCTACAATCTGATGAAGGGACACAACAGGAAGCTGTACGAGGCTGGAGGACCGCAGCCTTGGCCGCGGCATCTGCAGCTTCGTTCCCAGGGATACCGGCGTGGCCAGGAAGCCACATAAAGGTAACCAGAGAACCGTCGTCCGCCAGCTGCAGAAGAGAGCGTTGGATCCGGTGCACGAAAGGGTGAACCGGATACCGATCACTGAGGCTCTGGATGGCGCTCAGGGAATCTGAGCAGATGACATAAGCAGAATTTCGGTGGCGGCAGATGTAAAGAACTGCCTGGTAGAGGGCAAATAGCTCAGCTGTGAAGACCGAACAACAGCCATGGAGCCGGTATTTTAAACTGTGTGCCCTGACAATAAACAATGACTGCGTGAGTACCAGCCTGTTCTGCTTGTCCAAGATCCCACGAATGCAACATTTTATGGCGCCCGGGTTGATGTGTTCCTTGACGGCCAGAACGGGTTCGGTTAATAGCCATACTTTTGCCTGATGAACAAGTCGTGAGCGCACAGGGTGTCAGACAAAATTTATGATAAGATTGAAGACTTTGTAGCAAATGTAACAGTGTACCTCATTCTTAAAGGAGAGGAACCTTAAGAAGTAATCGTAACTACCGGTGTACACCAACCGAGTGTTGTGCGACTAGCGGGGGGGGGGGGGGGGGGGGGGGTCCACAGGTCGTGGTCGTGCGGTAGCGTTCTCGCTTCCCACGCCCGGGTTGCCTGGTTCGATTCCCGGCGGGGTCAGGGATTTTCTCTGCCTCGTGATGACTGGGTGTTGTGTGATGTCCTTAGGTTAGTTAGGTTTAAGTAGTTCTAAGTTCTAGGGGACTGATGACCGTAGTTGTTAAGTCCCATAGTGCTCAGAGACATTTGAATCTTTTTTTTTTTATTTTACTACGGGGGGAGTTCGGCGCGCCTTTACGCACGGGGCACGATTGCACCGAATACTTTTCTCAGGAACCCCTCTCGTTAGAACACTACAGACAGTGAAAGGTTAGACTGCCATCTGCTGAGGGCCCTCAAAAATGTGAGAGTGAAGAACATACTTTTGTTTTTGTGCGAGGTGAGTAAATTTTGTTATTAAAATACTGGAGCCCCTAGGGAGCCCAATTTTTAGAAGTGAGGGTAGTTAAATATATGTTCCTTAAACGAAATCATTCTACTTTGCAAGGTGCATGTATGTAGTTTCAAAGCCTGGAAGTTACTGTAATATAGCGATGGGGCACATTTCTGTAATTCTGTTTGGACACGTTGACGCACTATGTTATATCGCCACCCTAAGTGATACCTTGATCGAGGAAATTTTAAGACAAAAGCAGTTGGAAACGCAGTCTACAAAATGAAGGAATATGAGGATAGAATGTAGAAACTGCAAAATAAGTTATTTGAAGGTGATGATTCTCAAGCAGAGAGACCTAATGCAAAGAGAGCAAGGACTGATAAGAGCAAGAAATTGCTAAAACCGAGAACAAAGATAAAATGTGGGTCGCACTGCATCTGATGTCATTAGTTTTCTCTCCAAGGGTAAGATTTCATATGGTAACTCTCTGTACTCTATTGCCTTCTGCTTTCCTCTTAAGGCAGCGTAATTTTCGCTTGCGTTTATATCATCTATCACTCTGTATCTCTTCCCTCCTCTCAGTCTCCTCTCACAAACTTTTCCTTCCAAATCCTCTGTTAGCCAGTATTCCCATTTCACCGAATTTCCGAGTCAGTCGTCTCCCGTTCTTTTACAACTTGTAGCAGTGCGATGAAGAGGTTGAAAATTACCTCCGTATTCACTGTCTGAAGAAGTGATGCAACCAGTCAAAAAGAAAAAAAGATGGGCTCACAACAATTGAACCACGAAAACACGTTATTTCTTATGGGTATAAACTACAACTCTGGCAATGATGATCAATAGGCCTTTTCCACACAGACTGCTATCTAGGCCATATTATGCTAACAGGCAGAAATTTGGCAAATCATCTGTTTAGCGCAACTAAATGCTTTGTATTTTACCCAGTTATTTGGTGTAAATGAGCCTGTAATTTTGTTCCTTGCCGATAAAATGTAAGAGTAATACCTACGAATTTTTTGTGCGAAAACATTTAAAGCTTTTTAAATAAAACAAACGTTATTAACATACTATATCTTCATTCCTCGTGGTTACATATTTATTTCTCAACACAGTCACCGTGGCGACGAACACACTTGTCCAAACGAGCGAAGACTTTGTTGACACCATCCTTACAGAATGTTTGTTCACGGAGGCACAGCCTGACCTCTGCTAGCATCCATCATCACTATTAAACTGCAGTCCTCTAGGGTCTTCTTGCAGTTTTGGAAATAGATGAAAATCTGACGGGGGCATGATGGGATTGTATGAAGAATGGTCGATGACAGTGGACTCAAGATTTCGGATTGTCGCACGTGTCGCAGCACTCATGCGTGGTCTGACATCGTGATCCTGAAGGAGATGGTGCTCCATGTGTGGACGATCTCTTCGAGTTGGTACTTTCAATGAGAAACTGAATTATAGCACGCCGCTCCTAGAGCATCGATATAGCTACGCTACACGTCGCCACATTATACGCTACAATTCTGAGTACTCTAGCGGTAGAGGGTTGCAACTTGCATTAGCGAAGCGGGAAACTCGGCAGAGTAATGTGTGTTGCTTGACCCGATGCTGAGAACAAAATAAAAAGTTTGGAGGCATTACTTTTCATCATGCCCTCGTTTTTTAAAATATTAGTAGTGTATTTTGCGTACTCATTATTGTGTTCAATGATGTGCGTAACCCTGCGCACATAGACCTGCCCCATACCAGGGCACCTTTACGCACTCGACTTGAGGCTATATACAATTATTTTGCACTCATCAATGTCATTTTGACTTAGAAGTACTTAGACTACGTTATTGTTCAACAACAATGTTACATGACCAAACAATTTTCAACACCATAAATATAACGAAAAAGGCTTAAGAATTTCAGAAAATAAATCGGCAGAAATGTGCCCTTGTCTCCGGTACTGAAAACACAATTCATATAAACGACCTAGTGGACCCAGGACGAGATTTTCACTCTGCAGCGGTGTGTGCGCTGATATGAAACTTCCTGACAGATTAAAACTGTGTGCCGGACTGAGACTCGAACTCGGGACCTTTGCCTTTCGCGCGTAAGTGCTCTACCAACTGAGCTACCCAAGCACGGCTCATGCCCCCTCCTCATATCAGCCCACACTCCGCTGCAGAGTGACAATCTCATTCTGGAAACATCCCCCAGGCTGTGGCTAAGCCATGTCCTTTCTTTCAGGAGTGCTAGTTCTGCGAGGTTCGCAGGAGAGCTTCTGTTAAGTTTGGAAGGTAGGAGACGAGGTACTGGCAGAAGTAAACCTGTGAGGACGGGGCGTGAGTCGTGCTTGGGTAGCTCAGTTGGTAGAGCACTTACCTGCGAAAGGCAAAGGTCCCGAGTTCGAGTCTCGGTCCGGCACACAGTTTTTATCTGCCAGGAAGTTTTCGACCTAGTGGATAATGTCGCTAATATACATGAGGTTGATGGTGTTATATACAGAGAAGTCGCGACGTTTTAAGGGGAGCGGAAGGCAAACGGGCTTAAAAAGTCGATTTTTAGATATTTTACGTATTTGTGAAGCCCACTATTCACTGCGTTAAACAGTTTTCGTTTCATCATAACGTGTAGGCTTTCACGGTCGGCGGCTTCATTAGTTAAAACATCCGGGCTGAGAAGCCGTCCTTGGCCTGTATAACTTCTTCTTCCTGACGTTTCATTGCCAGCTGCAGACAACATCTTCCAAGGTGAGTCATCGACTGGCTGCCACGCCGTGGATGTCTCGTTTTTATAGTGTGCATAGAGGGCACCACCACTCGCCACGTGGGACCGACTGTAAGTCTCTCTCTGACTAACCTCGTTATTCTCTATTGAAGTTAGTCGATTGTCACATCGTTGGTGCAAAGTCGACCGCCATATCTTATCTAACTTTAAGCCTTACTCTTTACTATGAAAATTATTATGGTGTTTCTGAATCTCTATAGCTTCTCTACACATGCGTGCATAACAATGCGTTGTCCTCGCTAGCACGCTCGTCTCACTAAATTTTATTTCATGATCACCGTCTTTAAAAACAAGTTCCGCTACGGCTGGTTTGTCAGTATGTCCCAGTCGACAGTTCCTTTTGTTGTTCCAATATAAACCATCCCACAGCTACACGGAACTTTATACACGCCAGGAGTCGCTAAGTGGTGCCGAGAGCACGCTCACTATTCTTCTTGTTGGGTCTAGGGAGTCTGTCAACTTGAAACTTGGCCAGGACTTTCAAATACGGTCCGTAATATCCCAAATATATGGAAGAAAAACTTTTCTAGATGGCAGTTGTTGTTGCTGATTGCTGAAACGCGCTTTTCTTCGGGGATTTAGTGCTCGATCTACCTCATTATCAGTGTATCCATTTTTCTTAAAAACGGTTTGCAAACGATTTAGTTCATCTTGCAAATAAAGTGGCTCACACATCTTATTAGCTCTGTCCGCCAATGTTTTAATGACACCTTTATTTTGCCTGGGATAACGGTTCGAATCCTTATGGAGGTAAGGGTCGGTGTGCGTATGTTTTCTATACATTTTACGCCCTACACTCAAATCTTCCCGTTTAATTACCGATACACCCAAAAACGTAAGTTGTCCATTACTCTGTTTGCCCACAGTAAGTTGTATCTTTGGATTAATACTTTTTAGGTACACCAAAAAAGCATAAAATTCCTCTTCGCCGTGATTCTATACCATAAAACTGTCATCCACGTACCGATACCGCTTCAAAGGGCTTTTACTGGCAGACTTCATCGTCTGCTGTTCAAACAATTCCATAAATAAATTATCAACTAATGGACTCAGAGGGCTGCCCATGGCCACTCCGTCGGTTCCCTAGAACGTAGAACTACTTAAACCTAACTAACCTAAGGACATCACACACATCCATACCCGAGGCAGGATTCGAACCTGCGACCGTAGCAGTCGCGTGGTTCCAGACTGAAGCGCCTAGAACCGCTCGGCCACACTGGCCGGCGTGTTGACGCTTCCCACTCTGGCATTGGTGCAGTGCTGGCGCACAGTAACGGTGATGGCACTGAACAACCCATCGCCTATGCATCCAAGACGCTGATGCCTGCTCAGAGAAACTACTCACAGATCGAGAAGGGCTTTAGTGATCACCTTTGCCGTGTGCACCGTTTTGCGACGAAGTGTGCCCTCATTACTGATCACAAACCGTTGGAAGCACTCTTTAGGCCTCACTCTCGGCTTCCAGACCACATGGCTCAGCGTTGGGCTCTTTTCTTTAGTGCTTACACCATTAATTACAAGCCTACTGTACAACACATGGACATGGATTTCCTGTCTCGTTTACCCTCAGGACCAGACCTGGCATTTGACATAGAATGACGATGCACCTTGGATGGGTTTCCCGCCACAACTACTCACATTGCCCGAGACATACACTGTGACTCTATCTTTCGGAGTGTCACATGCTATGTGCTACATGGGAGGCCCATTTATTTTTAAAAGTCTGATGGTCCAGAACTCTAAGGCTGGGCTCACCTCTCACATCGTTTGTCGGTTGTCTCTGATGTTCTCGTACTGGATACAAAGGTCGATACCCACTGCATTGACATCCAGACTACCTTACGCCATATCTTGGAACTCTTCCATACTAAGGATTAGGATATGTCACAGATGAAAGTCCTTACCAAGTGACATGTCTACTGCCCGGGACTGATAAAAGACATGGAGGCCATGGTGCACTGTTATCCCACATGTGCCCATTGGGTTATTCTGCTTCGGTCGTTTGCCCCCTAGTCCACTCTAATAGCCGGTATGTCCACTTCTGGCACGGATAGCAGTGGCTACACGTTGTGGCATGGAAGCAATGGGGTGTTGGTAGGTGTCTGGAAGGAGCTGACACCACATCTGCACACACAAGTCACCTAATTCCTGTAAATTCGTGGGACGGGCGCGATGAGCTCTGATGCCAAGTTCAATCACATCATGAAATGTGTTCCATCGGGTTCGGATGAGTTGGAGAACCAGCACATCAATTGGAACTCGCCACTCTGTTCCTCACACCATTCCTTCACACTCCTGGCATTGTGACATGGAGCATTATCTTGTTGAAAAATGCCAATGCCGTCATGAAGGGGTGTATGTCGTTTGCAATCAGTGCACGATACTCCCTGGCCGTTACAGTCCCTTGAGCAAGCTCCATTGGACCCGTGAATGTCCACACGAATGTTCCCTGGTGCACAATGTAGCTGCCTCCTACTTGTGCCCGACCTGCAGCGCGGATGTCAAGGAGCTGTTCCCCTGGATTCTCGCCCTCATATCGGCATGATAAAGAAGTTATCTGGATGCAACAGACAACGCAACGCTCTAACATTGCGCCAATGTCCAGAGCCGAATTGACTTCGCACTTGCATGGGTCGTCGGCTGTAGAAGCCCACTGTTTCGAGTATTCGGTGCACTGTGTGTTTAGACACATTTGTACTCTACCCAACATTAATGTCTGATGTTAGCTCCGCCACAGTTCGCCCACCCTACAATGTCCGACATCTTACAATGAAGGTTGGCCGCGCGATCAACGACGTTTGGACGAGGTTTCATCTTGGCTCCGCCATATGTTGAAGACTCACCACAGCACTCCTCGAAAACCCGACCAAGTCGTGCAGTTAGCGAAATTCTCGTGCCGAGCCTCCAGGGCACCACAAGATGCCCTCGGTCAAACTCAGATCATATGCCTTCCACATTCCACCCAGCTACAGAATGCCCACTAATATAACGTGCAGCGTGCATATGTATGACTACCAATCATTTCTTTCCAGGTGAGCTGCTATCGCCTGGGCTGGTTTATATCGATAGTAAATCAGTAGTCATAAATGTTCTGCTGGTCAGTGTATAATCGATGATACAGATTGAGAATTACTTCTATGACTAATGGTACAGGCAGTACTGGATGCTATGTAAATAACAGCAATTTGCAATGAATAGGTTGTCTAAAAGCTTTATAGATTGTTTTTGTCTATATTATTGCTTGAAATATTCTAAAAATACGTCAGCAATGTGCAATGTTCATGTTAAGTGCTATTAAATGCGTAAAATGAGTAATCAATCTGTGCAGTTGAATTTCTGCAAACTAAGGCCTACAAATATAATAACCTGTAACCAACTACACCATCAGAAACACATACACAACAGAATCGTCTTATTGGGGGAGAAAGGAATTGGGTGATGCTACTACCACATTTCACTTAAACTGCAGAAGAATTTGGACAGATTTTAAACACACGTCCGAAGAGCCGGCCGTAGTGGCCAAGCGGTTCTAGGCGCTTCAGTCCGGAACCGCGCGACTGCTACGGTCGCAGGTTCGAATCCTCCCTCGGGTATGGATGTGTCTGATGTCCTTAGGTTAGTTAGGTTTAAGTCGTTCTAAGTTCTAGGGGACTGATGACCTCAGACGTTAAGTCCCATAGTGCTCAGAGCCATTTGAACCATCGCCCGAAGATAGCAACAAAACGTCAGAGTCTATATTTAGGTAACTACTTGTGAAACATCTTACACTCTGCAAGTACTAATTAAATTTTGTGGTAAATGTTCTGTATAACTCATGAAAATACATGTTTATCGTAATATAAGCAAAATCGCTACAAAACTTAGATTTTGTACGCCTTGAAAGGTCAATGAACGCCTAACGCCAAACGCTGGGCTTTGTACGACCACCTTCCATTGTTATAAACTCTAAAAAATGGCAGAACTGGTATTAAAGTGACGCAAGTCTCAGTAACGTATAAATAAGTAGGTACAGATATGGAAGTTGCCGTGATTGGTTCAAATGGCTCTGAGCACTATGGGACTTAACATCTATGGTCATCAGTCCCCTAGAACTTAGAACTACTTAAACCTAACTAACCTAAGGACAGCACACAACACCCAGTCATCACGAGGCAGAGAAAATCCCTGACACCGCCGGGAATCGAACCCGGGCGTGGGAAGCGAGAACGGTACCGCACGACCACGAGCTGCGGACTAAGTTTCCGTGCTTTAAAATTTAGTGTGTCGCAACCAGAAACGTCGTTAGAAATTCTACCAACCCGTGATGCTGTCCCAGCTGAAATATATGCTTAACAACACCGTTCATATTAAGACTTTCTATAAGCAAAGCTTAAACTAGATGGCTGTAAATATTACGACGTATGGTACCTCAACATTGCAGTGTGACAGTATGACAGAGCCGGTTTTCAGAGACGAAATATCAGTGTCGTAATACACGGGAAACAGAGACGAAGTAATGTGACTGCAGGAGCAGTAACGGTGAACAATCACCAACAATTATCGAAGTGACTTAGTTACATTTCATAATAGAGTAATTGAAAATTGAGGAAGAAGTCATTGTGTACATTCCTAAACATTCTTGCACAGGAATTCAACACACGATCCATTTTTTAGTGGTCGCTAGCCTGTTAATACCTTCATTTTAGCCAAGGAATACGTAAATCGTTTCCTGTAGAAACATGCCTCGATACTTTATAAATCCCACTGCTGGGTTTATGAGTTTACGTTCATAATGCGTTATATAAAATTTACTCGACAACTGGGGGCCGCTCATGATAAAGACTCTACCCACAGCTGTCTTATCGCGTTGTATAACCGCAGTTGTCGCTGTATATGCCTGATGCCACCTCCACGAGAACATTACGCTCCACCTGGGTAAAACCTTACGCAACTCCCGAAGCAGGCTGGTTCCGTTAATGTAGATTTGTAGTGTAGTTTTGTAAGAACAGTATGTAAAATGTATAGTTCCTGTGCGCGTCGAATATGACGAATCTAGGAATCCTACGTTCTCCGTTCGCTAGACAAACAAATCGTATTAATGAGTTTTATTGCAAAATGAAAAGACGCGATACTTAACTTTGGGATAACACAGATGTGTCACAAAGGACGACATACGAAATAATCAACTTTCTTTAGTTTAGACAATCCTAATTCGCTGCTGTATAAGTCACTTGTCTTGAAGCTACTATTGAACTGGAACGCGACCAGTCAGACGCGGCGCTTATGTCTGCTGTCGCGTTGTCGTCCTGGAGAGGAGTTGGTCAGCGTGCGATTGGCTGACGCCTTCTCACAGCTATCTCTTCTCTATCGTTCCCGACTGCCGAGCCGGCGCTTGTTTTTACGCCGTAACTCCCCCCACCCCCCTCCCAAAGCGAAGGACAGTCGTCGAATAACGAGCAAGCACTACAACTGGAGGGGAGGCAGGAGCGTGGAAGCTGCGATGGCCCGGAAGCTGTGGCTGCAGGGGACATCACACTTCCGGTCGTAACCCGCCACCTGGCCTGCGCTCTGGTGAATACGGCCCCTGGAAAACGTCAAGAATGATAGGCGTCCACCTTCTTAGGCCCAAAGCAAGATGCAGAAGGCATCGTCTACTGCGGTTTGGGGGGGGGGGGGGGGGGGGGGAGGTGGCGCTCCAGCTCCATCGGTAGGTCGAGAGGAGGAGGACGAGATGAAGGGTCCGTCTCCATAGTGTCGTGATGACACCCTCCGGCGGTTGCTGTGGCCACACTGTCCTTGGGATCCATGAAACTGAGGGAAGAGATATAGGATCACCGTGCACATGACAGTGGCGAGTTTGATTGTGATGTCGGCGCTGCAGTCCGACTAGGCCTGAAATTCATGCGCCAAGTCGACGAAAGATCTCACCTAGCGCCCACCGTCTGCTGCCGCGGAAAGCCTGAAAAACACGATATCGTGCGGTGCGAAGCGATACTTGCCGCCTTCGTTCAGCGCCGGATACTGAGGAGGGTGCAGCAGGTGCAACAGTGTTCGATGGCGGCGACCGTGAAGCAATTCCGCCGGCGACGGTCCATCTCGTGGATGCGAACGATAGGAGGCGAGAAACAGCTGCAGTGCTCGATCGCTGGTATGTGCGGTGCGAAGTTTGGCCATCTGCTGCTTGAAGGTTCGGGCAAAACGTTCCGCTTCGCCGTTTGACTGTAGGTGAAATGGTGCACTAGTTAGATGTTGTGTACCAAATCCGTTCACAGAATGTTTCAAATTCATTTGACGTGAACCGACGGCCCTTGTCCGACACTATGACTTCAGGCAAACCTTCGAGGCACAAAATAGAGGACAAAGCCTGGACTGTGCTACGTCACGTTATCGACTTCATTGGCACAGCAAAAGGAAACTTCCTGTAAGAGTCAACGAATGTTCCAAAAAGGTTCCGTAAAGTCTATGTGCACACATTACCATGGTGATTTCGACTTAGACCAAGAAGAGAATTTTTGTGGCGGAGCGGACAGGTTTTACGCGTGACACTGTGGCGTCATCTGTTCTATTTGGGCATCCATACCCTGCCATGTACAGTGTCGACGAGTTAACTGTTTCGTACGAACAATCGTCCAGTGTCCATGCTGAAGTAACTGCAACACCTCTTTTTGCAAAGCTTTAGGGATCAACACACGTGACAGTCCACCGTCAAGAATCACACCTTGCTGTATAGAGAGGCTATGCCGACGTGCACTACACAGTCCTCTATGCTATGCAGTGAGCGAGGCCGTGCGAATGTATTTGAGCAAAATGTTCAAATCTGAATCAGCTTCCATGGCCTGTGCTATTTTGCTGTGACTCAGAGGAAAGGAGTAAAGCTATTCAGAACACTGAGCATCGTTATGACAACAAGATAGAACACAAGCGTCTAAGTCTGTTTAGGGGCCAATCGGAAGACGTGAAGGTGCATCCGCATTACCACGTTGAGCCGTCGGACTATACACGATCACGCACTGGTTTTGATACAACAACAAAGCCCATCTTTTGCAATTTTGGAGCAGTTCGTACACGAATCGGTGTAATCGGATGAAACAATGGCTTGCGATCCGTTACTAAGTAGAATTTTCTGCCATACACATAATGGTGGAATTTGGTGACACCATACATAACAGCAAATTTCTCTTTCTCTATTTGTTAATAGTTACACTGAGTTTTGGACGGCACTTTTGATGCGGAAGCAATAGGCCTGTCTTTTTCACCAAATCTGTGCAAAAGCCCTGGACCGATACCGTAAGAAAAAGCGTCAATTTGCAACACAACTGGTTCTTCAGGATTCAACTGAACAAAGTATCCACCACTAAACAATGCCTCTAACGTGCTTCCTGGCACTCATCTGTCCAAACAAAGGGGACGTTTTGCGACGCAAGTGATGCAATGGAGCTGCAATTTGTGCAACATTTGATATGAACCGAATGTAATAGTTCATTTTCCCTAAGACTGACTGAAATTCTGTGATATTTTGAGGGACCTTGCAGATCTCGTGTGGTTAACAAATATGACTGAGAAGATGTACACCTTGACTGTTTATGAGATGACTACGATACTGCAACTTAGGTTAAAAAAAATTCTTGTCCAGATTACACGTTAGTCAGGCATCAGATAACACACGAAACAAAGCAAGCAATTTTTCAATGTGTCCATCAGGTGTACGAACTGCTACGACAACATCGTCCAAGTAGTTTGAACAGTTTGGTATCTGAGCAGTCAGCTGTTCCAAATACCGTTGGAAAATGGAGTTGCGGAAGAACTGACAAGAGGCAAACGCAAATATTTAAACAAGCCCAAATGAGTATTCACAACACACACGATTTGAGATTCTTCATCTAGTGGTATTTGAAGATGCACATCGCACAAATTAATCTTTGAAAACTAGCGACCAGCGCCTAATCTGTTCATGAGGTCCCCTGGTCGTTCAATGGATGAGTATCAATCAGTTTTTGGATTGACTGTAGTCTTAAAGTCAATACACAGGTGAATGCGACCTGAAGGTTTGGAGAGGAAAAGTGGTCTTGCCCACTGACTAGCTTTTACAGGCGCAATAGCTCTGCTATATTGCAGTTCTTTAAGTTCAGCAGCGACTTTGTCCCGTAATGCAATGGGACTGTTCTGGCGCGGAAAAATTTTGGCTCAGCATTATCTTTCATAGTAATATGTGCAACAAAGTAGTGGTCTTGCCTAAACATTCAGAAAAAGAGTTCAGGGAATGGCACTGAATACAGTCGCCGGCCGGAGTGGCGCTACAGTCTGGAACCGCGTGACCGCTACGGTCGCAGGTTCGAATCCTGCCTCGGGCATGGATGTGTGTGATGTCCTTAGGTTAGTTAGGTTTAAGTAGTTCTAAGTTCTAGGGGACTGATGACCACAGCAGTTAAGTCCCATAGTGTTCAGAGCCATTTGAACCATTTTTTTTTAATGCAGTCATTGACAACACAGTTTCCTGAATTTGAAACCCAAACAAATCAAACGAATCAAGGCCAAACATGTTCTCACAGTCGTATGATTGTAGCACAGCGAATGTCACTGTTTATGTATGCGAGCGATAGCCGGCCGTTGTGGCCGAGCGGTTCTAGGCACTAGAGTCTGGAACCGCCCGAGTGCTATGGTCGCAGGTTCGAATCCTGCCTTGGGCATGGATGCGTGTTGTGTCCTTAGGTTAGTTAGGTTTAAGTAGTTCTGAGCTCTAGGAGACTGGTGACCTCAGAAGTTAAGTCCCATAGTGCTCAGAGCCATTTGAACCAAGCGATACACGGCAGGCAAAGTACATTTTCCGAGAATGGGAATGTCCTGTCTATTATAAGCTGTCTAGTGCGTGCTAGTTGCAGACAGGCATGGGGAGCTAACAGTCCATATGTGTTACGATTCAGCAATGTCACAGAGGCAGCATACGCAACTGAAATTTCACTCGTTTACATTTAATATGCAATTGAACAAAAACTTTGTTGGACTGGCGTAGCACAGAAGAAACTCTTTGCTTGCTTGTTTTGCTAATGCTAAAAGTAGGCTATGAATACATTGCAGTTGTTACATGGGCCTTGTGACTAGAGTTTTGAGAATGGGTAAAATTCTTATGTTTGTTCCGTTGCAAACATACGGACTGTATGTGAACTGTTTTTCCACATGCGTAATACTGAGATTGTCTGGATGGACAATCTTGGCGTTTGTGCAGTGAAGTGCACCAAGGACATGACTTAATTCTGTTCACTGATGTGGCCACCTGCTTAGAGAAATGTTTATACAGCTTGGCGCATGCGTGCTGTTGCTGCCTGCTGGGCTGGTCGTGAGCAAGGAACTCTCAACCCGACAAATTGGCGGCTGCTCAAATTTATCGGCCGATACGGCACCTGAATCATGTTGATCCAGGATTTCCATTACGCGGTTGAATGACAGATTGGACTGTTTCAAAATCTGTTTCTCACATCATTTATATTGTACATGATCGCATCATGTAACATAACATCTGAATATAAAGCACAACAAGCAGATTTAAATTTGCATTTCCTCATAGTACCTGCTAATCTCTTACCCACTTACAATAAGTTTGTTCTGACCTAAGCATCCTACATACTCGGTTCGCTAGAGAAACAATTCAAACTTATCGTATTTATGAACTTTATTAAAAATGAAAAGAGACAGTACTTAACTTTGTAATAACACAGATGTGTGGCGACATATGAAATAATGAAGTTTTTATAGTGTAGACAATCCTAAGTCGCTGCTAAACAAGTCACTAGTCTTGAAGGTACTAGTGGACTGGCCCACGACCAGTCAGGCATGGCGACTATGTCTGATGTCGCGTTGTCATCCTGGAGAGGTGTCGGACTGTGTGCAATTGGCTGACGCCTTCTCACAGCCATCTCTTCTCTAGCGTTCCCGACTGGCGTGCTGGCACTTGATTTTACGCCGTAATAGTAAACCCCCTGTATGATATGGCA
The DNA here is from genome assembly GCF_023897955.1 of Schistocerca gregaria. Taxonomy (NCBI): domain Eukaryota; kingdom Metazoa; phylum Arthropoda; class Insecta; order Orthoptera; family Acrididae; genus Schistocerca; species Schistocerca gregaria. The sequence goes on along the minus strand of NC_064926.1, from coordinate 88,732,124 downwards.
CATTCCACAAAGAAAACGGGGGCGAATAATAATGTCGCTTCATAATTTAATGACATAATCTGAATACTTATGTGACAGGGAACGAAATCGCGACGGAAATACTGTACCACTAATGGTATTATGGGGAAATATGTTTTCCCTCCTGTTCTGATGTAGCACTTCTTTAAGATGCAGAAAAGCGTATTATAGCCATATGCGGTTTGAATGTATTTAATGGTCTACCAGCACACCAGTAGACAAACAGCGGAGTTATTGTTAAAGAGCACACAGCGACTGCTCTGCAAGCTGTCGGTCAATAGACACCACGTGGAAGCAGTTGGCAGAGAGTGGTGGCGCTCCCGCTCAGCACTCGCCACTATCAGGTCGCAACTCAGTATTGCCTGTACTAGGGCAGCCCAAGGCTCTGATCACTAAGGGACTTAACATCTATGGTCATCAGTCCCCTAGAACTTAGAACTACTTAAACCTCACTAACCTAAGGACATCACACAACACCCAGGGCAGCCCAAGCGGCAGAACTGAAGCAGTCAAGAACACAAGTATAGGAGACATTTTACCTGATTGGGTCCTCAAAAATAGTGAGTTCTCATATCTTGGAAGCGATTTGACTGTACCAGGAAAGTGGAGCTGCAGTGGTGTAAATGATCAACAACAAACCGATACTCTTGACATATTGCTCTCATAGTACGTTATTCTATGCATAATATCTCACAAGTTCACGTGGATGGCTGAATGTACGGCCCACTATAGCGAGTCTACTAGCTTATATCACAACAGTACCACACACTGGGTACCAAATGTGAGATGTACAGTCGTGCACAAAACGAGCGAGACCCCTCGCCTTTTCGTTATGCTGATCCGCACAGCTTTAAAGTCTTCTACACAGCGTAACAGGCAAAGCGACGAAGTGCTACCAACATACTATGCACAGACGTGAAACTGAAAACTATCCGAACAACGTCAGACTGTTTTCAATCCTGTGTAAGACTATATTAATGCTGATTAGTGTGTTAAACACAGCACGTAAATATAAGATGTAAATGAAAGAAGAAACGCTAATTAGTATGAACTGTTCTAATAAAAAAGAATTTAAGCTTATCGAGATAACATAACACTTTTTGTAATACAAAGTAACCCAGATCGTTACGAATTAGCAAAATAATATGCGCATTCGGCAGCGAAACGGTCTGTGTCAACGTTCAGACCATTCGTACGGGATTGCCGTTGCTGACCTACCATGAAAGTGTGCAAATTTAGCAATGCGTGAAGATTCATAACGAAATTCAGTTAAAAATCATTCAGTGCCACACTTACGTCAGTTCATATCGACATCCACAGGGCGCTGGTACAGAATAAAGGTAGCAATTAAACGTATTGTGGGCGCGATAATTTCTTAAAATTGCTTTACTGATAGTCTGTCTCCATCGAGATTAGAACCGAAAACAAACCAGACCTCCCTTGCAGTAGCATACACCTTTCACTACGCTGGCCGACAACCCAGGCAAACAGCCCTCTATTATTACCCCAGACATGAGTAAGTCGCCAATTTCGCAATGAAAATGGCAAAATGATCTGCAGTTTCTGTTGCATAGAGCTTTCTGGACTCAAAAACATGAATTTTCTGCCTTTAGGTCACCGATTATGTAGCAATCATTCGGGATGTTTACCGAAATAACAAAATACTGTTATTACCGACTAAATTTAGTAGGATAATTCTGCACCACCCAGGAAATAAATGGCTACAAAGCTGCCAAACATATTATACAACGTTTCGAATTCTCCATTAGACTCGCCACAGCCAGAAAACGTTCATTAGCCGTAGTGTTTCTTAAGCTATCTAGCAATGGGAATGCTCGCACTTTTATAACGCGGTAGCATTAATATTGGGATGTGAATTACCACGTGTATAGGCAAATGTATTTTATTTGCATTCCTGCAAACGTGATTTGGATCGAAAGCGTAGCTATGAGTAATATGCTGATGTATCGACTGCAACTAGAACATTTCGAATAAAGAGTAGGGGGTGTTATTTATGCGGCCATCTTCAGTAGCTGTCGTAACTGTTTTCGTTGTTAGGATTTCGTCACTTAAATCGGTTAAAATGGAAGCCTACTAGTTTCACTTTCTTGACCGTCTATCTGTCTACCAACACTTAAAAGCTGTTTATCTCGAGTACGGGTACACATAATAAGCGGAAATGTATGACACTTCCCGCGGTATACGGTCCCTACGTGGTGTAAAAAAGTGAGCTTCTATGTCAACGAAATTCAAAGATATTGCCGCTTATGTAAAGAAAATTTATGCTTAAGGGCAAAAAATGGCTCTAAGAAATACGCGACCAAACTGCTTAGGTCA